>NC_060123.1:248746098-249371098 GCF_021461395.2 Schistocerca americana | reverse complement strand
ATTTATCTCTGGCTTAAGCCAGCTTTCTGTACCTATAACGATTTCAGCTTCGGTGCTTTCTATCAGCGCTTGAAGTTCTGGTACTTTATCAACGCAGCTTCGACAGTTGACAATTACAATACCGATTGCTGCTTGGTCCCCGCATGTCCTGACTTTGCCCCGCACCCGTTGAGGCTGTTGCCCTTTCTGTACTTGCCCAAGGCCATCTAACCTAAAAAACCGCCCAGCCCACGCCACACAACCCCTGCTACCCGTGTAGCCGCTTGTTGCGTGTAGTGGACTCCTGCGGTGCTTTCTATCAGCGCTTGAAGTTCTGGTACTTTATCAACGCAGCTTCGACAGTTGACAATTACAATACCGATTGCTGCTTGGTCCCCGCATGTCCTGACTTTGCCCCGCACCCGTTGAGGCTGTTGCCCTTTCTGTACTTGCCCAAGGCCATCTAACCTAAAAAACCGCCCAGCCCACGCCACACAACCCCTGCTACCCGTGTAGCCGCTTGTTGCGTGTAGTGGACTCCTGACCTATCCAGCGGAACCCGAAACCCCACCACCCTATGGCGCAAGTCGAGGAATCTGCAGCCCACACGGTCGCAGAACCGTCTCAGCCTCTGATTCAGACCCTCCACTCGGCTCTGTACCAAAGGTCCGCAGTCAGTCCTGTCGACGATGCTGCAGATGGTGAGCTCTGCTTTCATCCCGATAGCGAGACTGGCAGTCTTCACCAAATCAGATAGCCGCCGGAAGCCAGAGAGGATTTCCTCCGATCCATAGCGACACACATCATTGGTGCCGACATGAGCGACCACCTGCAGATGGGTGCACCCTGTACCCTTCATGGCATCCGGAAGGACCCTTTCCACATCTGGAATGACTCCCCCCGGTATGCACACGGAGTGCACATTGGTTTTCTTCCCCTCTCTTGCTGCCATTTCCCTAAGGGGCCCCATTACGCTAGCTAATCGCTCGAAATCTTCACTCATTCGCTATCGATTGCTGGTACTGATGTGAAACGCATGTTGATTCGGCATTCATTCGAAATTTTCCTCTAACCTCGCCGTTTGTTCTGTCGTGAGGCGATCAAAATTTTCCTTGATATTCTGTTGTTTTTCTACAGTATGCTGCATTGTAAGTGACTCAAAATTTAGTTTTAATGTTGATGCTGAACATTTACACAGGTCATTAAATGGACCTATTAATGGGCACCGTAATTCAACTTTTTCCTCGAGGTCTGCTGCCAATTCAACGTTACTTACAGCGGAACTTGTTCTTGCAACTTCTTCATCAGGAATAATGCTCCTCAAAGAAATTTAATTCCCGATCGCATATATCTCTCTCTTCCGTATTTGTGTTCATTTTCCCCACTTTTTCCATTTCAGTGTATTGTGCCCAGATAAGTGAATATAAAAGCTTCAGTTATTCTCACTGCTAATCTATCGCAAATGGAATAACACTTCACCTCGTTAACATCGAAAGAAGAATGACGCCTCGACAAGGTGCTTCTGGCTTACCATGACTCCCTCATATTTTGGCACGTAACGTTAACGGACAAATATATTATACTTGAACTTACATGTGATTACATTTTCATGCAATTTGGGTGCATTGATCCTGAGAAATCAGTACCCAGAACAACCACATATGGCCGTAATAACGGCCTTGATACGCCTGGGCATTGAGTCAAACAGAGCTTGGATGGCGTGTACAGGTACAGCTGCCCATGCAGCTTCGACACGATACCACAGTTCATCAAGAGTAGTGACTGGCGTATTGTGACGAGTCAGTTGCTCGGCCACCATTGGCCAGACGTTTTCAGTTGGTGGCAGATCTGCAGAATGTGTTGGCCAGGGCAGCAGTCGAACATTTTCTGTATCCAAAAAGGCCCGTACAGGACCTGCAACATGCGGTCGTGCATTATCCTGCTGAAATGTAGGGTTTCGCAGGAATCGAATGAAGGATAGAGCCACGGGTCGTAACACATCTGAAATGTAATGTCCACTGTTCAAAGTGCCGTCAGTGTGAACAAGAGGTGACCGAGACATATAACCAATGGCACCCCATACCATCACGCCAGGTGATACGGCAGTATGGCGATGACGAATACACGCTTCTAATGTGCGTTCACCGCGATGTCGCCAAACACGGATGCGACCATAATGATGCTGTAAACAGAACCTCGATTCATCCGAAAAAGTGACACCATCGCAGGCGCTCCTGTCTGTGATGCAGCGTCAAGGGTAACCGCAGCCACGGTCTCCGAGCTGATAGTCCACGCTGCTGCAAACGTCGTCGAACTGTTCGTGCAGATGGTTGTTGTCTTGCAAACGTCCCCATCTGTTGACTCAGCGATCGAGACGTGCCTGCACGAACCGTTAGAGCCATGCGGATAAGATGCATGTCATCTCGACTGCTAGTGTTACGAGGCCGTTGGGATCCAGCACGGCGTTCCGTATTACCATTCTGACCCCACAGATTCCATATTCTGTTAACAGTCACTGTATCTCGACCAACGCGAGCAGCAATGTCGCGATACGATAAACAGCTATCGTGATAGGCTACAATCCGACCTTTATCAAAGTCGGAAACGTGATGGTACGCATTTCTCCTCCTTACACGAGGCATCACACAAAGCCGGTCAACTGCTGTATGTGTATGAGAAATCGGTTGGAAACTTTCCTCATGTCAGCACGTTGTAGGTGTCGCCATCGGCGCCAACCTTGTGTGAATGGTCTGAAAAGCTAATCATTTGCATATCACAGCATCTTCTTCCTGTCGGTTAAATTTCGCGTCTGTAGCACGTCATCTTCGTGGTGTAGCAATTTTAATGGCCAGTAGTGTATTTATCAAACAACCGAGTTCGGGATCTTATACGCCCATCGTCAGGTGTCGTAACTTGGTGCTGTGACCCCGAGCGTTGCGGTGGACGTGTACAAGACGCGGTGTGCTACCAACGACCACAGTGCATGGGGTGTTAAATGAAAAGAATCTTACAACTGTAGCGGTATTTTCAGCTTCTGGTATTCGGGTTGGAGTATATGTTGTGTCTAGACAAGACAGCCTAGACACAATGAGAGGAAGCCGAAAGGCACGCGCTAAGCCAAAGCAGGATGGCGTGAGGTCTGAAACAGGATACGTAATGAATGCGATAAAGAAAAGTACGTAGCTTCTGGAATACTTAACTTTAATCCATCCTTTTGGTACATCTGGAGATTGTGGCGATACAAGTGAGACTCTTTAGATACATGCAATGTTACTAATGGCGCCTTGCTAGGTCGTAGCCATTGACTTAGCTGAAGGCTATTCTAACTATCTGCTCTGCAAATGAGCGAGGCTTCGTCAGTGTAGTCGCTAGCTACGTCGTCCGTACAACTGGGGCGAGTGCTAGTCCGTATCTCGAGACCTGCCTTGTGGTGGCGCTCGGTCTGCGATCACACAGTGGCGACACGCGGGTCCGACATGTACTAATGGACCGCGGCCGATTTAAAACTACCACCTAGCAAGTGTGGTGTCTGGCGGTGACACCACAGTATACATCTGTCAAATGGCTCTGAGCACTATGGGACTCAACTGCTGAGGTCATTAGTCCCCTAGAACTTAGAACTAGTTAAACCTAACTAACCTAAGGACATCACAAACATCCATGCCCGAGGCAGGATTCGAAACTGCGACCGTAGCGGTGTTGCGGTTCCAGACTGCAGCGCCTTTAACTGCACGGCCACTCCGGCCGGCTATACATCTGTCGCAGTGTTTCCAAATTGTTGTCCAAGCCCTGTATACATCCGGGTAAAATCATCGTACCTGTGTAAGGTGCCAGGACATGGGCACTTGCATGTTAACTTAGCCACATTAGTATTAATAATAAAGGGGCTGGCAAGGGCATCAGATCATGACTCTACTGAATTACGATAAGTATGAGACACTCTCGAGCAGGATTCCCTGCATGTCTGCATGATTGAGCCACTACCTTAAAGCGTTTGCCACAGGGCTCTGGTGGAGCTAGGGGGAAGCAATAGGGTGTACCTAGTGTGGCTCCCTGGCCACTCAGGGATCTGTGGCAATGAACAAGCCGATAGATTGGCTAGGATGGGGGCAACAACTCCATTTATTGGACCGGAATCTGCCTTGACAATCACCAAGGCTAGGAAATCGTTTCTGAAGAAGAGAAATTTGTTAACATCGAGTATAGATTTAAGTGTCAGGAAGTCGTTTCTGAAAGTATTTGTATGGAGTGTAGCCATGTATGGAAGTGAAACATGGACAATAACCAGTTTGGACAAGAAGAGAATAGAAGCTTTCGAAATGTGGTGCTACACAAGAATGCTGAAGATAAGGTGGGTAGATCACGTAACTAATGAGGAGGTATTGAATAGGATTGGGGAGAAGAGAAGTTTGTGGCACAACTTGACTAGAAGAAGGGATCGGTTGGTAGGACATGTTTTGAGGCATCAAGGGATCACAAATTTAGCATTGGAGGGCAGCGTGGAGGGTAAAAATCGTAGGGGGAGACCAAGAGATCAATACACTAAGCAGATTCAGAAGGATGTAGGTTGCAGTAGGTACTGGGAGATGAAGAAGCTTGCACAGGATAGAGTAGCATGGAGAGCTGCATCAAACCAGTCTCAGGACTGAAGACCACAACAACAATATGAGCAAATTAGGAGTACGGAACAGGGTTAGGAAACAGCACGTAGGGTATTGGACCAACGTCCGTAAATAAAAACATGGTAAGGTAATGATGCCCAAGCCATGTTTTAAAACAAGCTCTGTAATCCTGGAATTGAACAGGAAAGAGATCAAACTCATGACTGGACTGATGACCGGCCATGGGAACTTCAAGAAACACCTACACACAATGGGTATAATGGAAGAGGACCGTAAATGTAGGATCTGTGATGAGGGTGAAGAAACTGCATCACACCTAATCTTTGAATGCATGGCATTGGAGAGTAAAAGATATAGAATCTTCGGGACAACTAGACCTGAAGAAATTGTGTCTAACAAAAAACTGGTAGAGGGACTCCTTGCACTAATCAATGGCACTGGTTGGCTTTACTAGATATACAGGGAGCGATACCGCATAATAAATCTAGTTTCGGTGCGGGCAGTGGCGGGTTAGAGCTAAGCTGTTTTAGCTCTCCTGTTAAAATCAAATCAAATCAAGCGTCGGAAGTTGAGAATTGTTGAATGTAAAGTCTGCAGATGGCCGTAGCTCGCCGGGCCGCCGTGGGCGGCAGGTAGCGGTCACCGGAAACGCGGGACAATACGGCGCTTTTGGGGGTAGCCCGGCATCCGGAGCTACCCGTGCTGGGCAACACGTGGCGAAGTTTGGAATTTCGTTTGCCTAGGGGCGTTATAGCGTACTCGATCATTGGGTAGATCTCAGAAATGCCGTTGGAGGGATTTCGGCGATGATAGAGCGTTCGACATTGGCCGAAACAGAGTATTCTTCCGCCGCGTTTTCGGACGCGTGGGAGACGGGAGAGTTGTGGAGAGAGGGGACTTCGCCTTCAGCCATCGAGCGGTATGGACTTAGAGAAGGCGTTTTGGCCATCGTCTTCGAAGGCAGATATACGGTCTGTATCGCAGCACTGCACCAACGCGTGTTCCGTGCAGAGTTCTGCGGTTAGAGCACTTTGTGGGCTCAGAAGTGAGATTTTCGCCAACGCTTAACCACTTCCAACAACTTACCAAATATATTCTTGATCTGGTAGTTAACCTTGCGAGGTGCCGAGTATTTATCAATGCAGCTGCCGGTAATAGGGACGCGTAATTGCAAATTGTTAATGTGCTGTTCTCAGGAGTGTGTGGGTGGACAAAGAGATTTACATTTTTTTGTAAATTTTGTCAGTTGTGGGGAATATCAAATTAAAATGCCAATATTACACTCGAATTATCGACTTCATTGTAGCCAGCATTTACCCTGTCCCAGTAAGTTTTACATGTACTCTAGTCACTGCACAGCTTGCCCAGACGGGAAGGAAAAAAGGTTTGAAGTCTTCTATGTCAGCGACGGAAAATAAGCTTACACCTGCAGAGCAAAAAACGTATATATCTGACAGAAGCTGAGCATGCCAGGAGTGCTAACATCGCTTACATACGTCTAGAGGTTTTCTTAGTAAATGCATGCTACAAAACACAAGCTAAACGTGGACAACTGTCCCGTAAGTCCATCTGTCTTTCACTAGTTGCAAGAATGAGGAACAAATGCATAACGTACATTTCGCATGAACAGGAAAGGTACGCCAAAACTTGAAACCAAACTGCAAAGAGGACAGATGGAATTAACATCAAGAAATACCATAATTTCTTTGAAATGGAATGACAAAAGAGACGCATTTATGTTCACGACATGTCATGCTGCTGCAATGAAAGCAGCTGTTAAAGTCGACTGCCAAAGTAATTCAGAAAAAATGTGTGCTGAATTACAGCGCATCTGTGGGTGCAGTCCACAAATACGGCTTTCTGCACTACTGGCCATTAAAATTGCTACACCAAGAAGAAATGCTGATGACAAACGGGTATTCATTGGACATATACATTATACTAGAACTGACATGTAATTACGTTTTCACGCAATTTGGGTGCATAGATCCTGACAAATCAGTACCCAGAACAACCACCTCTGGCCGTAATAACAGCCTTGATACTACTGGGCATTGAGTCAAACAGAGCTCGGATGGCGTGTACAGGTACAGCTGCCTATGCAGCTTCAACGCGATACCACAGTTCATCAAGAGCAGTGACTGGCGTATTGTGACGAGCCAGTTGCTCGGCCACCATTGGGCAGACGTTTTCAGTTGGTGGGAGATCTGCAGAATGTGTTGGCGAGGGCAGCAGTCGAACATTTTCTGTATCCAGAAAGGCCCGTACAGGACCTGCAACATGCGGTCATGCATTATCCTGCTAAAATGTAGGGTTTCGGAGGGATCGAATGAAGGGTAGAGCCACGGGTCGTAACACATCTGAAATGTAACGTCCACTGTGTAAAGTGCCGTCAATGCGAACGAGAGGTGACTGAGACGTGTAACCAATCGCACCCCGTACCATCACGCCAGGTGATACGCCAGTATGGCGATGACGAATATACGCTTCCAATGTGCGTTCACCGCGATGTCGCCCAACACGGATGCGACCATCATGATGCAGTAAACAGAACCTGTATTCATCCAAAAAAATGACGTTTCGCCATTCGTTCACCCAGGTTCGTCGTTGAGTACACCATCGCAGGTGCTCCTGTCTGTCATACAGCATCAAGGGTAACCGCAGCCACGGTCTCCGAGCTGATAGTCCACGCTGCTGCAAACGTCGTCGACTCGTTCGTGCAGATGGTTGTTGTCTTGCAAACGTCCCCATCTGTTAACTCAGGGATCGAGACGTGGCTGCACGATCCGTTACAGCCATGCGGATAAGATGCATGTCATCTCGACTGCTAGTGATACGAGGCCGTTGGGATACAGCACGGCGTTCCGTATTACCCTCCCGAACCCACCGATTCCATAATCTGCGAACAGTCATTGGATCTCGACCAACGCGAGATGCAATGTCGCGATACGATAAACCGCAATCGCGATAGACTACAATCCGACCTTTATCAAAGTCAGAAACGTGATGGTCCGCATTTCTCCTCCTTACACGAGGCATCACAACAACGTTCCACCAGGCAGCGCCGGTTAACTGCTGTTTGTGTATGAGAAATGGGTTGGAAACTTTCCTCATGTCAGCACGTTGTAGGTGTCGCCATCGGCGTCCGGTGGAGGCGTACAAGACGCGGTGTGCTGCCAACGAGCACAGAGCATGGAGTGTTAAATAAAAAGAACCTTACAACTGTAGCGGTATATTCAGCTTCTGGTATTCGCGTTGGAGTATACATCTGTCGCAGTGTTTCCAAATTGTTGTCCAGCCCCCATATACATCCGTGTAAAGTCATCGTACCTGCAGTGCTAAAAACGTATAAATGTGACAAAAGCTGAGCTTGCCAGGAGTGCTAACGTCGCATACATACATCTCGAGGTTTTCTTAGTAAATGCACGCTATAAAACACAAACTAAACGTGGACAACTGTCCCGTAAGTCCATTTGCCTTTCACTACTTGCAAGAAAGAGGAAAAAATGCGTAAGGCACATTTCACATGAACGGGAAAGGTACGCCAGAACTTGAAACCAAACTGCAAAGAGGAGAGTGGAATTCACGTAAGAAATATTATAATGTCTTTGAAATGGCATGACAAAAGAGATGTATTTATGTTGACGACATGCCATGCTGCTGCAATGAAATCAGCTGTGAAAGTGGACTGTCAAAGTAATTCAGAAAAAACGTGTGCTCGATTACAGCGCATCTGTGGGTGCAGTCCACAAATACGGCTTTCTACTTACCTCAACCGAATGCGTTCAGAAAACACTGAAATGGTGCAAAAAAAACCTTTTTTCACTCTTTCGACACGTGCGTGATAAATTGCGACGTTATTTACAACGTTCATACCGGAAAAGAATACTCCAGTCACCGAATTACATCTCGGCCTCATTCGTGAGACTTTAGAGACATACCACCGTGAAAGGAGAAGATCTGGATGTCGTGGATCAGACGAGAAAAACCAATAGCAGCTTCGAGAAAGGCGCTTCGTTAAATCGTCAGTAAAACAACACTGACCTGTAAGAGGATGCAGTATACGCAGCAAGGGCAAAATACGAAAAGATACGCGTTGCTGCTGTGAACAGTGTGGTATGGGATTGTGTATTCCGCGTTTTGAATATGCTGAAGGGAAAAAAATAACAACACCAAGAATGTGCGACACAGACGAAAGTTGTTAAAATTGCTACACGACGAAAATGACGTGCTACAACGCGAAATTTAACCGACGGGAAGAAGATGCTGTGACCTGCAAATGATTAGCTTTTCATAGCATTCGCACAAGCCTAGCGACGTTGGCGACACCTACAACGTGCTGACATGAGGAAAGTTTCCAACCGATTTCTCATACACAAACAGCTGTTGACCGGCGTTACCTGGTGAAACGTTGTTCAAAATGGTTCAAATGGCTCTGAGCACTATGAGACTTAACATCTGAGGCCATCAGTCCCCTAGAACTTAGAACTACTTAAACCTAACTAACCTAAGGACAACACACACATCCATGCCCGAGGCAGGATTCGAACCTGCGTCCGGAGCGGTCGCGCGGTTCCTGACTGTAGCGCCTAGAACCACTCGGCCTCCCCGGCGGGACCGAGCGAGGTGGCGCAGTGGTTAGACACTGGACTCGCATTCGGGAGGACGACGGTTCAATCCCGCGTCCGGCCATCCTGATTTAGGTTTTCCGTGATTTCCCTAAATCGCTCCAGGCAAATGCCGGGATGGTTCCTTTCAAAGGGCACGGCCGACTTCCTTCCCTGTCCTTCCCTAATCCGATGAGACCGATGACCTCGCTGTCTGGTCTCCTTCCCCAACACAACCAACCAACCATCCCCGGTGGGCGTGTGAAACGTCGTTGTGATGCCTCGTGTAAGGAGGAGAAATGCGTACCATCACGTTTCCGACTTTGATAAAGGTCAGATTGTAGCCTATCGCGATTGCGATTTATCGTATCGCAACATTTCTGCTCGCGTTGGTCGAAATCCAACGACTGTTAGCAGAATATGGAATCGGTGGGTTCAGGAGGGTAATACGGAACGCCGTACTGGATCCCAACGGCATCGTATCACTAGCAGTCGAGATGACATGCAACTTATCCGCATGCCTGTAACGAATCGTGCAGCCACGTCTCGGTCCCTGAGTCAAAAGATGGGGACGTTTGCAAGACAACAACCATCTGCACGAACAGTTAAGACGACGTTTGCTGCAGCTCGGAGACCATGGCTGCGGTTACCCTTGACGCTGCATCACAGACAGGAGCGCCTGCGATGGTGTACTCGACGACGAACCTGGGTGCACAAATGGCAAAACGTCATTTTTTCGGTTGAATCCAGGTTCTGTTTACAGCATCATGACGGTCGCATCAGTGTTTGGTGACATCGCGGTGAACGCACATTGGAAGCGTGTATTCGTCATCGCCATAGTGGCGTATCACCCGGCAGGATGGTATGGGGTGCCATTGGTTACAGGTCTCGGCCACCTCCTGTTCGCATTGACGACACTTCGAACAATGGATGTTACATTTCAGATGTGCTACGACCCGTGGCTCTACCCTTCATTCGACCCCTGCGAAACCCTACATTTCAGCAGGATAATGCACGACCGCATGTTGCAGGTCCTGTTCGGGCCTTTCTGGATACAGAAAATGTTCGACTGCTGCCCTGGCCAGCACATTCTCCAGATCTCCCACCAATTGAAAACGTCTGGTCAATGGTGGCCGAGCAACTGGCTCGTCACAATACGCCAGTCACTGCTGTTGATGAACTGTGGTGTCGTGTTGAAACTGCATGGGCAGCTGTACCTGTAGACGCCATCCAAGCTTTTGACTCAATGCCCAGGCGTATCAAGGCCGTTATTACGGCCATATGTGGTTGTTCTGGGTACTGATTTGTCAGGACCTATGCACCCAAATTGCGTGAAAATGTAATCACATGTCAGTTCTAGTATAATACATTTGTCCAATGAATACCCGTTTATTATCTGTATTTCTTTTTGGTGTAGCAATTTTGATGGCCAGTAGTGTATATTCAAATTTCGCGCCAGTCACATAAGACTGGTGCTAATAGCGCCACCCTGAGGGCGTAAATCAGGTTTGCTTTATACGTTGTAATGGTCGTGAGCGTTAGTTACCTTTGAGGGTGGACGCAGTGAGTTGATGTTAGCCAAGAATGCCTTTAAGGCGACCAAGACGCCATTATTAACACCTCACTGAGTTTCAGCGAGGGCGTGTAATTGGGTTACGAGAAGCTGGATGTCCCTTCTGTTATAATGCTGAAAGACATTGCAGGAATGTAGCCACTCTACATGATTGCTGGCAGTGGTGGTCACGAGAATGTACGGTCGCAAGAAGACAGTTCCGGACGGCCACGTGGCGGTACCGAGAGGGAAGACAATCATGTTTAGCGTATGGCTCTGATGCCTCATATTGCATCTGCAACAACAACTTGAGCAGCAACTGTTATGAATCGGTTACTTCAAGGACAGCTCCAAGCCAGACACCCTGTAGCGTCCATTCTAGCAACTCCGAACCACTGCCATTTGCTACGTCAGTGGTGTCAAGCAATAGCTCACTGAAAGGCAGGGTGAAGATCCGTTGTGTTGTCTGATGAAAGCTGGCTCTGTCTCGGCGCCAGTGAAGGCCGTGTGTTGGTTGGAATGGGGCCAGTTGAGGGCCTGTAACCAACCTGTCTGCATGCCACACACACCTGGAGTGATGGACTGGTGTGCGATTTCGTATAACAGCACCAGTACTCTGGTACTTATCCAGCGCATCGTAACTGCAAAACTGTACGTCTGGTGATGCGACACGTTGTGCTGCCATTCACGAACAGCATTCCAGGGAGTGATTTCCAGTGGGATAATGCTCGCTCACATACCGCTGTTGTAACCTAACATGCTCTAAAAAGTGTCGACATGTTACCTTGGCCTGCTCGATCACCAGTCGAGCACATACGAGACATCATCGGACGACAACTCTATCGTCATCCACGAACAACTTTACTGACCGATCTAGTGCGATAAGCATGGAACTCTATTCCACAAACTGACATCCGCCACCTGTACAACACAATGCGTGCATGTTTTCATTCTTGCGCTCAACATTCTGACGGTTACACCGGTTGTTAATGTACCAGCATTTCAAAATTCAAATGGCTCTGAGCACTATGGGACTTCACATCTGTGGTCATCACTCCCCTAGAACTTAGAACTACTTAAACCTAACTAACCTAAGGACATCACACACATCCATGCCCGAGGCAGGATTCGAACCTGCGACCGTACCCAGCATTTCACATCTTGCGCTTACATTAACCTGTGATCTTGCAATGTTAATCATTTAAATATGTTACTTAGACGAACGTATTCCCGAAATTTCATTAGTCTACTTTTAATTACTTTTTGTTGTTGTGATTTTTTCCCCAACAGTGTATATAAAACGAAAGCAGCAGCTCGCAAAGTATATCGCTTACTTAAAAATTGATTTACACACAGTCAAATGAAAACCTTAAATATTTTTTAAAAATATTATTTATTGTGCAGAAGTGGTACAAAGCTGTCTCACTTTTCAACATAATCTCCCCCACGTTCAATGCAAGTCCTCCAGCGCTTACAAAGTGCATAAGTTCCTTTAGAACAAAATTCTTTTGGTAGTCCGCGCAGCCACTCATGCACTGTGTGGCGTACCTCCTCATCAGAACGGAACTTCTTCCCTCCCATTGCGTCTATGAGTGGTCCAACCATATGGAAATCACTTGTGGCAAGGTCTGGTGAGTATGGTGGATGAGGAAGACACTCAAAATGCAGGTCTGTGATTGTTACAACTGTTGTACGGGCAGTATGGGGCCTTGCATTGTCATGTTGCGAAAGGACACATGCTGACAGCAACCCACGTCGGTTTGATTTGATTGCAGGCCGCAGATAATTTTTTAGGACATCTGTGTATGATGCACTGGTGATAGTGGTCCGTCTAGGCATGTAATGCTCCAAAATGACACCTTTTTCGTACCAAAAGAGCATCAGTATAACTTTCTCTGCTGACGGTTCTGTTCGAAACTTTTTTGGTTTTGGTGGTGAGGAATGGCGCCATTTCTTGCTCGCTCTCTTCGTTTCCGGTTGGTGGAAGTGAACCCAGGTTTCGTCCCCAGTAACGATTCTTGCAAGGCGGCCATCACCTTTTAGTTCAAAGCGCCGAAGAAGTTCTCCACAAGCATCAACACGTCGGTCTCTCATTTCAGGAGTCAGCTGCCGTGTCACCCATCTTGCAGACACTTTGTGAAACTGGAGCACATCATGCACAATTTGGTGTGCTGACCCATAACTAAACATGCTGCAATGTCATTCAGTGTCACTCAGCGGTTTTCCTTCACTATGGGTTCAACTGCTGCAATGTTCTATGGAGTCACAACTCATTGTGCCTGACCTGGATAAGGAGCACCTTCCACTGAAGTCACACCATTTGCGAACTTCCTAATCCATTCGTAGACTTGCTGCTGTGACAAACATGCATCACCGTACTGAACCTTCATTCATCGATGAATTTCAATAGGTTTCACAACTTCACTACGCAAAAACCGGATAACAGAACGCTGTTCTTCCCTGGTGCAAGTCTTTAAGGGGGGTGGCCATCTTTATACTGATACTGCGACGGTATGTGTGCATCTGAACTATGCTGCAACCTACAGGCCATTCTGCACGCTGCTTGTAGCACGCCTACCAACTTATAAGATAACGGCGCGAAATTTCGATTTGTTATTACAAACTTAAGGTTTTCATTTGACTCACCCTCGTATATTTACTGACCAATACCCACAGTTATCGAAGGTTTCGTAATAAGCCTAGACACGTAATACACGTCACGCTAATCCGGTATAAATAGTAAGGGAATTTCACAGACACTGTTTTTTTTTTTTTTTTTTTTTTTTGTATTCAAGAAACAGTTCAACAATGCACACGCTAGCAGGTAATACAGAAATTAATTCGGTCTTGAAGGGGTTAATAATCGTTATAAGAGAGGGTCTTTGTCTTGTGTGGACGACGAAGCATGCCATTTGCGTCTGTGGGATATGGAGATGCGGGATGCAGCCGGTAATCTAAGCCTGTCGCAAAGCACCCGAGGGACCGACGAGGTCTACTGCGTGCTGGTGAAAGGAGTGGCTCCCATGAAGTTCTACTCGTAGTCTTTGGTTTTTCACTCTCACTTTAAAAGCGGAACGTTGCGTGTTCCGTGCTACCAAACGACGATGATGGCTATTTCCTCCGAAACCAGCGGATTTACTTAGATAGAGGTGGACCACTCTACAGCTGTTTGCTACCGTTGGCTGTAACGGGCCAGCGCCTGTCTGCAACTCATAATGCAAGTTTTAATCGCTTTCTTCCGGATGTCTGCGTCTTACGTGCAGTTGGCTTGGGTCGCGGAAGTTTTGGTATCAGCACCCTGATAAATTCACTTTCTCTTCCTCTACTTGCTCAATTAAGCATCAGTTTAGCAGCCAACAACGTAGAATTTCTAAGAAATATCTCCGTTAAAATGTAGAACGTTTCTTTACACGGGTATGCTCTCTGAGATTCGGCATGAACCATGAAAAGAATTATTTTGCTTCTTGCTTTATAGAACCGATATTGTTCTTTTTTTAGAGTGTGAAACCAGTGTGAGGAATTCCCTTTTTGCTGACTTTACGCATTCTCTAACACACGTAGTGATGTTGAAAGTTTACCCCTCGTTAGATAGGCTGATTAATTTTCATGTGAGAAGTATCTCCCTTTAATACAAGCGGACGCAGTGCTCCATGGTTCCCATTTCCACCGCTGTGTGTCTAATTCTTTCAATTAGGCCCGATAAATTGAGATGTGGGTAATAAAACCCGATAGAAAAGATAGTAGTCTAATTTAAAAATGAAGCAACGGATATATATATATATATATATATATATATATATATATATATTTCGTATGGCTAATAGAATACAGCAGTAAGTAGTGACACAAACAACGTATAAAAACAATGAATGGCCAATGTTACAAGCAACAAACAAGTATTAGATCTAAAAAAGGAAGTAAAACACAAAATACACAAAAATACATAGAAATTATAGTAACAGTATCTAGTAATAGGTTTCTCAGAAGGAGAAGAGTAGACCAGACTCATGGTTGTATGTCCAAGTCCCTCAGCCAGCCAGAAGCATCTCCCTCCAGGAGGTGCAGCTCCTGCATTGTGCCAGGGAATCTCCTCGTAGGGCAGTCCATTGCGATATGATGTAGAGTTTGTGGATTCCCACAGTCGCAGTTGGGTGAGTCAGTCTGTCCCCATTTGTGCTTCCAATAATTACATCTACCATAGCCTGTTCGGATACGATTTAAAGTTGTCCAAGATTTTCTGGGAAGACCGAAGCCCTCGGGCCGTACGGTTGGGTCCGAGACTAAGTTAAGGTGATCAGGGTTAGACATATCCCATTCCCGACGCCAGGCTTCGTCGATATCATAATTGTCCTCGATCAGCTGTTGCCCTAATCTCCATGATGGCTTACGGGACTTGAGCCTGTGGCTGGGATTCTTGCAGTCTTCGTGTGAGGGTAGGTCACGGTTGTTAGCGCACTTTTGCCATTCCCTTTTCAGTGCAGATCTTCGCCTTAGAAGAGGTGGGGCTATATTAGCCAGTACCGGGAGCCATTGGTGGGGCGTCGGTTTAATAGTGCCTGAGATGAGCCTCATGGTGTCGTTTAGCTGGGTGTCCACCGTTGCTGTATGAGTGCTGTTTAGCCAGACCGGAGCGCAGTATTCAGCCACCGAATATACTAGTGCAAGAGCAGATGTTCTGAGAACTGTGGCGCTTGCTCCCCAGCTACTCCCAGTGAGTTTGTGTAAGACATTATTTCTGGTTCTGATTTTTTCTGCGCATTTGTATAAGTGCTCCTTGTACATCAGAGATCGGTCCAATGTAATTCCCAGATACTTTGGGAGGGGATTGTAGTTAAGCAGCTGGCCTCTGAACTCTACGTGGGGTGCATAGTTTGCCTGTCTGTTGTTGAGGTGGAAACAGGAGACTTGGGTTTTAGAAGTATTAGGTCTGAGCCTCCATGTTTCGAAATATTCATCCATTTTGATAAGATCTTCCTCAATGATTCTTTCGGATTTGTGGAAGTCTTTATGATGATACGTGAGAGCAATATCGTCTGCATAGATAGATAAACTTCTTAGAAGATGTCTCTGGTAGGTCTGATGCACATATATTAAAAAGTAATGGAGCTAGCACGGATCCTTGGGGCAGGCCATCATTTAACCTATATTTCTTGCTTATCTCTCCATCTAGGTGTACTTCAAAAAATCTATTTGAAAGCATATTGTTGATTAGGGTAGCCGTTTTCTTGCAAGGAATAATGCGTTGGAGTTTAAGAATCATTGCCTCCCTCCACACTGTGTCATATGCTGACGATAGATCTATGAACACGGTGACTGTCTTTTTCTTTCTTTGAAATCCACTCTCAATATGTGTGGTATGAGATAATACTTGATCACAGCAGCTCCGACCGGGTCTAAATCCGGCTTGTTCAATAGGAATGAAATTCTCAGCAATGGGTTTTATTCTGTTGAGAATAAGTCTCTCCAATAGTTTGTAACATACACTTAGAAGAGCTATAGGTCTATAGCCCTCCGGGAGCTTTTCATCTTTGCCAGGCTTAAGAATGGCGACGATCTTGGTTTGTTTAAATAGTGGTGGTAGTGTTTCCGATCGTTGGATGTCATTGTAAAACTGAGTTAGCCACAGTAGAGCTCGAGGTCCTAGGTGCCGTAAGAACTCGGGGTAGACCTCATCTAAACCAGCCGCTTTACCCATTGTCATTTCTTTCAGTGCTTCTGTGATCTCTAGGATGGTAAAGGTTTTTGAGAAATTGTTGTCGGGTGTGGATTGTCGGAGCTTGGTTCTCAGTTCTTTCTTTACTCTCATAGTCTTATCCTTGTTGCTCCGTGGTGTTTTTCTCGTAAGGTTAACTATTCTGTTTGCTACCTCTTTGGGGTGTATGTTGCCACCCATACAGGTTTTAATGGAGCTTTCACCTAGGTTTTTAAGAAGGCACCAGGCTTTCTTGCTGGAGTGCTTGAAGTCCATATTTTTCATGAGAGTGTGCCACTTTTCTCGTCTTGCTGAGTCCAGGCATTGGAGAAGCTCGTCCGCAATTTCAGGATCGTTGTTTTGCGAATATGCATTATATAGGTCTATGCATTCTTGGCTCCAGCCGGGAATATAAGTTTTCCTGTAGCCTCTGGGAATGTATTTTTTGGCAATGGCTAGGAGTAATCCCACAAAGCAGTTGTAGTTCTTCGATGCAGGTGGGATCCACTGGATGTTGTGGTCCATTTCGGCGGTAAAGGCTTCCCAGTTGGCTTTGCCAAAATTCCATCGAGGTTTAGGTGTAGATCTCACTATTGGAATCTGTATACCGACATACAGCAGGACGGGCCTGTGCTGGCTACGAGGAAAATCAGGCAAGATCTGTTTATTGCAGCGTAATGGTAGCTTTTTGGCGTCTCTGGAAACAAAGCACAGATCGGGGTTGTAGTCTCTTTTCCATCTAGCCGAGTGGAAAGTCCCTTTATCCTTTAGATCATGGATCAAGAAGACGTCTTCTATGTCCGCCCATTTCATTACTCCCTCCCCATCCTCATCAGTGTTGTTATATCCCCACTGGGTACTGTGGCTGTTGAAATCGCCCATTATCACTGTAGGATGTTGTATGTTGGAAATAGCAGAGTCATTCCATGACTGAGTTGGGGGTTTGTAGAGGTTGATGACTTCAGTATCAGCAATTTTTGTTCTTATGACGTAGGCGCTTGGGTCAGTGTGTGTTTTTATACCGTGGACCTGGTCAGTGTTGTTTTTAAAGTAGGTGGCAGTGCCATAGTTAGCGTGGTAAGTTGCTGCAACAAGGGAATAGCCTGGAAGTTTGCATCTATTTTTAACTGCTTTTCGTCGGCGCAATGTGTTTCCTGGAGCAAGACAGCATTCACTGAATGGTTGTCCAGGACTTTAATTAGGTAGTCAGATTTAGCTCTACTCATTCCTTCTACGTTGAGTTGTAGGATTTTAAGGACATCTCCAATGTCCTTGGTCAACGGGTTCTGAGAGGAACAGTTGTTTCGGGTATTCGCGTTCATGTCTGTGCTGATTCTGTAAAGCTGGGAAATCCTCACAGGTCCAGCAGCCAGATTTGTAGACTATTTAGCAACGGATAACGCAACATCGGTGAATTGCCATGGAACAATACGTGCACATTAGGGACTGTAAGACTTTCTTTTTTTTTGATACTATGAATTCAGTTAGTCGCATGAAGTGCATAAGGCATACAATGGATATGCCTGGATTGAAAATTCATAGAATATAGTCATTATCTCAGTGGTATGGATGAAGGATACTAAATAACGCTAAGAGAGAATTTCAATTATCATTCTGATTTATTTCGATAACATTTAATAAAACTATTACTCTCTGTGACAAAACATACATGAAGTCTATTATATTTAAGAAAACTACCACTCTCAGTGACAAAACCTTCATGAAGCACTCACTATCTCTTGCATCTCGTCATACCGGAAACATAGACAACACTTCGATGTCAGTTACATCCACTAATGATTAAAATGGGTAAAAATGAATGTTACTGAATGGTGGCCTCTTAACACCATTTAGTTATTGTCACACCTATTTAACACGCGGAGAAGGGAAGGATACCACCTTTCACTCTCTCAAACATTACTTGTGTTACTTCACATGCAGTACCATGCGGATAAGTTCATGTTGAAACCGCGTATTATGCAACCGCAATGCAACGTGAGCAAATCAGCCCAGGCTTCATGACTCCACATTATTCATGCCACGATTAACGAAAGGCAAATCTAGTGCCTACCGTAATGAATGCTGGCAACACGTGGCCAAGTTCGACAACAAAGAAACGAGTAAAATAAATCGTTGAATCATGGAAAATTTATATTGCTTGTATCTGGAACTAAACTATGCAACAAATGAAACATTAATGAACCTATCTGCTATTGACTTAAGAACAAGAACCGTTGGTTCATGCCCTCAATCACCTCGCGCTCAAGTCCGCTAGTTGAAACACATTAATCTGAAAAATTTCTACAAATACAATATCGCTGAACGTTTCCCGGTATTAATTCACACCTGAACATGTTTCATAATCAATGTTACCCCAAAAGACCTACATTATGAATAACTTTTCTCACCATCCATGACGAGCGCCGCACCCCTGCGTCCGGCTCGTTCAATCGGCGGCCCCAGAGTGTGCTACCATGGCGCGTTCCAGGACCAACCGCCAATCGTTCAAAAAAAACTGGTGGTGGGGGTAGGACCTCAGTGAGAACCAACCTCACAAACTCTGCCCTGCTCATCCCCACTATCTTTGGAATCACGAACTCTCTGCCGAATCTGCTCACGTTGTTATGTTGGTGCTAAACTACCCTACTGCTACCATCTTTGACTAACCCAGATTATTATACGAGGGCTATCCACAAAGTACATTACGTTTTGGAATTAAAAATAAATAAAATATTGGAAATTTTTTTATTATATGCAGATGAAAGCGACACTTAAATACTACTTTTCTACATAGTTGCCATTTAAATTAAGGCACTTATCGTAGCGATGGACGAGCTTGGAAATTCCTTCGTCGTAAAATTCGGCCGCCTGCGCCTTCAACCACGTGGTTGCCTCTTCTTGAAGCTGTGCGTCGTCATCAAAACGCTGCATAGCCAACCACTTCTTCATTGCTTGGAATAAGTGGAAGTCGCTCGGTGCCAGGTCGGGACTGTACGGCGGATGAGGAAACAACTCCCACTTCAAAGATTCGAGAACTTCACGAGTGGCATTTGCCGTGTGGGCCCGGGCGTTGTCGTGAATCAGCAAGATCTTTGAACCCAACTTTCCCCTGCGCTTGTTTTGTATTACTCTTCTGAGGTTGTGTAGAGTTTGGCAATACCTTTGAGAGTTTATTGTAGTGCCTCTTTCCAGGAAATCCACAAAAATCACACCTTTCCTGTCCCAAAAGACAGTCATTACGTGGTTGAAGGCGCAGGCGGCCGAATTTTACGACGAAGGAATTTCCAAGCTCGTCCATCGCTATGATAAGTGCCTTAATTTAAATGGCAACTATGTAGAAAAGTAGTATTTAAGTGTCGCTTTCATCTGTATATAATAAAAATAATTTCCAATACTTTATTTATTTTTAATTCCAAAACGTAATGTACTTTGTGGATAGCCCTCGTATATTCCATGTATAATTACGTTTATCCATCCACCTACATCACGGGATCAAAGGATGAGAGAGGAGGTGTGATACCAACAGAAGAAAAAATATACACGGAAGCATTCTTGAATCTAGAAGTTAATTAACTATGCGAAACATTGAAAGGACGCTCTCGGCATAAAATTGATTATTAAACATGTAGAAGTTAATCAGTTAGTTAAATGAGGAGTAAACCTGTGACGTTTCAATTTAACTACAAAAATATGAGAGGTGTTCAAAAGAAAAGGTGAGAAACAACACTACGGGTATAACTGAAGTCTTTATTCACAAGTAAGCATCAGAGGCCTGAGGATAACGATCCCTCTGTTTGACGAACCGAAGGATTCCCTGTGGTTGTGTCCATTGTGTCCAGTTCGTCGTCCGAGTAGAAGCGCTTCCCTCTGAACGGCTCTTTTCTTTTTCCGTAGACCAAGCGTATGGAAGTCTCAGGGCGACATGTCCGGCTTGTAGAACAGATGCTCGAGCTGTTCCCACTTGAACTTGAGCCGTGGAGCACAGCCACTCCCTCAGTGAGCAGCGCAGTCCGGTTGCTCTTGATGGATTTGTGTCGGCTGCGGAGTGACTCACAGTACACGTCACTGTTAATGGTTTTCCGTGCTTTAGGAATTTGACCGGTATCGGACCTCGGATGTCGAAAAAGACGGTGAGCATTATCTTGCCTGCTGAGGCCACAGCTTCGGATTTATTAAGGGGAGGTGAGGACAGTACATTCGCGTCCCTGAAAGTCACGCTATGTTGTCCCAAAGCGGTATACACAAATTTCAACCGTTTGGTTGTTACGAAGTCTCGCCCCTTTCCGTTGAAGCACTTCTTGTATTTCTACATCTTGTATAGAAATACTTTAACAAACTATACGCAGTGGTTAGCACACTGGACTCGCATTCGGGAGGACGACGGTTCAATCCCGTCTCCCGCCATCGTGATTTAGGTTTTCCGTGATTTCCCTAAATTGTTTCAGGCAAATGCCGGGATGGTTCCTTTGAAAGGGCACGGCCGATTTCCTTCCCAATCCTTCCCTAACCTGAGCTTGCGCTCCGTCTCTAATGACCTCGTTGTCGACGGGACGTTAAACACTAACCACCACCACCACCACAAACTATAGAGCAGATCCCTCAAATGAAAACAAGGGCAAATGTTCAGAACCTAAGTTCGAAAATCTTTCGTTTCCGAAGTTATCTTAGTGAGGTTTTTAAGTCAGAAAATCATACCACATATACCACATATTCGATGTGATCTCCGTTTGCTTTTACATAAGCACGAAGCCCCACAACGTCTGTGGATAGACGAAAGTCTCCAGTTGACGCTAGACACCGGCATAAGTTGTAGTCAACTGTCTGGTAGGTCCATATGTTCTCCCAGTGCGTCTTACAGCTGCTGTCTACAGCGACTTTCTTCCGAACACTTTTTCCGACATGCTACAATTGTGCATCTGGAAATAAGAGGAACGTATACTGTATGCAAGATGGTGCTCTACCATATTTCAGTTCAGTTCGAGATGCTTTGATGATGTCTCCCTTCGCTACTTTTTCTTTTAGTCTGTTATCTAGATAAAAGTGCAGACCAGTGTTGCATGCAGTACGGCCTCTTCCAATTAAGGAGTACGGCGTCTCCTCGGAGCACCGCAGTCACGCCTGTTGACGGTGAAGGTCCGGCTTTCACGAAGCCGTTTCGTAATTGTGACGAAAAGGGTACGCTACAGAGTCGAACGATGTGGATGACGATCTTGATAAGGGCGATGAGCAGCTCTTCTATTACCGCGAGCTTCGCCGTTCAGAAGGATCACGTCGGTGTATCGTATCCTCAACCATGTCACTCTAACACTCACAGAGACAGTTTTTGTAACTGAAATTTCCGAATACCTTCTATATGGATACAACAATAATATAATTTCGAATGCACTAGTATAAATCAGAATTGTGATGTTTCATGAAAAAAATATCTACATACCTTTCGGACATATGGTCCATACAAAATCCAGAAGGCACATACTACTGCTCTAATTTACTGTACCCGGTTATTACATCTCAGACCTGATACTTTATAATTATAGACTGTGCAAAGGTTTTTTAAATTACCGCTACCAGTCACAAACTTTGTTGACTGTTGGTATTACTTATTTATTTAGCGACATGTTTCGAGGGAATACCTCATGTTCAGGCTAAATGGCACTACAAAAACAATTTTACAATAAGGACATACTGATGTTACAGTTCTTAAATGCTGTGCTTATCCTGTGGAAGAAGAGAAAACTTAATAAGAAGCGATCTCACTTTGGCAAACATCAGTCCAGCTTAAATAAAAACGGCTCAAATGGCTCTGAGCACTATGGGACTTACCATCTTGGGTCATCAGTCCCCTAGAACTTAGAACTACTTAAACCTAACTAACCTAAGGACATCACACACATCCATGCCCGAGGCAGAATTCGAACCTGCGACCGTAGCAGTCACGCGGTTCCGGACTGAAGCGCCTGGAACCGCACGGCCACCGCGGCCGGCAGCCCAGCTTCCAAAGTGACATCGCCTCTTACTAAGTTTTCTCTTCTTCTACAGGATAACCACGGCATTTACGAAAATACCATGTAACATCAGTGTGATCTTATTGTAAAATTGTTTTTGTAATTCCATTTAGCCTGAACATGAGGTATTCCCTCGAAACATGTCGCTAAATAAATAAGTAATATAATAGTTGACAAAGTTTGTGACTGGTAGTGGTAATTTAAGAAATCTTTACGTATTTCTCGAGACAGTCACGGTCGAAAAATAGTCAAAATGGCTTCAAATTATAGACTACACTACACTATACAACACTACACAGGACTAAGCTACATTACACTACTGTATCTAAATTGTTAGCCCTGGGCTTGCTGTGGCACGATTCAAGATTCACAGTGGGTGTGCTGCCATAACATCCAAGGTGTAAAGATGGCGAGAGGGCTGCCAAGATTTCAGGAAATCCTTCCTGGTCGTCCCCAAGGCTCATCGCTCACTGCTTCGGCGAGGTCGTTTTAATTGTGTGTGTTGTACCGATCAGAAATGGGCTCCGTATACTCGCTGCGAACTCGCCTGCGAGTCCTGTGACGTCATCCCCGAACTCGCTGTCTCCGTGTGCCCACAGGCTCACCTCGTCGCAGAAGTCTGTTGTCCGATACCAGTGGACTCGACTCGCTAAGAGAGGACAACGAGTACATGAGCTCGCAAGTAAACCACGGACTCGCGCCACTCCAGCGACATACGCGACAGAAATTTTCGCCATTAAACTGTAAATTAAGCCGGCCGGTGTGGCCGAGCGGTTCTAGGCGCTACAGTCTGGAACCGCGCGACCGCTACGGTCGCAGGTTCGAATCCTACCTCCGGCATGGATGTGTGTGATGTCCTTAGGTTAGTTAGGTTTAAGTATTTCTAAGTTCCAGGGGACTGTTGACCTCAGATGTTAAGTCCCATAGTGCTCAGAGCCATTTGAACCATTTTTGAACTGTAAATTAGGATTCATTTATTTCACGCTTTCATGATTTCGGCTTTATAGCCATTCTCCAGTGCAAGTTGAAATACCACAAAACGTCCGATCTGCCTAAATGACAGAAGCTAATTATATACCAGCATAACGACTGATTGGTCAGTAGTGAGTATTGTTCTGTTTACACTAGAGATGGGAAAGTCGTTCATCCTTGGGAACTAGTTCACTGGTGATCGCTCTTGTTTTGGAACCGTTCATTTTTACTCGTTCACCGTTCATTGTGCTTGGTATTTGGTTCTTATGAAAAATTGAAAATTAGTAGCATAGGTGACTGAAGATGGAAGACGCCAAGAGGGGACACTTGCCTCCCCGCTGGAGTATAGAGTTTTTATTCGTGACAGAATTCCCACATATTTTTAATTTTCGTGATTCTGCAAAACATCTCGTTTAGCCAACTGTAGCGTTATGTGGCTGATCGCACTGAAATAATATAAGATGGCGCACGAAAAACCGACCCCGAGTACAGACTGCTCGCCAATTACGCACGATTTGTTGACCGCTACGAGCAGAATAGATAAACATGTAATAATTAGGCAGTGAAGAAATAACACATAAGCTAATGCAAACAACTTCGAAACAAGAGATGACGATTGGTAAGCGACAATGAGCAGCCTAGTACTCAGGGTCGATTTTTCATGCGCCACCCTGTACCACTGAAATAATATTGTAGGATTTATCATATTCTCTTTACAAAATGTAACACCATACACTCGATTACGAAGCGCGGGCTTGATTTGGTTGTAAGTCGGCCTGCCTTCCATAACAATTACATGCTCTTTCACCTTGGATCAAAAAAAGACGGAAAACTGCCGTTCGTGTGAGCTGTGCCGACGCCCTTTGCATGTGTAATTACAAAAAATCTTGCCTTTTTACAAGTATTTCTTCTGCTGTTTATCGAAATAGTGAAGTAAACTGACACGCCGTTTTGTTACCTGGAAAGATATATGTATTACATACCACATGATTTTTATGTTGTTTGCGTAATTATAAAATACATTTTAATTACCGGTCGTGGACGCTGAATAGAATACGAAAGGACCAGAAGTCCAGAGTTCAAAAAAGGTTTGAAACAGATCTAGAATGGGCGTGCGAAGCGAACGAAACGAACAACAACAACTCGATACTGAACTAACTACGAGCAGTTGGCAGTGGAACTGCGACTATATAGTGGCCACGCAAAGAAGGACGAGTCCGGCCGAGCGAGACTAAGACCGAGACAGACGGGAACGGGACCGAGGCTGGAACGAGACCGGCCTACGTGCCGTCTGGGAACGAGACCGACCGTTTCCCGTTCCCGGGAACTATAATCAGAAAGCCGCGACCGAAGTGAACTATGAAAGACCGCTCCTTACAATTCGTTCCTCGCTCGTTCCGTTCACCTTGGTGAAATCTTCCTTTGGACCTGTTAGTTCGCCAACGACCCATCTCTAGTTTACACATAGATTTACGTAGATAATTTTTTTTCGACAACTGCTGTAAATTCATTTTTATATTTAACGTCTATCCAGAGAATGTCAAGCAATTTCGATGACAAATACGCACTTTCGGGTGCAGAGTCTGCAACAACAGTAACAGAAAACATAATTTGAGCATAAAGTGTATTCTCTAAATGGTGATTGATTATTAAAATGAACTAATGAAATGAATAACAAGTTACACAACTCGCTGTTACCCCATAAACTCGTGTCCTGATCGAATGAATACAGAAATGATGCACTTTTTATCTCATGGATATAACGGTGACGTTGCTCTGTGCCCAGTATGTTTTCTCGTGATGGAGGTGGAACAAACGAAGAATACAACCATTTTGTTTGCATTAAACGCATCTGCAATTGTGCACTTTGCATCAATTAATTTGCGTCTTACACGCTGCACAGGCTCACAAACAGAGCTTCGTTAAAGGCCATGTTGTTGTTGTCGTTGTTGTTGTGGTCTTCAGTCCTCAGATTGGTTTGATGCAGCTCTCCATGCTACTCTATCTTGTGCAAGCTTCTTCATCTCCCAGTACCTACTGCAACCTACATCCTTCTGAATCTGCTTAGTGTATTCATCTCTTGGCCACCCTCTACGATTTTTACCCTCCACACTGCCCTCCAATACTAAATTGGTGATCCCTTGATGCCTCAGAACATGTCCTACCAACCGATCCCTTCTTCTGGTCAAGTTGTGCCACAAACTCCTCTTCTCCCCAATTCTATGCAATACCTCCTCATTAGTTATGTGATCTACCCATCTAATCTTCAGCATTCTTCTGTAGCAACACATTTCGAAAGCTTCTATTCTCTTCTTGTCCAAACTATTTATCGTCCATGTTTCACTTCCATACATGGCTACACTCCATGCAAATACTTTCAGAAACTACTTCCTGACACTTAAATCTATACTCGATGTTAACACATTTCTCTTCTTCAGAAACGCTTTCCTTGCCATTGCCAATTTACATTTTATATCCTCTCTACTCCGACCATCATCAGTTATTTTGCTCCCCAAATAGCAAAACTCCTTTGCTACATAAGTGTCTCATTTCCTAATCTAATTCCCTCAGCATCACCCGACTGAATTCGACTACATTCCATTATCCTTGTTTTGCTTTTGTTGATGTTCATCTTATACCCTCCTTTCAATACACTGTCCATTCCGTTCAACTGCTCTTCCAAGTCCTGTGCTGTCTCTGACAGAATTACAATGTCATCGGCGAACCTCAAAGTTTTTATTTCCTCTCCATGGATTTTAATAGCTACTCCGATCTTTTCTTTTGTTTCCTTTACTGCTTGCTCAATACACAGATTGAATAGCATCGGGGAGAGGATACAACCCTGTCTCACTCCCTTCCCAACCACTGATTCCCTTTCATGTCCCTCCCTTTCGTGAACCATCGTCTTCTCGAATGCGAGTCCAGTGCGCTAACCACTTCGCTGCCCTGCCTGGTATCGGCGGCACCTTGATTTATGAAGTATGCAACCCGAACATAGACTCGTACTCGCTTCGTTTCTGATTTCTAGAGTGTTGTCATTATGTCTACTATAATGGGTGGACAAGTAGTGCAGGATGGCCCCGCACATGCTCCGATCTTTTGGATTATTATGGGTAGAGGCCTGTACAACAAATGCTTTAAGCAGCCAGCATCTCTTGGAAGTTGTTGACTTGTACAATTTTTTGTCATTAGTAGTAAGGGAACAGAGCCCATTTTGGCGCAGGGACAAGCAGATAGGCAACCCCACTAACCCCCCCCCCCCCCCCCCTCCCGCGGTATACTAGTTGTGCTCTTATGTTTACTTAAGCACAAATTATGACTGATGCGTAAATTAACTACACCCCAATAGTCAACTTGGACTCTTATTCTATGTTTATTTAAGCTTAATTTATGACCCAATTATCCTTGTTGCTACATTTATCTTAATGGCTATAATTTATGACCCAAGAAGTATTTAGCCTTAGTATAATTTATGACACAAATATGGCCACCGAAGATTTTTCCCCCACTCCAAAAATGGCTCTAAGCACTAAGGAACTTAACATCTGAGGTCATCAGTCCCCTAGACTTAGAACTACTTAAACCTAACTAACCCACGGACATCAAACACATCCATGCCCGAGGCCAGGATTCGAACCTGCTACCGTAGCAGCCGCGTGCTTCCGGACTGAAGCTCCTAGAACTGATCGACCACAGCAGCCGGCTCCCCCACTCCTAGAAATATTTATGCCGCCCTTACTTTTATTGCTATAGCTTGATGCCTAAGTATGTTATTCTACTTACACTACTGGGCATTAAAATTGCTACATCACGAAGATGACGTGCTACAGACGCGAAATTTAACCGACAGGAAGAAGATGCTGTGATATGCAAATGATTAGCTTTTTAGAGCATTCACACAAGTTTGGCTCCGGTGGTGACACCTACAAATGGTTCAAATGGCTCTGAGCACTGTGGGACTTAACTTCTGAGGTCATCAGTCCCCTAGAACTTAGAATTACATAAACCTAACTGACCTAAGGACATCACACACATCCATGCCCGAGGCAGGATTCGAACCTGCGACCGTAGCGGTCGCGCGGATCCAGACTGTGGCGCCTAGAACCGCTCGGTCACCCCGGCCATGTATCGCCAGCTGTCCGGGAGAATACTGGTGCTGTCCGGACCTCACTGAACCTCATCCTAAGCTAACTGCCTGACGCACGACGACCCGAAAATACATTACCAGCACTAGAGGTGCTTCTGCCAACCGACTGTAGCACACTGCTGGCCACCCCATGTTTACACCTACATCTACAAGTACATATGTACTTCACAACCCACCATACGGTGCGTGGTGGCGGCATCTTGTACCCGCATTTGTTTTCCTGATCTACTCGTAAGAGGAGCGAGGGAAAAACGATTTTCTGTATATACCTCCATCTTATCTCATTTTTATGGTCCTTACGCGAAATGTAAGTTGGCGGCAGTAGAATCGTTGTGTAGTCAAATTCAAATGCTGGCTCTCAAAATTTTGTTAAATGTGTTTTGCGAGAAGAAGATCTTCTTCCCTCCAATGGTCCCTAGGGCTGGGCAAATGATACTCCCCTTCGAACGGGCTAGAAGTTTCCCGATATGCTGCAGAATTCGATACACTGTCGAGCTTGTTCGAACAATCACGTGACATTTGACCCGCGCGGCTCGAGTGCAAGGGAAACGCAAGGAACTACGGACAAGCTACAACAATAAGCTATAGCTCCTCTTAAAACTCGACCGTTTCATGAAATGCTAGAGGAAATAGCGTTAAATCCTACCACTGCACTAACTCTTATTGGGTTTGAACAAATTTACAATGAGTTCTCATATAGTACCGATATGTAGGGATATATAAATATTTATGCGGATTTTTAAGTAAGGGTAACAAACTAAGAAGGAAATGTTACCTTCCAAAAAAGAATACTTGACTGAACCCATTATAATGTTTTATTTGCTTATGAGAGGCGGTGATGGTTTACGAGGTATGTTGCAAATGGAAAATTCAGTCCCTGTTCACATAGCAGAATAACAGATAAAAACGTTATCAGATTTTAATCAGTTTGAAAACAAGACGGCAACATTCAGATAATACAATCAAGACAAGTAATTAAGAATCAAATACTAAACAAACAAAATTGATAGTAATACAGTGACTAATTTTTATCGCGAGAATGAATTATAGCGGTAAGACACGTGTAGGAGCTAATACCGTCAGACGTCACCAGATAGTGGGACGAACAAAACCTTGAGAATTGGACAGTATCATGTTTGCGGTCTTATTCATTAGTTGCTGTCGTTACGCATGATCTGCAACCTAGAAGATATTTCACACCACGTCAGCAATTGTTTTTGTTACTAAAATCAATAGTGCATCAAAAACACAGGTCGTTGCGATAGTACCAAGAAAATTCACTAGGTGGTAGGCCGATCAGAAGACTGAACAGAACCAGGGATTTCCCGATCTGTGACGTGAACTGTTGGAACAGTTCGAGTTGTGTTCTAACACTGTCCTAGTGATCCGCATTTGGGTTCGTGAAACATCTTCGTAATACTCGTTTTTTGATCAAACCTAGCAGTACCAAATCTAGCAGCACGCCTGAGTCGCTTCATTGTCTGTCTTTAATCCACCTTGGTGGGAACCGGATAAACTCCAATAGTATACGAGATTGGTCACACTAATGTTCTATATGTGGTCTCTTTTATAGATGAGCTACACAGCAAGATTCCAGTTTAGTGTCGTGTATTTGAATAACTTTGAATTGTGTGCATGTTCGTCAAACACCACACTACTCCCCTTAAGTTAAATGTTTAACAAAAGTACGCAACGGATATTGAATAACTCAAGAAATAAATCAACCCTGTGACATTCAACCCAAGGTTGGTATCTTGACATATGAATAACATCTTTCTACGAATTTATCGAAAAATTACGCATCTGATCCAAATTAAAAAAAAAAAAAACAAATAACTATATTGTAACAAATAAGCCCTCGGTCACAAATATTAAGTCAAAATTGACCTAGTTTCGACGCTACTATGAGCGTCGTCTTCAGAATTAGGCTAACTGTACTAAAACATTAGGTATATAGTACATTAATAAAATTAAAGTTTGTACTGACTCGAAAAGATGCAGTACTTACAAGTCACATATTAAAAAAGATCTAAGCCGGAAAGGCGACGTCATGAACACTTGTGAGATGGCGAGCCCCAAGGGCTGCTCGTACTGTGAACAGGGGTTGCATGTGGTCAGCAAACCGCTCGAAGTTTTCGTTACCGGTGCCGCTACTTTTCAGTCAAGTAACTGCTCAGTTGACCTCACAAGGGCTGAGTGCACCCACTCACAGTACTGGGCAGAGCCCGGACGTGACCCATCTAAGTGCTAGCCAAACCCGACAGTGCTTAACTTCAGTGGTCTGACGGGAACCGTCGTTACCGCTGCGGCAAGGACGTTGGCTCTCACCAAAATAATTATGTGCAATTCAATCAGTGGCTCTCTCACACTTAAGAATCATATACAGATACAAATGATGACTTGTACTAGTAACCTGAAAGAAAGTACGTATGTTATAACCTTGAAAGAGTGGTTCGGTGTGGGGCGGAGGAGGGGTGAAGTGGACTGCGGTAGTCGTCGTTGGGTTGCGGACCACTGCGGCTGCGGCGGGGACGGAGCCTCTCCGTCGTTTCTAGGTCCCCGGTTAACATACAATACGATACAATACAAGTACGTACGTTTAAAGGGTTTCATTCATTTGAACAAACAAACAAAAGCGCTCCCTCAACTTGTTTCAGCAACACTGCTCGTAGTGTGATGGGTGTAAGTAAGAGTCATTCAACAATAGCAAAATGAACTGAAACAACTGGCTGATGAATGTTTTAAAACAAGCGAAAAGGACTATAGTATTAAACTTGGCATGCCCGTCTAACAATCTATTGAATCATAACCAGTCCTGAGCAAGGATTCGACATCAAGATTCCCTACACTGTTGGAGTCAAGATACACTTTACCGTATCGAACGGTTGTTCTGCGATGACGTGGCTGCATCTGAGGGTGTGCTGGCTCAGCTCTTGTACTGTATGACGGATCTATTTGTACAGACACATCTGGTGGTTGATGGTGAAAATGTGATTAACCCTGTCACATGCTGAAATACGTACCGAAAGATCCCTGTTCAAATTTAAGTTAATAGCAGGGGCACCAGCCTGGATGATTGACTGATCTGGCCTTGTAACATTAACCAGAACGGCCTTGCTGTGCTGGTACTGCGAATGGCTGAAAGCAAGGGAAAACTACAGCCGTAATTTTTCCCGAGGACATGCAGCTTTACTGTATGATTAAATGATGATGGCGTCCTCTTGGGTAAAATATTCCGGAGGTAAAATAGTCCCCCATTCGGATCTCCGGGCGGGGACTACTCAGGAGGACGTCGTTATCAGGAGAAAGAAAACTGGCGTTCTACGGATCGGAGCGTGGAATGTCAGATCCCTTAATCGGGCAGGTAGGTTAGAAAATTTAAAAAGGGAAATGGATAGGTCAAAGTTAGATATAGTGGGAATTAGTGAAGTTCGGTGGCAGGAGGAACAAGACTTTTGGTCAGGTGATTACAGGGCTATAAATACAAAATCAAATAGGGGTATGGCAGGAGTAGGTTTAATAATGAATAAAAAAATAGGAGTGCGGGTTAGCTACTACAAACAGCATAGTGAACGCATTATTGTGGCCAAGATAGACACAAAGCCCATGCCTACTACAGTAGTACAAGTTTATATGCCAACTAGCTCTGCAGATGATGAAGAAATAGATGAAATGTATGACGAGATAAAAGAAATTATTCAGGTAGTGAAGGGAGACGAAAATTTAATAGTCATGGGTGACTGGAATTCGTCAGTAGGAAAAGGGAGAGAAGGAAACATAGTAGGTGAATATGGATTGGGGGGAAGGAATGAAAGAGGAAGCCGCCTTGTAGAATTTTGCACAGAGTATAACTTAATCATAGCTAACACTTGGTTCAAGAATCATAAAAGAAGGTTGTACACCTGGAAGAATCCTGGAGATACTAAAAGGTATCAGATAGATTATATAATGGTAAGACAGAGATTTAGGAACCAGGTTTTAAATTGTAAGACATTTCCTGGGGCAGATGTGGATTCTGACCACAATCTATTGGTTATGAACTGCAGATCGAAACTGAAGAAACTGCAAAAAGGTGGGAATTTAAGGAGATGGGACCTGGATAAACTGAAAGAACCAGAGGTTGTAGAGAGTTTCAGGGAGAGCATAAGGGAACAATTGACAGGAATGGGGGAAAGAAATACAGTAGAAGAAGAATGGGTAGCTCTGAGGGATGAAGTAGTGAAGGCAGCAGACGATCAAGTAGGTAAAAAGACGAGGGCTAATAGAAATCCTTGGGTAACAGAAGAAATATTGAATTTAATTGATGAAAGGAGAAAATATAAAAATGCAGTAAATGAAGCAGGCAAAAAGGAATACAAACGTCTCAAAAATGAGATCGACAGGAAGTGCAAAATGGCTAAGCAGGGATGGCTAGAGGACAAATGTAAGGATGTAGAGGCCTGTCTCACTAGGGGTAAGATAGATACTGCCTACAGGAAAATTAAAGAGACATTTGGAGAGAAGAGAACCACTTGTATGAATATCAAGAGCTCAGATGGCAACCCAGTTCTAAGCAAAGAAGGGAAGGCAGAAAGGTGGAAGGAGTATATAGAGGGTTTATACAAGGGCGATGTACTTGAGGACAATATTATGGAAATGGAAGAGGATGTACATGAAGACGAAATGGGAGATAAGATACTGCGTGAAGAGTTTGACAGAGCACTGAAAGACCTGAGTCGAAACAAGGCCCCGGGAGTAGACAACATTCCATTAGAACTACTGATGGCCTTGGGAGAGCCAGTCATGACAAAACTCTACCATCTGGTGAGCACGATGTATGAGACAGGCGAAATACCCTCAGACTTCAAGAAGAATATAATAATTCCAATCCCAAAGAAAGCAGGTGTTGACAGATGTGAAAATTACCGAACTATCAGTTTAATAAGTCACAGCTGCAAAATACTAACGCGAATTTTTTACAGACGAATGGAAAAACTGGTAGATGCCGACCTCGGGGAAGATCAGTTTGGATTCCGTAGAAATGTTGGAATACGTGAGGCAATACTGACCTTACGACTTATCTTAGAAGAAAGATTAAGAAAAGGCAAATCTACGTTTCTAGCATTTGTAGACTTAGAGAAAGCTTTTGACAATGTTAACTGGAATACTCTCTTTCAAATTCTGAAGGTGGCAGGGGTAAAATACAGGGAGCGAAAGGCTATTTACAATTTGTACAGAAACCGGATGGCAGTTATAATAGTCGAGGGGCATGAAAGGGAAGCAGTGGATGGGAAAGGAGTGAGACAGGGTTGTAGCCTCTCCCCGATGTTATTCAATCTGTATATTGAGCAAGCAATAAAGGAAACAAAAGAAAAATTCGGAGTAGGTATTAAAATTCATGGAGAAGAAGTAAAAACTTTGAGGTTCGCCGATGACATTGTAATTCTGTCAGAGACAGCAAAGGACTTGGAAGAGCAGTTGAACGGAATGGACAGGGTCTTGAAACGAGGATATAAGATGAACATCAACAAAAGCAAAACAAGGATAATGGAATGTAGTCAAATTAAGTCGGGTGATGCTGAGGGAATTAGATTAGGAAATGAGACACTTAAAGTACTAAAGGAGTTTTGCTATTTAGGGAGTAAAATAACTGATGATGGTCGAAGTAGAGAGGATATAAAATGTAGACTGGCAATGGCAAGGAAAGCGTTTCTCAAGAAGAGAAATTTGTTAACATCGAGTATAGATTTAAGTGTCAGGAAGTCGTTTCTGAAAGTATTTGTATGGAGTGTAGCCATGTATGGAAGTGAAACATGGACGATAACTAGTTTGGACAAGAAGAGAATAGAAGCTTTCGAAATGTGGTGCTACAGAAAAATGCTGAAGATAAGCTGGGTAGATCACGTAACTAATGAGGAGGTATTGAATAGGATTGGGGAGAAGAGAAGTTTGTGGCACAACTTGTCTAGAAGAAGGGATCGGTTGATAGGACATGTTTTGAGGCATCAAGGGATCACAAATTTAGCATTGGAGGGCACCGTGGAGGGTAAAAATCGTAGAGGGAGACCAAGAGATGAATACACTAAGCAGATTCAGAAGGATGTAGGTTGCAGTAGGTACTGGGAGATGAAGAAGCTTGCACAGGATAGAGTAGCATGGAGAGCTGCATCAAACCAGTCTCAGGACTGAAGACCACAACAACAACAAGGACGACGATACAAGTCCAATCTAATTCAAACCTATTTAACTTGCTAAGAACCAAATTACAAGATAATGAGTATTCTGTTGGGATGAATAAAGTCAGAAGGAATAAATTCACTAAAATATGTGATCCTGAGTGACATTCATATCGAACCCACACTTGGAGTGAAGCTCTTGCACTTGAACTGAAAAATGTCAGGTAGGTACTTTCCACTTTCTGATATCTGGAAAAATATATATTATACCTCTATAACATAAGTATTACTAAACAAGGTATTTTTGTTTTATCTTAATAGTTGTAAATGGTACAGCCCTGTCAAAAACGTGTATTTTGTAAATAGCTCTCAAAACAGTAGAGAAAATAGTATAAGTAATAAATCAAAAGTACTGGAGACTGGCGGATGTTTTGTGTTAAAGCTCCCTATTACGGTGTTGAAATTTAGTTGACACCCGTACACTCATGGGCTTCCATAACTTACAAATTTAAGACGAAAATATGAAATTCAAGTTAATTTTTCCATTTGAAATTTTTTTCCTAATTTGGAAAGTCACAGAACGCTATCTTTTCTGTCATACTACCAGCTACTACTGATGTAATTATAAATAGCATCTTCTCTAATCCAGCTATCTGTATTAACGTAAATATTTATCACTAAGAATGTAAAAGAAATTCATTTTTACGAGATGTTACGGGATATTTACGCCCGTCAAATTTCGTGTCTAAAGAGAAATTTTTAATCTGAGAGAGCAGGTTAGACGTAAATATGTCTACTTCGCTAAATACTGAGGTAGAACGTCATTCCACAATTGCACTGAACAAAGCGAATGTTTTCCATGACCACATACCAAAGCAGAAGTTGTCCTACAATTTCATGGAGTCAGATGACTGTTTGATCTGGAGTCAGAGTATCGAGAGCCCAGAATAGAGCTAAAGTCTGATAACGGAGCGAGAATGAAATGGCTCTGAGCACTATGGGACTCAACTGCTGTGGTCATCAGTCCCCTAGAACTTAGAACTACTTAAACCTAACTAACCTAAGGACATCACACACATCCATGCCTGAGGCAGGATTCGAACCTGCGACCGTAGCAGCCGCACGGTTCCAGACTGCGCGCCTAGAACCGCGAGATCACCGCGGCCGGCAACGGAGCGTGAAGACTGACCGTATGTCTCCCGGTGGCAATTACAAAAACTTGACAGCTGATAGACAGTGACAACTCAAAGCTATGAAGAAGATGACGAAAAAAAACCTTGCAGATGACAAACTGTAAAGAAAAACAGACACTACAAAAACGTAATACAGCAGGAAAACCACACCATATGGTAAGAAGCCATAACAACAAAAAAACCACTGATGATGCTGCAGTGAAACAAGGCTGGGACAAAAACAAAATAGTGTTTTGCTGAAGGTGGACCCACTCAAAACAAATGTTAGTTGTACTCCTATACTTCTCTCTTTTTCACTTGTCTTTTCCAAACTCAGGTCTGAGCGCTGCGGGAATGCACTTCTACCAAAAGAAAAATAAAAGAATCTTGTCCAGTCGAATGTTTAATTTCAGTCTTCTAGTACAGGTGTGAGACACGACAATCACCTCTCTGAAGTCACATCATTTTCGCCAGTAGGAATTGCGGTCTGTGAATGCTACAGGGTTTTCAAGCTAAGGCACGGATCCAAAAAGGAAAACTCTTTATAAGAGGGTGGTGGGTGGTATTTCTTTTACATCCTGTCTCCGCATGTTTTAGATTAAACTCTGCCAATGGAGCTGTCCTCGCAGTGTGGGGAGAAAGAGGGGAGCCCATCTCTAACACAGCGGAGGCAGTAAAACGAAACGTAAACGCATGTCTTCTGTTTTGCAAGGAAAACACCTCAGAAATGGGTGGTAGATGGTAATTTTGCGTCCTGGGTCCGCATCTTTAAGAATACACTCAGTCGATGGCGGTGTCTTCCCTGCGAGCAGAGAGGGGGGCCATTCTCTAACACAGCGGAAGCAGTAAAACGAAACGTAAAAGCATGTTTTCTGTTTTGCAAGCTCTGATGCCAGTTGTTCGTTTAGGAGCAAAAAATTGTGCCATCCGCTCTTCGTGCCCTGGAGAGATGGCAGACCGCATCGCGGCCTCCCTCTGGGCAGATGGCAGCGCCCTGTCGTAAACTCATTAAGCTTGAGCTGTGCGGCCTAGCGTCCCAGGCTCGCTCTGTCGTGGGAAGAGCGTGTGCCTTGTCCTTCACCCCACAGCTCTGACTAGCATCTACTACACTTACAAGCCACACAAAGTGCACCGTGATGGCAAGCTACAATTGTAATAAGAATTAAAAAGGAAATATATGCAAACTAGTTGTTTAGTTACTACTGATGCATTGCAAATCTGCTTATCTCACCCTCTACATGACATAATAGGCTATGAAAGGATAACAAAAATGAATAAAACATGAGAAACATGACGTTAAATCCTCGACGTTTTTTAAAACATTTCTGAAATTCTCCCAATATACTGAGGCAACAGTTCCCCTTCACTACTACCATCCTTAGGTGTTCTTTCCATTTCAAAAAAAATGGTTCAAATGGCTCTGAGCACTATGGGACTCAACTGCTGTGGTCATAAGTCCCCTAGAACTTAGAACTACTTAAACCTAACTAACCTAAGGACAGCACACAACACCCAGCCATCACGAGGCAGAGAAAATCCCTGACCCCGCCGGGAATCGAACCCGGGAACTCGGGCGTGGGAAGCGAGAACGCTACCACACGACCACGAGATGCGGGCGTTCTTTCCATTTCATATCATTTTGCAAAGTTGCGGCCCAGATATTTAATCGACCTGACTGTGTCACGCAGCACACCACAAACATTGTATTCCAACACTATGGGATTGTTTTTTCTTCTCGTCCGCATTAACTTGGATTTTTCTACGTTTAGAGCAAGCTGCCGTTCATCAAACCAATTAAAAATTTTGTTCAGGTCATCTTGGATCCTCCCATAGACACTCAACGACGACACTGTACCGTACACTACAGCATCATCAGCAAACGGCCACAGATTGCTTCTAGCCCTGAGCATCATATCATTTACTGTATGTATATATGGAGTAAGAGTGGGCCTGTCGCATTTCACATGGTCACTCCTGACTGTACGCTAGTCTCTGCTAAAAACTCGCTGTCGAGGACAAAGTACTGGATTCTGTTACTTATGAAGTTTTCAAGCAACTCGCATATCTGGGAGCCTAATGCATATACTCGGACCTTCACTAACAGCCTTCAGTAGGAACCGTGTCAAACACTTTACAGAAATCTAGGAATAGCAATTGTTCGCTGGATATCATGTGAGAAAAAGTCAAGATCAGTTTTGAATGAGTGATGTTTTCTAAATAACTGCTGATTTGGGGATAGAAGTTTTTATGTCAAAAGGAAATTTGTTATATTCGAACTGAGAATATGTTTAAGAATTCTGCAGCAAATCGACGTTTCGGGTATTGGTCTGTAATTTTTCAGGTCCTCCTTTCACCCTTCTTATACACAGGAATCATATTTTTTGCCAGTCGTTTCGGACTTCACATGGGTGAGAGATTCGCGATAAATGCAAGCTAAGTAAGGGGCCAATGCCTTACAGTATTCTCTCTAAAACCGCATTCGCTTTCCATCCGGAGCTGGCGACTTACTTGTTTTCAATTCTTGCACTTGCTTCCGTATGCTGAGTGTGTCAAGTGTTAAGATCACGAGAGAAGTACACTCATGCTCATAAATTAAGGATAATACTGATACGTGGCTAAACAACGCTCTGGTGGGCGGTTTGCGGGTTTAAATCACCTCGGGGTATGACCATGCGGTGCATTTGACCTGCGGTCGTCGCACGGTGGTGCTGGCAGCAGTCCACATACGCAGAGGTGTGTTGGTGCATGTCAGAGTACGGTGCAGCGAGTAAGTTTGCAAACGTTTTCAGACGTGCTAATGGTGACTGTGTGTCGAAAATGGCTCAAACAACACATATTGATGACGTTATGAGGGAATACTAAGGCGATTGGAAGCTAGTCAAACACAGCAGTTCATAGCACGGGCCCTCCGTGTGCCACAAAGTGTGATCTCAAGATTATGGCAACGATTCCAGCTGACAGGAAACGTCTCCAGGCGCTAGAGTACGCGACCAACACCACAAGAAGACCGATATCTCACCATCAGTGCCTGCAGGCGGCCACAGAGTACCGCAGGTAGCCTTCCTCGGGACCTTACTGCAGCCACTGGAACAGTTGTCTGCAGACACACAGTCTACAGACATGGTTTATTTGCCCGGAGACCAGCAAGGTGAATTCCACTGACCCCTGGTCACAGGAGACTCCATAAAACCTGGTGTCAAGCACACATACATGGTCATTGGAACAGTAGTCCCAGGTTATGTTAACGGACAAGTACAGGTATAGTCTGAACAGTGATTCTCGCCAGGTTTTCATCTGGCGTGAACCAGGAACCAGATACCAACCCTTTAATGTCCTTGAAAGGGACCTGTATGGAGGTCGCGGTATGATGCTGTGGGGTAGGATTATGATTGGTGCACATACACCCCTGCATGTCTTTGACAGAGGAACTGTAACAGGTCAGGTGTATCGGGATGTCATTTTGCACCAGTAAGTCTACCTTTTCAGGGGTGCAGTGGGTCCCACCTTCCTCCTGATGGATGATAACGCACGGCTCCACCGAGCTGCCATCGTGGAGGAGTACCTTGAAACGGAAGATATCAGACGAATAGAGTGGCCTGCCTGTTCTCCAGACCTAAACCCCATCGAGCACGTGTGGGATGGTCTCGGTCGACGTATCGCTGCACGTCTTCAAACCCCTAGGACACTTCAGGAGCTCCGACAGGCACTGGTGCAAGAATGGGAGGCTATACCCCAGCGGCTGCTCGACCACCTGATCCAGAGTATGCCATCCCATTGTGTGACCTGTGTACGTGTGCATAGTGATCATATCCCATATTGATGTCAGGGTACAAGCACAAGAAACTATGGCATTTCGTAGCACATGTGTTTTGGGGCGGTTTTCTCACTTATCACCAATACGGTGGACTTACAGATCTGTGTCAAGTGTGTTCCCTATGTGCCTATGCTGTTAGCGCCAGTTTTGTGTAGTTCCACGTTGCATGGCACCACATTCTGCAATTATCCTTAATTTATGAGCATGAGTGTATTAAGATCATGATGTAATCTTACCTATCTAAGAATTATCTATCTCAATACAGGATGCTGCTTTGCACTATCTCTCTTTGACAAAACAGATACATCCTCTGAGAGTATATAATTATACAGAATTTTGCTAACTCTGCCATATGGTCTATGAGTATGTATCTCTAATGCAATGTACACTGATCAGTCAGAGTATTATGACCCTGTACATCCACCTTTGGCATAGATAACAGCAGCGACGCACCATGGTATGGGACCAATGAGACCTTGATTGATCACTGGATGGGGTGGGCACCATATCTGCGCCTACAAGTCATCGAATTCCAATGAAGCCTGGGAGGGAAGGTGCGCGATGAACTCTGATGCCATATTCAGTCACATGCCACATAGGTTCGATCGGGTTGGCGGCCAGCAGATCAATTGGAACTCGCCACTGTGTTCCTCCAACCACTCCATCACAAGCCTGGCCTTGTGATATGGCTCATTATCTTGCTGGAAAATGCCACTGCCATAGGGAAACATGATCATCATAAAGTTGTGTACGTGGTCTGCAACCAGTGTGCGACACTCCTTGGCCGCCATGGTGTCTTTCACGAGCTCCACTGGACTCATGGATGCCCACGTGATTGTTCGCCAGAACATAATGCTCCCCTGGAAGACGACGGATTCGCGCCCTCCCATCAGCATGATGAAGAAGGCATCGGGATTCATCAGACCAAGCAATCCTCTGCCACTGCTCCAACGTCCAGTGCCGATGCCACTTGCCCATTAAAGTCGTGGTGTTAACATTGGCACATGCACGGCTCATGGGCTGAGGGGGCCCATCGTTAGCAGAGTTCGGTGCTCTGTGTGTTCAGACACACTTGTACTCCGCCCTGCATTGATGTTAGTTCTGCCACAATTCGCCGCCTGTCCCGTTTTACCGGTCTGTCCACCCTATGACATCCGACGTCTGTAATGAGGAGTGGCCTCTCAACCCCACTACGTCTGGTCGTGGTTCCACCTTGGTTTCACCACGTGTTGAAGACACTCACCACAGCACTCCTCGAACACCCGACAAGTCCTGCAGCTCCAAAAATGCTCATGCCGAGCCTCTGGGCCATCACAATTTGCCCTAGGTCAAACTCAGATAAAACGAGAGCCTTCATCATTCCACACTCGGACAGCACGCTCACTGATGCGGCATACACCGTGTGTGCGTCTGACTAGCAGTCATTCCTCGCCAGGTGACGCTACTATGGCCCAGTCGGGTTTATATCGATAGTTGATCCGTAGTCATAGTGTGATCACTGTCAATTACACAGAATATCAAAACGCCCGCTTCTCTTCTACAGCTCTTATGTACGAAGCATCATGTAAACTAATGTTATTACTATATGTCACGGCAGTAGCACGTTTTATTATTGGAATACTTAGAGGATGCAACAGATTACTAAAGAGGCTGCATGCACCACACCTGCCAGTAATCGAGAGCATTCGAGGACTTAAAATTTGCCCTTAATTTCCTGCATTTTTTACGCACATCCAGCCTCTAATGGAGGTTTATTAACATATTTATTCCACATACTCTATAATGTAACAAATACCTTCGAACCCCTTACTTTCTGGCAAGTAAACCAACACGTGATCACTTCAAATGGTTCAAATGGCTCTGAGCACTATGGGACTTAACATCTATGGTCATCAGTCCCATAGAACTTAGAACTACTTAAACCTAATTAACCTATGGACATCACAGAACACCCAGTCATCACGAGGCAGAGAAAATCCCTGACCCCGCCGGGAATCGAACCCGCGCGCGGGAAGCGAGAACGCTACCGCACGACCACGAGCTGCGGACACGTGATCACTGTCCATTAGTATTACAGTAAGTGCAGATATCTTGCATTCCCCATTCATATCCAGATTTCTTCCATATATTGTGTTTAAAGTATCTTGTAAATCTTGCTCACACATTTACAATGACTTGCTGTTTTTTAGTAGCTATTTACAGATTTTCTTTGTGGTAACTGTTTTCGCCAAATACTCCGCTTTTTGCTTTTTGACCTTGATCTGTTCCATTTCCAGTTTTTCTCTTCATCTGCACTTACAGCAGTAATTTCTTTAATCCTACCAATAACAACACGTTGCCAATATCGTACACTATCAACAGAACGGGGATGGACTTTATAACCACCACTAGAAATATTTAAAAATATAAATTCTGTAAATTCTTGTTGTGTTTTGTTAAGATTATACTTTTTAAAGAGACGATGATGTCTAAGTAGGATCCATAACCTGGCAATATTGAGTATGAGATTTGATGTGTAAGGTCGTAACTACCACTACACATCAATCAGACTTCAACTTTTGGGTTAAGTTTACACAAAAATTAAAACAATTACAGGATCTGGTAAAAGATCTCGTTGCAAACAATAACTATTTTATATACAGGGTGGTCCATTGATAGTGACTGGGCCAAATATCTCACGAAATAAGCATCAAACGAAAAAACAACAAAGAAGGAAACTCGTCTAGCTTGAAGTGGGAAACCAGATGGCGCTATGGTTGGCCCCCTAGATGGTGCTGCCATAGGTCAAACGGATATCAGCTGCGTTTTTTTAAATAGCAACCCCCATTTTTATTACATATTCGTGTACTACATAAAGAAATATGAATGTTTTAGTTGGACCACTTTTCTCGCTTTGTGATAGATGGCGCTGTAATAGTCACAAACGTGGTATCACGTAACATTCCGCTAGTGCGGACGCTATTTGCTTCGTGATACATTACCCGTGTTGAATGAACCGTTTACTAATTGCGGAAAAGGTCGATATCGTGTTGATGTATGGCTATTGTGATCAAAATGCCCAACGGCCGTGTGCTATGTATGCTGCTCGGTATCCTGGACGACATCATCCAAGTGTCCGGACCGTTCGCCGGATAGTTAAGTTATTTAAGAAAACAGGAAGTGTTCAGCCACATGTGAAAAGTCAACCACGACCTGTAACAAATGATGATGCCCAAGTAGGTGTTTTAGTTGGTGTCGCGGCTAATCCGCACATCAGTAGCAGAAAAATTAAGCGAGAATCGGGAATCTCAGAAACGTCGGTGTTGAGAATGCTACATCAACATCGATTGCACCCGTACCATATTTCTATGCACCAGGAATTACATGTCGACGACTTTGAACGTCGTGTACGGTTCTGCCACTGGGCACAAGCGAAATTACGGGACGATGACAGATTTCTATTTAGCGACGAAGCGTCATCCACCATCAGCGGTAACCTAAACCGGCATAATATGCACTATTCGGCAACGGATAAACCACGATGGCTGCGACAAGTGGAACATCAGCGACCTTGGCGGGTTAATGTATGGTGTGGCATTATGGGAGGAAGGATAATTGGCCCCCATTTTATTGATGGCAATCTAAATGGTGCAATGTATGCTGATTTCCTACGTAATGTTCTAACGATGTTACTGCAAGATGTTTCACTGCATGACAGAATGGCGATGTACTTCCAACAAGATGGATGTCCGGCACATAGCTCGCATGCGGTTGAAGCGGTATTGAATAGCATATTTCATGACAGGGAGATTGGTCGTCGAAGCACCAGACCATGACCCGCACGTTCACCGGATCTGACGCCCCCGGATTTCTTTCTGTGGAGAAAGTTGAAGGATATTAGCCGTCGTGATCCACCGACAACGCCTGACAACATGCGTCAGCGCATTGTCAATGCATGTGCGAACATTACGGAAGGCGAACTACTTGCTGTCGTTACACATATTGCCAAATGCATTGAGGTTGACGGACATCATTTTGAGCATTCATTGCATTAATGTGGTATTTACAGGTAATCAAGCTGTAAAAGCACGCGTTCTCAGTAATGATAAGTTCACAAAGGTACATGTATCACATTGGAACAACCTAAATAAAATGTTCAAACGTACCTACGTTCTGTATTTTAATTTAAAAAACCTACCTGTTACCAGATCACATAACTAATGAGGAGGTATTGCATAGAATTGGGGAGAAGAGGAGCTTGTGGCACAACTTGACTAGAAGAAGGGATCGGTTGGTAGGACATATTCTGAGACATCGAGGGATCACCAATTTAGTATTGGAGGCCAGCGTGGAGGGTAAAAATCGAAGAGGGAGACCAAGAGATGAATACACTAAGCAGATTCAGAAGGATGTAAGCTGCAGTAGGTACTGGGAGATGAAGAAGCTTGCACAGGATAGAGTAGCATGGAGAGCTGCATCAAACCAGTTTCAGGACTGAAGACCACAACAACAACAACAACCTGTTACCAACTGTTCGTCTAAAAATTATGAGCCATATGTTTGTGACTATTACAGCGCCATCTATCACAAAGCGAAAAACGTGGTCCAACTAAAACATTCATATTTCTTTACGTACTACACGAATATGTAATATAAAATGGGGGTTCCAATTTTAAAAAACGCAGTTGATATCCGCTTGACCTATGGCAGCGCCATCTGGCGGGCCAACCATAGGGCCATCTGGTTTCCCCCTTCAAGCTAGACAAGTTTCGTTCTTTGTGGTTTTTTTGTTTGACGCTTATTTCGTGAGATTTTTGGCCCGGTCACAATCAATGGACTACCCTCTATACGAAGGTGATATCTGTTCTTTCGGACATGTCCGAGCCATGCAGCTCGTTAGAACTAAATTACAATGAAATGAATACCCTTAGCTGCATACAGAGGTTGACAGTTGAAAATGTTAAGGACGCCGGCCATTTGAGCATCTTCTTCTGTGCGGATGCACAAACAGTGCCCGAACTCTTACGGGAATCGGCAGTAAAACGGCGAGTAATGAGCATAATAGGCAGGGCACTATGAATATAGTGCGGGACAATAAGTTGCGAATGTGGGTCTCACGGGAGGCGTGCCAGAGTTAAGTCCCTGCAGTCGCACTTTCCTCTGTGTCCTCGGTGGCTCAGATGGATTCAGCTACGTACGGGCCGATCTTCTAGTCGCCCGTCCTCCCCGTACAAAAGATTATTATCGTTTGTTTATGCTGTCCAACTCTTGCGACCCCATGGTGCTACAGCATCCTGACATTAACTGGCGCACGGTTTGGGGCTGTGTGCATGCACCCTTTTTACCGTCGTCTGTGTCTGCACTCTGGTATGTTTTAGTCTATGGAAAATTCCCGACTAATAGTCGACTTTATCGCATAGGACTGGCCACCTCCCCACTCTGCACTGACTGTCAGCTCGAAGACACCGACGAGCACCGTCTTACGTGCCCCCTGGAACAAAACGTATGGCTCCTCATCCGAAGAATCGTGGGCTTTTACCTCCGTGCCCCGCCAACGACGGTAACCCCGGATTTCCTGTTGTTGCCCCAGACATTTCACTACCCTCTTGCTAAGCACCATACCCTAATCTGGTTTCGAGGACAGGCTTTAGAATACCTCTTTCAGAGTGGTCCACATACAGTCCTTGACTTCTGGTACAAAGTTGTGACCGCCCGTAGCACCCTCACCCGAAAACCATCTTACCGACAAACTTTTGCCGGTTATCTCCGCAGAGTCTTCCTTGACCCCCTCAAAGTTGGGGTGTACCATGCCTACCTGTCACATGATGCAACACCCTTATCCACGTTCTCATGCATCGACCAAAAAAAAAAAAAATTAAAAAAAAGGAACAAGACAGAATATGTTATATTTTATTGTATTTCATGTTTTTCTTTTTAATATTTTTTTAACTAACAGTCATTTGTATATGTTTAAATGGTACCTTGAAAAACTCTTGCATAGTGAATGTATACGTACTTTTAGTTTGTTCAATACAAATTATTAAAAAAAAGAACAAAAGAAAAAAGAAAAGAGGATATGTTATATTTTGTTGTATTTAATGTCATTCTAATAATTTGTTTACCTAATACTCATTTGTATATGTTTAACTGGTACCTTGAAGAACTGTTGCTTTGTGTATACATATATGTACTCTCCGTTTGTTCAATAAAGATTTAAAAAAAAAGTTGGTAGAGCGGTGGACTGTAGTGGAGGATTTTAAAAAAAAAAAAAAAAAAGATGGTGGAGCACTTGCTCGCGAAAGCCAAAGGTCCCGAGTTCGAGTCTCGGTCCGGTAATTTAAAAAAAAATGGATAGAGCGTCTGCCATGTAAGCAGAAGATCCCGGGTTCAGGTCCCGGTGGGGGCACACATTTTCAATTGTCGCCGTTGACTTATATCAACGCCTGTATGCAGCTAAGCGTATTCATTTCATCGTAATTTCATAATAACTATTTTCTTCAAAATGTTAAAATGTAAAGTAAATTACTAACTTACAATATTTATGAAAGGTGAGGTTAACGTAACATCCCCCCCCCCCCCGCCCCCCACCCCCTGTTGTTACTGATAGGATTAATAGGGATCTGTTAAAGTTTATTCAAAACATCCCCTCTTTTTATTAAGACCTATGGAATACCATCATTTCTAGAAACAGTAACAATCTATGGCACCTTTTTCTTAAGATGTGTAGAATAACAAGATGAACAAGATACGCAGTGTCCAGTTCATCACATGTTGAAAGAACACAACGATTTTCTTTAAGCAGATCCAACTGGGAATGGTGGTTTACAAATAGATTTTTTTGTATGTCCCCTAACATAGTAAATACTTTCGAACCTATCATTTTTTTGCAAGTATGCCAATGTGTGATCACTTTCCAGTAGTATTTACAGTAAGTGCAGATATCTTGTATTCCCCTTTCATATACAGATTTTTTTCCATATTCTCTGTGTAAACATGCATGCAAATTGATAAAGATGTTGTGCAAGAATATTTACTTTCTTACTGGATACCCCACCAGGTGTGGGTCGTTTCATTTAACATCCAAAGATGATATGGATTCTCCGCCTAGCCGGAGTATCTACAAAGTCCTTGCAAGAGCACTTCTGTTAACAAATAACTATCCAGAAAAACATCTATAAAGACACAGTGCAAACTGCCAAAGCTTGCTCTTATATACACCACAGTACAAGGATTGCAGCAAAAGGGGAGTATGTTACAATTCTAGTTAGTGCATCGTAGAAGCGTGTGCTCACTTTAGCTACCTTAAATACATCTTTATCCTTACTGTTTCTTACAAACTCTTTCTCCATGGCCGCCTAACAAAGGTGATACCCATTTTTACTTTGTCGTATGTCGATAACACAGAATACTGGTCAACTGCAGTTATCAAAGCTTCTTATATGCTCGAAAGATCTTTGTAACAGATGGAAAAAGTTTATGAGGGCAGATTTTAGGTCCGAGTAGGCTTCGGAGATGGCTCCACCATTTAACAGCGAAAGGTACATTAACTGTCAAAAAAACCCTAGGAAAAAACGGGGCTTGTACCCTGGAAGTTTGCAGTTGTTCTCTCACATTTTATACTTGGCATTCAGCAGGCACATTGTCGTCCACTAGAAAACAGCAAAAGGGGAGGGCTTCAATGAATTAGAAATCACAGCAAACTAGTTGCAAAATATAGATTTATTAAACCTTGACCACGGTTTTAGCAGTTTTAAAACCGTCTTCTTCAGAAGATATTGTACATAAAATCACGTTATCTGCAGCGAATGTAGGAGTCATTTACTGTGTAGTACATGTCTAGACAGTCAACGACTACGACATTCGCTATAGATAATGTTATTTTACGTTCAATATCTTCTAAAGCAGACTGTTTTAAAACCGTTGAGAGCTTAGACAAGGTTTCATAAACCTGTGTTTTGCAACTAGTTGGCTGTGATTTCTAACCTACTGAAGCTCTTGCATGCACAGTTGCTGAAGCGCAGCCATGGTCAAAATCTTGAAAAGATAAGTACTGGTGATGGCACCTGAGTGTATGTCTGATCTAGCAGCAAACTGATACGGCGGCTACAGAGACTCATCAGCCGATGTGAGCTTCAACTGAGGATTTGCCGTCATTTGACGATCATTTAGAAGCGATCTGGGCGCCGCGCCAGTACTGTGATGAAGAAAAAGAGGTGTTGCAGATCGTTTCAGTACAAATTATGTATACGGTACCGAGGGAAAGGATACATTGGGTGACAAAGTGTACAGTCTACGAAGTGGGTGAATATTTCCTACAGAGTCCACAAAAATAATCGTGTAGACCCGTTCTATAGTTACAGGTACCAAAATCCACAAGAAAGATTGTACTGAAGAGACTGAAATAGATCTTGTACAATGTCACATAGGAAAAGGCTGGTGTTTTGTGAAAATTTTATAGTCGTCATCGAAATGGACGAGTGTTTGCCAGAAGTAATCATTATAAGTGATGAATAGAACTTTCCCTTCTTTGGTAAAGTCAACTAGTACATGCAGACGTGGGAACTTCATTAGCTGCTACAAGATACGTGTAGGGGAGGTCATAGCGAGGGGAAATACACTGCGGTCAAGGATTTTGATGAAGGAGTGGTAAACTTGGGAGGGATGGGTATCGATGTAACATTTGCGTATGTGACGATGGACAGATGAGGGCCTTGTAATTTCGCCGCACTGTCCTAATGGATACATTCGTCGTACGTCGCACATTGATTACTGCCCTCATTTCGGCGCAGTTCTGCTTGTGTGTTAGCACTGACAACCCACGGAAACGCCGCTGCTCACGGTCGTTAAGTGAAGGCTGTCGGCCATTGCGTTGTCAGAATGCCAGAAATTACGTATTCTCTGCACACCCTTGACACTGTGTATCTCGGAATATTGAATTCCCTAACTACACTCCTGGAAATGGAAAAAAGAACACATTGACACCGGTGTGTCAGACCCACCATACTTGCTCCGGACACTGCGAGAGGGCTGTACAAGCAATGATCACACGCACGGCACAGCGGACACACCAGGAACCGCGGTGTTGGCCGTCGAATGGCGCTAGCTGCGCAGCATTTGTGCACCGCCGCCGTCAGTGTCAGCCAGTTTGCCGTGGCATACGGAGCTCCATCGCAGTCTTTAACACTGGTAGCATGCCGCGACAGCGTGGACGTGAACCGTATGTGCAGTTGACGGACTTTGAGCGAGGGCGTATAGTGGGCATGCGGGAGGCCGGGTGGACGTACCGCCGAATTGCTCAACACGTGGGGCGTGAGGTCTCCACAGTACATCGATGTTGTCGCCAGTGGTCGGCGGAAGGTGCACGTGCCCGTCGACGTGGGACCGGACCGCAGCGAAGCACGGATGCACGCCAAGACCGTAGGATCCTACGCAGTGCCGTAGGGGACCGCACCGCCACTTCCCAGCAAATTAGGGACACTGTTGCTCCTGGGGTATCGGCGAGGACCATTCACAACCGTCTCCATGAAGCTGGGCTACGGTCCCGCACACCGTTAGGCCGTCTTCCGCTCACGCCCCAACATCGTGCAGCCCGCCTCCAGTGGTGTCGCGACAGGCGTGAATGGAGGGACGAATGGAGACGTATCGTCTTCAGGGATGAGAGTCGCTTCTGCCTTGGGGCCAATGATGGTCGTATGCGTGTTTGGCGCCGTGCAGGTGAGCGCCACAATCAGGACTGCATACGACCGAGGCACACAGGGCCAACACCCGGCATCATGGTGTGGGGAGCGATCTCCTACACTGGCCGTACACCACTGGTGATCGTCGAGGGGACACTGAATAGTGCACGGTACATCCAAACCGTCATCGAACCCATCGTTCTACCATTCCTAGACTGGCAAGGGAACTTGCTGTTCCAACAGGACAATGCACGTCCGCATGTATCCCGTGCCACCCAACGTGCTCTAGAAGGTGTAAGTCAACTACCCTGGCCAGCAAGATCTCCGGATCTGTCCCCCATTGAGCATGTTTGGGACTGGATGAAGCGTCGTCTCACGCGGTCTGCACGTCCAGCACGAACGCTGGTCCAACTGAGGCGCCAGGTGGAAATGGCATGGCAAGCCGTTCCACAGGACTACATCCAGCATCTCTACGATCGTCTCCATGGGAGAATAGCAGCCTGCATTGCTGCGAAAGGTGGATATACACTGTACTAGTGCCGACATTGTGCATGCTCTGTTGCCTGTGTCTATGTGCCTGTGGTTCTGTCAGTATGATCATGTGATGTATCTGACCCCAGGAATGTGTCAATAAAGTTTCCCCTTCCTGGGACAATGAATTCACGGTGTTCTTATTTCAATTTCCAGGAGTGTATTTCTGCAATGGAATGTCCCATGCGTCTAACTCCAACTACCATTTCGCGTTCGAAAACTGTTGATTCCCGTCATACGTCCGCAATCAAGCCGGAAACCGTTTCACATAAATCACTTGAGTATAATTGACAGCACTGCCTTTTCATACCTTGTGTACTCGATATTACCGCCATTTGTATATGTACAGTCATGCTCAAAATATCCGAACGACCTGAATTGCATTTCGACTGATTCGCATGCAACCCACATAACGCAGGTGTCTAGCAGGTCCTCTACTCGCTCCTTGGTACAGTCGTTTGACTATTGAAAATGGTCCCAACAAGTCATCACTAGAAAACACTGCTCTGTATCGCAATAACTCAAGATGTTAAGTTATACCACGATACTAGAAATATCAGGGAACATCTTATCACAGATAAGACTGTCCTTAAGGTTTGTAAGCTCACATTTACTGAAATAAATAACATACCTGAAATGTTACCACTCTCATTATTACGTCAGATACGTAATGCACGTAGTAAGTTCGTCGTATTCATGATTTCCTCTTCAATGTAACATATTGTACTTGTTATTTAACACAAAATCACATTAAAAATTTAAGTTATTCACGAGCAGGTAGTTGAGAATATGTATGAACTTCAAATGACACGCCAAACCGTCTCGTTCTGCATATGGATTCAAACCCAGGTCATGCAGACTAAGATTTCGCAACTGACGAAAACTAACAGTCATCCCTGACTAGACATACAGAGAGTGATATACTTCGATTTTAGAGAGGATCAGTCAGCAAATATCAACTCTAAATTACATAACGTAAACATTTTTAACGGACGCGAATTCTTACTCAGCATCTATTGTCCCTGTTAACGAACTACGAGAGATGTTAAATATTGCTGACTCAGAAGTAAATTACTTGAAAGGCCATGAGGTAAAGCTTTGTGTTGGACAGGGATTCGAACCCAGAACCTAATCGAATTGTTAGCGAAGCACAGTCAACTGCGACACATCCGTTTTTCTCGGCAGTAACTAGATGTTTTAACTGAAAGAACGACACGAAACATTACTTTTTTCCTTCCCAGAACTCCAACCCAGCTCCTATCGCTGTTATATTCTAGAGAAAACGAACGTTAAATATGGGTTTGTTACACCAGCAGCGATATGTAAGTATGTTTGAACTAGAAATAATATGACGAAGACTTCAGTGCTGAATGGAAATCGAACCCCACACATATCGTTGTTGACTACACACAAAGAGACGTCAGCTACCAAATTTTTCTCCACCAGCAGCTCGGAATAACATCCTTGAACATACAGTGAACTCTCAAATAGTTCTGTGTCCCACAGGGAGTCAAAATCGTCATATTTCGTTAGTGTGGACAGCGAATGAAAATGCATTAAAAATCAAAATTATTATCCACCAGCAGGTAGGTGCTCTCATGCTAGAGCTTGACAATGCATAATGAAAACTTTAGTGCCGGGTCTGAGTTCAGAACCAATTTCATCGACATACAGAAGCTCAAATAAAAGATGGAATAAGTGTCCTGTGACCCTACATAGCGTTTGTTTCGTCACTAGAAATAAATAACCAGTATAAGAAAGGTTACTGGTGATAGAGTTCCCACATTTCGCCACTCCTGACTTTATTGTGGTTCAACCTAACGTCTACTTGGTAGAGAAGGAATATCATGTTTAATGTGAATTTCAGACCACAATTCCATTATACCTTCTTCACTTGGCGTAGCCAGAAGAGAATAGAATCTGTCTCTCCCTATTAAAAACGATCGGCACATGTTGAAACCGAACCCAGACCATCAGCACAGCAACCTATCATCAACCCAACATACCACCAAATCCTCGGCGGTGCGATACATTTGTCCATCATAACACCGTTGCGGCACACTCGATGAGAATTCTGACACACAGGTTCCCTGTAGTGGTTTGCAGCATGTTCAGTACATTTATTTACTTGGTTGACTGAATCGCTATGAACTAGCTGCCTCGGCTACCCAGTGCTTACATTCGACTCTATTTTGTAATCACTGCAATAAAATCACGTAACTGCCAACTACACAGAACTGCCAACAGTGTAGGATGCAGTAATTTAAATAGCAAGTGTTCCTTTCCATTTGAGCTACTCTACTGCGCTATCTGTTTGTTGAAAACGTCGTGCAGTGCAAAAGAAAAGCTGTAACTGTCTGTCTCTCGGAAGTCTAGATCCGGCCATACGCATTGTCTCTTGACACTGTGGAATAAGGAAGTTCTGGAAGAACTGTTGTTGACTTCTAGAGTTACAGTAGCTACCTAATAGGTAGTAGCATAACGGTAAGCGTTGCGCACCATAGATAAAACGTCGCGAGTTCTATGACATTTGCTGCTACATTTTTTAAAACGCAATTCTGCTGTCTGCCGATGTTATCAACTTATTGGAACTTTGAACATAATTCCCTTCGCTTCTCAACCCAAAATAGCTGCATGTGGAAAAAGGGCTAACTTCTGCGACATTTTGTTCTTTTCAGATTTAATAGACGGCCAGACAGCAGATGCATCTCGAAGCGTTTGTATTATGAATGGGGAGTGTGCGTCGTGCCAATATAGAAAAGTATTTTCCACATTAGCTGTCGCCTGATAGTGGCATTTTATTCTTCTTCAAACCTTGTTTGACAGCTTTAACTCAGAACAGGTTTTCTACGTGGATGTAATCAATAAACTGCATGTGCATTGTTAGGCTGTTATAGATAACATCAGAGAATTGGCATGTGTCATTGATGATTAATTTCTCTCTCATGTTTAGTATTGCTTTAACAACACTAAAAGAAATCTTACGAAAATTGTGGACTGTATTATAAGAAATGAAATAAAACTACCCACGATAACCTTACGACGAAAGTCTGTTTTAATAAAACTGAGTATCTGTACACAAGCATGCCTCTATCGGCACGAATTAGTAAAATACTACTCACTTAGATTTCGATTGTGTCTGTGTTTAATTGGTATGCTGTGTCATACTCAACAGGTATGCAAATGCGGTGTTTCATAAATAAAGTTATGTATTCCTGGAAACCCAAAACTTGCTTGTCAGCAGCAGAAAGAGGTGTCACGTGTTGTGCAGCATTGTAAGTTTTTCACCATTGCAGTATGAGCTGAAAGTGCTTTGTCACGATTTCCTTATCGATGTTTGATCCGTGTGCTTGCAGCTCTTTCGCAGAAGGGATAAAAACGGTACCGTCTGCGAGACTGGAACCGCGAACCATAACAGACGCTTATTCACAGCTCAACACGTCACCACACAGATAGCGAAGAGGTATGTGTTGTGCTTTACTCTCACGAGGCCAAAAGCGGATCCAACTCGTAAACCGCTATTTAAAGGACGAGATTAGTTGCGATTTCCACGTGCAAAGGCTTTCCTGGGCTAAAAACCGTAAATTTTGATCTTTTGTTACACCTCAAGCGATAATAAGTCAGATTATTCAATGGAAATGACAGGAAATATCAAGTGAACTTTGAGGCTTAATTCCGTGCACACCAGGAAGCAACTCGTCGATCACAGAGTTGTCAAACATACCTTGCCTTGTTGCCAAATCTCAGTTACAGTACTAGCAGGAAGAAGACGAACCTATGTGATCCTACACCAGGCTGGGAAGTGACAAAAGCTGGCGTCTCAAAGACGCGGCTGCTGGTATACGTAATGCGTCTGATTCGCATTTCTGTAACTCGGTTTAGGGACTGGAGCGTACTTACTAATAATGCTCAGAACTGACTGCAAACTAAGCATCATAAATCAGTACCTCTCATACCTGTTTTTATATTTCATTCGTAACTGTACTCAAAACTAAGAAACTCATTTACGGACTTTTTCGTGCCTCGCCGATAGTTGAGCACACCAAACAAATAAAAACAAAAAAAGAATGTGTGTGAGTGTGTGTGTGTGTGTGTGTGAGTGGTGTGTGTGTGTGTGTGTGAGAGAGAGAGAGAAAGAGAGAGAGAGTAAAAAATTGTAAAGGAATTGAATACCGCTATGTAAAGAAATCTTACATTAAAATGACAAGTTCCACATCATTACGAAGTGTCGTATTCATGATCTATGGATCAAGTATTAATCTAACCTAATCTAATCATATCATATTGCTGTCTATCTGTGAACAGACATGAATTACCGAAATTTTCGCCAGTATCAGTAAAAAAAACTAAACTTGAAAATAAAAGACGGCAGTTTTTGTAATAAACAAGGACTCCTGTCAAGACCCTTTCATCCCTATTAACTAACCACGGAAGATGTCTGATATACCTCCATTCAGAAGTAACAAGACAACAGTAATGTGCTTATGCTGACAACCTCACCGTTCGTTTTACCTGATTTTGCAATCATTGAAATAAAACAACGTGATCTTCCAGTGGGAGATATTTTGTCCCCATTTTCCTTCTGTGAAATTTTGTCAGTAAGCTTTTTGCTTTCTAACCAGCAAAATGCGGCAGAGTACGGCCAGTAACCGATTCACAAACCACGATTTAGTGCTGTTAAAACGATTTCTTTAATCATTGGCGTAGCTGAAGTAATTTAGTTTCTTCTTAAATCGTCTTATACAGCAACGTTCACAGATATCTCAAATAGGAAAACTCTTTATCCAGGTACGAAGGTTTTAAAACAAACTTCCCACAGTTTATGTCAGGTTGATCTTTTCGTCTGATAGCACTGCGTAAGTATTTTGTCTAAGAGGTGTCACAAGTAGTGTTCCTGTAGCCGTGGGAATCATTGGTTGAAAACGAGTTTAACACTAGTGGGTACAGCACTGCTAAATATTCAAAATGATTATCAACCTAAGTCTGACTTCATCCACAAACTGAGGTGTATTTATATGATTGAATCTAGACTGTGTATCCTTGTCTTCCTTGAGTGGGCATTGGAAGGCGTTTACACATACGTATACGAGGGTAACGCCAAAAATAAGGTCTCCTAAGGGACACGCAAGTGCCAACGCAGGCACAAACGAGAGATCCTTAATATTAATGCTCAGTAGAAACCATAGTAGCAGCTGCATGGTGGCAAAGTGATAAATGGCAAGACTACGGATACGAAGGTCTCAAGTACAATCCCTCGTCAGGCCCACGATTTTTATGTGCCATTTACTTTTATTTCCCATCGGGCAGTGTTTTTTGATGTGAAAAATGCCGAGTTGCACTGTGGTTCAAATGGCTCTGAGCACTATGCGACTTAACTTCTGAGGTCATCAGTCGCCTAGAACTTAGAACTAATTAAACCTAACTAACCTAAGGACAACACACACATTCATGCCCGAGGCAGGATTCGAACCTGCGACCGTAGCGGTCGCTCGGCTTCAGACTGTAGCGCCTAGTACCGTACGGGCACTCAAGCCGGTTGCACTGTGGTCCAAAAGCCACGTTAAACTGTGGGTTCCCCTATTAACTGGCTAGGTAAGTCAACTCAAAGGTCGGAGGAAAGCAATGGCATACCACCTCCAACACCGAGCGAGGTGGCGCAGTGGTTAGCACACTGGACTCGCATTCGGGAGGACGACGGTTCAATCCCGTCTCCGGCCATCCAGATTTAGGTTTTCCGTGATTTCCCTAAATCGTTTCAGGCAAATGCCGGGATGGTTCCTTTGAGAGGGCACGGCCGATTTCCTTCCCCATCCTTCCCTCACCCGAGCTTGCGCTCCGTCTCTAATGACCTCGTTGTCGACGGGACGTTAAACACTAATATCCTCCTCCTCCTCCACCTCCTACAAGACCGTGCCTATTAAAGCACTGTGGTGTCCAAACCATTCTTCCAACTGATGACAGCCTTACTTTCTATGGGTTCCAAAGTTTGTTATCTTTGGGTTATTAACATTTTTGTGCTTTCATGCTGTAGCTTTGATACTAGTAAACGTAATTAAGCGGCCGAGCACTGTTACCGTTTGAGTTGTCAAGCTCGTAGACGACGATGCTCTCGACCCCAGTTACAATCTTGGTCATGGCTATGTTTCAGTTGAATACCTCTATGTGACTTTCTGCGTATTGCAAGATATACTTTTATACACTTGGTACGCATCCATATTGGTATCTGATAGAGCTGTATTTAGCAACATCAATCAGATATGTTTTCCGTGCAATATAGCGGACAACACGTCAGAGCAACGAGATTTCGTTTGTGTGTTGCGCATGGTGCAAGAAATGTTTGTGTTTTGCTTGCTTCTTTGATAGGTTTCACCCCACTGAATGCGAGGAAGCTCACGAATAGACAGTCAATAACAGGAATTACGCAAAAATACACTTAAAAGCTGTTTTTTTACATTATGTATCCCAATGAAAATAACTGTAAACAGGTTATATTCCTACTTGCTTATTATTCGCGCTTCTCGATGCTTTCCTCAAAATATAAAAATAAAAAGAGAGAGAGAGACAGAGAGAGAAAACAGAAATGTATTTCAAATATCCCCCCCCCCATGAACCCTGGACCTTGCCGTTGGTGGGGAGGCTTACGTGCCTCAGCGATACAGATGGCCGTACCGTAGGTGCAACCACGACAAAGGGGAATCTGTTGAGAGGCCAGACAAACATGTGGTTCCTGAAGAGGGGCAGCAGCCTTTTCAGTAGTTGCAGGGGCAACAGTCTGGATGATAGACTGATCTGGCATTGTAACATTAACCAAAACGGCCTTGCTGTGCTGGTACTGTGAACGGCTGAAAGCAAGGGGAAACTACAGCCGTAATTTTTCCCGAGGACATGCAGCTTTACTGTATGATTAAATAATGATGGCGTCCTCTTGGGTAAAATATTCTGGAGGTAAAATAGTCCCCCATTCGGATCTCCGGGCGGGGACTACTCAGGAGGACGTCGTTATCAGGAGAAAGAAAACTGGCGTTCTACGGATCGGAGCGTGGAATGTCAGATCCCTTAATCGGGCAGGTAGGTTAGAAAATTTAAAAAGGGAAATGGATAGGTTAAAGTTAGACATAGTGGGAATTAGTGAAGGTCGGTGGCAGGAGGAACAAGACTTTTGGTCAGGTGATTACAGGGTTATAAATACAAAATCAAATAGGGGTAATGCAGGAGTCGGTTTAATAATGAATAAAAAAATAGGAGTGCGGGTTAGCTACTACAAACAGCATAGTGAACGCATTATTGTGGCCAAGATAGACACAAAGCCCATGCTTACTACAGTAGTACAAGTTTATATGCCAACTAGCTCTGCAGATGATGAAGAAATAGATGAAATGTATGACGAGATAAAAGAAATTATTCAGGTAGTGAAGGGAGACGAAAATTTAATAGTCATGGGTGACTGGAATTCGTCAGTAGGAAAAGGGAGAGAAGGAAACATAGTAGGTGAATATGGATTGGGGGGAAGAAATGAAAGAGGAAGCCGCCTTGTAGAATTTTGCACAGAGCATAACTTAATCATAGCTAACACTTGGTTCAAGAATCATAAAAGAAGGTTGTATACCGGAAGAATCCTGGAGATACTAAAAGGTATCAGACAGATTATATAATGGTAAGACAGAGATTTAGGAACCAGGTTTTAAATTGTAAGACATTTCCAGGGGCAGATGTGGATTCTGACCACAATCTATTGGTTATGAACTGCAGATTGAAACTGAAGAAACTGCAAAAAGGCGGGAATCTAAGGAGATGGGACCTGGATAAACTGAAAGAACCAGAGGTTGTACAGAGTTTCAGGGAGAGCATAAGGGAACAACTGACAGGAATGGGGGAAAGAAATACAGTAGAAGAAGAATGGGTAGCTCTGAGAGATGAAGTAGTGAAGGCAGCAGACGATCAAGTAGGTAAAAAGGCGAGGGCTAATAGAAATCCTTGGGTAACAGAAGAAATATTGAATTTAATTGATGAAAGGAGAAAATATAAAAATGCAGTAAATGAAGCAGGCAAAAAGGAATACAAACGTCTCAAAAATGAGATCGACAGGAAGTGCAAAATGGCTAAGCAGGGATGGCTAGAGGACAAATGTAAGGATGTAATGGCTTGTCTCACTAGGGGTAAGACAGATACTGCCTACAGGAAAATTAAAGAGACCTTTGGAGAGAAGAGAACCACTTGTATGAATATCAAGAGCTCAGATGGCAACCCAGTTCTAAGCAAAGAAGGGAAGGCAGAAAGGTGGAAGGAGTATATAGAGGGTTTATACAAGGGCGATGTACTTGAGGACAATATTATGGAAATGGAAGAGGATGTAGATGAAGACGAAATGGGAGATAAGATACTGCGTGAAGAGATTGACAGAGCTCTGAAAGACCTGAGTCGAAACATGGCCCCGGGAGTAGACAACATTCCATTAGAACTACTGATGGCCTTGGGAGAGCCAGTCATGACAAACCTCTACCATCTGGTGGGCAAGATGTATGAGACAGGCGAAATACCCTCAGACTTCAAGAAGAATATAATAATTCCAATCCCAAAGAAAGCAGGTGTCGACAGATGTGAAAATTACCGAACTATCCGTTTAATAAGTCACAGCTGCAAAATACTAACGCGAATTCTTTACAGACGAATGAAAAAACTGGTAGAAGCGGACCTCGGGGAAGATCAGTTTGGATTCCGTAGAAATGTTGGAACACGTGAGACAATACTAACCTTACGACTTATCTTAGAAGAAAGATTAAGAATAGGCAAACCTACGTTTCTAGCATTTGTAGACTTAGAAAAAGCTTTTGACAATGTTAACTGGAATACTCTCTTTCAAATTCTGAAGGTGGCAGGTATAAAATACAGGGAGCGAAAGGCTGTTTACAATTTGTACAGAAATCAGATGGCAGTTATAAGAGTCGAGGGGCATGAAAGGGAAGCAGTGGATGAGAAAGGAGTGAGACAGGGTTGTAGCCTCTCCCCGATGTTATTCAATCTGTATATTGAGCAAGCAGTAAAGGAAAGAAAAGAAAAATTCGGAGTAGGTATTAAAATTCATGGAGAAGAAGTAAAAACTTTGAGGTTCGCCGATGACATTGTAATTCTGTCAGAGACAGCAAAGGACTTGGAAGAGCAGTTGAACGGAATGGACAGTGTCTTGAAACGAGGATATAAGATGAACATCAACAAAAGCAAAACGAGGATAATGGAATGTAGTCAAATTAAATAGGGTGATGCTGAGGGAATTAGATTAGGAAATGAGACACTTAAAATAGTAAAGGAGTTTTGCTATTTAGGGAGTAAAATAACTGATGATGGTCGAAGTAGAGAGGATATAAAATGTAGATTGGCAATGGCAAGGAAATCGTTTCTGAAGAAGAGAAATTTGTTAACATCGAGTATAGATTTAAGTGTCAGGAAGTCGTTTCTGAAAGTATTTGTATGGAGTGTAGCCATGTATGGAAGTGAAACATGGACGATAACTAGTTTGGGCAAGAAGAGAATAGAAGCTTTCGAAATGTGGTGCTACAGAAGAATGCTGAAGATAAGGTGGGTAGATCACGTAACTAATGAGGAGGTATTGAATAGGATTGAGGAGAAGAGAAGTTTGTGGCACAACTTGACTAGAAGAAGGGATCGGTTGGTAGGACATGTTTTGAGGTATCAAGGGATCACAAATTTAGCATTGGAAGGCAGCATGGAGGGTAAAAATCGTAGAGGGAGACCAAGAGATGAATACACTAAGCAGATTCAGAAGGATGTAGGTTGCAGTTGGTACTGGGAGATGAAGAAGCTTGCACAGGATAGAGTAGCATGGAGAGCTGCATCAAACCAGTCTCAGGACTGAAGACCACAACAACAACAACATTTCAAATATCAGCTCGGTGACGCCATGTTCGTCTCGTGATGTAAAGCAAGGATAGTTGATAGGTAATATCTCGTTGTACTAGGGATATGTATGGCTATAGGGCTTTTCTCTCTGCAAACAACCAGAACCGAATTCAGTAACAAAGTGGTAAGAACAGCTATGCAGTGGGCCGATTAAACACTGAGCCTTTCTTGGTTATTTTGTTAATCGTCTGTAATGCAGTAAACATCCTTGATTACTGATTTGTTATTACTACCATTTTCACTGTTATTCGTCTCACAACAGCTTTCCTATCACTCATTGCTGCCGATGCACGTAAAGAGTGGATCAGGATGAATGGAATGTGGGATGTTTCGTCACGGAGAATATACACATTTATCTCGGCGTCTTGTGTTCAGGGTAATATGAAAATCTGAATAAGAGGAGACGACATCAGGATGCCGGTGATGCAGCCTATAACACCCAACTGTTTCTATCGACCTAACACCGTGACGACAAACAAATTGGCGTCTTACTGTATTTTGATTATAATTCGTTATCCTTCATGCGACGTCGTTTTAATAACTCGTGCGAGCAGACATAATATTTTGCTTTTTGAACACCGAACAATAACACACAAAGATAGTAGTTGGAAGGATACAAAGAAACAATCAGACTCATGGGTGTGGATCCAGTTCATCACTAGAAGACTAAACAACAGGGAAACATTACGAAAGCAATGAATACGTTGGTTAGCATACATTATTTGTATAGATCTGAAGATGAAAAAACGCAAGCTTGCACAGTGCCCGCATCTGCACTTTAGTTTCTGACTTTTTAGTTTGTTCTCTTCTGAATTTTCAAATTAATTGATTATTACGTGTTACAGAATAATTAGTGAACTGTGTTTCTTACAGCTTCCATTTGCACCAACATTTTTCTACATTCTCGTGCAATTCATGAAATTCTACTTGTATGATACAATCGATTTCGAGGTGCAAAGTGTTTGTTATCTTACTTTTCGTGACAGGTGGGCGAAGTTAATTTCCAAAGACTTTCTATTGTACTGAAATAATCTTTTGTCACAAACTAACAAGGTAAGTGTTTTATTCGTATATATTTTGTGGGAAACTGTAATCGTGATGGAAGATTACGCACCTGAGTGTTTGACACTACTAGTAGGAGAAAATGCTACATATTAACCAAACCCCGCACCTCCTCTACGTATCCTCCTATGACACGAGCACAGGATTCTCCTCCCATAACGCTACAAAGCTGTTCCTAGCACAGCTGAGAATTGGCACCATCATCACAAACATTAGGCAACACTGTGACAGTGCAATCACTTCCACGTATGGTACTGAATTGACTCGCTAAATTTACTTGATATTCCATTTCAATTTGAATGACTCGTGCTATATAATCCTCATGTAATTTAAGACACTGAGACAGAAAATTCAGTTTTTTCGCTATAGAAATGCTATTCTTCACATAAGTGACAACTTTTGTTATCTTTCACGATGCATTATGAGGCTGAGCGACCAACACCATGATGGGAGTGGCATGCTTGCAGCAGCATGTCCGTAGCCCTGTGGTACCGCCCATGTCTCGTGTCGCAGCAGCTCCATGAGTCGTCAGTTCCAATCGTGGTAGGGGCCAGCATCTGCCAGCTTTTTTTTCTGATTTATTTTATGGGGCTGCGAATTTCCATAAAAAATTCTGTAACGAAATCAGGAGAAAATCTTTACACATCAAATCCTCTTGGTAGCTCAACACAGTAAGTTGTGTTAATGGTCATAGATCTCGGCTTTCTGACTGCAAAGATGCTTCACAATACAAGCGTCTCTGAAGAAATTCGAATCGACCGTCAACGATATGAAATTCAATATTGTTCTTCACTTAAGACTCACATGCCAGGGTGATAAGTATGAAGGAAAGGAACCTCTTAGTTATTATAGGGCCTCTATGCTAAATTTCCACAGTAGCAATTAAGAACTCTCTGCAGACATTTGCTAACAGCGGCTGTAGCAATTTACTTTTTCTCTGGGCACCTTCAAATATGGGCAATTTTGCCGCCTTAAATCCAATTGAATATTTTAAATATCACTTTCGAACAGCGTTCACTTCTCCATTATTAAATGTATGGATCTCAAAACAAGCAATTTGCCTTAGTAGCTATAGAGCAGGTTCTGAAAGGTATTGAAACAATGTCTCACATCCATTTACCATAGCGAATCAAAGAAAGAAACCAAACACATTACATTGCATTTACTCTCTGTTCCTTGACTAACACATATGAATCCATGACAAAAATAAAACATTTGCAGAATCTCCTGTGAAAAGAAAAAAAACTGGGTGTGACGCTTTAATTATAGCGCACTGGATCAGAAACAATGAAATTAATTCTGTGCCACATTGATGTATTGCATACTAGTGTAATAAAATACTCATAAAATAAAAACGGTTTTGTGCCTCCATTGCTATCGAGTATGAAACACAAATCGTAGAAAGATTTTATGGGTCACCACTCAACAAGATTGAAGTCTTTACACCGTTGAGAGTGAGGAGCAGACGTTGTCGCAGCATGCGAAGCAGCGCAGTGCCTCAGCCCCCGCCGGTAGGCAGCAAACGGGTCCCAGAAAACTCAGACGCTTGCGGTGTTCAGAGGCAGATGGTCGGTGAATAAATTTCTCGCTAAAATATTGTTGAACCAAACTGTTACTACCAAAGTGACAGAAAGTGAAATTCGCTTGAATTATACTCATAACTTTAGCACCGAGAGGAAAGAGGCGATAAAAATCTTGTCGACGTGTGCTTTTGGTTACCAGACGTTTTACCTCAAGACTAGGGTCGTAGACAAGAGTGATGTGCTCAGACTGCAGTCAAGAGTTCCTCCAGGAAGTGAAGCAGTCTACAATGCTGCCAGATAGAGCATGTTGCCGGACATAGAATTCTGAGGGGAGCACACCTGTATTGTCCAGCTTACGTGAAAGACTCGGTGGTCAGTTTTTTTCTCTATGACTGTATCCACAACACATACTGCACGCTTAAGGACCAGAAGAATTAAAAAAGCAAAATTAGTTTATGAGAGCAACGTTAACTATAGCGTTCGAAGTATTCATTGTATTGTATACGTGTGTGTCAACGCCTTCCAATGCCCACTCAAGGAAGACAAGGATACACAGTCTAGCTTCAATATTATAAATATACCTCAGTTTGTGGATGAACTCAGGTTGATAATCATTTTGAACATTTAGCAGTGCTGTAACCACTGGTGTTAAACTCGTTTTCAACCAATGATTCCCACAGCTACAGGAACACTACTTGTGACACCTCTTAGACAAAATACCTACGCAGTGCTATCAGACGAAAAGATCAACCTGACATAAACTGTGGGAAGTTTGTTTTACAACGTTCGTACCTGGGTAAAGAGCTTTTCCGATTTGAGATATCTATGACTGTTGCTGAATAAGACGATTTAAGAAGAAACTAAACTCCTTCAGCTACGCCAATGTTTAAAGAAATTGTCTTACGGGCACTAAATCGCGGTTTGTGGATCGTTTATCGGCCGTACTCTGCCGCATGTCGCTGGTTGGAAGGCAAAAAGCTTACTGACAAATTTCACAGAAGTAAAAAAGGGGACGAAATGTCTCCCACTGGAAGATCATGTTGTTTTATTTAAATGATTGCAAAATCAGGTAAAACGAACAGTGAGGTTGTCAGTATAAGCACATTACTGTTGTCAGTATGATGTTGCATCGCCCAGGGCCTGTAATGATAAAGGGCCTGTTTAGGTCAGGCATATTGTATACAGACGTGGAACAGATCCGTATGCATTTCATACACACAAAAATTACTGTTACAGTGTACTTATGGTGCCCTATGATTGAATTGCATATTTTCCGGTGAGAAAGAGCACTGGCAAACAGTCTTCGCTACATTAGGTTACTTAAACTGGTGTCACTCTGAGCTAGAATTTATGGTCAGCGACTTAGTGTAAGGACAATGAGTCGGATGCAGGTTTGGCAACTGTGAAATACTTTTCTACATTATAGAAGCGAATATTAAATATGAACTAATATTGCGAAAATTTTCAACTTGGGTAGCTTAGAACGAAAATCTTTCTGTTTATTGCAAAGGAAAACAATTGATTTTCTAAAACATTCTCTGACATACACAACTCGAAACAAGTCACGTCGACCAAATCATATGGAAGAACTGACAGCGACTTATATCGGAAGACAGTATGATCCCAAAGCTTTTGGTTTGGCAGTGTTCGACAGCCATTTCTAGCGGCAAGTAAATGAAGAAAGGCAGCGCGTTTTTGTTATCAAGTAACGTCTTCATCAATTACTTCAGTTTTAATGTAATCTACGAGTAATTGCTGATGTTTGATATTAACATGAAAAGGATTCCATAGACAGGGAACTTCTTCTATAATGACCAAAAGGCCATAAATGATCTTCAAGCACATGTGTTCCAGCAGCCGTATGAAGAAAATGATAGTAAAAATGATGGTAATAACTGAATTATCCGGTAACTTCACACTTCATAGTAGATATTCTCGGACTAACAAATTTCCTTAATTAGTTAAAATTTCAAAATGGCTTCACATCGAGGCTATGATGCCTAGAAGAGTCTTTACATCCTGCTGACGTGACAATAGCATAATCTCCGCGTCAGAAGCTTGCTTCTACTTAACCATTTCATAGACTAGTATTTTTTCCACCGTGACTAATTTTGTAAGCTAAGCACATCATCCGTTACAGCACACTCCTGGGGCTGGGAAATGTGGCTACAATGGCCTGGTGGACGAACTGTCACAGGTGCAATGCGTGGGTTCAGGAATTTACTTTTAAGAGGAACAAACAGATTTTCTTTACCTCTGATAACCTCAAGTGAAAGACGTTATAATCCAGAATCCGCATTAAACATCACGTTCCTTCATTCCCAACTGGACAGAGCCGCTCTACTTTGGGAAATGACATAGGTGGAGGTCATGGTAAACAGATTCACTGTCGCCAGTAAACTTACTTACATTAGAAAATTTTATTTTATTTGATGAACCGATAGCCATTTAAAGGAACAGGGCTCTTATTTTACTTGTACTTGATTTAACTAGAGACGTTGATAAATTTGGTTCTGGAGTGTGATTCGAATTCGTATCTCCTCTTTCGATGATCTGAATCTCTCGGAACAGTATAGTTCAATCATTTTGTTCCTTTTTCCAAGACTGCAATCTTCTCTAGGTCTCTTCCAAAGGTGAGTATGTGGGTCCGATTCCTGATCCAGTACAAAAATATTCATAATTTCATTTCAAGTTCTATCACGTGCACACCGGCGTGCTAGTGAAAATTAACGTGCATTTTTGATGTCTGTTCATGTGTTGCCAACACTTTCTGGTCAAACACGCACACGTCTTACTGTTGGTGAGTAAGCAATTGATACTTAGGCTATATTCGTGGACGATAAAGAAGAACGATACGAGTGCGGTCCGATTGTCGCTCAGGCACAAAAATTTGTATCCTTATTTTAGATTCAAACACCGAGCAGCTGGTAAGAAAAACCAATACGTGCCATAAGATTTTACTTAGTTAACAATCCGATTACGTGTTGGGTTCGTATCTCTGTCACAGAACTTCACATCACGTGATTCATCTTTAAATGCAAACAGACTTTGTTACTTCTGAATGGAGGTATATCAGACATCTTTCGTGGTTAGTTAACAGGGATGAAAGGGTCCTGATAGGAGTCCTTGTTTATTACAAAAACTGCCGTATTTTATTTTCAGCTTTAGTTTTGTTTAATGATACTGGCGAAAATTTCGGTAATTCATGTCTGTTCACAGCTAGACAGCAATATGATATGATTAGATTAGGTTAGATTAATACTTGATCCATAGGTCATGAATACGACATTTCGTAATGATGTGGAACTTGTCATTTTAATGTAAGATTTCTTTACATAGCGGTATTCAATTCCTTTACAACAATATTTTACCCCCCCCCCTCTCTCTCTCTCTCTCTCTCTCTCTCTCTCTCTCTCTCACACACACACACACACACACACACACACACACACACACACACACGTTCTTTTTTTGTTTTTATTTGTTTGTTGTGCTCAACTATCGGCGAGGCACGAAAAAGTCCGTGAATGAGTTTCTTAGTTTTGAGTACAGTTACGAATGAAATATAAAAACAGGTATGAGAGGTACTGATTTATGATGCTTAGTTTGCAGTCAGTTCTGAGTATTATTAGTAAGTACGCTCCAGTCCCTAAACCGAGTTACAGAAATGCGAATCAGACGCATTACGTATACCAGCAGCCGCGTCTTTGACACGCCAGCTTTTGTCACTTCCCAGCCTGGTGTAGGATCACATAGGTTCGTCTTCTTCCTGCTAGTACTGTAACTGAGATTTGGCAACAAGGCAAGGTATGTTTGACAACTCTGTGATCGACGAGTTGCTTCCTGGTGTGCACGGAATTAAGCCTCAAAGTTCACTTGATATTTCCTGTCATTTCCATTGAATAATCTGACTTATTATCGCTTGAGGTGTAACAAAAGATCAAAATTTACGGTTTTCAGCACAGGAAAGCCGTTGCACGTGGAAATCGCAACTAATCTCGTCCTTTAAATAGCGGTTTACGAGTTGAATCCGCTTTTGGCCTCGTAAGAGGAAGGCACAACACATACCTCTTTGCTAGCTGTGTGGTGACGTGTTGAGCTGTGAATAAACGTCTGTTATGGTTCGCAGACAGTAACGTTTTTATCCCTTCTGTGGAAGAGCTACAAGTACACAGATCAAACATCGAGAAGGAAATCGTGACAAAATACTTTCAGCTCATACTGCAATGGTGAAAAACTTACAATGCTGCACAACACGTGACACCTCTTTCCGCTGCTGACAAGCAAATTTTGGGCTTCCAGGAATACATAACTTTATTTATGAAATACCACATTTGCATACCTGTTGAGTATGACACAGCATACCAATCAAACACAGACACAATCGAAATCTAAGTGAGTAATATTTTACTAATTCATGCTGATAGAGGCACGCTTCTGTACAGATACTCAGTTTTATTAAAACAGACTTTCGTCGAAAGGTTATCGTGGGTAGTTTCATTTCATTTCTTATAATACAGTCCACAATTTTCGTAAGATTTCTATTAGTGTTGTTAAAGCAATATTAACCACGAGAGAGAAGTTAATCATCAACGATACATGCGAATTCTCTGATGTTATCTATAACAGTCTGACAATGCATATGCAGTTTATTGATTACATCCACGTAGAAAACTTGTTCTGAGTTAAAGCTGTCAAACAAGGTTTGAAGAAGAATAAAATGCACTATCAGACGACAGATAATGTAGAAAATACTTTTCTATATTGGCACGATGCACACTCCCCATTCATAATACAAACGCTTTGAGATGCATCTGCTGTCTGGCCGTCTATTAAATCCGCAAAGAACAAAATGTCGCAGAAGTTAGCCCTTTTTCCACATGCAGCTATTTTGGGTTGAGAAGCGAAGGGAATTATGTTCAAAGTTCCAATAAATTGATAACATCAGCAGACAGCAGAATTGCGTTTTAAAAAATGTAGCAGCAAATGTCATAGAACTCGCGACGTTTTATCTATGGTGCGCAACGCTTACCGTTATGCTACTACCTATTAGGTAGCTACTGCAACTCTAGAAGTCAACAACAGTTCTTCCAGAACTTCCTTATTCCACAGTGTCGTGAAATAATGCGTATGGCCGGATCTAGACATCTGAGAGACAGACAGTTACAGCTTTTCTTTTGCACTGCACGACGTTTTCAACAAACAGATAGCGCAGTAGAGTAGCTCAAATGGAAAGAAAGACTTGCTATTTAAATTACTGCATCCTACACTGTTGGCCGTTCTGTGTAGGTGACAGCTACGTGATTTTATTGCAGTGATTACAAAATAGAGTCGAATGTAAGCGCTGGAGAGCCGAGGCAGCTAGTTCATAGCGATTCGGTCAACCAAGTAAATGAATGTACTGAACATGCTGCAAACCATTACAGGGAGCCTGTGTGTCAGAATTCTCATCGAGTGTGCCGCAATGGTGTTATGATAGAAAAATATGTCGCACCGCAGCAGATTTCGTGGTCTGTTGGATTGATGATAGGTTGATGTGCTGATGGTCTGGGTTCGATTTCAACATGTGCTGATGATTTTTAATAGGGAGAGACCGATTCTATTCTCTTCTGGCTACGCCAAGTGAAGAAGGTATAATGGAATTGTGGTCTGAAATTCACATTAAACATGATATTCTTTCTCTACCAAGTAGACGTTAGGATGAACCACAATAAGGTCAGGAGTGGCGAAATGTGGGAACTCTATCACCAGCAACCTTTCTTATACTGGTTATTTATTTCTAGTGACGAAACAAACGCTATGTAGGGTCACATGACACTAATTCCATCGTTTATTTGAGCTTCTGTATGTCGATGAAATTGGTTCTGAACTTGGAATGCAACTCAGACGGACCTTAACGTGGAATTTGATCCCTTCGTGACAATACAGCTCGACTACTGTTTGTTGTTTGTTCAAAACTGCGGATTCCTCAACATCTCCACATATTGTACAAGAATGGGTTCGAATCCTGGCCCGGCACTAAAGTTTTCATTATGCATTATCAAGGTCTAGCATGAGAACACCTACCTGCTGGTGGATAATAATTTTGATTTTTAATGCATTTTCATTCACTGTCTACAATAACGAAATCTGACGTTTTTGACTCCCTGTGGGACACAGAACTATTTGAGAGATCACTGTAAGTTCAAGTATGTTATTTTGAGCTGTTGGCGGAGAAAAATTCGGTAGCTGACGTCTCTTTTTGTGTAGTCAACAACGATATGTGTGGGGTTCGATTCTCATTCAGCACTGAAGTCTTCGTCATATTATTTGTAGTTCAAACATGCTCACATATCGCTGCTGGTGTAACAAACCCATATTTAACGTTCGTTTTCTCTAGAATATAACAGCGATAGATGCCGGTTTGGAGTTCTGGGAGGGCAAAAAGTAATGTTTCATGTCGTCATTTCAGTTAAAACATCTAGCTACTGCCGAGAAATTCGGATGTATCACAGTTGATTGTGCTTCGATAAAAATCCGATTAGGTTCTGGGTTCAAATCCCTGTCCAACACAAAGCTTTACCTCACAGCATTTCAAGCAAGTTACTTGTGAATGAGCGATATTTAACATCTCTGGTAGTTCGTTAATAGGGACAATAGATGCAGTTTAGGAATTCGCGTCCGTTAAAAATGTTTACGTTATGTAATTTAAAGTTGATATTTGCTAACTGATACTCTCTAAAATCGAAGTATATCACTCTCTGTATGTCAGGTCAGGAATGACTGTTAGTTTCCGTCAGTTGCGAAATCTTAGTCTGCATGACCTGGGTTTGAATCCATATGCAGAACGAGACGGTTCGGCGTGTCATTTGAAGTTCATACATATTCTCAACTACCTGCTAGTGAATAACTTAAATTTTTAATGTCATTTTGTGTTAAATAACAAGTACGATATGTTACACTGAAGAGGAAATCATGAATACGACGAACCTACTACGTGCATTACGTATCTGACGTAATTATGAGAGTGGTAACATTTCAGGTATGTCATTTATTTCAGTAAATGTGAGCTTACAAGCCTTAAGGATGGTCTAATCTGTGATAAGATGTTCCCTGATATTTCTAGTATCGTGGTATAACTGAACATCTTGAGTTATTGCAATACAGAGCAGTGTTTCTAGTGGTGACTTGTTGGGACCATTTTCAATAGTCAACGACTGCACCAAGGAGCGAGTAGAGGACCTGCTAGATAGCTGCGTTATGTGGGTTGCATGCGAATCAGGCGAAATGCAGTTCAGGTCGTTCGGATACTTTTGAGCATGACTGTACATATCGCTACCCCATGACTTTTGTCACCTCAGTGTATTTACAAGTTAATTTGCTGCGTGAATATCAAATGAGTCGTTCCACATCATTGCCTTTTATCGTGCAAAATAATGCATTGTAATGTTGTTACATTAATTTGTTCTGAAAGCAGTGCTGATATTCAAGACAATAAAAGCGGGTTAAAAGCTGTGAGCTATCTGGGGAAGTTAACCTTGCATTGCTGAGCAACTGTTTCACCAGGTATCCAATCTAGCTTACCAAATTCCCGACCAGACTAACATTAATGATAATCTTTTAGTAGTCATCTTACGATAACCAGTGATATATTTATGAAAAGACAATTTAAATGAAAAGAATAAATCAGTTTATATTCGGACATTTATTTTAGCATTGATCATTGTTCCGTTAAAATTTCAGCATATTAAACTTGATTCATTGCTAAACTGATGCCTTATTTAGGATTGTGAAAATGTGAGTTTGTAATCTTACGGAACACATCAAATATGGAGCCAAGATTGGGAGACTGCATACAACACTGCATTCATAAAATAACACACAAAGAACATTGAAACATATGCAAGAGGAAATTAACCACAACCAACCGATTCAATTTTCACCCAAAGAAGTTACATTTGTAGCGCAAATCTGTCCGTCATGAAATTACCACACACTGGTATACTAAATTCATACTAACTCACTGTGAACTCTTCCCGAAAAGAATAGCTGAGGGCTGCTTTGATGGTTACACTACATGCTTCACGTGGTCAACTTGGTTTACACAAAGAGTGTAACTCCACAATAATTTTGATAATTAAAGTAAATTACATCGAAACACAAATTACAAAAGAAAAACCTCGAACTGGTTACTATCATCTTACTATTAACCTGATGGGTCAAACAATTGTATAAGTACGTGGTACTGGTCTCACAAAGTACACCCCATGTGGGTTGAACATAAAGAAAAGTTGCTATATTGAAAAATATTGTCAAGGCGAGACGTTATAATCTCATGCACATTCGCATTTAAGAGTGATGATCTTACTTAGAGTTACGGATCATCCACACGTGGTTCCACTTTACTCACAAAATAGTGACAAAGCAACTACTGGAAGATATTCTGAACTTCACACTCGAAATATACTGCGTTGCAATTTAAGATGACATTAGATATCTTAGAGCTAAACCTGAAAAGGTGATTAAATTTTCAGTTAGGCTGAACTTAAGAAATCCATTGTCCTACGGACTTAGCAGAGACGCGCTTAGCCGGAGATCTTACCACTTCAGACGCTCGCCGCGGACAGACTGCCTGGGCCCCTACCGAGGGTGCTTAACAGATACAAACGGAAGTGACCAGAGAGGCAGCTTCCTATACCAACATGACAAGGGACGGACAGGACCATACTAAGAATAGAAACCTCTTTGCTTTTAGAAAGCGTAGCTACCTGTTCCTACGTTGGTCCTACTGTTCTCTAGCAGACAGGCTTGTCTGCTACCATCAAGCATGCAACTAGAAATACATTTGCTCATTCATCCTTTCACACAGAAGGGAAGGGGGATGACAGTATCTTATCATATACATTATATAAAAGAAAGCGGATGTAGGTTCAGTATGAGACTGTGTGACATGAATTACATATAAACTGTGTTTTAAAGTGTAGTAGTGTGACAGATCGTTCTTGATTATGTGTAAAAGTAACACGTTCCACTGCTCAGTCTCCTCCCAGATAGTCAGAAACACCACAGTAAATTTAGAAGTGGAATGTATGCCGTAAATGACAACAGTTTTAAAAAATTAACATGAAAGGAATCCAACAGAGACCTTTCAACGTGGAACATGAAAATAACTAACTACCTAACTCTAAGAAATAAGAGAAATTACAATGAAATGAATACCCCTAGCTGCATACAGGCGTTGATATAAGTCTACAGGGACAGTTGAAAACATGTGCCCCGACCGGGACTCGAACCTGGGACCACCTGCATACATGTCAGACGCTCTATTCATTTTTTTAAATCTGATTTTGTTCTATATTGTTCGTTGAATTTGTTCGTGGCGGACGTCCGATGACACTTGTTCAGGTTGTTCGTTGTTCCATTCGCTCAGTTTTTTATTACAAGAGGGCAGCTACAGCCTCTGACCGAACACGCTGAGCTACCGTTTCAGCTCCATCTGAGCTACTGAGGACACAGAGGATAGAGCGACTGCAGGGATTTATCCCTGGCACGCCTCCCGCGAGACCCACATTCCCAACTTATTGTCCCGCACTATATTCCTAGTCCCCCTACACATTATACTCATTACTTCGGACAGGTCCGAAAGAACAGGTACCATCTTCATATATATAAATAAGAGAAAGTCACAAGCCCATTGCAAAAGGTTTGCGCATAACCGATTTCAGTTTGTGCCGCGAAATCGATCGACACTTATCGCCGCATGACTGGGAGTCACCTGAACGTAGTAACGCTCTTTAATTATGGTGCCTTTGGATACGTTGTGGAGGACTCCGCATTTCATGTCGAAATAACACATTGTTATCATCAGTTTTGCATTGTTCTGTCGAGGTGTAAAAGCAGAGACCTCAACACTTGCTCCTGATAAGTCAGCCGAAACAGATCGAATCTTTCCACTGCTAATTTCCGTGGACGTTACCTCATTGTTCTGTAAGAACACATGAAGCCGACTTTATGAAAGGAAGAACTCCACCCTAGCTAGAACATCCTGTGGATGTCAAATGGGTTAAATGCATTAAGTGGTAGAGGCAGCCACAAGGAGACTGACTGACAGTTCCTCCAGACACAGAAAGGGAATTCTCATCACTGTACTCGTTCATTGCCCGCTCGTGTGTACCTCTCGGAGTATCCAAAGTCGGACTTGCCAAACCGACTGATTTCTTAATGTATTCTTACTTTCTCGGTGAGGCTTTTTTTGTGCTAAGTTTAAACCATCTACACTGAAGATGGCAGAGTGGAGACGGCACATTACCAGAGCTATCGAAAACATTGCTCCCTAAGGAGGAGAACGTGGAGGCTCTCTGACACAAATTCAGACATCTTGTAGGTCGCGGAAGATGCTGAAGGAGGGTAAGGGCCCACCATCTCTGTATATCATCATTAGGAAGCTTTTACCAAATCAGAGAGAGATGCATAGCAGATTCAGACGAAGCCCAAACCTTGCTGACGAACAAAACCTGAAGTCAAACCAAGCGTATAGCCAGCTATGCGAGCAGCGTCTAATAAACTGGATGGCAAGATCTTGTTGGCTGACTTGTCAAATTATCCTAAAGAGTTTTGGTCCGGCGTAAAGACAGTCAATGGAACAAAGTAGTCTGTTCAACTGCTCTCTGACTATTAGGGCATCGACACTGAAGATGTTAAAACGAAGGCCAAAGCACTACATTCTAGCCTTCGAAGAAGAGTACAACACAGTTCCTATATTCAACCGTCGTACGGATGCGAAAACCTCAGGTCTACAAATAAGAGACTGAAATCGAAAAACAGTTCAAGACTCTGAACAGTAACACCGATCCCCTTTAGATGACCGAAATTAAGCGCTGCCGGGTTTTGCTACCACTTAGATGAGTGACTATACGGGTCTGCCGAGGGCTGTCGGCAAGCAGGGTGCACTCAATCTTTGCGAGGCCACAAGACCTGCTCAGAAGCCCGTCAGGTTTTATACTGAATACGTAGAGGCAATCAGGTAACTGTGGAGAAATCTTTGGAGCAGAGGAAGCACTTCAGTTGATCGACAAAGAAGGAAATACAAAAATGTTTAGGAAAGAAAGGATTGCAGCAATATAATTCGAATAAGAATGAAATCAGTAGAAAGTCCAGGGGAGATTAAGCCAAATGGCTAGATACGGGGAAAATGTGAAGAAATCAAAAAGGAAATGATGTTCAGAAGGACTGATTCAGCATATATACTACTGGCCATTAAAATTGCTACACCACGAAGATGACGTGTTACAGACGTGAAATTTAGCCGACAGGAAGAAGATGCTGTGCTATGCAAATGATTAGCTTTTCAGAGCATTCACACAAGGTTGGCGCCGGTGGCGACACCTACAACGTGCTGACACGGGGAAAGTTTCCAACCGATTTCTCATACACAAACAGCAGTTGACTGGCGTTGCCTGGTGAAACGTTGTTGTGATGCCTCGTGTAAGGAGGAGAAATGCGTACCATCACGTTTCCGACTTTGATAAAGGTCGGATTGTAGTCTATCGCGATTGCGGTTTATCGTATCGCGACATTACTGCTCGCGTTGGTCGAGATCCAATGACTGTTAGCAGAATGTGGAATCGGTGGGTTCAGGAGGGTAATACGGAACGCCGTGCTGGATCCCAACGGCCTCATATCACTAGCAGTCGAGATGACATGCATCTTATCCGCATGGCTGTAACGGATCGTGCAGCCACGTTTCGATCCGTGAGTCAACAGATGGGGACGTTTGCAAGACAACAACCATCTGAATGAACAGTTCGACGACGTTTGCAGCAGCATGGACTATCAGCTCGGAGACCAAGGCTGCGGTTACCCTTGACGCTACTTCACAGACAGGAGCACCTGCAATGGTGTACTCAACGATGAACCTGGATGCACGAATGGCAAAACGTCATTTTTTAGGATGAGTCCAGGTTCTGTTTACAGCATCATGATGGTCGCATCCGTGTTTGGAGACACCACGGTGAACGCACATTGGAAGCGTGTATTCGTCATCGCCATACTTGCGTATCATGCGGCGTGATGGTATCGGGTGCCACTGGTTACACGCCTCGGTCACCTCTTGATCGCACTGACGGCACTTTGAACAGTGGAAGCTACATTTCAGATGTGTTACGACCCGTGGCTCTACCCTTCATTCGATCCCTGTGAAACCCCACATTCCAGCAGGATAATGCACGACCGCATACTGCAGGTCCTGTACTGGCCCTTCTGGATACAGAAAATGTTCGACTGCTGCCCTGGCCAGCACATTCTCCAGATCTCTCACCAATTGAAAACGTCTGGTCAGTGGTGGACGAGCAACTGGCTCGTCACAATTCCCCAGTCACTACTCTTGATGAACTGTGGTATCGTGTTGAAGCTGCATGGGCACGCCATCCAAGCTCTGTTTGACTCAATGCCCAGGCGTATCAAGGCCGTTATTACGGCCAGAGGTGGTTGTTCTGGGTACTGATTTCTCAGGATCTATGCACCTAAATTGCGTGGAAAAATCACATGTCAGTTCTAGTATAATATATTTGTCCAATGAATACCCGTTTATCATCTGCATTTCTTCTTGGTGTAGCAACTTTAATGGCCAGTAGTGTACAAACCTCGAAATAACTTTTGGTGAAATTAAAAAGCAGATAATGTAAAATCTGGATCTATTCTCCGCAAGCGACCTTACAGTGTGGGGTGGGGGGGGTGGGGGGGGGGGGGGGAGAGGGTACTTTGTCTACCACTGTCATTTCAGTCCTTTGGTGGAAGATGTTGGAAATTCTCAGGCAAAGAGATGTAAGCAATAGGGAAAGACGACAATATGCAAATTTGAGCAAGAACCCAGAGGTAAAAATAAGAATGGACGAGGAAAAACGAAGTGATCGGATTTGAAAGCGTGTAAGACGAAGTTGTAATGTTTCATCCATAGCCCGCATCTCGTGGTCGTGCGGTAGCGTTCTCGCTTCCCACGCCCGGGTTCCCGGGTTCGATTCCCGGCGGGGTCAGGGATTTTCTCTGCCTCGTGATGGCTGGGTGTTGTGTGCTGTCCTTAGGTTAGTTAGGTTTAAGTAGTTCTAAGTTCTAGGGGACTGATGATCATAGATGTTAAGTCCCATAGTGCTCAGAGCCATTTGAAGCATTTTTTTGTTTCATCCATACTGTTCAGTTTCTACACCGGAGAAGCTATGACGGTGAAGAAAGAAAGTTTAAGGAGAGGAATTAAATTTCAGGGTGAAAGGACGTCAGTGCTGTCACCGCTGAAAGTGAGGAAGAATTTCAGAACCTGTCGAGAGGAATGAACAGTCTAATGAGCACACACAATGGTTTGAGAGTAAACCGAAGAAAGACGAAAGTAATGAGGAGTAGCGAAAACGAGATTAGCGCTGAACTTAGACGAAACGAAGGGATCGCGTAACCTAGGAGCACAAGGTTACCGCTGTATGCGGAACTGGCTCCGCGAGTCCTTGGCAGCTTCCGCGCTTATCTTCCACCTGATAGCCGCGGGCTGTGCGAGGAAGAGGCGGCGCGGAGAACAGCAGAGCTACAACACGACGGAGCACGGCAGCGGCTGAGGCGCCGGGCTGCGTACCGAGTGAGATACACACACTGCTGCTCAGAGGGAATGGAGCACCGCCAGCTGAACACGGAGGAAATTATCGAACTGGGGTGACGCGGAAGAAAACTGAAGATTAGATGGGTACAGCGGCTAACTAATCATCATGTTATTCAAAAAATGGTTCAAATGGCTCTGAGCACTATGGGACTCAACTGCTGAGGTCATTAGTCCCCTAGAACTTAGAACTAGTTAAACCTAACTAACCTAAGGACATCACAAACATCCATGCCCGAGGCAGGATTCGAACCTGCGACCGTAGCGGTCTTGCGGTTCCAGACTGCAGCGCCTTTAACCGCACGACCACTTCGGCCGGCATCATGTTATTCACAGTGTTCGAATGGCTCTGAGCACTATGGGACTAAACATCCGAGGTCATCAGTCCCCTAGAACTTAGAACTACTTAAACCTAACTAACCTAAGGACATCACACACATCCATTCTCGAGGCAGGATTCGAACCTGCGACCGTAGCAGTCGCGCGGTTCCGGACTGATGCGCCTAGAACCGCTCGGCTACCGCGGCCAGCGTATTCACAGTGTCTTGTGGCGTAACATATGTAGATGTAGATTAAGTTGATGAGAATAGAAGTAATAGGGTAATTTAGGTTAAGTAGTGTGTAAGTTTAGGGACTGATGACCTTAGCAGTTAAGTCCCATAAGATTGATTAACAGAAGGGATAGGTTGACAGGGCACATCCTGAGGCCTGAAGGAGGAGCTAATCTGGTAAAGAACGGAAGTGTGCAGGGTAAAAATCATAGAGAGACGGGAACGTTTGAAGATACAGAAGTTATCAAGTTCAAATGGATGCAGTTTGTCGTACGAGGCATGTTTAGAAAGTAAGTGTACTAGATTTTTATGTTACAGGACGCATATACAACCACTTCGGTTGCACAAAATTTTGTCAATTGACCATGATTTCGATTGCACTAGGACAATCTTCATCAGAATAAAAAGTTACATGGAATACTTAAAAATTTAATGACAAGGATTGAAATAATATACGCTCAATAGGGTTAATTTCAGAAATTACGTACAAACAGAATGTTCTTACATGTAATCACACCATGGTTTAAAACGTCTGAGCAAAAGTGCTCTCGTCGAACAGAAACGTCTTAGGAATAAAAACTAAAATGTAAAAGTATATCATGATTGTCAACCAGATAAAATACTCCATGGAATATAATGACAGCGGCTGGTGCCGGCGGAGGTTCGAGTCCCCCCTCGGCCATGGGTGTGTGTGTTTGTCCTTAGGGAGATTTAGGTCAAGTAGTGTGTAAGCGTAGGGACTGATGACCTTAGCAGTTAAGTCCCATAAGATTTCACACACATTTGAACATTTTTCTGAATATAATGACAGCCGCACGGTCGCTTAGGAGTTAACAATATTATGAGAATTAGTTAGGTTTTTGCTGACTATCTTACAAACGTCATGCGCTACTCTAGTGTGACGGGAACTGTCCATTTTTACACTGTCTAGGCAACCTACGTACTCAATTATTTGGTGGATTTATTCCAATATCTGTCTTCCTCTGCAGTGTTTGCCATCTACAGTTCCCTCTAGTACCATGGAAGTCATTCCCTCATGTCTTAACAGATGTCCTATCATCCTGTCCCTTCTCCTTATCAGTGTTTTCCACATATTCCTCTCCTCTCCGATTCTGCGCAGAACCTCCTCATTCCTTACCTTATCAGTCCACCTAATTTTCAACATTCGTCTGTAGCAACACATCACAATTGCTTCGATTCTCTTCTGTTCCGGTTTTCCCACAGTCCAAGTTCAACTACCATGCAAAGCTGTGCTCCAAACGTACATTCTTACAAATTTCATATTCAGATCAATGCCTTTGTTTGATACTAGTAGACTTCTCTTGGCGAGGAATGCCCTATTTGCCATGCGCGTCTGCTTTTGCCGTCCTTCTTGCTCCGTCCGTCATTGGTTACTTTGCTGCCTAGGCAGCAGAATTCCATCAACTTCATCTACTTCGTGGCCATAAAATCCTGGTGTTAAGTTCTCGCTGTTCTCATTTCTGCTACTTCTCATTACTGCAGTTTTTCTTCGATTTACTCTCAATCCAATCATTAGTATGTTCATTCCATTCAGAAGAGAACGTAATTCTTCTTCAATTTTACTCAGTATAGCAATGTCATCAGCGAATCGTGGCATTGATATACTTTCACCTTGAATTTTAATTCCGCTGCTGAACCTATATTTTATTTCTATCATTGCTTCTTCGATGTACAAACTGAACAGTAATGGCGAAAGACTACATCTCTGTCTTACACCCTTTTTAATCCGAGCACTTCGTTTTTCTTGGTGCACTCTTATTAGTCCCTATTGGCTCTTGTGCATATTGTACATTATCCGTCTCTCCCTATAGCTTACCCGTCTTTTTCTCAGAATTTCGAACATCTTGTACCATTTTACATTGTCAAACGCTTTTTTTCAGGTCTTTATCCTTGCTTTCATTATCAGCCGCAATTGTCTCCGGGTTTCTTTACCTTTCCTAAAGCCAAACTGATCGTCATCTAACACATCCTCAATTATCTTTTCCATTCTTCTGTGTATTACTCTTGTCAGCAACTTGAATGCATGAGCTGTTGAGCTGATTGAGTGATAATTCTCGCACTTGTCAGCTCTTGGAGTCTTCGTAATTGTGTGGATGATACTTTTCCGAAAGTCGGATGCTATGTCGCCAGGCTCGTACATTATACACACCAATGTGAATAGTCTTTTTATTGCCACTTTCCTCAATGTTTTTAAAAATTCTGGTGGAGTGTTATCTGTCCCTTCTGCCTCATTTTATCCTAAGTCCTCCAAAGCTCTCTTAAATTCTAATGCTGGATCCCGTATCTCTTCTAAATCGACTTCTGTTTCTTCTATCACATCAGACAAATCTTTCCCGTCTTAGAGACCTTCAAATGTACTCTTTCCACATATCCGCTCTCTCCTCTGCATTTAACAGTGGAATTCCTGTTGCAATCTTAATGTTACCGCCCTTGCTTTTAATTTCACTGAACGCTCATTTGACTTCCCTATATGCTGAGTCAGTCCTTCCGAGAATCAGTTCTTTTTCGATTTCTTCACATTTTTCATGCAGCCATTTCGTCTTCGCTTCCCTGCACTTCCTATTTATTTCATTCCACTACGACTTGTATTTCTGTATTCCAGAATTTCCCTGGACATTTTTCTACTTCCTTCTTCTGTTACCCATGATTTCTTCGCAATTACCTTCTTTGTGCCTATGTTTTTCTTTCCACATTCTGTGATTGCCCTTTTTAGAGATGTCCACTCCTCTTCAACTCTATTGCCTACCGATCTATTCCTTATTTCCCTATCTACAGCCTTAGATAACTTCAAGCGTATTTCACCATTCCTTAATACTTCCGTATCCCCCTTCTTTGCGTATTGATTCTTCCTGACTAATTTCTCAAACTTCAGCCTACTCTTCATCACTGCTACATTGTGATCTGAGTCTATATTTGCTCCTGGGTACGACTTACAATCCAGCATCTGATTTCAGAATGTCTGTCTGACCCTAACTGAAATCTTCCGGTATCACCCGAACTTTTCCAAGTGAATCTCTTCCTCTTGTGATTCTTGAACAGAGTATTCGTTATTACAAGCTGATATTTATTACAGAATTCAATCACTCATTCTTCTCCCTCATTCCTTGTCTCTAACCCATATTTTCCTGTAACGTTTTCTTCTACTCCTTCCCCTACAACTACATTCCAGTCCGCCATGACTATTAGATTTTCATCTTTACAGACTGTAATACCCCTTCAATATCCTCATATACTTTCTCTGTCTCTTCATCTTCAGCTTGTCACGTCGGCATGTATACCTCAACTATCGTTGTATGTGTTGGTTTGCAGTCGCTTCTGATAAGAACAACTCTGTCACTGTACTGTTCACAGTAACACACTCTCTGTCCTACCTTCCTATTCATAACGAATCCTACTGCCGTTATACCATTTTCTTCTGCTGTTGATATTACCCTACACTATCTGATCAGAAATCCTTATCTTCTTTCCACTTCACTTCACTGACCCCTGCTTTATCCAGATTGCATTTCCCTTTTCAAATTTTCTAGCTTCCCTGCCACTTTCAAGCTTAGGGCATTCCACGCCCGACTCATATAACATTATCCTGTCGTTGGTCATTCAGTCTTTTTCTCATGGTCATCTCCTCCTTGGCAATCCCCTTCCGGAGATCCAAATGGGAGACTATTCCGGAATCTTTGTCAATGGACAGGTCATCATAACACTTTTTTAAATTACAGGCGACGTGTCATTTGGATACACGTTATGTCTACATCTACATCTACATGGATACTCTGCAAATCACATTTAACCACTTTCACAATACTCTATTATTCCTAACTCGTATAGCGCGGGGAAAGAACCAACACCGATATCTTTCCGTACGAGCTCTGATTTCCCTTATTTTATCGTGGTGATCGTTTCTCCCTATGCAGGCCGGTGTCAACAAAATATTTTCGCATTCGAAGGCGAAAGTTGGTGATTGGAATTTCGTGAGAAGATTCCGTCGGAACGAAAAACGCCTTTCTTTCAATGAAGTCCAGCCCAAATACTGTATCATTTCTGTGACACTCTCTCCCATATTTCGCGATAATACAAAACGTGCTGCCCTTCTTTGAACTTTATCGATGTACTGCGTCAGTCATATCTGGTAAGGATCCCACACCGCGCAGCAGTATTCTAAAAGAGGACGGACAAACATAGTTTAAGCAGTCTCCTTAGTAGATCTGTTACATTTTCTAAGTGTCCTGCCAATAAAACGCAGTCTTTGGCTAGCCTTCCCCACAACATTTTCTGTGTGTTCCTTCCAATTTAAGTTGTTCGTAATTGTAATTCCTAGGTATTTAGTTGAATTTACGGCCTTTAGATTTGACTGACTTATCGTGTAACTGAAGTTTAACAGATTCCTTTTAGCACTCATGTGGATGACACCACATTTTTCGTTATTTAGGGTGAACTGCCAATTTTCGCACCATTCAGATATCATTTCTAAATCTTTCTGCAATTTGTTTGACCTTCTGATGACTTTATAAGTCGATAAACGACAGCGTCATCTGCAAACAACCTAAGACGGCTGCTCAGATTTCCTACCAAATCGTTTATATAGATAAGGAACAGCAAAGGGCCCATAACACTACCTTGGGGAATGCCAGAAATCACTTATGTTTTACTCGATGACTTTCCGTCAATTACTACGAACTGTGACCTCTCTGATAGGAAATCACAAATCCAGTCACATACCTGAGACGATATTCCGTAAGCACGCAATTTCACTACAAGCCGCTTGTGTGATACAGTGTCAAAAGCCTTCTGGAAATCCAGAAATACGGAATCGATCTGAAATCCCTTGACAGTAGCACTCAACACTTCATGCGAATAAAGAACTAGTTGTGTTTCACAAGAACGATGTTTTCTAAACCCACGTTGACTGTGTATCAATAGACCGTTTTCTTTGAGGTAATTCATAATGCCGGCCGGTGTGGCCGAGCTGTTCTAGGCGCTTCAGTCTGGAACCACGCTGTTGCTATGGTCGCAGGTTCGAATCCTGCCTCGGACAAGGATGTGTGTTATGTGCTTTGGTTAGTTAGATTAAGTAGTTCTAATTCTAGGGGACTGATGACTCAGATGTTAAGTCTCATTGTGCTTAGAGCCATTTGAACCATTTTTTTTTAAATTCATAATGTTCGAACACAATATATGTTCCGGAATCCTGCTGCATGTCGATGTTAATGATATGGTCCTGTAATTTACTGGATTACTACTACTACCTTTCTTGAATGCAGTGATTTCCGTTGATCATTGCTGATTCTTGCGCCTCTAGGAGCAGTTTCCCACCCAAAGGACAAGAGAGTGCCCTGTACCTCTTTGACGAGGCCGTTGACAGAATGGGGCTGACTTCTTATGCCGGAAGTCTTCGTCCGCCAATGCTGATTATTAATCAAAATTTAAGGGGTGGCAGAGTTTGAACTCGCGACCGATGACGTTTTGATACAGTACTCAGTGTCATCAATCGTCCTTTCCCCTCCCCCACCAAGAAACAAAAAAAGTCACAGCCCATTATGTTCGCAGTACACTTTCTGAATATGCTCGCAGTAAGTAAAGAGACTGGCTCTAGCGTTGAGAGCCTCTTCGAAACAGTCCTCGGACTCAAGAATGCAATAGTGACACATTATAGCTGTCTGTCTGCGAGAAGATCTTTTTCAGCATGAGAGAGCCTCCTCTCACATGAGTGAGATAGTCGGGTGCAATCTAAGTGCAAAGTGGGCATCAAAAGCATTGGGTAGCTTCCAAATCATCGAAATTATTGAATGGTAGTCAACTGGACACTACCCGGCAAACTAAGACAGTGAAACAAACAGAAGAATAATCCCATGGAAAAGAAGTATATTCAACACACGAGACTCAGAGGTACTCACTTTCTTTCATTTCACAATGAAATTCTCTCAACGATAAGAGTGGCGCTGACGATGAAGCTGTGCTTTGAAATGGACACTGGCGATCAGTAAAATACAGGGGACGATGAATGAATTAATTAATCAGCATTTTCTTTTTGTGGATGGAGAGCCTTTCCCAGCATCCTACAATTGAATCAAATGTGCCACGTGCTGTACCTGTCGTTGATCTATGTGATAATGCCGCTCCGTATCTTCACATATTGTTACGCCCAGTTATTTATGTGAACTGACCGTTTGAAATTGAAACTCGCTTTATTGGAGTCGTAGGATACTACTTCTGTTTTCGTTTTGTGAAGTGCAAAAATTCTCATTTATGGATACGTAAAACAAGTTTCCGACATTCCGCCACTTTGGGACACTCTTGGAGCTACTCCCGCATCTGTTGACGACCTTCCGCCGAAGATAACATCCTGCTTCCTCCCTACCAATAAATCCTCAATTCAGTCACAAATTTCGTTTGATACCCCATGCGATCATGCCTTCAAAATAAACGTAGGTGTGGTACCGAGTCAAATGCTTTTCGGAAATCCAGAAATACCACATCTGGAGGGGTTGGACAAAAGTATGGAAAAACCACGAGAAATACTTGCTTGAACATAATTGCAGAAGCTAACCACGTTTGCAGGGTGTGCTGTAATATTTGACCGCGGACGGCACATGTGCAGTGCCCTCAATGTGTTGCAAGTGTCAGTCGTGGTCAGAACACTGTCCTTGAAGTTGTGAATGCATTATGCCGGAGCAAAGTGAATTCGAAAGTGGGCAAATTTTGGTGCCCGTTTAGTGAGTGCTTCCGTAACTATGAAAGACGAAGTGTTGCGTGTTTCAAGAGGCACCATATCCAACGATTGTACCGCATACAGGGAAAGCGACGAAAAAACAGTGAATGTTACATGGTCGTGACGGACGGCCATCTAAGAGGGTTGTGACGAAAACGAAGAAGACGGCGGCTGCAAAAGTCACTTCAGAACTGAATCTCGCACTCGCGAACCCTGTCAGCACCAAAGCATCAAGATGGTAACTCCATAAGGAGGGAAGTCCCAAACCACTCAACAGTCATGCAAATGCCCGTCACAGGAAAACGTGGTGCCGAAGCCATAAAACCTGGCCTAAGGATCAACGGAAGAACGTCATTTGGTCGGATGAGTCGTGTTTCAGATTGTTTCCCACTTCTGGCCGAGTTTACATCCCATGCGTGAAACATGCCGTGGAGCCGGTGATGTTTTGGGCAGCCATACCGTGGTATTCCATGGGCCCCATAGTTACTCTGCAGGGTCACATTACTGCCATTTTGGCTGATGAGGTCGATCTCATGGTACAATGTTTGTTTCCAGGTGGTGACGCTGTGTTCCAAGACGAGAGAGCCGCTGTTCACATAGCTCGAATCGTCCAGGCCTGGAGTTGTGAACACGAGGATGAATTGTCGGATGCCCCCTGGCCACCACAATCACCAGATCTGAATATCATTGAGCATTCGTTGTCTACTTTTGAGAGAAAGGTGCGTGATCGCCAAATACCTCCGTAATCGTCACCTGGAACACGTCAGTATTTTGCAGGGAGAACGGTATAATATTTCTTTGGAACCCATACACTTCCTGTTTGTGTCCGTCCCAAGACAACTGAAAGCCGTTTTGGATGCCAACGTGTTTCCTGCACTGTATTAGTCGTGGTAGTATGTTGTGTTGGATTCGTTGTGTCTCTATGTATTTATCCAATCCCCGCACGTGACTTCCTTGAGCCACACCTCTCAGGATGTTATTTCTACTGCAACATAGAGAACAATATGTGGCGATTGTAATGATATTGTCAGCGAGCACATGTAGACGTATCCATTCGCGGGAAACACAGTTTAGACATTATATCTTGCAAATAGTAGCCTAAAAGCAGATGAACAGATAAATTCCGTCTTTTTAGATTTCCGCCAGGCGTTGGAAGCAGCGCTCCATTTTGTTGGAAAGAACCACCAAACAAGCATATGGATACAAGCATACCGATTATTATCACATATATGCAGCTAGCCTGAAGCATGTATCATTAATAGGACGCGGTATAATATTCTGGACGGCCAGAAACGGAAGTAACGTCGTGTATGTGACAAGGAAGCGTAATAGGACATATAGTGATCTTAGCATGCATCAAATTGTAGAAAAAGACAGATTGCTACCTGCCGTGAAGAAGACACGCCAATTTGCAGACAGGCACAATTAAAAGACACTTACATACAGCTGTCGACCGCAGCATTCGTCAATAAAAGACACACACACACACACACACACACACACACACACACACACACAAACACACACACATAAGCACACCTCACGCACACACAAACGCGGTCGTGTATGCGCGGGGTGTGCTTTCTTGTGTGTGTGTGTGTGTGTGTGTGTCTCTTTTACTGACGAGGCTGTGGCCGAAAACTATTTGTGAGTGTTTTTTAATCGTTCCTGTCTGCAACTTGGCGTGTCTTCTTTACGGTAAGTAACAATCTGTCTTTTCCAGCATTGTTGGTATTCCAACCTGAAGTTGCCATTGTTTGATTTTTGCCGATCAGTATACATCAAAGATGTATCAGATAAGGTCAGAAGCATTATTACTTTTTCGCTGACCATGCTGTTGTCTGGAAGAAAGTTTCGTTGTTAAACGACTGGTAGTGAAATTTTATTTCTCTTGTAATAAAGAACTCAGTAGAAAGAGATTATGAGATTAATGACATACGGAAGCTTGGTGTCTGTTCTGTCGGACATGACAGACAGAACAGATATCACTGGTGGTCGAGCGAAGGTAAAGATACATTACTTCAGTCGCCTTAAAGGCACTGAAATAAATCAATGGTGAAGACTGTAAAATTTTGCCGATCACGGATGCTCTGCTTCTCTAGAATGATTGTCTTAACGCGTAGCCCGGACGACCCAAATTCTTAACCTATCAAGCGCAAGTAGCTCTCCCCCCATGGCATTCATCCCTACAGGGATTCGGTAGGCAGGATGCATCCGCACTCAAAGTATCTAGAGCGGTCCTCGCTCATATATATATATATATATATATATATATATATATATATATATATATATATTCAAATGTCGCAACTGTTCTGTCAGATGGGGATGCCGCTTGACCGTAACAGGATGAGAATTTTGGTCGCCCCTGAAGTGTGTCTAGACGGCCGAGGCAGTTACGCAACCATTTTAAACAAATGAACTACATGGGTTCCAGTCCCAGCCCAACACAAATTGTCGGCTTTCAACACCGAATTATTTCAACGCCTGTAATGCAGCTGACGTCTTTTTTGTCGTAATATTAGATTAGTGATAGCTTTCTCAACGCTGTTTTGCCATGCATACAGGGTGGTCCATTGATCATGATCGAGCCAAATATCTCACGAAATAAGCGTCAAACGAAAAAACTACAAAGAACGAAACTTGTCTAGCTTGAAGGGTGAAACCAGGTTGACCCGCTAGATGGCGCTGCCATAGGTGAAACAGATATCAACTGTGTTTTTTTTTATTTGGATCCCCCATTTTTTATTACATATTCGTGTAGTACGTAAAGAAATATGAATGTTTTAGTTGGACCACTTTTTTCGCTTTGTGATAGGTGGCGCGGTAATAGTCACAAACATATGGTTCACAATTTTAGACGACCGGTTGGTAACAGATAAGATTTTTAAATTAAAATACAAAACGTAGGTACGTTTGAACATTTTATTTCGGTTGTTCCAATGTGATACATGTACCTTTGTGAACTTATCATTTCTGACAACGCATGCTGTTACAGCGTAATTATCTGCAAATACCACATTAATGCAATAAATGCTCCGTTGCCCAATAGTGCATATTATGCCGCTTTACGTTACCGCTGTTGGTGAATGACGCTTCGTCGCTAAATAGAACGCGTGCAAAAAATCTGTCATCGTCCCGTAATTTCTCTTGTGCCCAGTGGCAGAACTGTACACGACGTTCAAAGTCGTCGCCATGCAATTCCTGGTGCATGCTAACATGGTACGGGTGCAATCGATATTGATGTACCATTCTCAACAGCGACGTTTTTGAGATTCCCGATTCTCGCGCAATTTGTCTCCTACTGATGTGTGGATTAACCGCGACAGCAGCTAAAAACCTACTTGGGCATCATCATTTGTTACAGGTCGTGGCTGACGTTTCACATGTGGCTGAACACTTCCTGTTTCCTTAAATAACGTAACTATCCGGCGAACGGTCCGGACACTTGGATGATGTCATCCAGGATACCGAGCAGCATACATAGCACACGCCCGTTGGGCATTTTGATCACAATAGCCACACATCAACACGACATCGACCTTTTCTGCAATTGGTAAACAGTCCATTTTAACACGGGTAATGTTTCACGAAGCAAATACCGTCCGCACTGGCGGAATGTTACGTGATACCACGCACTTATACGTTTGTGACTATTACAGCAACCATCTATCACAGAGCGAAAAAAGTGGTCCAACTAAAACATTCATATTTCTTTACGTACTACACGAATATGTAATAAAAATGGGGGTTCCTATTTTAAAAAAAGGCAGTTGATATCCGTTTGACCAATGGCAGCGCCATCTAGGGGGCCAACCATAGCGCCATCTGGTTTCCCCCTTCAAGCTAGACGAGTTTCGTTCTTCGTAGTTTTTTCGTTTGATGCTTATGTCGTGAGATATTTGGCCCGGTCACTGTCAATGGACCACCCTGTATATTCGAATGGGACAACACAGCATTGTACCAGGGGTTATATTCTTCCCTGACGAGATGTACTACTCTCGTACTAAAACGAATGCCGTAACGTGGCTTCCTGGCTGCTCGTTGCTCTGTTTGTTCAGAGATGGCCCAAAGAACGTGATGGACTTTTGGACCTTTTTACAGGAACGACATCTGAAGATCGTGAGCAATCCGAAATACCGACAGTATTTCCCTTACTTCATATGGGGTGCATTTCGAGACCCCCGCATAGCTGGAACGTCCAGGATAGGAGAAGTTAAATTATCAACGTGATGAAAGTATGAACAGAAGAATCGGTGGATCCCATTTGCCTACGAGAAGATATACCCAGATGACAGAGCATTGGGGAAATTGGACATGCAGTCCTCCATTGTGCTGTGTGTTTCTTTCTTTATGTTATGTGAGAATAATGTTCATTTTAATAGCTTTCAAGCAATACAGAAATATTATTTGTGATATGACACTGAAGTGTTTGTTACCGAAATTTAACTTCACTTAAATGATATATATGAATACGGATTTGCTTTAATTTGTGAAAGATATCCTTGAAATTTGAATCATAGTTAGAGGAGTATTTCTTTTTAACATAACTTCATTGTGTTTTTCAGTTTATGTAGTATGTTTAACTTTCCAACCATTACTACTTATTACAATGTTAATTTTACGTCAGTCTGGTTTATAGTTATTCTGTTCAGCTTATATAAGTTTATATATAAAGAAATTGTTAAGCTCATTTTGCAATTCTAATAAAAAGGCAATTGTTTTCTATTGTTCCTGTTTAAACTTTAAAAAAAAGATACGGATTCGAGTCCCGGCATGTGCACAAATTTTCATTGTACCATTGCAAAAAATTAAAAAGAGGCAATTAAGGCAACCATTCCAAACAACTGGAGTACATGGATTCGAGTGTCCCCATTCAACACAAATTTTCAGTTTCCTCACCGACTTACTTCAAACGTCTGCAATGCTGCTGAAATCCTTTTTGTCGTAATATTAAATTTTTATTAAAAATGAAATTCCTCCAGCTGTACTCAAGATTTTATATTTACTTCGCTACTAGTTTCGACGTTGCGTCAACGCCATCATCAGGCCCGTACACTTTGATGAAATCAGTTGTGTGTGGCTCAGTCTAGCAGTCCGCGGTGAGACCAACACGTGCTCTACATGGATGGCAGGCAGTAACTAGTGTGCGGAACTCTGTCCCAAGCATCAATCGTCCCTCCGCTTACATTAATCTACGATATTTCAATGTTAATGACTTAAATATGTTATGTAGATAAATGTATTCTCCAAATTTCATTACTCTACATTAACTATTTTTTGGTGTTGCGACTTTTTTGTCATTGTATGCTCACGACAGTGGCACGCGAACAGCCAGACGGCTTCGGCACTTTCGACATGCTTGTTCCCAGACTAGGTTCCACAATAACCTTCCCTTTGTCAAAGTTGCTCATGTCATTTAATTTCGCCATTTTAGACCAGTATCGTCGCTAGAATAATTACCCATTCGTCTCTGCTCTACTTATGTACATCTCTTTACATTCACGCGATGGACAGTGGTCATAAAGTTTTGATTCATCATTGTGTGTGTGTGTGTGTGTGTGTGTGTGTGTGCGTGTGTGTGCGTGTCACACATATTGAGCTGCGATGTGTGATGATGGAGATTTCTACTAGTACCAACTTCGACGGAATAGCAGTGTCCAATGTTGTGTTGTAAGAGGTCCATGATTAAGGAATTTGTTGCTAGCGCACTCGAGTAGATGTAATTTCGATGGATTGCTCACGCGCTGCCTGCGATATGTAAGGTATAAGAGAATCAAAGACCAGAGAGCAGTGTTGTATGCAGTAGGAGCTATGTAGCAGTAGGAGTAAGTAGTTGCTTGCAGTCATGTGTGTGGAGTTGGCTGGGCCGGTCGTGGGAGCGATGGCGGTGCCTGAGCGTTGTAGTATAAAGTAAAAGCAGCCTCGTGCATATGTACTATTGTTATATCAAGTCCCATGTAAATGCTTTTAAAAAGAAATCTCTTAATAATAATCTTTCTTATAAAAATTAACTTTCGACAATCATTCAACTCACTTTAAAGATTTTACTAATTTCTCCTATCCCTGGTCATCCTGATTATTGTGAAGAAAAATCAGTTCTTTCTTTTTATACATGACAAATCTATCAGCCAGCATTGCACTGAGCTGTGCCAGAAAAATTTCTTATAGGAGCAGATATATACGCGTTATCCGGCCACCTTATTGAGGTAAGAATTTTCTATTTATTCAGAATGATCTTTCAGGGCCATGACGCAGCACTGCTGACGTCCAAAATTCACCAGTTTACATTCACAGTCAGTATTGAAAGGTTATAAGTGAGCGACAATTTTTTATTAGGAGATTAGTCACATTTTATTGTTCCAAGGTTACGGAATTTATCTGTGGGAAGTTACGCTGTATGTGAATTATATGCTTATATTTTTTTACTGTTGGGAGGTTTCGGAACTTTTCTGTTGGGAGGTTACACTAAATGTCAATGTTATGGTTATATATTTTACTGTTGGGAGGTTACGGAACTTTTCTGTTGGGAGGTTACAGTGTAACGCCCATTCGGGACTCACTTGCAATGAGCTCTTAGGACTGTTTTCGATTAGGTGAGATTGTTATGTCCAAAGAACGAAGACTGGACAGTCCAGCAATTATAGAGGAAAAAAGGCAAAAGCAGCGATAGCTCGGAAAAACATGAAGTAAAGGACAAGATATATTGAGTACGTGGTTACCACAGCACAACCAGACACAAACTAGGGGCGCTGCAATCACTTGGACCACTTACACGCAGTAGACATGTACTGTTTGACAGCAGAGCAAGAGTTGGTGGTAAGAGAAGGAGAAAAGGCGACTAGGATGACCAGCTTCCTCAAATGACGTCAAGGGAACATTATCTGCCGGCCGATGTGGCCGAGCGGTTCTAGGCGCTTCAGTCTGGAACCGCGCGACCGCTTAGATCGCAGGTTCGAATCCTGCCTCGGGCATGGATGTGTGTGATGTCCTTAGGTTAGTTAGGTTTAAGTAGTTCTAACAAGGGAACTTCCCCATCGCACCCCCCTCAGATTTAGTTATAAGTTGGCACAGTGAATATGCCTTGAAAAACTGAACACAGATCAATCTAGGAAACAGGAAGAAGTTGTGTGGAACTATGAAAAAAATAAGCAAAATATACAAACTGGATAGTCCATGTGTAAGATAAGCAACATTAAGGAAGTTCAACCAAGGAGCGCCGTGGTCTCAGGGTTAGCGTGCGCAGCTGCGAAGTGAAAAGTCCTTGGTTCAAGTCGTCCCTCGAGTGAAAATTTTTATTTTTTATTTTTAGTTTATGTGACAAAGTCTTATGTTTTCATCACTTTTTTGGGAGTGATTATCACATCCACAAGAAAACCTAAATCTGCCAAGGTAGAAGAATCTTTTTACCCATTCGCCAAGTGTACAAGTTAGGTGTGTCGACAACATACTCCTGTCATGTGACGCACATGCCGTCACCAGTGTCGTATAGAATATATCAGACGTGTTTTCCTGTGGAGGAATCGGTTGACCTATGACCTTGCGATCAAATGTTTTCGGTTCCCATTGGAGAGGCACGTCCTTTCGTCTACTAATCGCACGGTTTTGCGGTGCGGTCGCAAACCACAGACACTAAACTTATTACAGTGAACAGAGACGTCAATGAACGAACGGACAGATCATAACTTTGCGAAAATAAAATTTTACTCAAGGGAAGACTTGAACCAAGGACCGCACGTTCCGCAGCTGCTTACGCTAACCACGAGGCCACGGCGCTCGTGTACTCACACGCTCCTTGATCTTGCCTATCTTGCGCATGGACTACTCAGTTTGTATATTTTGATTATTTTTTTCATAGTTCCACACAACTTCTTCCTGTTTTCTCGATTGATCTGTGTTCAATTTTTCAAGGCCTATCCACTGTGCCAACTTACAACTAAATCTGAGGGGGGTGCGATGGGGAGGTTCCCTTGTAAGTTCTAGGGGACTGATGACCTCAGCTGTGGAGTCCCATAGTGCTCAGAGCCATTTGAACCATTTTTCAACATTATCTGTGTGATGGACTATCATCGGCAAACTGACAGCTGGCCAAACCTACATGTAGCTCAAACGAACAACGATTGTCCTTTGGTTGGTTGGTTGGTTTGGGGAAGACCAGACAGCTTGGTCATCGGTCTCATCGGATTAGGGAAGGATGGGGAAGGAAGTCGGCCGTGCCCTTTCAGAGGAACCATCCCGGCATTTGCCTGGAGTGATTTAGGGAAATCACGGAAAACCTATATCAGGATGGCCGGACGCGGGATTGAACCGTCGTCCTTCCGAATGCGAGTCCAGTGTCTAACCACTGCGCCACCTCGCTCGGTGATTGTCCTTTGTTCTTGTAGATTATAGACGCAATTTGTAGTTACAAGTTGGACATTCGGGAAGTCAGCCAAGTGTTATCATAGATGCGGATAGGCAGTATTTGCTGTTATGGGTTGTTGAAGAAATAAGATCACGACTCCATCCCATGCACAGATTATCATCACAGCAAACACGTGAATACTGTACAATTGTGCGCAGAAGGGTCTGTGTAGATGGCCAGATCGCTCATATAGCCCTAGGGCTGTTGCAGGGCCTCACCGCCAAACACTGACCAACAGTAGGATACACGCAGAGGATAATTTTTGTTAAGGGACGCAACCTATCACTGATGAATTAAAAACATGAGAGAACCATAATGTTCTAAGCATTAATGACAGTAAGTGTACGCAAATGACTTATTCTCAAAGACATGTTTGAACACATTTACAAAACGTGACAAATAAAAACACCTACAGCCATCCTTATGATTTTATATTATTTTGTCGCTGCCAGCTTCAACGCTTCAGTGCGTCATCTTCAGGCTGTTTCTGATGCGGTACAGGTTGTTATGATACCCATGTATAACACATCAGTTGCCAGAATTACTAGATACGCAGATATTGTGTCAGCAGTCCAACCATCAACTGCCACAATTCCATGATTATCGGAAGAAAACGATCATTATCGCCATGAATCTTGCAATGCTCATTCGAGCTTTCTTATCTCTCCATGAAATTGGGCCCTTACAATGCATGGACGGGCGCTTAGTTTCCGGATAATAAGGAAAAACCAAGAGTCCTCGCATGTTATCACTCTTTCCAAGGAATTAGGATCATTTTCAGTGTTATTCAAAGTGTCGATAGATACATTTCCACGAGCTTCTTTTTGTTCGCTAGTGAGAATTTTCGGCACCAGTTACGCAAACGCTTTTCTCATGTTAAATTGGGTATGTAAAATTTTCCTTGTCAATTCCTACATTTTCAGCAATCGACCGAATATTCAGCCGAAGTTCAGATCAAATCAGACTACCTACTTTTTCAATATCGTCATCCTTTTTTGATGTTAAAGGGCGTACCGGGTGTGAGTCACGTTCGGCGTCTTCTCGGCTGTACTGAAAACGCATGAACCACTAAAAACTTCGTGTACATGATAAACATCTTCGCTACACACTTCTTTTAGTAAAAGATAAAGTTTCTGTAGCAGTTTTTTCCAAGTTTCATGTGAAACTTCATGACAATGCGTTGCTCTGTTATTACATTTCTCATTTTTCCTGCAAAACAAAACAGCTTTTACACAGACGGAGGCCACGACCACAATGATTTGTCTGCAGAGATCAGAGAGGGCACATTCGGGGAAGAAGGCTTTACGCATGAAGCATCCCCAACTCTCTTGTGGCTCCCTTTTTAGGTACTCCACGTCGACGTCTGCTCGTAGATACGTATCGTCGATAGGTTTTCCGGCTTTACTTACCGACGTGACAGCGACGACTCTCCGATGAGGTGCGGGCCTTGTGTTTTGCTATTACTGCGAGTCTTGTAAATATCGCTTTTATTTAGTAATTTTCCCGGCTAAAACTCTCCCCTTTTATGATTAAGACAGCCTGCGCCACCTTTCGGAGGGAGTGGGGACGTCAAAGAGTCACAAAAGTTCATATTAAGCAGTCCGTAAAACACGTAAACCTTCACTTCAGTTACCGTGTTAGTTAATGCCTACGCTTTCCGTTAGATGGTGCTGACTTCCTGCCAAATAGCTTTGGTTCCGTAAAACCTTCACTGATTAGTATTAGGTAAATGAAATAAGTACAACACTCTTGTATTTCACCTTCATTCTATATTCAAGGATTAAGATGGTGATGGATGATGGTCTATTTAATAGGTTCATAGCCTGGAGGAATCTAAATAGTCCGCAAATGCCGATATGCACTCCACATCCAGATTCGCAACTAACGGCACACGACACTTTCAAAAGTCCACACGTTAATGTCTGATTACCGGTACCTCTGAATTCTCTCGTATCAGCAGATAATTTGAGTTTCTGTCGTCTATATGTCCGTAAAGTTCCAATCTAGCACTAAAGTCCTAAAATTCCCTTAATAATCCGTTGCTACCAACAGTCAGAGACCGTACACTACATCACTTTAAATCTCCGTAATATTCTAACAGTTTATCGTGAATCGTAACACGATAAAGTCCAATCTAATTATTGTCTCGCTGACTGACACGGGTTCCCCACCCTTTAACGAAGCCGGCCGGAGTGGCCGCGCGGTTCTAGGCGCTACAGTCTGGAACCGAGCGACCGCTACGGTCGCAGGTTCGAATCCTGCCTCGGACATGGATGTGTGTGATGTCCTTAGGTCAGTTAGGTTTAATTAGTTCTAAGTTCTAGGCGACTGATGACCTCAGAAGTTAAGTCGCATAGTGCTCAGAGCCATTTGCACCATTTGAACCTTTAACGAAACAATCAAGGGAAAAAGGCTGCAATAATGACGATAAGGCCTTTTTATAGGTTTTTCATCACAAGAGTTTAACGTCACTGCCTTCTCCATGACGGAGCTTCCGTGGCTTTGCTGTACTTAGACGTTAAACTACATGCTGATATACTATAATTTCGATCTGCAATTACCGAACTCTGATTCTACACTATTTTCCACTCTAAAAATTCTATTCTTAGTTTTAAATTATTCTTTCTATAGCTTTTATCACTGTAAACTGAACCGAGGTGTTACACGCATCACAACTATTGGTCCTTCATATTTGCAGCAAGCGTACTTACTCCGTGATAGCATCAGTCGCGTCATTTTATAACCATATCTCGTATGTATTAGACGTGAATGGAAGTCGGACACACTCTAAAGCATCGAAAGTCATAAGCTTCTTTGTTAACCATTGGGCTATACGTTTAACCTAACTAGCTCTTGTATCTGTCTGTTCTGCTGTGCCCATGTGGACGCATCGTTCACATTCGCGTATCCGGGCGGACGCCCGCGAAGCAGGAGGCGCTGTTGCAGGTTAACTGTGACGGTAACCGTGGGTTTCTTCAGCGGAGAGGCTGCAGCATAAACATGCATTACCCTTTTTTATTTATTTTATTTTACTTGTTCATAGGAGCAAAATGAGGTGCAAATCTCCAATGTCATTGAACGTGCCAATTCACGAAATTACCACATAAAAGTAATAACAGATAAAATGTTTATGAACACAAAAAAACGAGCCATAAGTTTATGTAAGGGGAATCAACAATATAACACAGGAATCACCTTAATTTTTCAAGGAACTCCTCGGCAAAACAGAAGAAATGTCTTTCGATTTGAAAGCGCCTGGATTGCTGTTAAGATTTTTGAATTCTTGTGGTAGCTTGCTGAAAATGAAAGCAGCAGTATACTGCACACCTTCCTGCACAAGAGTCAAGGGAGTGTCATCCAAATGGTGATGGGATTTCTGCCTAGCATTAACCGAGTGAAAGATGCTAATTCTTAGGAATAAGCTGACATTGGTGACAAGAAACGACAGTAAAGAATATATATATTGAGAGGCCAATGTCGGAATACACAGACTAATGAACAGAGGTCGACAAGAGGTTTGCAAACTTACATCACTTATTGTCCGAATTCTTTCGGAGCCAAAAATATCCTCTGAGAATGGGAAGAGTTACACCAAAATATAATACCATGCGTCACAAGCGAATGAAAATAAGCAAAGTAGACTACTTTTCATGTCGAACCATCACGTACTTCAGATATTGTTCTAATAGTAAAAATGGGAGAATTAAGTTTTTGAACAAGATTCTGAAACAGTGTCAACGTTGCATACAACATCAAATGCTTCAAATGGCTCTGAGCACTATGGAACTTAACATCTGAGGTCATCAGTCCCCTAGAACTTAGAACTAATTAAACCTAACTAACCTAAGGACATCACACACATCCATGCCCGAGGCAGGATTCGAACCTGCGACCGTAACGGTCACGCGGTTCCAGACTGAAGCGCCTAGAACCGCTCGGCGACTGCGGCCGGCGCATACATCATCATTTACTAGCAAGCTAGTTTCTTCAGCAAACAGAAACATTTCAGAATCACCTGTAATACTAGAGGGCATATCACTTATAAGGAATCATGCCTACGTGATTGTACACGAGAAGGACAAACAGTCTGAGCTTGGCAGAATAACAAGTGAGACGGAAAACAGAATTCAGATAATCACAGTATTTCATCCGACTTTAACTTCCTGTCGAGAAACGACTTAAATAAAAGATATGTAAGTCCCGCGCGGTGAAAAATACGCAGCTGATTTTGGTGCCAAATACACCAGTAACATTGATACAGCGGAGCTGCTTCCAAGTTCCAGGTGAAAAAGCTGATGAGTCTTGACATGGCTGATCTAAATATCGAAACAGCATTGTGTATATTTATAACAATGCCAGTGACTTCAGGATCTAGTGAGCACAGTTTCAGTAATCGTATAATTTGCTACATCTGTATAGAAAAATGCAGAAAAGAATAGATGCAGTTGTTAAAAACGTGGATGTTCAAAGAGCTTTTGATAAGATTTCAAGGTGATGCATAGATTGGCATCTTGTTTTAAATGTTTGGAAATGTAAACTGAACACCTTTCGTAACACAGATACGCAGTATTCTGTCACAATAAATAGTGTCAGTGGTGTTGAGCAACAGCTGAAATCGTTAAAATAGAACCAAGTTCCAGGGCCCGACAGAATTCCTGTCAAATTCTATATTGAATTTCCAGCTGAGCTAGCCCCTCCTCTAACTATAACCTATCATACATTCCTCGAACAAAAAACCGTGCCCAGTAGCTGGAAGAAAGCACAGGTCACACCCGTCTACAAGTAGGGCGGTAAAAGTGATTTATAAAACTACCGTCCAGTATCTTTGACATTGATTTGTTGCAGAATCTTAGGACATATTCTGAGCTCAAAAGTAATGAGGTATTTTGGACATCTGCTTCATGTCAACCAGCATGGGTTCAGAAAACATTGAACATGTAAAACCCAACTTCCACTTTTCTCACATGACATACTAAAAGGTAGTCAGGCACATGCATTACCTCTTGATTTCCGTAAACCATTTGACTCAGTAGCACACCTACACATATTGTCAAACGTTCGATCATATGGAGTATCGAGTGATATATGTGAGTGGACTGATAACTTTTTAGTAGGTAGGACGCGGCATGTTATCTTGGATGGAGAGTCATCGCATCGCCAGATGTAGATGTAACTTCGGGTGTGACCCAAGTGAATGTGTTGGGACCCCTATTGTTCATGTTACATAATAATGACCTTCCGCCGAATATTAATAGTAACATCAGACTTCTTGCAGACGATGCAGTTATCTATAATGAAGCTATGTCTGAAATAAACTGCATAAACATTCAGCCATATATCGCCGCTCGGGGTAGCCTTGCTGTCTAGGGCGCCTTGTCACGGTTCGCGCGGCACCCCCCATCGGAGATTCGAGTGCTCCCTCGGGCTTGGGTGTGTGTGTTGTCCTTAGCGTAAGTCAGTTGAAGTTAGATGAAGTAGTGCGTAAGCCTAGGGACCGATGACCACAGCAGTTTGATCTCATAGTCTTTACCACAAACTTTCAGTCATATATCGATAGATTTCAAAGTGGAGCAAAAAATGGCATATTATTTTAAATGTTCAGAAATGTAAAACTGTGCTCTTGACAAAACGAAAAACAAAAAAAAAGTATTATCCTCTGACTATAATATCAGACAGTCACAGTTCGAATCGGTCAACTCATACAAATTCCTGGGTGTAACAGTTTGTAGGGATATGAAATGGAATGATCATATAGGATAAGTTGTGAGTAAGGCAGGTGGTGAACTTCGGTTTATTGGTAGAATACTGGGAAGTATAATCAGTCTATAAAAGGAGATTTCTTAAAAATCGTTCGTACGACCTATTCTAGAATATTGCTCCTGTGTATAGGACCCATACCAAATAGGTCTAATAGGGAATACGGTGATGGGCATCACGAATTATCACAGATTTGTTTGACCTGTGCGAGAGTGTTATAGTGATGCTAAGGAAACTGAACTGACAGACTTTTGAAGATAGGTGTAAATATTCCGAGAAAGTGTACGTACTAAGATAGTTTCAAGAACCGGCTTTAAACGATACCGCTAGCAATACACTACAACCTTCCACGTATTGCTCACATATGGATCGTGAGGACAAGATTAGAACAATTACAGTACGCACAGAGACATGCAAACAATTATTCTTGCCGTGCTGCACACGTAAATGGAATGCGAAGAAGCCCTTACCCGCTGCCATGCACCTCACGTTGGTTTGCAGAGTATAGATGTAGATGTCGATGCAGATTCCGCGAAAGCCTATTAACAAAATTTCAAGTACAAGTCCGGACACCCCCCCCCCCCTCCAAAAAAAATCACCTAAATGAAAGTACACGCTACCTCGTTGCCGTGTAGTAAAACTGAAAGATATATTAGTTTTCAATCATACGATGAAAGGCCAACGATAGATTCGAAATTACCGTTTATTGTTTTTGAGCTGTTTGCTATTCTGATAGTTTGTAATTATGCCTAAGTTCGTTACAAGGAAGAAGAGGAAAATTGATTTTGGTTCTTCACCTAGTGTTATCGTAACTTAAAAATATGTACACGTCACAACAACAGCCTGAAAGGTCTCTGTTGGATTCCTTTCATGTTAATTTCTTAAATCTGTTGTCATTTACGGCATAAATTCCTCTTCTAAATTTACTGTGGTGTTTCTGACTATCTGGGAGTAGACTGAGCAGTGGAACGTGTTACTTTTACACATAAACAAGAACGATCTGTCACACTACTACACTTTAAAGCACAGTTTATATGTAATTCATGTCACACAGTCTCATACGGAACCTACATCCGCTTTCTTTTATATACTGTATATGATAAGATACTGTCATCCCCCTTCCCTTCTGTGTGAGAGGATGAATGAGTAAATGTATTTCTAGTTGCATGCTTGATGGTAGCTGACAAGCCTGTCTGCTAGAGAACAGTAGGACCAACGTCGGAACAGGTAGCTACGCTTTCTAGAAGCAAAGAGGTTTCCATTCTTAGTATGTTCCTGTCCGTCCCTTGTCATGTTGGTATAGGAAGCTGCCTCTCTGGTCACTTCCGTTTGTATTTGTGAGGCACCCCTCAGGAGGGACCCACAGCAGTCTGTCCACAGCGAGCGTCTGAAGTGGTAAGATCTCCGGCTAAGCGCGTGTCTGCTAAGTCAGTAGGACAATGGATTTCTTAAGTTCAGCCTAACTGAAAATTTAATCACCTTTTCAGGTTTAGCTCTAAGATATCTAATGTTATCTTAAATTGCAACGCAGTGTATTTCGAGTGTGAAGTTCAGAATATCTTCCAGTAGTTGCTTTGTCACTACTTTGTGAGTAAAGTGGAACCACGTGTTGATCAGTAACTCTAAGATCATCAGTCTTAAATGCGAATGTGTGTGAGATTATAACGTCTTGTCTTGACAATATTTTTCAATATAGCAACTTTTCTTTGTGTTCAGCCCACGTGAGGTGTACTTTGCGAGACCAGTACCATGTGCTCATACAATTGTTTGACCCATCAGGTTAATAGTATGATGATAGTAACCAGTTCGAGGTTTTTCTTTTGTAAATTGCTTTTCGATCTAATTTATTTTAATTATCAAAATTATTGTGGAGTTACACTCTTTGTGTAAACCAAGTTGACCACGTGAAGCATGTGATGTAATCATCAAAGTAGCCCTCAGCTATTCTTTTTGGGAAGATTTCACAGAGAGTTAGTATGAATTTAGTATACCAGTGTGTGGTAATTACATGATGGACAGGATTGCGCTATGAACGTAACTTCTTTGGGTGAAAATTGAATTGGTTGGTTGTGGTTAATTTCCTCTTGCATATGTTTCAATGTTCTTCATGTGTTATTTTATGAATGCAGTGTTGTATGCAGTCTCCCATTCTTGGCCCCATATTTGATGTGTTCCGTAAGATTACAAACTCACATTTTCACAATCCTAAATAAGGCACCAGTTTAGATATGAATCAAGTTTAATATGCTGAAATTTCAATGATCAATGTTAAAATAAATTTCCAAATATAAACTGATTTACTTCTTTTTATTTAAATTCTCTTTATGTATATATATATATCACCAGTTGTCATATGACGATTAAAAGATTATAATTAATGTTGGTCTGGTTGGGAATTTGGTAAGCTAGAGTGGATATCTGGTGAAACAGTTGCTCAGTAATGCAAGGTTAACTTCCCCAGACAGCTCACAGCTTTTAACCCGCTTTTATTGTCTATCAGCACCGCTTTCAGAACAAATTAAAGCAACAACATTACAAGCCTTATTACCTATTATGGCTGTTAAATATTAACACTGGCGTCGAGGCTGGCAGAACTTTGGGATTGCAATATTTCTGAATTTCACGACGCAGCGGAGCGATAAACGTCATTACAAATAACGTTAGCTCAAAAACAGTGCATATAATACATTTGGATTCGTCCACGTCGCCCAAAAATAGCGCTCATCAACAAAAATATAGCCCAAACGGCGATAGTTGCAGTTCTTTGTGCAATATTCTATCATTAGAAGCCCAAACGGCAAACTATCGCCCAATCCCGTCACCACGGCGGCTCTCAGTTATGAAAACTACTTCCGACATGACACAATGGGGAGAGCGAAGGGGTATGTGATGACGGCACATTCTATAGTTCGTTCGGTTTTAAAAGGTTTTTTTAGCGGGCTAGTTGGATTCGTCCGAGCCGACTGCTCCCTGCATCCCTGCTTCAGCTTCCTCCTCCCTTCCCCCTTTCGTCCGAAATTTATAATAATTAAAGACAAGAATTCCTTGCACTATTAACTCTTAAAATATGCACACATCCATGCACTATCAAGTGACCAAAATGCACAATTAAAGGAAAAAATGCAATATCAGAACTTCGTTTTTTGTCGTCATGCATTTTATTTTACTTTTAAAAAATGTACAACAACCAGGTTTTGCAAATTCGCCACTGACCGGGGTAGCTCTGATCGTTGAGCAATCACTGGGTTCGGAAGGTGAGGTGGTTCATATCCATTCGCCGGCAACATTGAAAATGGCTTTGCTTGTTTCCCATTTTCAAGTCAGCCATGTACTGGGTTTGGACCCCTACTGGGGTCACAGCCAATCCCTTCCGAATTCATTACTTTCCTGACAGATTCTAATTCCCTTGAAGATTCAGCCCCTCTGCTTAAATCAAAAGAGCGGCATCGAAGGCAAGCCGAAGATCTCTTCAGGGACACAAGGCATTAAACGCCACAAGACAAATAAATAACAATCTGAATTCGTCTCACATAGACTCATGCGTTTGTCTGCCGGGACATTCTTTAATGCAAAAAATGATCCTTTTACACTACGAGAAGTGACGGCTGTACACTTAAATGAGGAAATTTAGAAAACTGTAAGGCTGAATAAATCCAGATCCTATGCATTTTCGCCACCAAAAATTTTTCTAGCGCCTCTGTCGAACACAGATCTCTTCACTAGATCAGCAGTGTCAGTCGCAGTCACAGTGGCAATAATTGTAGACAGTTCTTTGTTTGTCATGTGTGCAGGCTGAACATTAAAATGTTGTTCCTGATGAACCGCTCGGTATGGTGTTACGTTTTACCTGACATGCTGGATTGACCTAGGTGATGTGGAGGTAATTGTCCTCATGCTGCTGCAGAGAAAATTATTCTCGCAGCAAGACTGGCCTATGGTGATGTGGAGGTGAGATGTCCTCAGGCTGCAAAATTATTCTCGCAACAGGACAGGCCAACGAGTTGTTGGCTTGTGGCGTGGATTGTGGCCCAGTTCAATGACGAGCCGATGGCGGTATTGAACAGACTTTTCGTACAAGGCACATGCACTCTCCCGGATTCCGTCCCGTAAAAGCGGAACTCCAGTGTCTCCGTGCAGCAGACATTCTTGAGTACAGCCTCGGGAGCGCAGAGCAGTTTGAAACTTCCCTTTTGTATGAAAACAACGACAGTGCTGGTAAACTTCCACGTTATTTGAAACTGAAACAGCTGAACAAAACTGAACGTACTCAGACAGTTCTCTCTTTACTTATTCTGGTCATCACTAAACTGACGCACAATAGTTTTAGCGCAACGCAATCTGACTTTCAATAATCCTTGCAAAAGAATGGCCCTGACTAACAATGACCTATACCTTTCATGAATCACTTACCTCACAAAAATCTTCGTTACTCGAACTACTGCAATACAGCGAGTGCCAATACTGCCAGCTAAATAAAAGATTCTAACTACTGAAGGCACTAACTACTGATAGGCATAGTTAGCAAATGAAAGATTTTGATAGAGAACAAACAATGTATTTACCTTAATAGTGTTCAAAAGTCATTATATATAAGACATCCAGTCTTAAAAATTTCCTATATCTGACGGACACACGTCCAGATCGTCCGCTCATAGTGGCCTCTCAAAACTCGAGCATCTCTCTCCCCATATCCACCACTGCTGGCGGCTCACCTCCAACTGCCCAACGCTACGCGCTGTTCACATCCAACTGTCCAGCACTACACAAGTGAATATTCCAACAATGAGTCCAACCAGCCACAGACTGCACACAGCGCAGTCAGCGATTTTGAAACAGAGCACTACGTGGCGTTACCAACATAAAAACCTAAACAGCCTACTTACAAGTTTTAGAGGTCGGTTCTGCACCCTCTACTTCTTGAGTCAGTGGTCTTCCCCCACACCACAGACACGTACACCAACACTGTCGGTAATAATAAGGACGCCCCAAAAATTTGCGCTCGTCCATTCCTGATCACTTCCTCAGCTCAAATCCAGATTGAAAGAAGAAGAGCGTAAAATGACCTTGAAGGACGAAGGGGGGCCGGAGCATGACTGCTTCTTAGTGTTTTGCCAAAATACAGTAGTCCTAAGTAACGACAGTATTTAATTTAACAAAACGCCGCTCCAACTAAATTTTTAGAACTTCATTCAGTTCACACGACCGGGTTCGGTCCTTAAATTAGGCCATTATCACGTGTATCGGGAAGGTATGCTGTAGAAAGCACTGTCCAATGACGACATTTGACTTCTTCTGTGCAACATAATTTTCGGATACACTTGATAATGGCCTAATATAAAGGCCGACGCCAGCCTTGCTTCATAGAAATTTTCAGAATAAATGAAAAACATAATCTTTTTAAGGTCCTCTATAACGAATCAGACCTCTCCTTTGACAAAATCCTGATTACGTGCCTGCAAGGACCAGTATTAACGAGGAATTTGTGAGAATACTACAGTCGACCACGTAGTAACTGTACACAAATGAAGTGCAAGCAATACCGTAATGACACGCCTGCAACTGAAAAATTAAAAATAACGAACCTAGTGGCTGCTGTGCAGTCGCGACCACATTCCTAGTGCGAAGTATCATGTCAGACGCCACTAGCACTGACACCTAGCGACGGCGAGCGTAACTACCTCGTGGAGGGTAGTGAACGGCGGAGCTTCGGCGAGCCAATGAGGAAAGGCGTCCATCCCAGGGACGCAAAGAGCGCGTGGCTGTCTGCTCAGTACAACCGCTGTCGTTGTTCGGAGCAACAGGTAACAGGTGTTCCATCAGAAGACAGATTGTTTACCCAGTCCACGCAGTGTTGCTTACTACAGTGGAAGCTGTCACGGTTGAAACTAAGTTCATCACATCCGACGTCGAAGGAGCCAACTGTCTAAGGTCAGTCACTTTTCCCTGACATCGAATTACTTTTTGTTACTTCACGGTGTCAATGTAGCCTTTCTGACGCGCCTACCTTTGCAGCAAGTGAGACGTTGCTGGGTCAATCGGCTTCTTTGTTTACAGCGTTGATGAAAGGGTGCACATGTCGCAAATAAGAGGACCTTTACAGTGTGTGAATTGGAAATAACTATAAAGTGAAGGTCTCTCGCCACCTCGAGAATAATTCACAAGTGATGTCGATATCGAAATTGTTCGCAGTGGACGAGGAAATAAGTGTCATTCGCGAAAGTAGTTTGACGGCTAATTTGTCACTTTCTGACCAGAGTCGTCTTTATATTTGGCGCGGAAACGTGCAGTGTTATCTCTTGCGATAATACGTGCCCTACTGCACTCTGTGGAGTGTTGTTTGAATATTGTCAACTCTGGTTAGCCGAGTCTCCAATTCATTGAAGAGGAAACGTATCCCAGCCTCTGGCTTATCGCAGACAGCCTTGTAATACCTTTTTAAGAGACCTTCATAAGTTGCTTACTCAGTGACAGGAAGAACAGACAGGAGTGACAACTTGTACCATCGTGTGCGTCCTCATTTCGTTCTTACAAATTACGAAAGGTAGATTTGCAATGCTGGTTGTTTCGATATACACTTGTATTCTGTTTACTGAAAAAACTAGCACCCGCTTACGGCTAATTCTCCTCCCCCGCAATTTTCGAAAATAGTTAACAATAATAATATTTTTGTTTGATCCAAATTGAGACTGAATTATCTCTGTCCACATTCTGACGAAGACAATTCTATACATGTAAAGACAAAAAGCCTGTAATATATGCCAGTCAGCCCATACTATAATTTTTTTTTTTTTTTTTTTTTTTTTTTTTGATAAGTGATGTTCGCTTGCATTCTTATCTGCAAACTGTCAGATTCTAATTACAAGCCAACCCATTACAAACTGTCGGAGTAGATAATTCACGCATTTCAACGGTCCAGGACGAGAACATAGATCAGTGTGCAACTGTGTGTATGAAAATAAGTTAGTGCTTATGAGAAATTAACCATTTACTATACACATATTACAGATAGTGATATGTACTGGCCATCTGTGTAAAAGATGTGGTTTGCCTAGTATATGTATAGTGGTTATAAGCGTTATGTTTGTGCGCCACTCTTTTCAAATGTCACGTCTACCCACCTTCCATTATGTCGTCGTTTGCTCATCTCTTATCTCTTGTAATCCAGCTAATCCGTGGTCCACCTATCGTACATAAGCCCATCTTTTTTCAATTGCCATGATTACGTCTTGAACACCGGTTTGTTCCCATATCTATTTTTTCCTATGTTGATACTGTACATGTAGCTCTCCATTGCTGGTGGATCAATCCTGTTTTTCAATGGTTTTCACTTTACAAGTTCATGTCCTACAGCCATAAATCGAGATAATACGCATTGATTGTAGAGTTCTATTTCTGACTCATCGGGTGCTTCGTTTTGAGAATCCTATGGAGTTTACTGAAAGTACTCCAAACTAAATTTTAGTGACATTTCACTGATCCCGGCTCTACTTGTCATAGACGGCCTTTCATACAAAAAACTGTTTTAACTTCGTTTTTAGTATGTACAATTTTATTTTCGGTATGTTCATTGTATAATGTTCGTTCTAAAATAGACTTTCAGGTCTCGTTTGGCACTTGTTCCGTTGGAGTTAACCACCCCAGAAGCTTAGATATGTTCCATTAAGACCCATTCCTTAGTTTTGTCACAATCTGCAGTCTGACAGTTGGGAACAGTATAGGGATGTGGAATTTTCCTTACCTTAACCTTCCTTCAGTTCTGAATTTCTCTGTATTCTGAAGTCTAATGGTGGTTCTGTAGTTTTTCATCTGTTGGTCTCGGTTTTACATGTGTTTTTCTCGTTTCTTGTGAAGTAAACAATTACGGCATAATTCCACCTTGGTGGCATTGGCTTCCTATGCAAAGATCCTGCAAGTAGGTTTGCAAGTTCCTTTTGTTTCACTTTTCTTCCACTCTTACTCGTTTTCGTTGAAATACAATCACCTCTCGGAACCTTCCGTCACACCTGATATGAAGCAAGTGCTGAACCAGTTAGCCTGCGAGGGCGTTGGGATATTATTGCGTCCTTCACAAAATTGCGGCCTTCGCAAAACAAGTTTTAAAAGGTAAACGTGCGTTTCTGACCCATCAACGTTCGTTTTACATTCACCTATACTCACGATAGTTTTAAAAGAGAAGTTGCGGAATGGGATTAAATCGTGACCACACCTATGCGTCCTGTTTATTAATTTCGGCTATATCGATTGACCAAGCAAAGCATTGTTACGTACAAAGTAATTTCAGTTACGAAGTGAGCATTTTTGAATTTAGTGCAGTTTGCAGGAATATTAATATTAAATTACAGGCTCTGGGTTCTGTCATCAGCTTTGCCTTACTGGTAAAATTCAGGAACGAGTGATAACTTGTTAAAATAACACCTAGTATCTGACGGGTGGGTGGGGAAGCGATTCACCTTAATTTCGTGGTGAATGACGAAATACTTCAGAGATTTTGCAAAATATGGCTCTGGATACCGTGGAACTAACCATTACATGCTCCGGCCTTTTTTAAACTGATGCTGAACTTTTACATTTTGCAGGGGAGTATTCGAGGTCGGTTGGTGAATATTTTATCTTTCATATAAAAAGTAAAACGTGTTTTTGTGATTCGCGCGTTTCTGCGCTATGCAGTCTTTTTCATTCGATTTTGAGGAAACTATTCGGTAAAAAAAGGACTTTTCCACGTCACAGCTTGATTTGTTTTCCTCGCAAGGGGTCTAAAAATGCATCTCCACTCCGGGCCCTTGACAGGTCGAATAACCATTCAGATACTGGTAGAGCTTGACATATGCTCATTTGTTGATTAATCAGTTGCAAAAGAGTGTAATGTACTTCAGTCACCTGATAATCTCCACATAGCAATACGTTCTCTTTAAATACTGCCATAAAGATCTAATTCTATGAAAACAAACATTTGGGATTATTCATTTGTAATGAACAGTCATACACCTTCAACAGCATGGCGTTAAAGATCATCGTGATAAGCATGGTTATGGAGCTAACATTATGATGAAAGACAGTAAAAAGTTGACTTGACACCGTTAATTGGGAAAATTTCTAGCAAGGAGAAAGCAAACATACTGTCAGTAGACATATGTGTCCCATATTAGAGTGAAAACTTTTTTGATGGAAAAGTCTGGAAGAAATGCAAACGTAATTGAAGATGATTACTAAGACTCAGAGAAAGTAATACGAAGCAGTGCTAAAATGGGGTGCTCTGAATCCCGCTAAAAAAGACCTGAAAAGTTGAAGTGCAGTTAACAACAAATATAAGTCCCGTGAAGAAAAGAGTGACAACAATTATAGAAGTGGGACTCATCGGCCACTTGACATCAACCGCCGAATAAGAACCACTTCGGACTTGTCAGTCCGTAACAGTGTTAAACTGCCTGCTTTCTAGAGTCGTTTGCCTGCCTTCTCCTAGGCTTTCCTTATCTTGGAATCCAGCCTTGGCCCACTTAGTCATGGCCGGCCGGTGTGGCCGTGCGGTTCTAGGCGCTTCAGTGTGGAACCGCGTAACCGCTACGGTCGCAGGTTCGAATCCTGCCTCGGGCATGGATGTGAGTGATGTCCTTAGGTTAGTTAGGTTTAAGTAGTTCTAAGTTCTAGGGGACTGATGACCTTAGAAGTTAAGTCCCATAGTGCTCAGAGCCATTTGAACCCACTAGGTCTATTCGGCGTGCTCCGTCCACCTTCCATACCATTTTCACTATTCGTGTCTGACCTTCTGTCCCCTGACACATTTGTTTCCCTGTCTTTCCCAGCATGTCTTTCCTTTGCTCGCTGAACAACCTCCCTGGTAAATGTTTTTCTGGAACGCAAGTGTGGAGCAGAGAACAGGATATCCCAGTGTAGCTGCTTTTGTGGAAAACACTTGGACTGGTATGTCCCAGACGTGTAAACCCCAGACAAATTTTGTATTGCTTTACCACCGGTGACTAGATTTATAACTGAAAAGGTGGGATACGATCATTTCATAGGAAAATTTTTAATTAAAATGGAAATAAGATGGTTGATTTCTATCGACGCCTGCAATTGTCACTCCTTCCTGCAGTAGTACAGATCACGGCTTACTTGCAAAAACTGCCCATCTATTTGACCGTTCAACATCGGAGCTCGCAACTTGCAGCAGGTTGCGGCTAGCGGCTTGAGTTTCCTAGGCTAAGGTTGTAATTTGCTACTTCACTTTTCCTCAGAACCGGACGTTACTCATTTTGAAATTACATCAAAGGGCACATACACATACGAAAATATGAAGTTTTACTGAGCTGATTGTCTTTTATTTATTTTTTTAGGCATGATAACGTTCGCAGTTCGCAGTTTTCCTTTTAGACGGATGAAATGATGAATTGCTGAAAATCCGGTAGTCCTCGAAATACTAAATGAAGTAAAGGATCTTAACTTTCAAACGTTTACCTTCCGCACGATTGCACATGTGAGAATGGCACAAGTTGAACAAATAAGACTTTCTGCGGCATCAAAATACGTCTCGTCTTCCATTTACAACCACTTCTCGCCAAGTCTCTATGCAATGAACACGTTTTACAAAGCAAAAAGGTTATATCTTTGGCAGAGCCAATAGCTGTTACATATTTAGCAAAATTAATGGAATGTTTAAACTTAAGCATAATTTTGAACACATGGGATATACATATTTAGGAGCAGAAATAATTTTTTCTGCAGTTTTTATGCGCTCAGTTTTTTAAGTGCCTTTAAACGAAGATACTAAGATAATGATAATACGTGCTGGTATTATAGGAGTCCTAATGTATAATTGGGTTGATTACAGTACAATATGGAAGAGCCACAGAGGAATAAGAAGTGCTGGAGTTGAATTCAAAACCCTTATACTGACCTGAGACATGTGGGGGAATGGGGAGACTGCGTTCACAATACGGTAACGGCCACGAATCCACAATTCTACATCACTACTGACAAAGCAAACTTTGCAAACAAGGGAAACTCCATCATTGGTCGTATAAATTTGAAACTTTTTCATTTCTGCAAATCTTTCAATCACTTATCTTCAGTGCAGTACTATGACCAGTGGACTCCTACAGTCAGGCACAAAATGTAACTTCCAACATCGATGTTTATCGTGAAGAACATGCCAACTAGCAGGCAAGATTCAAACTGCTAGTTGGCGTGTTATTCGCGGTAGACACCTATGTTGGTAGCTACATTTTGTGCGTGACTGTAGAAGTCGACTGGTCATAGTGCTGCACTGAAGATCATTCTGAAATCGACTTGCAGTAATAAGAGGTCCCAAATTATACGAACAACGCTGTAGTTTACGCTGTTTGCAATACTTACTGTGTGGTTGAGGTACATTAACTTCTTAATCGAATCAAATCTCAAGATAACAAGCTGTGCATTGGGGAAAGAATACGTAAGACAGAAAATAACAATGGAAGTTCTTTCCAACAGTTAGGGAAACTTACTAGGGATATAGGCAGAGTGAACTAATCGAACGGAAATAGTCCATCAACAAAGGAGGTGGCTTACAAAATACTCGTTCGACCTATACTTGAGTATTGCTCATCAGTGTGGGATCCGTACCAGATCGGGTTGACGGAGGAGATAGAGAAGATCCAAAGAAGAGCGGCGCGTTTCTTCACAGGGTTATTTGGTAAGTGTGATAGCGTTACGGAGATGTTTAGCAAACTCAAGTGGCAGACTCTGCAAGAGGGGCGCTCTGCATCGCGGTGTAGCTTGCTGTCCAGGTTTCGAGAGGGTGCGTTTCTGGATGAGGTATCGAATATATTGCTTCCCCCTACTCATACCTCCCGAGGAGATCACGAATGAAAAATTAGAGAGATTAGAGCGCGCACGGAGGCTTTCCCTCAGTCGTTCTTCCCGCGAACCATACTCGAGTGGAACAGGAAAGGGAGGTAATGACAGTGGCACGTAAAGTGCCCTCCGCCACACACCGTTGGGTGGCTCACGGAGTGTAGATGTAGTTACTGAGCCACGAGTGGTAGAGATGAGGGCGCGGGCACATGAGCGCGCTTCTTTCCACAATTATCGGTGAGCTGGCAGTCGGCTGCTTGCTGTACTGGACGCGAGCACGTGTAACAGCGACCGCCGAAGTTGCACCTATCTTCTACAGATACGGCCGAATACCTATTTTGAGTTTGCCGTACACATGACTTAAAGATAATGAAGTCCATCACACGTTGTAACTACGAGGACAGTAGGCTTTTACATGTGTTCACGTTGTACCGAAATCGACTAACCACGACAAGATACTGCTTTGAAGTGATCTGGGAGCTTGTGCCCCCTTAGTTTTATTTTATCGACGTTGACTCTGGGGTGCCTCCATAGTGAAAAAATAGTTCCTTGCAGACGACTTCACAGGGTAGCAGCTCGAACCCTCCTGTGACGTTTCACACAATCGCTGGGGAGGCTCCCTGGCTTTTAGGTAGTTCATTCAATAAAAGGGTCAGTCCAGCACTCCCGCAAAAGGAAGATTCTATCTGGCAGAAATGTAGTAATCAAGCAAGTTTTACTGCAATGGCCCCTGTACTTTAAACGAACGTACCATATGGAGACTACTTTACAAAAATTTATTTCTAAGGATCTAAAAATTATAGGGACTTTCTAAGCCCAACAAATACTGCTCATCGCGTCTTTCATGTGACGCCCAGCGTCGATTTGTTTACTGTTAAAAACAAAATGATTTTATAGCGGAATTTTATATGCCCATTCCACAGAGCAGTCCCAAATTAGTCAGGTAAGATATTCGTTTTAGCGATGTGTTGGCAGGGAATGTAAAACACGAAGAATAACCAGTACTCCATCAGTGACAGCACCTCCCTGGCCCATGCTGTTTGCTACCTCGGTGCAGCATTGCTGTTCAGTCACTGCTGGAGGTACTGATCATTCTTTGTGTTTTACTATCTCTGCCAACACATCGCCAAAACGAATGTTGTTGTTGTCTTCAGTCCGGAGGTTTGTTTGATGCTGCTCTCCATGCTACTCTATCCTGTGCAAGCTTCATCTCCCAGTACCTACTGCAACCTACTGAATCTGTTCAGTGTATTCATCTCTTGGTCTCCCTCTACGATTTTTACCCTCCACGCTGCCCTCCAATACTAAATTGGTGATCCCTTGATGCCTCAGAATATGCCTCACCAACAGATCCCTTCTTCTAGTCAAGTTGTGCCACAAATCTCTCTTCTCTCCAATTCTATTCAATACCTCCTCATTATGTGATCTACCCATCTAATCTTCAGCATTCTTCTGTAGCACCACATTTCGAAAGCTTCTATTTTCTTCTTGTCTACACTATCGTCCACGTTTCACTTCCATGCATGGCTACACTCCATACAAATACTTTCAGAAACGACTCCCTGACACTTAACCCTATACCCGATGTTAAATTTCTCTTCTTCAGAAACTCTTTTCTTGCCATTGCCAGTCTACATTTTATATCCTCTCTACTTCCACCATCGGATATTTGGCTCCCCAAATAGAAAACTCATTTACTACTTTAAGCGCCTTATTTCCTAATCTAATTCCCGCAACATCACTCGATTTAATTCGACTACATTACATTATCCTCGTTTTGATTTTGTTGTTCAACTTATACCCTCCTTTCAAGGCACTATCCATCCCATTCAACTGCTCTTCCAAGTCCTTTGCTGTCTCTGACAGAATTACAATGTCATTGGCGAACCTCAAAGTTTTTATTTCTTCTCCATGGATTTTAATTCCAACTCCGATTTTTTCTTTTGTTACCTTTACTGCTTGCTCAATATACAGATTGAATAACATCGGGGATAGGCTACAACCCTGTCTCACTCCCTTCCCAACCACTGCTTCCCTTTCATGCCCCTCGACTCTCATAACTGCCATCTGGTTTCTGTACAGATTGTAAATAGCCTTTTGCTCCCTGTATTTTACCCCTGCCACCTTCAGAATTTGAAAGAGATTATTCCAGTCAACATTGTCAAAACAGGATAAATCTCCGAGCTTTCGACCACTACCTCCATGGTCGTCGTCAGGGCTAAAACTGACTGTCGTGAACTAGCGAGGTTCCCACTTTTATATGCAAAGGACGGCTACTGATTGGTTGGAATACGTCAGCGATATGGCGCGTAGCGAAGTGGTGCCCTCTACTTCCATAGATATAGCTGCTATCCCGCGTTGCTTGCAGCGCCATCCCTTGAATCAGGAGGTAAAGTGCGAGAAGTTTTCCTCTGCGATTTTTCTTTATCCAGTGCACTCTTCCAAGTGTTGCTAAGTGCATAGCCATTGTCTCTATTAAAGTTATTATCGCTAAGTCTAATTTCGACTGCTTCCCGGATCACAGAGTCGCAGTAATTCGATGTGTGGGCTATTACTCTGGTTTCTTCAAATAAAATCTTATGCTTGTTAAGCAGGCTATGTTCAGCCACCGCTGATTTTTCCAAATACCTGTATTTCAGGTGGCGTTGGTGCTCGATGCAGCGGTCGGCAACGGTTCTTACAGACTGGCCCACGTAATTCTTGCCGCATTCCCAAGGAATAGTATAAATTCCTGGCACTCTTAAGCCGAGACTATCTTTGACTGGCTTAAGAGTGCCGGGAATTTATACTATTCCTTGCGAATGCGGCAAGAATTACGTGGGCCAGTCTGTAAGAACCGTTGCCGACCGCTGCATCGAGCACCAACGCCACCTGAAATACAGGTATTTGGAAAAATCAGCGGTGGCTGAACATAGCCTGCTTAACAAGCATAAGATTTTATTTGAAGAAACCAGAGTAATAGCCCACACATCGAATTACTGCGACTCTGTGATCCGGGAAGCAGTCGAAATTAGACTTAGCGATAATAACTTTAATAGAGACAATGGCTATGCACTTAGCAACACTTGGAAGAGTGCACTGGATAAAGAAAAATCGTAGAGAAAAACTTCTCGCACTTTACCTCCTGATTCAAGGGATGGCGCTGCAAGCAACGCGGGATAGCAACTACATCTATGGAAGTAGAGGGCACCACTTCGCTACGCGCCATATCGCTGACGTATTCCAGCCAATCAGTAGCCGTCCTTTGCATATAAAAGTGGGAACCTCGCTAGTTCACGACTGTCAGTTTTAGCTCTGACGACGACCATGGAGGTAGTGGTCGAAAGCTCGGAGATTTATCCTGATTTGACGCGGCATGTACACAGAGAGATTTTTACTCAAGAAATACGTCGCGAAAGACTTCGTAGCCAACATTGTCAAAAGCTCTCTCTAAGTCTACAAATGCTAGAAACGTTGGTTTGCCTTTCTTTAATCTATTTCCTAAGATAAGTCGTAGGGTCAGTATTGCCTCACGTGTTCCAACATTTCTACGGAATCCAAACTGATCTTCCCCGAGGTCGGCTTCGTCTGTAAAGAATTCGTGTTAGTATTTTGCAGCAGTGGTTTATTAAACTGATAGTTCGGTAAGTTTCACATCTGTCAACACTTGCTTTCTTTGAGGTTGGAATTATTATATTCTTCTTGACGTCTGAGGGTATTTCGCCTGTTCATACATCTTGGTCACCAGATGGTAGTTTTGTTAGGCTTGGCTCTGCCAAGGCTGTCAGTAGTTCTAATGGAATGTTGTCTACTCCCGAGCCCTTGTTTAGACTTAGGTCTTTCAGTGCTGTCAAACTCTTCACGCAGTATCATATCACCCATTTCATCTTCTTCTATCTCCTCTTCCATTTCCATAATATTGTCCTCAAGAACATCGCCCTTGAATAGACCCTCTAATACTCCTTCCACCTTTCTGTTTTCCCTTCTTTGCTTAGAACGAATATCGTACCAGAATAATCTGGGACTGCTCTGTGGAATGGGTATGTAAAATACCGCTATAAAAATCATTTTTTGTAACGAAAAACAAACAGATGCTTGGCATCACATGAGATGCGATGTACAGTATTCGCTAGGACGGACTCCAGCTACACGCTGCAAAAACGAAATTGAAAATATTTGCTGAGACACCAGAGAAAATGTCTGACGACCCATAGGAAAGACAACCTGTATACTTTCAGGTGTTACGTATAATTTCCTCGGGATCACAACTTGCTATGACCAATCAACAATACGGGCAACAAACTCCTCTAAAACTCCACACAAAATTAACACATCATTTGGCAGCTAATTCCATAAATTATCTGGGAGTAGGCATTAGGAGTGATTTAAAATGGAATGATCATATAAAGTTGATCGTCGGTAAAGCAGATGCCAGACTGAGATTCATTGGAAAAATCCTAAGGAAATGCAATCTGAAAACAAAGGAGGTAGGGTACAGTACACTTGTTTGCCCACTGCTTGAATATTGCTCACCAGTGTGGGATCCGTACCAGATGGGGTTGATAGAAGAGATACAGAAGATCCAACGGAGAGCAGCGCGCTTCTTTACAGGATCATTTAGTAATCGCGGAGGCGTTACGGAGATGACAAACTCCAGTGGAAGACTCTGCAGGAGAGACGCTCAGTAGCTCGGTACGGGCTTTTGTTGAAGTTTCGAGAACATACCTTCACCGAGGAGATCCCTCCTACGTATATCTCACGAAGAGACCATGAGGATAAAATCAGAGAGATCAGAGCCCATACAGAGGCATACCGACAATCTTTCTTCCCACGAACAATAAGAGAGTAGAATAGAAGGGAGAACAGATAGAGGTACTCAGTGCCCTCCGCCACACACCGTCGGGTGGCTTGCGGGATATGGATGTAGATGTAGAAGGTGGCAATTGTGTGTGGTGTTGTAGAGAAGATTGTTGATCGACCATGTCAAGTTGTGATGCCGAAGAAGTTATACCCAACACCATTAGAAGTATCTACACCAGTTGCAACTGGGGCTCATAGTACAGAAATCTGTACTGCCCTTAAAAAATTAAAAACGGTTCTTGCAAGCACAGACTAGTTATGATCTCGACTCATAGCAAGATTGCGTTTCCACCTTCCGTCACAATGGAAAGTTTAAATATAAACATTCATTCCTTTTGGATACAATCACTGAATGATTTTAATCACTACTGATATGTTATACGTCGGCCACCTGTGGGGGCTTGAAATGTAAATGCCTGTAGTCTTAGTCGCGAAATACCTTTCCGGTCTTAGCTAATGAAAACGGTGGGATGGAAACGGATTTGTCGCTGCATCAGAACCGCTTTCCCTCAGAGTACGCTTCTAACCTGGGGTGGCACGCTTTTAAGGGATTTGCAAGTTGTTTTGTTGGCCAGCGGTGAAAGCAAGTCGTAGCGTGTGATAGCTGTGGCATCAGCTGAGCAGTCGCTCGCTAAGCTTTTTGGTCTGAGAAGTCAATCGTGCATCCTGGAACACAACGAGAATTCCTCGCGACTTGCAAAAGTCTACTTGCAGTTATACGGATCGTCCACTATTACTGCACGTTTAGCACGGGAAACTGGCCTGAATCGCCAAATAAGGCTGCTCGTGGTCAGCTTTCTGTGAGAGATTCATTCCCGGCCGACGTCGTAGTCTCTGCCGGTCAGTGATGCAGAGGTTAAGATATAGCGTTCCTTGTCTGGAGGATGTATGTTAGTCTCCGCCGCTGCACATCCAGCCTTAGGTTTTACATAGTTCACGTAAACTGCTTAAAGCAAAATGGTTTCTGTTAAGAGAACACGGCATATTGCTATCTCCATCCTTCACTTAAATTTTGCTTTACTGTTAACTTTTGGGTTCATGACCATTAGATGCATCCATAACTTATAAAACAGGTCAAAGTTTTGAGTGTTGTGTATTACTGACTTATAGAAGGAAAAATCTACAAAATAAGTAGCATAGATTCCATAAATCTTTAATAATACTTACTGTATGAAGGCCTCATAATACGCGTGACCCTTTCATCTTCTGATATGCTAGCTAGTTGGAATCACTTCACGAGGCGATGCCTTTCATCATTTCGGGTGTTCTATCTTCTGGTGACGAATCCTCTGACCGTATTCGCTTATTAGAATTGTATATTAATACCTTCAGCTGCTGACGGGCGTTGATTTTTATATATCAACAGGGACAGCTGAAAATGTGTGTCCCGACCGGGACTCGAACCCGGGATCTCCTGCTTACATGGCAGACGCTTCATCCATCTGAGCCACAGAGGGCACGGAGGATAGTGCGACTGCAAGGACTATCTCGCGCACGCCTCCCGCGAGACCCACATTCTCACCTTATGTCCTCACACCACATTCGTAGTGTCCCTATCCAACACTCTCATTACTCGTGGAAGACATTCTTACCAAGTCCCGTAAGAGCTAGGGTAATATGTGTGCATCCGCACAGGAGGTGGTCATGGCCGGTATTGCCAGAACTATATACTTATATGGATATGGTGCCTGTTCTTTCGGACATGTCCGAAAGAACAGACATCATATCCATATACGCACTCGCTTATGGTCTACTCAAAGTCGTCCTTTGTTCTTTCCTGGACGGAAATGTCTTTATACGAGAAACACACAGCTTGACGCAAGATTTAAAGTTCCGTGTGCATCACTGCTAACTCCTTCAGAACTAACCTTAAAAACTCGCGTGTGTTCCAGATAGGATGATAAAGCAGGTGACTTTTCTAATGAAAATGTTGACAGACATCATTTTGAGCATTTATTGCGTTAATGTGATATTTACAGGTAATCACGCTGTAACAGCATGCGTTCTCAGAAGTGATAAGTTCACAAAGGTACATTTATGACATTGGAACATCGAAATAAAATGTTCAAACGTACCTAAGTTCTGTATTTTAATTTAAAAACCTACCTGTTACCAACTGTTCGTCTAAAATTGTGAGCCGTATGTTAGTGACTATTACAGCGCCATCTATCACAAAGCGAAAAAAGTGGTCCAACTAAAACATTCATATTTCTTTGCGTACTACAAGAATATGTAATAAAAAATGGGGGTTCCTATATTTTTAGAAAAAAACAGTTGGTATCCGTTTGACCTATGGCAGCGCCATTTAGCGGGCCAACCATAGCGCCATTTGGTTTCCGCCTTCAAGCTAGACAAGTTTCGTTCTTTGTAGTTTTTCGTTTGACGCTTATTTCGTGAGACTTTTGGTCCGGTCAATATCAATGGACCACCCTGTATACGTATATTCAAGAAATCCCGTGACAGCAATGGTGCTCAACTAAATATTTCAGACTTTCTGTAAACAAGAGCTTGAAATTTTTAAAATACGGATGCTTTGTGAAACGCTTGTTCGGAACAGGAGTGCTGGAAAGGCCAAATATCTCCTGCGAGGAAGGAAACACAGATCAGGACTTGTTTGGATGTGAAAACTTGCCTACTGAAATGAATTATCCATAAAGTAAGTTCGTGAGCTTGAAATTTTGACCCACAAACTTGCCTAAGGACGCTTATTTCAACAAAATATACAATTTAAGTAAACCTGGAATTGAGTTCTTGTAAAATGCTACAACGTAATGAAACTGCGGGATTTCGCTGAAACGTATAGCAAAATCGTGTATGGTTGTGGAAACTTATGTTTCCGTGTAACGAAGAGATCCCGCAAAATAATAATGAGCCTTTCATCATTTGTACGATGGTATGCGGTAGGGAATTTGTGCTAGATGCTTATCCACAATATTAAGAATTCAGCTATTCGGATATCTGTATTGCCTTGTGAATGTATTCCTATGCTAATATTGAGCCCAAAGATAAGTTTTGGATGAGAGAAGTTACCAAAACCCGATTCTTCTCTGCCAGAGAACTGGCAGTCATTTCGACTGCGTTGCATCTAAATATACACACGGATAACCACTGATGTAGTGCTGTGGAAGGGGACTGTAGTCAGGAGGTGACGGTTCTTCCGCATTTCCGCTCATTGCTCCATCAGCTGGCTGTCTTTATGACAGTATCTTTACATACTTCTAATGGAAGTTTTCTAATAATAGCCCCATTGTTCTCTCTCTCTCTCTCTCTCTCTCTCTCTCTCTCTCTCTCTCTCTCTCTGGTTGGCAGCAACTCTCCATTCTTCCTGCATGTGCGCCTTCAGTTTCAGCTCGTAGTATGAACAACAATTCGTATCTATTATGTTTAATGTTCTCCAGTCTGGGTCTTCTGCTACACCCTTAATTACTTTAGATTGACCATTACGTCGGAAAATATGGTTTATCAATTGTGTATGGTATTTTGCAGGTCTTGTCGTGGGTTAAGCCTCTTCCACTTTTGTCTGTCTGAATATTTGCCTCCTTTGATATTGTCCAGCATTTGATATATTTTTTGCTCTTCCATTTTTCGCTCCACCATTTCATCTAGTCCTTTCTTCAATAAACAATCCCTCCTCAATGTCCAATCCAGTTCCGTTTTCTCTTTCTGACGACTTTCAGCATGTTTCTTCTCCAACTCTACTTAATACTTCCTCACTCCTTACTCGGTCTTCCCATTTCACTTTTTTCTTTCTTCTCCATATCCACACCTCTAGTGCCTCCAATCTTCTTTCATGTTCCTTTCTTAATGTCCAGGTCTCCGCACCATATAGTGCAACGCTCCAGATGTAACATTTGGCAAGTCTTTTCCTCAGATCTTTGTTTAGTGATCCACAAAGTAATTTGTTTGGTCTTGAGTCCTTTTGCCATTGCAATTCATTTCCTAATTTCTGTTGAGCCCTGCTTTTTATGTGTCATGAAGTATCTTTCCTTTCTTGCTTTAATGGAAACTTCCTCGTCAGCGATCATTTCTCTCCAGCTGACCTTCATTTTTCTGTAGCTCCATGTTTCGAATGCAGCATGTCTTTCACACCTATCGTCCAAGCTTCGCTGCCGTATGTCGCAATGCTTCACATATAGGTTTTCAACATTTACTTCCTCGCGTCAGATTGTATACTCTTTGTAGTAAATGTTTGTCGTATTAAAAGCGTTCTTGACCTGGGCAACTCTGCACACTGCCTCCTGATAGCTTCTTCCATCACTCGTGATTTTACTTCCGAGGTAATCAAACTCGTTCACTTCAACCGTTTCATTTTTCAACTTCGCCGCTCTCGCTTTCTTCGTTTTTACTGCAGACTAGAACTTTTTTGTGTTTATTGTCGTAAGGAATTCCTCCTCTTTATTATTTTATCCGTTATCTTAAGAATCTTTTCCAAGTCTCCTTTACTTTCTACAATTAGTGCTACATCATCGGCAAATCTCAGCATGTTTACATCTTCATGAATTGTTACTCCTGTGTTCACTACTTACTCCACCCTGTCGATTGCATTCCACATGTATGGATTAAGCCGGCCGGGGTGGCCGAGCGGTTCTAGGCGCTATAGTCTGGAACCGCGCGACTGCTACGGTCGCAGGTTCGAATCCTGCCTCGGGCGTGGATGTGTGTGATGTCCTTAGGTTAGTTATGTTTAAGTAGTTGTAAGTTCTAGGGGACTGATGACGTCAGAAGTCCCATAGTGCTCAGAGCCATTTGAACCATTTTTTGTATGGATTAAATTATTACCATACCCCATTTTCAATGTTAGCTGATTCTTCATTACCACAGCGAACTATTCCGATTGCAGGTGTTATATACGTCTCCTTTCTTTAAAGCTGATTCCTGATTGGCGAAGAATACTGAAAAATACATTCCAGTTGACAATGAAAATGCGAACCTGCACACGCGCGCGCACACACGGCTTCGAAACGGTCGAATATGGCCATCAGTGTTGTGCAGTTGCCGTTCCAAGAAATTGCTAGACTGTATTGTTGATGACGTTCCAGTAGTTTCCGGACAGCGAATAAGACAGCAAAAGGCTACGGATGTACAAACTCGTTTGAAGTGTTTGCGGAATGGAGTAGGGAAGGTAGTAGGGACAGAAGACAGTAAAAACCGCGAACGATATCTGTATTTCCTGGACGTCACCTCGCACTCGCCAGAAATGCGTCTCTGCGTAGAGAAGTAGGCGGCGTGTGCCGTGGGCAGGAGGTCGTTACGTCAGCGGAACTTTGCCGTTCCGCCGGATACAGACACGGAGGCCCGAGGCCGGCAGGCACAGGCATAGGCGGAGCTGGGACAACGGCTCGGAGATCGGCCCGCGCGCTGCCGGCCTTGGCTGATTCACAGCCGCGCCGGCCACTGGGAAATACCCGGCTTAACACAGCCGGCCCTTGGAGGTAGTGCCCATACACGCTACTTAAAGTTTGGCGAGTACGCATGCGCAAGCATTTCGTGCAAGCGAACTTACGCGCCTGTTACTGAGGGTATTTTAATCCCGTCTTCACAACTACAAGAAACCATTCTGGAATAACACAAACAACGAAACCCGCTTGATTGGTAGAGGTCGCTGACACACACTTAAGCGGTAGTGCTCAACCTGAGGGTAAGCTAGTTCGAATCCTGGTAGTGGAAAAAATTTTCACTGCCAAGGGGAGGAGAGGCGATGATGTAAAGTTCCTGTCCACCAGACCTTGCGTCATTATCCTGCTTTGAATTTCAAACACCTCTGCAGTGCCACATAAAGTGATGCATGTGACAGTTACTGATCCGTCCCTCGGATTGGGAAATAAAGCTCGGCGGCCCCCTTGGTGCTATTTGTGAGGATCAGGTTATTTGCTGCTGTGGGTTTCACCCCCCCCCCCCCCCGCCCTCGTGTTCTATCACCCCTACACCTTCCTACGCCCCCCTCCCCCCCCCTCCCCCCCCCCCCCCCACACACACACACACACTCACACTCTGCATACATGATGTATAACAAAAAGTTGTAGTGGAAGATGTTACAAATAAACAAAAAATACAAATGACAAAAAGAGGGAAAAGTTTTAGATCAAAGGAAAAACTAGTGGCAAAGTTGACAACACTGCACAGTACTCCAGAAGGATACAAATAAGCAGATCATGCACTGTTATATTTCTACAGTGCAGTTCTGCCAAGCATTGTGGGATCAGACTAGAATAAAGTGTCAAATCAAGAAACGACCTAAAAACGCGTAAGGAGGCGGTAATTCCTGATGAGAGGAAAACCAGGCATGAAATGCAGTAAGTAAACATAAAACTTTCTGGCAGATTAAAATTTTGTGCCGGACCGAGACTCGAACTCGGGACCTTTGCCTTTCGCGTGCAAGTGCTCTACCATCTGAGCTACCCAAGCACAACTCACTCTCCGTCCTCACGACTTTACTTCCGCCAATACCTCGTCTCCTACCTTCCAAACTTTACAGAAGCTCTCCTGCGAACCTTGAAGCACTTCTGTGGAAGTTTCATATCAGCGCGCACTCCGCTGCAGAGTGAAAATCTCATTCCAGTAAGTAAATATAGTTTGCAACGAACTGTTTTTCATCTCGAAGGCAATTAAATTGCGAATAACTTCCATTACAGACCACTGATAATAAAATGAAACGTGCTTAGTGACAAGATCACGCATTTCTTGTAGTTACGAAGACGAAATTAAAATATTCAAATGTAAAGCAACTACGGACTATATGACCACACAAACGAATTTTAGGTTCCTCTGTTGAAAGTTGTTTTTTAACCACTCGTGTGGCTTGAAGCTTGAACGGTTTTAGACTATGCAAGTTTGCGCAAGCGTCTCTGCTTTTATGTTTAAATTTGTGCATAGTTTTACAAGCAAAGACTCGTTCTAAGATGGTTTTCGTCGCTGCAAGTTATCAAGCTATTTAAGATAGTTATCTGTTTGGGCGTTTTATTTGAGCTTGTCCTAGCCGATGAAAATGGAAGTCTTTTTCTTGTGCGTTTGTCCCTCATCGGCGCAGAGTCAGGATGGTTGTTAATGTATTTGGGATGCTTCGTTTACGGGGGTGCCAACGGCCTTGCCGCAGTGGTAATACCGGTTCCCGTCAGCTCACCGAAATTAAGCGCTGTCGGGCTTGGCTAGCACTTGGATGGGTGACCATCCGGGCTGCCAAGCGCTGTTGACAAGCGGGGTGTGCTCAGCCCTTACGTGGCAAACTGAGGAGCTACTTGATTGAGAAGTAGCGGCTCCAGCCTCGTAAACTGACATACGCCTGGGAAAGCAGTGTGCTGACCACATGACCCTCCGTATCCGCATCCACTGACGCCTGTGGGCTGAAGATGACAGGCCGACCGTTGTGACCGAGCTGCTCTAGGCACTTCAGTCTGGAACCGCGCGACCGCTACGGTCACAGGTTCGAATTCTGCCTCGGACATGGATGTGTGTGATGTCCATAGGTTAGGTTTAAGTAGTTCTAAGTTCTAGGGGACTGATGACCTCTGATGTTAAGTCCCACAGTGCTCATTTTGAGGATGACACGGCGGCCGGTAGGTACCATTGTGCCTTCATGGTCTGTTCGTGCAGAGTTTAGTTCAGTTTTTAGTTTAAGTGGTGCCAGATGCCATTCCTGTTACCTCCTGTGACGGAAAATGTGGACTCAAATTGTGTGCGTGTAGTGTTGTTAATGTGAAAGCGAGCGAAAGTTATCTAAATGTTTGTCTAGCAACTAAAACAATACTTGGGTGCCAGCCCAGTATTCACCTAGTGGGATGTGGGAAACAACCTAAAAACCATATCCAGGCAGGCTGCACACCAAGCTTCGTCGTTAATCCGCTTGCCGGATTCGATTCTGTAAGTGGCGTTATAGTACTCACGGCTAACCGGGCGGGTTGGATGGAAATGGAACTAATTAAACTAAAAGAATAATTGTGCAGCATCACATCATATTGTTTGAAAACCCCAAGTAATTAAACCGATTGCCGATGGAGACGTCAATAACGGAAATACATTTTTCAGAACAAAATTTGTGAAAGGAATAAGAGGTGGCTAGTTACTCAGTTCTTCACAGCCGCCAGAAATAACAGTATTAGTTACTCGTGTGTTCTCTCATCTTGCCTTTAATGAAGCGACTTTAGTGACCAAATGTTCAAATATATCTGTCCATTCTTTAGATTATATCATCCTGGTGGGTAGATCAATTCACTGAGTACATTAATGTTAGAATCACTTATTTTGTTAGTCGTAGGCCTGATTTACAGCAATAAATTAGAGTTTGCCTGGAGCACATCATTGCTCGAAATGAATCATGGAGTTTGGGGAAACCGGAAAGAAGAGAATGGAAGCGTTTGAGATGTGGTGTTAAAGAAGTCTGTAAATAAATGTTATGATAAATGGAATCCTTTGCAGAATCGTCGAGCAACGATGTGCGAAACTCTGAGCAGAAGGAAGACCAGGATGATGGGCACTTAATACACGAGGGATTAACTTCAGTGGCACAAGAAGGGAAAAACTACAGAGGAAACTAGATCAGGATACATACAACTAATAATTGAGGATGTGGGGTGTAAGTGCTAGTCCGGTATGAAGAGGCTTGGCCGCAGCAAGCCAGTCTGAAGACTGATGACTCTAAAAGTCACTTTCTACACATAGTATAGTTTCGTTAATCGCAGTTGCAAACACGACCGAAACGACCGCGTCATTGATTACACAAACTGTAAAAGGATGATTAAAATATCGGGCGAGGGTGACTTGTGCAGAATGCTAGCACATACATGCTTGTCAAGCTTGCAGTAAATTGTGGGCACCATAACATGTGTGGAACAAATCAACACGACCCATGATTACATTTAATCTTCTCTCGGTGACTGTACACTGGGGACTAAATTCCTCTCACTGTCGAATTTTGTGTGATTTCAAAAGTTCGCCATTGCACTGCTCAGACCTCCAAATAATTCAATACCTTCTCTTACTGACGGTACGGGTACTGTAACGGATGATGATAAACAGAAGGCCGAAATTCTAAACCTAACTTTCAGAAACTCGTTTACGGTAGAGGACTGCAGCACCACTACCCCGTTCAATTATCGAACAAACGCAAGGATGGCTGACACAGTGATTAGCGTATCTGGGATTGTAAAACAGTTAAGATCCTTAGACACCAGGAAGGCATCTGGCCCAGACGGTATCCCCGTAAGATTATATGTTGACTATGCTACAAATACAGCACCATTCTTATCCATCATCTATCAGAGATCATTGGAACAGCGGAAAGTTCCACGGGACTGGAAGAAGGCCGAGATCATAGCTGTCTATAAAAAGGGTAGAAAATCGGATGCACATAATTACCGGCCAATTTCACTGACATAGATTTGTTGTAGCATCACATCTCAAATGCGATTATCTTTTGCTCCGGTTTTCTCACCGTCCATGTTTCAGTACCATACAATCCTGTACTCCAGACGTACATTCTCAGAAATTTCTTCCTCAAATTAAGGCTGTTATTTGATATAGTAGACCTCTTAGCCAGGAATGCCCTTTTTGCCATTGCTAGTCTGCTTTTGATGTCCGTTCGTCATTGGTTATTCTACTACCTAGGTAGCAGAATTGCCGTAACTTAATCTATTTCGCGACCATCAATCCAGATGCTAAGTTTCTCAATGTTCTCCTTTCTACTACTTCTCATTAAAGTCGTCTGTCTTCGATTTACTCTCAATTCATATTCTGTACTCATCAGACTGTTCGTTCCGTTCAGCAGATCAGGTAATTCTTCTTCACTTTCACTCAGGATAGCAGTGTCATCAACAAATAGTATCATTGATATCCTTTCACCTTGAATTTATTTTCACTCCTGAACCATTCTTTTATTTTCAGCATTGCTACCTCGATGTACAGATTGAGCAGTAGGGACGAAAGATTACATCCTTGTTTTACATCCCTTTTTAAAACGAGAACTTCGTTCTTGATCGTCCACTGTTACTATTCCCTCTTGACTGTTGTAAATATTGTATATGACCTGTCTGTCCCTATAGCTTACCCCTATATTTTTCAGAATTTCCAACATCTTGCACCATTTTACATTGTCGAACGCTTTTTCCAGGTCGACAAATCCCATGAACGTGTCTTGATTTTTCATTAGTCTTCCTTCCATTATTAACCGTAACGTAAGAACTGCCAGTCTCGTGCCTTTACCTTTCCTAAAGCCAAACTGATAGTCATCTAGCGCATCCTCAATTTCCTTTTCCATTCTTCTGTATATTATTCTTGTCAATAACTTGGATGCATGAGCTGTTAAGCTGATTGTGCGATAATTCTCGCACTTGTCAGCTCTTGCCGTCTTCGGAATTGTGTGGATGATTTTCCGAAAGTCAGATTGGTATGTCGCCAGACTCATACATTCTACACACCAACATGAATAGTCGTTTTGTTGCCACTTCCCCCATTGATATTACAAATTCTGATGGAGTCTTATCTATCCCTTCTGCCTTATTTGACCGTAAGTCCTCCAAAGTTCTTTCAAATTCTGATTCTAACACTGGATCCCCTATCTCTTCTAAATCGACTCCTGTTTCTTCTATCACATCAGACAAATCTTTCCCCTCATAGTGGCTTTCAGTGTATTCTTTCCACCTATCCGCTCTCTCCTCTGCATTTAACAGTGGAATTCCCGTTCAGTCTTAATAGCATCACCCTTGCTTTTAATGTCACCGGAGGTTGTTTTGACTTTCCCGTATGCTGAGTCTGTCCTTCCGACAATCATCTCGTTTTGGATGTCTTCACGTTTTTCTTGCAGCCATTTCGTCTTAGCTTTCCTGCACTTCCTATTTATTTCATTCCTCAGCGACTCGTATTTCTGTATTCCTGTTTTCCCGGAACATTTTTGTACTTCCTTTCATCGATCAAATGAAGTATTTCTTCTGTTACCCATGGTTTCTTCGCAGCTACCTTCTTTGTACCTATGTTTTTCTTCCCAACTTCCGTGATGGTCCTTTTTAGAAATGCCGATTCATCTTCAATTGTACTGCCTTCTGAGCTATTCCTTATTGCTGTATCAATGACCTTAGAGAACTTCAACCATATCTCGTCATTCCTTAGTACTTCCGTATCCCACTTCTTTGCGTATTGATTCTTCCTGACTAATGTCTTGAACTTCAGCCTACTCTTCATCACTACTATATTTTGATCTGAGTCTATATCTGCTCCTGGGTACGCCTTACAGTTCAGTATCTGATTTCGGAATCTCTGTCTGACCATGATGTAATTTAATTGAAATCTTCCCGTATCTCCCGGCCTTTTCCAAGTATACCTCCTCCTCTTGTGATTCTTGAACAGGGTATTCGCTATTACTAGCTGAAACTTGTTACAGAGCTCAATTAGTCTTTCTCCTCTTTCATTCATTGTCCCAAGCCCATGTTCTCCTGTAACCTTTTCTACTCCTTCCCCTAAAACTGCATACCAGTCCCCCATGACTATTAGATTTTCATCCCCCTTTACATACAGTATTACCCTTTCAATATTCCCATACTTTCTCTCTCTCTCTCTCTCTCTCTCTCTCTCTCTCTCTCTCTCTCTCTCTCTCTCTCTCTCTCTCTCTCTCCCCCTCTCCCCCTCTCCATCTTAAGCTTGCGACGTCGGCATTTATACCTGAACTCTATAGCTGTCTGTGTTTGTTTGCTGTCGATTCTGATAACAACTCTTGTCATTGAACTTTTCACAGTAACACTCTCTGCCCTATCTTCTTATTCATAACGTATCCTACTCCCGTTATACCATTTTCTGCTGCTGTTCATTACTCTATACTCATCTGACCAGAAATCCTTGTTTTCTTTCCACTTTACTTCACTGACCCCTACTATAACTGGATTGAGCGTTTGCATTTCCCTTTTATAGTTCCCTATCACGTTCAAGCTTCTGACGTTCCACCCCCCGACTCGCATAACGTTATCCTTTCGTTGATTATTCAATCTTTTTTTCATGGTAACCTCGCCCTTTGGCAGTCCGCCGCCGGAGATCCGAATGAGGGACTATTCCGGAATCTTTTGCCAATGGAGAGATCATGACATTTCAATTACAGGCCACATGTCCTGTGGATACATATTGTGTCTAATGCAGTGGTTTCCATTGCCTTCTGCATCCTCATGCTGTTGATGATTGCTGATTCTTCCGCCTTTAGGGGCAGTTTACCACCCCTAGGACAAGTGTGCCCTGTATCTGTCAGTTCCTCCGCCCTCTTTGGCAAGGCCGTTTCGATGAATGAGTGATGACTTCTTACGCCGGAAGTCTTCGGCTGCCAATGCTGATTATTAATCAAATTGTTTCCTTTACTCAGATTTTTATTACAGAGGGCAAGCAGCCCCCTGACCGAACACGCTGAGCTACTGGCCGGCGCCACGGCTGCAGACATGAGCCATAACCTGCCTTACTTTGTTGTTACGGACCTCACAAAAGATTAACTGTGGAAGCAGTAGACGTATTCTGCATAACATAGATGATGGCATTGTAAACTTCAATTGCGTTTCGCGGAAAGATCTTTGTTGAAACGATTCCCATCTAAGCTAACTGAGCATTTTCGTAACACCCGTTGTGACCGAGCTGGCTGGTAAGAAATCCAACAGGGCTCCTTTGAATAGTTACTAATTCCTGCCAGTGTCAGTATGAGGGTAACTATAATGTATGGTAAATGAATAAAACTTCACAAGCAGACATCGTTAAAGAATTTTTTCTGGATGACCACTTTCGACAGAGCTTTGCTATCATCAGAACAGAAGATCCAACATCTGTAGAAACCGCTCATCCAAAGAAATGCTTTTTCAGCGATCTTGGCTTGTGAAGTTTTCTCAAGTCACCACCTTTGAGCTGCTTCGGAGTCTTGCTTTAAGCGTTCTGCACAGTGATGCAATAGAAAGCACCCTCTACCGTGCGCTGTACAGTGGGTCATGAAGATACCTAAACGGGCCGTTCACTTTGTCTACTGATACAATAGTAAGGCTGTTTTATTTCTAGACCATGTCCTCATAGACGTATTATAGAATAAGGTATATCTTCCGAAGAAGGCTCAAGTACTTGGGCTGAAACCTAGGTACAGGTTGGTTTCATTACCGCAATCGAGGCTGATAATTTCTTATATATTACAATAGTAAGGATCGTGGACGTGATTGTAGTCCACCATCGTAATCACTTCGGACGTCCCAGGTTCCGCCTCGTACAGTTGTAACCACAGATGTTTTACGTCAAATCGAAAAACCAAGGCTGAAACTATAACGTAGCCTCAGCTGTAGGGAAGAATCTTTGAGCCTGATGATTCCATTTGCGTAACGCAGTGTCGCGCAGCAGAGTTAAAGGATTATAGCACTGAAATGGGTAATTGGCGTGGAGCAAGAACGCTTCTCCTCTGCGGAAGCGCTCGGAAGAAATGACAAGCCTTTCACTTTCCGCGCTCTTAGCGATATGAAATCTGTTTCTATCTCCGGGGTAACGGACGAGTTTCTCTTCTGCCCAAGCCACACAGAGCACGGGCTGGTCAAACTATGTGATCCTGTTTGTATACATAGCCCGCTGCGTCTCATGTTCAGTAGTCATAATTCAGTCTAGTGTATACTAGAACAGTCCCTAAAGATGAATTTACCGGACTTTTTAATTTTGATTATTACTGGGTTGTTTCCTGATCTCCTTTCCGTCCTTAGCGGCAGCACTCATTTGTTGTTTGCAGCAGTATCATCACTTTTTGGAAATTAGTATTCAGTAGCAATACATTAAATTTTTTATGGCTAGTGTCAAGAACTCTCCTGGAAAATTAGCCTACCATTAAACAGGGCGTAACAGAAAGGTATGGCCAAACTTTCTGGAAACATCCCTCCCATATACAGGAAGAAAATTTCATAGATGGGTATAAGTCCGGGAACGCTTTATTTTCGTGTTACAGTTCAGTTTCTATAACACTTCAACACGTTAATCATCTACTTTGAAACGGGGCTTGGTCCAAGAACAGCACATTGTCATTAAAACGGAGAGTTGGCACTTTTGAATGAAATATATTCAGAATTGTACCCGTGCTGCAAAATCAGCTGCTAATTCTGCCTGCACACGCTCTCTCGTGTAGCACTCTCAAGTCTCATGTTGTCAACACTGTTTATTGCAGCTAATTGTCTTAACGCTGACACTAGGGTTGTTGTCAACTGCACGACGTAGTTCTCCCTCTAGATGAGATGTCCTCGTACTTCAAGGCATGTCTCAGTCGCAAGTTGTGGGATTAAACGACCCATGCTCTCTAAGACGACGATCAGTTACTTCACACGTCCTCTCGTCTGGACACTGTCATTCCGGAAATCACTCCCGATACAAACGTTGAGCGCCATGGCCATCACCATCTGCTAATCAGTACAGCAAATGGGCCTTCGCCAACTCCACATTTGAGAACACGTCCACTAAACTGTAACGGAGACGAAGAATGTGATGAACACTAAGCAGTTGAGGACTGGGGAAGACATTTTGAGTCACTTGCCCGGTGTCGGCGGATAAATAGGATACTGCAGCCCCTGTGTTGTTCGGAAGTAAAGTGCGTTGTTCCTTCACACATTCATGCAAGTCCGAAGTAACATGCACTGTGGCGACTGCAGCCATTATGAAATACATAAAATGCATGCATGTCCTAATAAAATAAGGAAAAATTTTAAAATGAAAACAAATTTGATTACATGAAAACCAGAACATAATAATTGTTACACTAGAAAGTGGTTTTTGACTCATTTCAGTTAATTGTGATTACTGATTTTGATGGTTGAAGAGTGATGTTGCTAAACGGATCGGCATGAAAAATAAAATTATATTATCATAAGCATAGTGTTTAGTTGGTCCAATCTATATAAAATCTTCTTTGTATGTGGAATATATAATTTAAGTATGAACATTAAGTTAAGTCAGGCTTAAATTTGAGGCATCGAACATTTAAATTTAAACACGGAACTTCAGAGAAAAGATTTATTACACGTTGTAGAGTGAAAATTCATTCTCTACAAAAAAAAAAATGAACCCTTAAGTGTGATATTTTGTTGGCTAGCCAGTGAAGAACAATGTAATAACTTCTAACTCTTGGCAATTCACAAGATGTTTTCACGACGGAAAGGAAGTAGGTAGCATGCTTATGTAAGGACCTAAGTACTAATGGGAACAGAAGTTACAGTGGTGCGTATTTCATTGAAAGTAAGTTTATTTTTTACGAGTATCTTCCAGTATCTTTATGAAATTTCTGAAGAGTTTGACGTTACCAGCAATCACTCGGCTGAGATGACGTTGGTCTTCATTCACGTACCCTCCAGGACCCTGTTCTGCTGACTAAACGGCTGGTAGTTTACCGCTAGCCGTGACAAGGTCTGTCCCGCAGTGAGTCGCGGCCTTCTACTGGGACGACAGCGCCGACCTGGCTGAAGTGGTCTTGATCCGCATTCGCAAGGTGACCCGCACCGCCGTGCGCGCCAGGAACGCAGTGTTCCTTCTGTCCTACATATCCGGTTCTTAATTCCAACTAACTTATCTTTGAAAATGGATTAGGGAAAGGCAAACCTACGTATCATTTGTAGACTTAGAGAAAGCGATTGACAATGTTGACTGGAATACTCTTTCAAATTCTGAAGGTGGCAGGGGTAAAATACAGGGAGCGAAAGGCTATTTACAATTTGTACAGAAATCAGATGGCAGTTATGAGTCGAAGGACACGATAGGGAAGCAGTGGTCGGGAAGGGAGTGAGACAGGGTTGTAGCCTGTCCCCGATGTTATTCAATCTGTACAGGGTTATTACAAATGATTGAAGCGATTTCACAGCTCTACATTAACTTTATTATTTGAGATATTTTCACAATGCTTTGCACACGCATACAAAAACTCAAAGTTTTTTTAGGCATTCACAAATGTTCGATATGTGCCCCTTCAGTGATTCGGCAGACATCAAACCGATAATAAAGTTCCTCCCACACTCGGCGCAGCATGTCCCCATCAATGAGTTCGGAAGCATCGTTGATGCGAGCTCGCAGTTCTGGCACGTTTCTTGGTAGAGGAGGTTTAAACACTGAATCTTTTACATAACCCCACAGACAGAAATCGCATGGGGTTAAGTCGGGAGAGCGTGGAGGCCATGACATGAATTGCTGATCAATTATCTCCACCGCGCCGAAAATTCAAAGCGTTTGACTTTGTCATCGGGTGTCAGGGCTTGTAGCAATTGTAAACGGTAAGGCTTCTGCTTTAGCCTTTTCCGTAAGATTTTCCAAATCGTCGGCTGTGGTACGTTTAGCTCCCTGCTTGCTTTATTCGTCGACTTCCGCGGGCTACGCGTGAAACTTGCCCGCACGTGTTCAACCGTTTCTTCGCTCACTGCAGGCCCACCCGTTGATTTCCCCTTACAGAGGCATCCAGAAGCTTTAAACTGCGCATACCATCGCCGAATGGAGTTAGCAGTTGGTGGATCTTTGTTGAACTTCGTCCTGAAGTGTCGTTGCACTGTGATGACTGACTCATGTGAGTGCATTTCAAGCACGACATACGCTTTCTCGGCTCCTGTCGCCATTTTGTCTCACTGCGCTCTCAAGCGCTCTGGCGGCAGAAACCTGAAGTGCGGCTTCAGCCGAACAAAACTTTGAGTTTTTCTACGTATCTGTAGCGTGTCGTGACCATGTCAATAAATGGAGCTACAGTGAATTTATGAAATCGCTTCAATCATTTGTAATAGCCTTGTATATTGAGCAAGCAGTAAAGGAAACAAAAGAAAAATTTGTAGGAGGAATTAAAATCCATGGAGAAGAAATAAAAACTTTGAGGTTCGCCGATGACATTATGTCAGAGATAGCAATGGACCTGGAAGGGCAATTGAACGGAATGGACAGTGTTTTGAAAGGAGGGTATAAGATGAACATCAACAAAAGCAAAACGAGGATAATGGAATGTAGTCGAATTAAGTCGGGTGATGCTGAGGGAATTAGATTAGGAAATGAGACGCTTAAAGTAGTAAATGAGTTTTGCTATTTGGGGAGCCAAATAACTGATGATGGTCGAAGTAGAGAGGATATAAAATGTAGACTGGCAATGGCAAGGAAAGCGTTTCTGAAGAAGAGAAATTTAACATCGAGTATAGATTTAAGTGTCAGGAAGTCGTTTCTGAAAGTATTTGTATGGAGTGTAGCCATGTATGGAAGTGAAACATGGACGATAAATAGTTTGGACAAGAAGAGGATAGAAGCTTACGAAATGTGGTGCTGCAGAAGAATGCTGAAGATTAGATGGGTAGATCACATAACTAATGAGGAGGTATTGAATAGAATTGGAGAGAAGAGAAATTTGTGGCACAACTTGACTAGAAGGGATAGGTTGGTAGGGCATATTCTGAGGCACCAAGGGATCACAAATTTAGCATTGGAGGGCAGCGTGGAGGGTAAAAATCGTAGAGGGAGACCAAGAGATGAATACACTAAGCAGATTCAGAAGGATGTACGTTGTATTAGGTACTGGGAAATGAAGAAGCTTGCGCAGGGTAGAGTAGCATGGAGAGCTGCATCAAATCAGTCTCTGGACTGAAGACCACAACAACCACCATCATTCCAACTATATTTTACAGTTTTGTTCAACGGCGAACTATCTGTAGTAGAGCTTCGTACAATATCTGATCCACAGTGTTAACAAACGTTGGTTTCGGGACTCGTTTTGTTGCGTCCAAAGTGCAGATGCACGATGTGTTCCTCTAGTTTAGCAGAAGTTGCTAGATACCTTAGGCAGTAATAAAGTTTTGGTATGACGACTTTCGTACCAATATTTTTCAATATGTGAAGCATGCTTTTGAAGCTGTCGTATTTAACGTTTTTATTTTTTATAACTGCTACATGAGTAGCAGCTTCCGAAATGTACTCAAGAATAAAAAGGAAAGACTTGTTAATATAATTAAAATAGTAGCATTGTCAGCATCGCTATACATGGTGTATAGCGTTATATACATCTAAGGTTTGTACAGAGGATTACATGATATTTTGAATACGAACCCATGTCCAGAAATGCACCGTTCCGTGCTAAGGCCATTTGAAATCACGTTGGTTCAAATGGCTCTGAGCACTATGGGACTTAACATCTGAGGTAATCAGTCCCCTAGAACTTAGAACTACTTAAACCTAACTACCCTAAGGACATCACACACATCCATGCCTGAAGCAGAATTCGAACCTGCGACCGTAACGGTCGCGCTGTTCCAGACTGTAGCGCCTAGAACCGCTCGACCACTGCGGCCGGCAATCACGTTGGTAACGCGACCAATTTTTTCAAGTAATTTATTACGCTTGACCCAGTACATCACTAGTTTCCTAATCCAATCATTGATAACCAAAGAAACAAAAAGGAAACTTTCCACAGACATCAGCCACTCTTCAAATTCGGGTGTGCGGCGTCTGTTTGGAGCAACAGAGCCACGCTCACTGATGAAGGCACCCTTCCTCGAAGCCATTGCGTACTTGCGGCGAAACGAGTATGCGACTGAGTAGAACGTTGTGGAGAAAGATCTGGATAAAGGCGACGAGCGACTCTTGCGTTACCGTGAGCTTCGCCATACAGAAGGATTATGTCTGTGTATTCTGCAAACGTGTGCCTACACATGTTGCACCAACACTCTGACACGTGAATGAGGTTAGTCACCTGAGAGGTAGTAGAATAGATGTCAAATGACATCAGCCGACCCGACGTAAGCACCCGCCTCTCCTCCCATTACGACTACCCTGTTGCATACATGTTTTCAAACGGCTGTAGCAAGGAAACGGCACGTTTCCGGGCATAGGTGCCAGCTCAAAATACTATGTACTCACTCCCCTCTTTAAGTCCTAGAAGTTTATAACGGGAATTTCCGAACACTCCGTAGAAGATCCGTAAAGTGTTACAGGGCGTACTATGCTGTTATCTCTAGACCTGTTAATGACATGGCCGAGGAGTTTAAGAAGTGGAAGACAGGTGTACGACGTACGAAAGACTACATACTTTCGAAGTTAGCGCATGATCACCGACGTGTTGGACGATGACGACTGGGAAGGGTTTCTAAATTTCTGCAAAGGATAGTGGTGTAGCCACATTCAGAAAATCTTAATCATCTAATCGTAGGCTCTCATTCTTGACGTTTTAACCGTTGATTGACCTTTAATGTAGATCTAGTCTTTGAAACTCCATGTGAACTGAGGAACCGACGATGCTTCTTTTCCTCCATTCTGTCCGGCTGCTGTGACCGAGCGGTTCTATGCACTTTAGTCCGGAACAGCGCGCCTGCTACAGTCGCAGGTTCGAATCCTGCCTCGGGCATGGATGTGTGTGATGTCCTTAGGTCAGTTGGGTTTAAGCAGTTCTAAGTCCAGGGGACTGATCTCAGATGTTGAGTTCCATAGTGCTCCAGCCATTTGAACCTCCATTCTGAGTTTTCTACACCGTGCTGCATCTCTCGCATCAAAGTTTCCATCTTCTATCTTGCCAGTCCTTCCTGCATCGCACACCTAACTCCGTCGCTCCAGTATAGCTGAGTTTTTCCTCTTACTATGCCGTGGAAGTCTCCAGTGCCATATGTTAAGCGTTTGTTTTAATTGTGTACAATATCTTTGGTAACTTATCTGTTAGCACACCACTTCATTTCTTATTCTTCTTCTATTAGGAAATGTTTGTTTTCGGTAGATACCTTTCAAGGATAGAGTGAAGTAACTGACAACTTCATTGCCTCTCCGAAATATGTAAAAATTCAGAAAAATTACTTCACGAACTCCACGCGTGCGTTTCGAAATTTTGTACACAAGTTTCGCGGCGGCAACAGGAAAAATATTGCTGTCACGCGTCGAGAAAGTCTACCAAACCCTAGGCCTCAGACGATGCGTTTCTTTACATACACAATACAGTAAGTGAAATGGTGCAGTGCTTCAGGTATCGGATTTGGATTCAGGAGTAGAGCTCGTCATCCGGCAGCCGCTTTGTATTCGGTGGTTTCCCTCAATTGATAAAGGCGAATGCTGGGATTAAATCCTTCGTAAAGGATGCGGCTCTGTTTATTTCGCACCCATACCCAGCCGTGATACCAGTGAGTGCGTCGTAGACTCGAAGTCAAACCGTCTTCATCTGTAGCAGCTCTATGTCCGTTAGCGGTACTATATTATCACAAAGAGAATTTCTTTTGAATAAAGTTTAAATCTCTTGGCAAGTTAGTGGTTTCGTGTTAATTATAAATTAACTATTGTTTCTGGTTAAAGCTTAATACATTCTTTGTAAGAGTGCTGGGAAACTGATAACTTCGAAACTGTTAGTCCGCAGAGTTAAGAACGTCTTGTCAAGATTTATTTAAATGGAGCAGTACGAATAACTGCGTGACTATAGTTCTAGTAGAGCAGAAAATTTTGTACAGTTGATATTCTGCGTGCTGCAGAATCTGGTGGAAGTATGTCCGTTGCATTGACAAATCTCGACAACCCTTAAACCTTAGTCTTTATTCTTGCATTAGATTCCTTGTAGTCTGCCTCTGGGCAATGACAGTATCTTATTGAGAAATGATTGGTAGTCTTTTAAATTTCTGTAATTAAAGACAAGAGCAATTGGGCTCTTGTAATAGGTGTGACCGCGAGCAGACTCGTCCACCAAATCAGTTCACACCAATTTCCGAAGGACATAACAGACGCCGTAACTCTGCTCATGTGAAATCAAGGAATCGTTGAAAATTGATAAGTAAGCGTACCTTCTGCTTCAGAATCTACTGTATTCTAGATTGCACTTCACTAACACATAATTCACAAGTAAACAATTTTCTAGTCACTATTATGATTGAACTTCCCAAGATAAAAACTTACCTAACGGTGGCTTTGAACAATGTACCGCGATATCAGAAAACTCTATCTCCTATACTGGTTCGATTACAAGTGAATTCTGATATGTGAAAAATAAGAGTAATTATGAATGTCTCAGAGCGCTGAAGGCGCTCGCTTTCTCGCACAACTGACTGGCACTGATAGAATACTGTATAACCTGACACGACACGGTTATGTATTACACTCTGACACTATTTCTATGAAGGTTGCTTAAGCACTGAGGCTTTTTGCGGATGATGCTGTAGTATATCGAGAGGTTGTAACAATGGAAAATTGTACTGAAATGCACGACGATCTGCAACGAATTGACGCATGGTGCAGGAATGGCAATTGAATCTCAATGTAGACAAGTGTAATGTGCATAGAAAGAAAGATCCTTCATCATTCAGCTACAATATAGCGGCTCAGCAACTGGAAGCAGTTAATTCCATAAATTATCTGGGAGTGGGCATTATGAGTGATTTAAAATGGATTGACCATATAAAATTAATCGTCGGTAAAGCAGATGCCAGACTGAGATTGATTGGAAGAATCCTAAGGAAATACAGTCCGAAAACAAAGTAGGTTACAGTACTCTTGTTCGCCCACTGCTTGAATACTGCTCACAGGTGTGAGTTCCGTACCAGATAGGGTTGACAGAAGAGGTACAGAAGATCCAACGGAGAGCAGCGCGCTTCGTTACAGGATCATTTAGTAATCGCGAAATCGTTACGGAGATGATAACTCCAGTGGAAGGCTGCAAGAGAGAAGCTCAGTAGCTTGGTACAGGCTTTTGTTGAAGTTTCGAGAATATACCTTCACTGAGGAGTCAAGCAGTATATTGTTTCCTCCTACGTATCTCCCGAAGAGACCATGAGGATAAAATCAGAGATTAGAGCCCACACAGAAGCATACCGACAATCTTTCTTTCCACGAACAATACGAGAGTGGAATAGAAGGGAGAACCGATCGAGGTACTCAGGGTACCCTCCGCCACACACCGTCGGTGGCTTGCGGGGTATGGATGTAGATGTAAACTCCAGTGCAAGCGTTCCAGAAGCAGGCTCTTGCATATCAGTTGCAGTTTCCCGGTATCTTAAAATATAAACCGGCACTTGGGCATGACACTCCGGTTGTAATCCCACAATGAAACCTGCTTAATCGTTCCGTGTAGTGAAATGATCAGCTTTGCGTTCTCTATCTTTAAACTCAGCTCTCTCTCTGCTCAACGCTGAAGTGGTGTCTAGGCGTGACTGCATTTCCGTGCAGTTTTCTAAGTATTGCGTATCATCGTGAGGAAATAAGTCCAGAAGTCTGCGGCCGTAGATGACAGCACATTACCGAGAATTGTAGCTGCTCTCTGGATTGATCATTCCTTGATGAACAACCTGCGTCATCTTCGTGCTAAACTATCCTCCGACGAGGATAACGCACGGCACGGTCCCTGTCACTGTTACATATACACAAGTCACTCTGCACTTCGTGGCAGAAGGTTCTTCGTAGCAATATTTGCAGTTGTCTGTCCTAGTACAATGGCTTGGAGGGGTGAAAACTGAGAATAGGCCTCTGTACGGGCGCTGCTCACTCTTGCCTCTCGCTCATGATTAGTGCGCGAGCGTATACGCTGGTGGCAGTATAACTGTCACACTGTCTTCCTGGAACATCGGCTCTCCAAATTTTATGGCGTATGGCAAGGTATTGTTTTTGAATGACTTAGACAAAATTTCTAGTTGGTGGGTGAATGACAGCTAGCTCTAAATGTACACAAAAATGAAAGTTAATCCAGATGAGAAGGGTTAAATATCTTGCGTAACATTGCAAAGCGATATGAAATGGACTGGGCATGTAAGGACCGTAGTAGGGAAGGCGAATGGTCCACTTCAGTTTATTGGGAGAATTTTGGGAAGTTAAATTCATCTATAAAGGAGACAGCATGTAGGACGCTATTGCAACGTATTCTTGAGTACGAGTGTTTGGGATCCGCATCAAGTCGGACTAAAGGCATACATGAAAGCGTACAGAAGCGGACTGATACATTTGTTACCGGTAGTTTCGAACATCACGCAGATATTACGCAGATGTTTCGGGAAATCAAATGGGAATCACCGGATGAAAGACTTCTTTTGGATGAGAACAATTGAGAAAATTTAGAGAACCAGCATTTCAGGTTGACTGCAGAGCGATTCCACTGCAGCCAACGTACATTTGGCGTAAGGGTGACGAAGATCAGATCAGATTAGAGAGGTAAGGGCTCATACGGAGGCACATACAGTCGTTTTTCCCTCGCTCTATCTGCGAGTGGAAGAGGAAAGGAAATGACTAGTAGTGTTACAGAGTGCCCTCCGCCACGCATATAACGATGGCTTGCGGAGTATAGATGTAGATGTACTTGACTTTCACGATAACGTCGCCTTCCTTCCAAAAATATTCGCGGGGTTCCCACGGCTCCAGCCTCTGTAACCTATTATGTCTCTCTTTAACGGTCAAATTTCTGTTGATCCTCCTTTCTATTCCTTGAATCCATTCAATAGCGGTCTTCCTCAAACCTTTATTTTTCTGTATTTATTTATTTTTCGCTATTCTTTCTTGTCCCATTCTCATTATCCATAGCATGAATGAATGTCTTCTACGCTCTTTCATCCATTATATTTCTTGTATGTTATGTGCCGTGCATCCTTATTTGTTTATCTTCGAAAATGGAGATCCCTGATGCTCGCTCAGAAAATCCATTTCTACATCGTCAATTTTCTTTTGCTGCTTCTCTATAATCGCGCAGCATTCCGAACCATAGATAATTGGCTCAGAAGTGGCACCATATGTATAAAGTTTCGTTTTTAATAAGATTTTTGTGGGACGACAAAAGGGAATTCAATTTTGATATTGCTCTTCTAGCTGAGCTCAATCTTTTTCTCAAGTCATCTCCATATCTTTATTACAGTGGGGTGACAAGTCATGGGATACCTTCTAATACCGTGGCAGGCCTCCGTAGTGCAGCATCTCGACGTGGTATGGACTTAACAAGTCATTGCAAGTCCCCTGTAGAAATATTGAGCCATACTGTCTCAACAGCCGTCCATAATTGCGAAAGTGTTGCCAGTGCAGGATTTCGTGCACAAACTCACTTCTCAATTATGTCCCATAAATGTTACACGGGATTCATTTTGGGCAATCTGGGTGCCAAAGTCATTCGCTGGAATTGTTCAGAATGTTCTTTAAACAAATCGAACAACCGTGGCCTGGTTATATCGTGCATTATCATCCGTAAAAATTCCGTCCTTGTTTGGGAACATGAGGCCCATGAATGGTTGTAAATAGTCTCCAAGTAGCTTAATACAACTATTGCCTCTCAATGATCGGCACGGTTGGACCAGAGTACCCAGTCCATTCCATGTGAACAGTCCACACCATTATGGAACCAACGCCAGCTTGTACAGTGTCTTGTTGACAACTTGGGTCCATAGCTTCGGGGGTCTGCGGCACACTCGAACTCCACCATCAGCTCTTACCAACTAAAGTCGGGACTCACCCAACCAGCACACGGGTTCCCAATCGCCTAGGGTCCAACCAATACGGTCTCGAGACCAAGAGATGCGCTGTAGGCGATGTCGTGCTATTAGCAAAAGCACTTGTTACTGTCGTCTGCCGCCGTAGCCCATTAACGTCAAATTTCTCCGCACGGTCCTAACGGATACGTTCGCTGTACATCCCACATTGATTTCTGTTGTTACTTCACACATTGTTGCTTGTCTATTAGCATTTAAAACTCTCTGCAAGCCGCTCTCTGTCGTGAAGTGAAGGCTGTCGGCCACGGCGTTGTCCGTGGTGAGACGTAATGCCTGAAATTCGGTAGTCTCGGCACGCTCCTGACACTGGACCTCATAATATTAAATTCCCTAACAATTTCCGAAATGGGGTGTACAAAAGTCTAGTTCCAACTAACACTGCACGTTCAAAGTCTGTAGATTCCCGTTGTGCGGCCACAGTCACTTCGAAAAGCTTTACACATGAATCACCGGAGTAAAAGTGACCTCCGCCAATGCACTGCCCATTGATACCTCGTGTATGCGATACTACCGCCATCTGTATGTGTGCATATGACTTGTCACCTCAGTGTAATTATACTCCTTAAGGAATTATAACTTACACAATTCCCCCTGATTACATCGCCTGATATTTGAAGATCTCTTAATTATGTACCTGCGGTTTAGTATTCTGCCCTTTCGATCTTAAAGTTCAGTCCCCATTTGCCATATTCTTGTCCTTCCAAAGATGACGATTTAATTTCTGCTTGCACTCTCGCACGCAACATACCAGCCTGTTGTGTTCCTAGGAGCCTCTCTTTGAAATCATTTAATATCTACTGCTCATCTTGCGTTATTTCAATCATAAACGTTGCGTGGTATGTGGCTTGAAGGTGCAGTAACGGACGGGAATCTTCTGGAAGTGGTTAAGTCAGCGCCACCAGTGATTTCTCATATCTTCTCACAACAAATCCTTGACACTTAAGAAATTTTGGAAAACACAAACAAATTCCAAGTTTTATAGACCTTTAAAAAAAATTTTCATAACTGGAACAGCAACCATAGGATAAAATCTTCGTTGTAAACTGGAAGATTTAAATAAACTTTCCAACTTTGCAACTAACGGATTGTTCATTATTCACGAAGAAAGTTCAGTAGCCGTCAGTCTGATAATTTGAATGTAGGCTAAGTGAACTTGTTTGTTCTGAAGGGTACCGTTACCATGATACGAAACAAAGAATGCTTCCCATAATACTATGATGAATGTACATACATGAGAAACACAAATCTCAGTATACGGCTGGAATATAGTTCCAGTTAAAAATGCATGTGTTGCCAGTACCATAGAGTTCAAATAAAATTTTTTAAAATAATTCACGAAACAGGGACTTGCTGAGACGGGGTGAAGCTAGCGAAGAACGTGAATAGAAAGTTGGTAGCGATGCGAGGAGGTGGTGGACTGCTTGAATCAAAGAACATAAGCAGAACTGATTTTCTCTTCTGTTACTTAAGCAGCAGGACATTTTATACTGTGTAATATTTCGGAACGTCGACCCACATCGCGTAAATACGGCAAAAAAGGTTATAAAAATTAAAGCAATAGGAAAAAGTAGACAGATAAAGTTTTTGGGCATCAAACAAAAATCTGGCTACATCTAGTACACATTTTCCGTCCACTGTACTTGGGAAACATTTTTTTTTTAATTGAATTCTTCGCCACATACGACGACTACACTGCCTTCACATTTGGAAAAAGAGAATTGCTTATGTCTACACTCCTGATTAGACTACGTCGGTGCACGGGCGATTCAGTTTCTAAGTAGTCCAGATTATACGGAACCCAGGAGGTAATTGAGGTAAACGGGGGAGAGAAGGGGTGGGGGAATGGAATTCATTCTCTAGTTAACAGGGTGGCATCTTGGACATTATAACATTCGGAGTTCTTGGGACTGGTTCTAAGGTCGTAGCAGTAGGATGCTTCTGTGCTTCGAACATCATTATGGATTCTGTGAATGTCAAAAATCGCCAAAAGTCCCGTTGTTGACGGTGGGGCTGAACTGGGTAGAACATAATCATCGGCGGGTGATACTGAGACATACAGAATGCTGACAGGTCTAGTCTATCATATTCTCCAGCTGTGAGAGCACCCAAGGGGAGGCAGTCATTTCGCTACGTGTTACTGACTCACTAGCCTGGTGAAAGTTTCTCAACTGGACGCCAGTTAGGCGACTTGCGTGTCCCTAAACTACCTTAGTTACCCAGCCTGAGAAAGAGGACTACTGTTTAACGTGGAATCCGAACCACATGTCGTTTCTAGTGACTCCTGACGTCGCAGACGTGAAGGCTAGGCTAAAGCGAAGTCTCAAAAATAAAAGTTTTGGTATTCGATCCCGCGAAATTTTTGTTTCCAGTCAAACGCTTTACCGCGGAACCACTAGACCCGACTGGGTGTGCTGAAGTGCCTTCTGCTTCTTCTGTCTAGTGTTTACTCAGATACTTCAGCAATTCCTTAAACTGCAGCTCAGCCCCATTCTGTTACACACAACGTCTGTCTTTCCTACATCTCGCGAAGCAAGCAAGCGCAGTAGAAATTCTAATAGATGGAACTTAGTGTTGGTTCAGATAGTATTTGGAGGGCACATTTAGAGCGCTCGCGAGCTCGTGTTCCATATCCAGGAATGCTCACTTTCGCTTGCTAATCATAGGTCGTCTGGATAAAGGATCTATAGCCACAAGAAATAGGTCATTGGAACAATTCGTTGAACTGCGTTTCCTTGTGGTAGATAAGGTATGTTGTTGTTGTTGTGGTCTTCAGTCCTGAGAATGGATTGATGCAGCTCTCCATGTTACTATATCCTGTGCAAGCTTCTTCATCTCCCAGTACCTACTGCAGCCTACATCCTTCTGAATCTGCTTAGTGTATTCATCTCTTGGTCTCCCTCTAAGATTTTTACCCTCCACGCTGCCCTCCAATACTAAATTGGCGATTCCTTGATGCCTCAGAACATGTCCTACCAACCGACCCCTTCTTGTAGTCAAGTTGTGCCACAAGCTCCTCTTCTCCCCAATTCTATTCAATACCTCCTCATCAGTTATGTGATCTACCCATCTAATCTTCAGCATTCTTCTATAGCATCACATTTCGAAAGCTTCTATTCTCTTCTTGTCCAAACTATTTATCGTCCACGTTTCACTTCCATACATGGCTACACTCCATACAAATACTTTCAGAAACGACTTCCTGACACTTAAATCTATACTCGATGTTAACAAATTTCTCTTCAGAAACGCTTTCCTTGCCATTGCCAGTCTACATTTTGTATCCTCTCTACTTTGACTATCATCAGTTATTTTGCTCCCCAAATAGCAAAACCCCCTCACTACTTTAAGCGTCTCATTTCCTAATCTAATTCCCTCAGCATCACCCAACTTAATTTGACTACATTCCATTAGCCTCGTTTTGCTTTTGTTGATGTTCATCTTGTACCCTCCTTTCAAGACACTGTCCATTCCGTTTAACTGCTATTCCAAGTCCTTCGCTGTCTCTAACAGAATTACAATGTCATCGGCGAACCTCAAAGTTTTTATTTCTTCATGGATATTAATACCTACTCAGAACTTTTCTTTTGTTTCCTTTATTGCTTGCTCAATATACAGATTGAATAACATCGGGGATAGGCTACAACCCTGTATCACTCCCTTCCCAAGCACTGCTTCCCTTTCATTAGATATATCACATATCAGTAATTCCGTTATCACTTTCTGAACAGGGTAGTTCAAAGAGGGACAAAAGAAGCACGACAGAAATTCTAAATATATTATGGTCTACCTATATCAGGTAGACCATAATATATTTAGGATTTCGTCGGTCCTGCTTCTTTTGTCCCTCTTTGAATTACACTGTTCAGAAAGTGATAACGGAATTACTTATGTGTTGTGTGTGTGTGTGAGAGAGAGAGAGAGAGAGAGAGAGAGAGAGAGAGAGAGAGAGAGAGAGAGAGAGACACAGTGCGCTGGTCCTTCGCGGAACGGCCCTTCGATGTCTTTCACGTGACGTGTTGGTTAGCAGGTGGGTGGGTGTCTCCCAGGCGCGTCCTCGTTCCACACAGCCTCGAGGACGGCAGGCAGCCGGCGACGGTTCCCATCACCAGTCGTGGGAGTGTCTAGCGTTCCTCATAGCCGTGTAGGCATCACACGTCTAATGGCCAGCCGTCAGCTCCTGCAAGGGCAGAGCCGCTGCACATCCGCCGTTTTCCACTTGCTATTGTCTCTCAATGGATAATAAAACCATCGCCATGACTAGACTCCTTTGTTTGAGAAAGGTAAACCTGTCCCAGATGTTGGTTTGAACAACACAGTGCTTTACTAGGCAGGGCCGTATTGGAGCTGTTCTGTTTCGGACCGACTTACCCAGAAGTGTCTTGTAGTTCAACGTGGATTCAGAATCATAGTGAAACTCAGAATATTTCTCTCTCTCTCTCTCTCTCTCTCTCTCTCTCTCTCTCTCTCACACACACACACACACACACACACACACACACACACACACACACACACACACAATAGCACAATAGGGGAGAGAGGTGAAAAGTGACATAACTGAGCAACGATCTTCGTCTGATTCCGGTAAGACATTGCATAAAATGACTAGAATTTCCTAGCTCAGCGCCGGCCGGAGTGACCGTGCGGTTCTATGCGCTACAGTTTGGAGCCGAGCTTTACAGAACGCAGCATGTCATTCGCAATGGAGAGAAGTCTTCCGAAGTAAGAGTGATTTCAGGTGTGCCACAGGGGAGTGTCGTAGGACCGTTGCTATTCACAATATACATAAATGACCTTGTGGATGACATCGGAAGTTCACTGAGGCTTTTTGTGGATGATGCTGTGGTATATTGAGAGGTTGAAACAATGGAAAATTGTACTGAAATGCAGGAAGATGTGCAGCGAATTGACGCATGGTTCAGGGAATGGCAATTTAATCTCAATGTAGACAAGTGTAATGTGCTGCGAATACATAGAAAGAAAGCTCCTTTATCATTTAGCTACAATATAGCAGGTCAGCACCTGGAAGCAATTAATTCCATAAATTATCTGGGAATAGGTATTAGGAGTGATTTAAAATGGAATGATCATATAAAGTTGATCGTCGGTAAAGCAGGTGCCAGACAGATTCATTGAAAGAATCCTACGGGAATGCAATCTGAAAACAAAGTAGGTTACAGTACGCTTGCTCGCCCACTGCTTGAATACTGCTCACCAGTGTGGGATCCGTACCAGATAGGGTTGATAGAGGAGATCCAACGGAGAGCAGCGCGCTTCGTTACAGGATCATTTAGTAATCGTAATGATAAACTCCAGTGGAAGACTCTGCAGGAGAGACGCTCAGTAGCTCGGTACGGGCTTTTGTTGAAGTTTCGAGAACATACCTTCACCGAGGAGTCAAGCAGTATATTGCTCCCTTCTATGTATATCTCGTGAAGAGACCATGAGGATAAAATCAGAGATTAGAGCCCACACAGAGGCATACCGACAATCCTCCTTTCCACGAACAATGCGAGACTGGAATAGAAGGGAGAACCGATAGAGGTACTCAAGGTACCCTCTGCCACACATAGTCAGGTGGCTTGCGGAGTATGGATGTAGATGTAGATGTAGCCGCTACGGTCGCAGGTTCGAATCCTGCCTCGGGCATGGATGTGTGTGATGTCCTTAGGTTAGTTAGGTTTAATTAGTTCTAGGCGACTGATGACCTGAGAAGTCGCATAGTGCGCAGAGCCATTTGAACCATTTTTGAACCTAGCTCAGCCTCAAACTACCCGTTCAATGACAGAAATTCAAAATATCTATCGGAGAGTGGAGGGGATGACCGGCTTTCGTGCTCCCCCCCCCCCCCCCTTAACCCCGACTGGATTGGCTTCATCTGGGCTTGGTGGTTCACCCCGGCCCCCTGCCTTCACACTCCTTTCCTCATGGGGTCTGTTATGTCCTGAGCATCTCTCTTGTCTCCTGTGCTTCTTCCTTCATGCCCCTGTCATTAGTCAATTTCTTTCCCTCACTTCGTCTTCTATTCTTTTCCTTCCTTCCCTGTCAATAGTTTATCATTTTATGGATGTTGTATTTCCCTCTTTTGATGTGAGATTTTATCGGTTTTAGTTCATGTCAGGTCGGAGGGACTGATGACCGCGTAGTTTGGTCCATTCTCCAACCAACCAAATTCAAAATATCGGCGCAACAGGAGTGGTAAAGTACGGAGACTTTCTCTTGCCTCATGACAAAGCAGCTTGACCGGTATGGACATCAACAAAATATCGTTCCCGTAAGTGTTCCACACCGAACTATTAATCTAACAATAGGTATCCGCTGTGTGGCATGTTGTTCCTTGCTCGTCGAGAGAAGGCAATAGGCCAGGCTTCTGAAATGCAGTTAACTCCTGTCCGTTAGTGGTCAGCCTTTGAATTGGCCTGATTCAATCTGACCCTACTGATATCTATACCAGGATCTCCTGTTAGATACATGTACGTAATTTGGCCGCTACTTTCCTCTGAAGTCTAAGCTGTACCCAGCGTTTTAGATTTTAGGGGATAACCTCATCTTAAAATCTCGTGTCCATTAAATGCCTCCGTTCAGTAGTAATTCTTTCTGGCCGCGGAATCTTCAGTCACTGCGACACGCACTGGGAAGCGACTGCGAAGTCTCGGCTATCGACAGAGTTGCTCATGACTGCAGATCAAAGATTTCCGTAGTAGTTCTATGATACCGATAACACATGACGTTGATAGTGTGCGAGAAAGTAACATAGCGGCGGCTTTCGCGAATTGTATGCGGAACTCTTGTAGCGGTTCGGCGCTGGCTGTGTCACACATACGATAAAGCTTTTCTGTGAAAATAAGCACGCAGTTCGATGTGTCAGTCGTAATATCGCACCTAGATTGTCACGCACGTTATTGTGCAGTTAGTCATATTTTAGGCTTCATTCCATAACGTATAAATTCAATAATATCTAAAACATTCTTGTAGTTGTCAAAGAGAGAATAAATTCCCTATTAGTTAAGAGATACATCGGTTTCAACCTAGTTAAACAAACGTGATCGTCGAAAGGAAATAATTCATTTCTTGTGCAGTAATAATCTCTGGTGATTGTGGACTAGTGACCTTGCTTTACTGTACGTTTCGCTGCCAGCTGATTCATCGTTTCAAGGAAACGAGACAGGGCAGACAATAAGACAATGCGGAGTTACTACCGCTTACCTTACTTCCCTGAAATGAGAGGCATGGATTCCTTCTAGAATATTGTAACATTCTTTCACACACTCACAGCACACTGTCGTAAAACTCTGATTCATATTCTTGCGGCTGCACGCTGTTGAATTATTTCTTGCTACCTATCCGTTTCCGATATCGCAGTACGTGCTGTTAAGTGTATAGATGACGTCGCAAGAACATGAATCATATTTTCTTCCAAAACTGAAGGGCGAAATATAACTGCCGCCCTTAGTTACACTGGAATACCATGGCACTAAACATTTTTGCAAAAAAGATAGTAGCATCATGAAGCCATTTCGAAAAATGTAGAAAAATAGTCTTTTAAGTAGCAGTACTCAGCTGAACAGCAAACTTTCCTGAGGAGAAGCTTACAGGAAACTTTCTTGAGGAGAAGCGTAAAATCCTTGTAAATTGAAGACACGATCGAATAATGAAACAAACAGGATTAGTGTTGTTCAGCAATTCTTATTCGTTAGTGGTTCTAGATATGGTGTGTCATGACGATTCGTAATTTTTTAGGGCACTTATCAAAAATGTGGGTTTGTAGATAGTTTTCCATACTTCACAGAAAATCAGCAGTTTCATGCTATCTTTTAAACTTCTGGATGTCTTATAGCACATGTTCCGTATCCGTGAGAGGCATTAAACCTAATAACATAGCGTCTTGGCGTTATGTAGCAGTGGACAGTCAAAGTGGTTAAAATAGTCTTGCTAGATAAACTTCATTTGAAGACACCGAACAAACTAGTCCTTACTTTAAACGACATAAAACTGTTACTAGCTGACGTTGTTGGTGTCACATTGTTGACAATATTGAGGTTCCTGAATGATGCGCCTTAGTTTTTTTTTCTAGATTAAAGGAAAATGATTTCTTCTGTTACCTGGAATACACACAAAAAGGGAAAGTAATTAAGCGTCTGTCAATCTTTGTAGCACATACAGGTTCCGTAGAAGTTTGACAAGACGTTTTTAATTTCCTTGCTCTACATTTCATTCTCGTTGTAGTTCAGACCACGACGGAACGTGCTGCGGTTACACAGCCTGACTTCTGTTGAGCTACTTTCCACGAACGAAGAATGTGCAGTTTTTTTAATGTAGCCTACAGCTCAGGTCCAAATACTTAGAGTAACAGCATCAGAAGACGAAAAAGCAACCTAGTGGGCTGGAGCGAGTGTACGCGCTACTTGGCGTGGAGTCCCTCGTGTCGTTTTACGGGATAAGTGTGAAGTGGGCAGATGGCTGCCAAAGCTCGCTGGCTCTGTCCTGCTGTTATCAGACCATTAACGTATTACCTGAGCTCAACCATTAGCTGAGCAGTTACCACACCTGCTGATTTGTTTGTAAGCTAAAGAGTGTGGCTCGCAGGTAAATCGGAGTCAGCGAAGGCCTACTGTGGGAGCTTTGTTAAGTTTCTGAAGTTACTTATCCGCTTGTATTGCTCATTGGCATTTTTTTCTCCACTACCATTCCAGTGGGTTTTCAAACTTAATATCTGGTAAAATTTTAATGCAATCTAAAGACGCTTGTTGTGGCAAATTTTTGAATTCACGGGATGCAGACGTAATCGGAGCTCTCAATGACAGCTCCTGCGGATTACACTATGTGATCAAAAGTATACAGACACCCTCAAACATACGTTTTTCATATTAGGTGCATTGTGCTGCCAGGTACTCCATTTTAGCGACCTCAGCAGTCATTACACATCGTGAGAAAGCGGAATGGGGCGCTGCGCCAAACTCACAGACTTCCAACGTGGTCGGGTGATGGGGTGTCACTTGTCACACGTCTGTACGCGAGATTTCCACAGTCCAAAACATTCCTAGGTCCACTGTTTCCGATGTGACAGTGCAGTGGAAACGTGAAGGGTCAAGTACAGCATAAAAAGGTACAGGCCGACATCGTCTGTTGACTGACAGAGACCGCCGACAGTTGAAGCGGGTCGTAATGTGTAATAGGCAGACACCTATCCAGACCATCACACAGGAATTCCCCAAACTGCATCAGGATCCGCTGCAAGTACTATGACAGGCGGGAGGTGAGAGAACCTGGATTTCATGGTTGAGCGGCTGCTCATAAGCCACACATAACGCCGCAAATGCCAAACGACGCCTCAATTGGTGTAAGGAGCGTAAACATTGGACGACTGAACAGTGGAAAAACGTTTTGTGGAGTGACGAATCACGGTACACAATGGCCGAGTGTGGGTTGGGAGAATGCACGGTAAACGCAGTCTGCCAGCGTGTCTAGTTCCAACAGTAAAATTCGGAAGCGGTGGTGTTATGGCGTGGTCGTGTTTTTCATGGAGGGGCTTGCACCCCTTGCTTCGCGTGGCACTGTCACAGCAAAGGCCTACATTGATTTTTTAAGCGCCTTCTTGCTTCCCACAGTTGAAGAGCAATTCGGAGACGGCGATTGCATCTTTCAACACGATCGAGCACCTGTTCATAATGCACGGCCTTTAGCGGAGTGGTTACACATCACCCATGTAATGGACTGTCCTGCACAGTCCTGACCTGAATCCTACAGAATACCATTGAGATGTTTTGGAACGCAGACTTCGTGCCAGGCTTCATCGACCGATATCGATACCTCTCGTCAGGGCAGCACTTAGTGAAGAACGGGCTGCCATTCCCCAAGAAACCTTCCAGCACCTGATTGAACGTATGCCTGCGAGAGTGGAAGCTGTCATCAAGGCTAAGGGTGGGAAAACATCATAATGAATTCCAGCATTATTGATGGAGGGCGCCACGGTCTTGTCATTTTCAGCCAGGTGTTCGGATACTTCTGATCACAAAGTATATGTGGTTGTGGTAGCAGACGTGGTTCAAGCAGGTATTTCAGTGGAAGTTTATTTTACTTGCAATTAAATTATTGACATAACTAGGTAGGTGGTGAGACGCCTACAGCTGAGTACTACTCCCTTGTGTGCCACAGCAAAGGTTCGTAATTGAAAGTGCAGGTCATTTCTGCAACTGCTTCAGTTTATGAATGTTACTGTCTTGGAACTGTCATCTATCATTGACGACAAACTACATGAGCATGTTGACTTACTGTAACGCTGTGGTTAGTGTGCTGAATTGTTTACAGCTGTATGAAACAGGTGCTAGAATGGAAATCGCCTGTTATTCTTATTACAGGCTTCTGTGCAATAAACACTTCTTTCAGTGACTAGTTACCACAGAATATGATGCCATAAGACATTTGTGAATAAAAATAGAGACGTGAACTTTCTACATTTTAACCTCCATAATCTGATACAATCAGTAACGCGGAAGTTGCAGAGCTTACGTGTTTAAGATCTGTAACATGTGACACGAAGTTCAGGTTCTTTCCGACACACTCAATGATTTAGAATAGTTTCACGTATCTACCTACCTACTTGCATGCATGTTTTAATAGTGTGATCAGACCGTACGCGGTATTTCAAAGTTCAATGACACTTCTTTTTTTGCAGTGTGTCAATATTTTCAGGAAATATTTACATTTTCAAGTGATGACTCGATGAGGTATTTCTGCTTCTTGGATATACAGTATGATTGGAAATTATTTATATGCAGGGCGATTATTAACCCCTGAAGCGACGCAAATGACGCCGGGGCAAGTAATTTAATACAAGACACATGTGACCTCAAACGTCGGGAAACACCCCAGATGTGGATGACAAATGAAGATGTGACGTCATCTGATGACGCACCTCGGCCCACGTGTACCGACTGCGCTTGTCGATCCCACCCTCGCGGTATGGGGCAGTGCTAGACATCCACCCACTAGACTACTCACTTTCCGAACACCTTTTCGAAATTTACACGTGGAAGTTACAAAATTGTCTTCGACGTAACCAACAAAACCTGTTATTTCGTTTCTTTCCTTGTCCACTTTTTTGTTTTTGTTTAGACTTCATTTAGTGATGGCTGCATAGGTCATTTACTGATAGCGGTGCAATTTGGAAGCTTATATTTATTTACTTGTGGCGCAGTATGATAGGTTTTTGTTGTATGTGCGTTGCAATTAACTAGCGGAGACCGCTAGACCGGTAAATGAAATAATAAATCTTATAGGAATATAAACACAGAACTGTCTAACGCAACGCCTGAAACACAGCCTGCCAGACAAGAGTCGAACCCTGAGCCCCACGCGCTTAAGTCCAGCGCGTAGGCCCGGAGCCACACCCACGTGAATGATGGGACGTTGCGCTCCATCGCTACATGTGCGGCGAGGTACATCATCCGGTGCCGTAACACGTTCAACGTTTGTAATATACTTTTAGGGATTTTCCTCAGATTTGCGGCACCTTGTCTTTATATTAAAGTACTTGTCTCGGCGCCACCTATGCTGCTTCGGGGTTTTTTAAGCGTTAATAAGTCACCCTGTATAACGACACAAAGAGCGTCCCATTATCGAGCCATGTGGGACACGTGTTAGCATTCTCCTTCTGAAAATGCAGTTTCTTTGTGCGTACTCCTTGGGCTTCTTAACGAGACATTCCGCATCCCTTTAGAGAGCATGAAATCGTTACTTCTAAGTTCTCACACATTATTTTAGCTTCTCAAAAATCTAATGTTCGTGGCTGACGAGAACAGAGTGCAGGAAGAAAGTCGTAAGTTACCGTCACCATCCCGTGCGGTTTGCCAAGAATGTACCTCAAACGACGTTTGGATATGCCCTTCCCGTAAGCAGCTGCGTAATCCTTTTGGAAACAAATTTTGGCGGTAGCTGTCACCCGTGGTGGGTACGCAACTGTATGGAAGTAATTTTAAAAACAGCTATCAGTTTACCGGAGGATTTAGGTACAGCAGTGGATGCAGTCAGTGACACGATAACGTACGCTACATTGGTGAGTAAACCCAAGTCCGGCCAGTACTCTGATGGGTTTGGTTCAAATGGCTCTGAGCACTATGCGACTTAACTTCTGAGGTCATCAGTCGCCTAGAACTTGGAACTAATTAAACCTAACTAACCTAAGGACATCACACACATCCATGCCCTAGGGAGGATTCGAACCTGCGACCGTAGCGGTCGCTCGGCTCCAGGCTGTAGCGCCTAGAACCGCATGGCCACTCCGGCCGGCCTGATGGGTTTAGTCCAGACACTTACGTGATAGTGATAGCCCTACATGTTATCCGGCTGTCGACTTTCACAGTGGAGCTAATCCCCCAGAAGACAAGTTTTAATTTGTTGTCCAGAATAGCTTTTCCTTACTTATCACGTCTCCAATACTTGTCTAGCAAAAACAATACAGTAAACTGGAGTGATTAAAGTAGTCAAAATGTTTCGCTCCCTGTTTGGATCTGAAGACATACTACGGCTGTCAGATTAGAAAGAAAAGAGATAATTCAAAAAAACTTTCTGTATAGCAATTACCAAAACTAAAGGGATTTATCACACACTGACAACGGTAATATGTAGACGAACATTAAATTCCGTTCCGTATTCCGGATTTGGTGAAGCTGTCGCCTCTTACGATAAGAGCATCAAATGAAACTCACGGTTTGGCTTTGTCCCTGATAGGTGCAATTCCAGATATCGCGTAACAGCCAAATGGCAAACTGCTCACAGAGGCAAATAATAACCCGATTCAAACAAGTGTCGTTGTCGTACGACGCATTTGGCTTCTGCGACGTAGAATGCTTCATTCGCGCTATTTTTGCCAATGCTAGGCAAAGACACACTGCTTCAACGCTCCTCTATCACTCCATTCCTCTCGTCATTGGAAGGTGGACGGCCTGAAAGTTGGAAGATGTAAGGATATATCAGATTTTGAGACAACGTATTTAAAATGTAGAAAACCAGGTGTAAAGTTTCGGAAAACGATCAAATACGTTTATTCATTAAATGAAACAACAATTTCACTGTTACCAGTCACCGTTTTATTTATTTCCACGACGCGTTTCGAAGGTTTAAACATCCATCATCGGGTGGGTTTACATTAGTAAGTATTACATTTGTGTGTGTGTGTTGTGTTACGGTTTTTGGAGGAACTTGTGGCACTGCCTAGTGGAGAAACGAGACACTATTTCAAAATATGGTTTAGGATAACGTTTATGAAAAATTAAACTGATATCTAATGGTAAACATTAAATAAGTAAACTACAGTACCTTAATGTCTGTAACAGTCACGGTAAAGCCTAACCTAAAAATGTTCGCATTTAACGTTTATTGATAATTAACATTAGCTCATTTTGTGGTTTAAAAATGGCTATTTCTGATTTATTTGTAAAATGTTTTTATTAAAATTAGGTTATCGTTTGTGTGAGAATAATTAGATGCTTTTTCGCCAGTCTTTGTATTGGGAGTTGTTAAAGTGCATGATTGCGGCGTTCTGTGAAGTTTGCGTGCACGTTTTGTTTTTGTGGCGATCGTGAGACTGAATTCCAGAGAAAACGGATAATGCGAACTAGCAACAGTTACGAAGTACCTATGTATGAGAGTTACCAGAGACTGGACGATTATTCTCTTAGATTTCAATAGGTAGGTAATGGGCTGCAAAAAAAGTTGTCGAGTATCTATTGAAGATAAGTGCTCAAAACATCCAAAAATCTGTAAGGCCGATGAGATTTTAGTGGAAATCACAAAGTCGTATCCAATGAAACCCGTTTGAAACTACACAAGCGCGTATGCGTCGCTCACTTTGATAGAATGTGTCAACTCAATGGGTGCCGCGTCTTCATTAACCACCGACCAAGAGCACCTTCTAATGAACTTCGCTGCAGATTACTTCTTTTAGCGAAATTGCAGTGTTTCTGTGATGTCTTGTAAAAACTGTAACATGAAATACACACCCGAGATGTGTGAAACGGCGGGCGAGAAAAGAAGAAAATGAGTGTCCGTCTGTTGAAAAAGCTGTCGAACGAGGTGACGCAGTGGTTGCACGATGAAGCCGTATCCCGTGCTTTCCATAAATCGCTCAAGTCAAATGCCTGGAAAAGGACATGACTGATTTCCTTCTCCATCCGTCCCCAGTACGAGATCTCTAACGATATTGTTGTCGACGGAATGTGAAACCTCAGTCTCTTCCTTTGCAAATAAACTTACGTCTCGGATCTCATGAAAATTCGTGGTGCGGTACTTCAAGGGTAAACGCATAGTCTGGAGTACTCATGCGTCATCTCTGCACAAGAGAGAAGTTGTTTAGGCTAAACACAAACATCTTGCAGGGAAGAAAGTTGTTTTTCACCACAATGACATGCCTTCACATAGGTCTTACGTATTTGCTAAGAACACTCGACCTTGGCTTTGAAGTGCTTTCACAAATGTTTTCCTTTACGGATTTGTTTGTAAAAAAGAATTTTCTGTTCCCAAACAGGCAATTAAAAAATGGCATATTGGACAAAGATTAACATGAAATTCAGTGGAGACTGAACGTGTATTTTGTGGAGGACAAATTTCGAGGGTGTTGGTATAGACCTAGGCCCTGCTAGCTTTTGATACTTGCAAAATTACCGTGCTGAAAAATTAAAAAGCACTCTCTAAAATCTAATTTGTCCTTTCAGAGACAGGCAATGTTTGAAACTTCCCTCTTGTATGAGGCTGTAATTAGCACGCCAGAGGTCATTACGGAGTGGACATGTCGTGCACTGAACGTTGTGCACATTTCACAAACGGCGAGCTACATACCTGGTGGCTTGTAAGAGTGGCTGTATCGCAAGTGACATTTATATTCACGACGATTGTACAGAAAAACAATTTTCGTGCTCTGTATATGTTCCGCTTCGTATTTGTTAGTTCACAGATACGTGTAATGCTTTACAAAGGGGAATTTATAAGGCACGACGTTAATAGTATTTGGCATCCGTCGTTGCAGGTTTTTCGTAAACGGTATTCAACACAAGTGCAGGCGTTCTTCTGATCGCCTGAAGTGTTCACGGAAAACTGAGGAACCGTCAGCTATTGCGGCTACATTGTTTGTGTGGGACCCTAGGTTCCGATAATACTCGGGCCCAGGAATGCGTAACGAAATGCCTATAAACAGGAAAAAACTTTCTTCTTGATCAACGGAAAATGTTGGCTAGGAAGCAAATGGAAATACCGCTCAGGACGTGAAAAAGACAACGCTGTGTCATTATGCTCAGGTAAGTTTGTCAGATGAGCGAGGATAAAATTTATGGGTAGATAACAATTTTAATTGAAGATACTCGTCAAAATTTCATATTCTAAATTGGTTGAGTGTGTAATTCAGTAAAGCACACCGTATGGAAAAATACCATTAGAGCAGTTCCATGCCCAAATTGTTTTAAATTCAAATGCAAAAGCAACAATAGATCACAAAGCCAGCAAGCATCTTGAAATAAATGAAGAAATATAGACGTAAATATACAATAGATAATACAAAACCTCTAAAATCCATAAATAAGAAACTGAAAAGCAAACCAAACCATAGTTACAAAGTCCGACAACAGTAGTACATTAGTTGCGATAGAAACGGACTACGTAGACAAAACACATTAATTCAATGATGCTAATAATATTCAGCACATTAAAAAATACCCCAAAAATTTCAAAGTAAAATTATGGAACAACAAAAGAAAACACATTTCCTATTGACAGAAACCGGAAAGAAATCTCACATGCATGAACCTAAAGGTACAACACTTAATAACACGGTCAAAATTAAACAAAGAAGGCAATCCAATATGCCCCATGGTAAAAACGGTATCAATAGCCCAGTATACAAACTGTCATTAAAAATGACATAAATTCTGACAAAAGTTACACATATGAAACATGTTCTATAACAAGCAGTTTATTACTAGCTGAACTAAATCCAAAAATCTCAAACATGTTCAATTTTTATCACTTGACATCACCAACCATTACTCAAACATTCCCAAACAAGAACATATAACAGCAACCTTTTGAAACACGAATTTTCATACACAGATATTGTCGAATTCATGGAACTCCTCCAGCTAACCCTACGTGAAAAGTATTTACACCCACTCTCTGCAAACGACAAGTGCATAGCAGAGGGTACTCCCATTGCACCACACAGTAGGCCCTCTTCGTACCCGTTTCACGTTTGAGTCGTGGAAGAATGACTGCTTAATTGCCTCGGTTCGCGCTGTAATCTCTGATGTTACAGGACTGTAGTACATAGCCAGATGCCTCACCTAATGCTGGCTCTTGAAACTTTTTAAGTAGCCTTTCGCCAGACGGTTGGTCATTCTTCAAGCGTTTTTGAGTTTTTCTCATTTCGAAGTAGATTAGATTAATACTTGTTCCATAGATCATGAATACGACACTTCGTAATGATGTGGAACGTGTCAGGTTAATAAAAGATGTCTGTACAAGATATTACATTACACAAAATATTGCATGACACTAATGTTTAAGTTCTTTTTTTTCCTTAATTTATATCTAAAAATTCAGCCAATGAGTGGAAGGAGTTGTCATCTAGAAATTCTTTTAATTTATTTTTAAATGTTAGTTGGGTATCTGTCAGGCTTTTGATGCTGTTTGGTAGGTGACAAGACTTCTGTGGCAGCATAATTTACCCCTTTCTGTGCCAAAGTCAGATTTAACCCTGCATAGGGAAGATCATCCTCTCTCCTGGTGTTATAGCTATGCACACTGCTATTACTTTTGAACTGGGTTGGATTACTAACAACAAATTTAATAAGTGAATATATATACTGTTAGGTTACTGTGAGGATCCCTAGATCCTTAAATAGATGTCTGCAGGATGACCGTGGGTGGGCTCCAGCAATTATTCTGATTACACGTTTCTGAGCAATGAATACTTTTCTACTCAACGATGAATTACCCCAGAATATGATGCCATACGAAAGCAGTGAATGAAAGTAGGCATAGTAAGCTAATTTACTGAGATTCTTATCACCAAAATTTCCAATAACCCTAATAGCATACGTAGCTGAACTGAGACGTTTCAGCAGACCATCAATGTGTTGCTTCCAGTTTAACCTCTCATCAATGGCTCTTGCGTGGATAAGACAAACCGGTGACAATTCGTATTGCACTGCCCTCTTTCTCCCTATGTGTTCAATAGTCCCACCAACTTCGGTAATAATCCGTAGAAGTGTTTTTTCTTGTTCTCAAGTGTAAACGTGTACACACACACACACACACACACACACACACACACACACACACACACACACACACACCAACTAATGGTTAATATAGTGCTCGCAAGTTACTCTGAACGGCAATGGATCTGCAGATCTGCAACTTTCGCAAAAAAGTACAAGGAGATCATGAAGTGACAAGTGGAATATATCAATTTCAGCTTACACAGTCTTTATTTGAACATCAATTTTGTCCTGATCAAAATTTGTAAGAGTATTTTCATACTAAAGCACTGATGATGAAAAAGGCCTGGCCTTTCGCGGACTAGGCTCGGTTGAAACTTCCGTAAGCTGGCCACTGAAGGCAAAAGATAATGGTTTTACATAAAAATTGAGGAAATTTGTGTTTGGATAAATACGAGGAACGCTGTACAACTGCTGACGCTGCCATTTCTTTCAAAACTACAACTATAGAATGCAATTGCCCAGTTCCATAACACAGCAGATATCGACATGCATTTCTCAGGAATGTGATGATTGAGTACTGCAATAGCCAATCATGGTACGTTATAGTGTTTTTTTCCTCTGACAGCCTGTAGAGCCACACACTAATAAAGATCTCCCCCGCCCGTCAGTTTCCACCTTAAATGACAATCGTTTTTGGTTTCAGGCGGCAAAATAGCTGACCTGTAGATAGGTATCATGCAAGTGAAAGATGAACGCCGGCAGAACCACAAGTAAAAAACGCCAAGATTTTAAAATGTGTTGCTGAAGAACGAGGAAAAATTTCGAAGTGAGGGGCTGTTGAACGCTATTTAGGGCCCTTAGTCAGGAAACGGTTTGTACAACATACGCTAGGGGATTAGAAATTGTAACGAAATCCAGGAAGGTGACAACGCACTCTAAGCACCAGAGAGATAATTGTGAAATTATTCGAAACGTGTCCGAACACCAGAAAACATTGCTTATGTGGACGAAAGGCCAACGTCTATTAGCTGTACAGGTGGCAGTTACGTCCCGTTTCTTTCATGAAAGACTTGCATATTTATTCATACAAATTTTGTGCATGAGTTAAGGGCAACCTGCGCGATGGACGGTGGTTTCTGAATGTCATGCTATCGTGACTTACATTAGGCATCAGAAAATACTGACCAGAACATTGAAGAGCCGTTGCTTAATGTACAGATTTGTTTAGTGTGCAGTGTCCGGACCGAGCGTGATTTGGCCTGCCTGTAATAGTGGGTATAGAAACATGTCTATTATCATCGCAGATAGTTTTATTACCGGCTTAACGATGGCTGGACCCTCTTGTTTCTTTAGTAGATTTGATACGCTGGAGTAACATGCCCCCATTAAATTTCAGACCTCGAACAACGTAAGTTAGGTGACGTCTATAGTATCGTTTGCGAATGTAACACTCTTTGTATGGTTACCAGAGACAGCCAGTGTGGGCAGAGAGACAACAGATCGGCCGTTCTGACTGTCGAACTCCCTAATCCCTGATAACGTTACGAAGATAGTGTCTCGTCGTCTGAAAGATAGGGGTTTGACAGGCAGAGCATATGTGCCAAGCAATATTGTTTTTGCTGGAATCAACGTTCAAGCACGAGTAATACTGTCTTGCATTGTGCAAAAAGACGTCTCTGCGCTTCCAAAGAATTTGTCCATGTAATTGCTGGCTAGAATTGGCAACATAGAAACTTAGGGGTTTTCCATCCCACTGCACTGATTTTTCATTTCATTGATTTCAAATAAAACATCTTTCGCCAGGCAAAACTGTCATACAGTGACTCAAATATGGCGTTTGCTGACTGCATTACAAAATTCAAAACACAACTATGTGAGATATTTACTGAAATAGAAGAAAAGATAAAGTACTAACTGTCCTTTTGTAAAAATTTGGAAGTGGCATGTACAATTGGCAGCGTACCTGACCATGGAACTAACAGCTACTCTAAGAGAAAATAATATTTAATTCTTAAAATATTATTTAGTGTAATTGTTCTTAGATTGTTGTAGTTATCACAGTCTATTTATATATGCGCAATGTCCTAATCAACGAATACCATCTGCTTTTCATCCAACACTGCTCTCGTCCTCTGTTAGTTTCTGTTCCCTGAATATGCAGTCAGTTACAAAATGAAATTCCCTCATTGGTGGACGCGAAAGAATCGGAACGATTTATTGCTCTTAGCCTCAGCGTGCAGACGGCGGAGACCTTTTTACTGGTAATAACTCCTTATGTCTCTCCGTTACATTCTCAGGCACAAGTGACGATTAAGTAAATATTTCGTTAGATCAGTCATCGATTAAAAATGATTGATTAAAATCATTCCGCTGCATATCGGCCGTAACGCAAACCCTGCAGCGCTGGTGACCTTATTCTCTTACATAAAACATCGGGTATAAAGTAATTTTAGATTGTACATTGTAATTGCACCTGGATGATCCATTATCACGTTTTTTTACTACAGTACTGGCCACTAAAATTGCTACACCAAGAAGAAATGCAGATGATAAAAGGGTATTCATTGGATAAATATATTATTCTAGAACTGGCATGTGATCACATTTTCACTCAATTTGGGTGCATAGGTCCTCAAAAATCAGTACCCAGAACAACCACCTCTGGCCGTAATAACGGCCTGGGAATTGAGTCAAACAGAGCTTCGATGGCGTGTACAGGTACAGCTACCCATGCATCTTCAACACGAAACCACAGTTCATCAAGAGTAGTGACTGGCGTATTGTGACGAGCCAGTTGCTCGGCCACCATTGACCAGACGTTTTCAATTGGTGAGAGATCTGGAGAATGTGCTGGCCAGCGCAGCAGTCGAACATTTTCTATATTCAGAAGGGCCCGTACAGGACCTATAACATGCGGTCGTGCATTACCCTGCTGAAATGTAGGGTTTCGCAGGGATCGAATGAAGGGTAGAGCCACGGGTCGTGACACATCTGAAATGTAACATCCACTGTTCAAAGTGCCGTCAGTGCGAGCAAGAGGTGACTGAGACGTGTAACCAATGGCACACCATACCATCACGCCGGGTGATACGCCAGTATGGCGATGACGAATACACGCTTCCAATGTGCGTTCACCGCGATGTCGCCAAACACGGATGCGACCATCATGATGCTGTAAACAGAACCTGGATTCATCCGAAAAAATGACTTTTGCCACTCGTGCCCCCAGGTTCGTCGTTGAGTACACCATCGCAGGCGCTCCTGTCTGTGATGCAGCGTCAAGGGTAACCGCAGCCATGGTCTCCTAGCTGATAGTCCATGCTGCTGCAAACGTCGTCGAACTGTTCGTGCAGATGTTTTTTGTCTTGCAAACGTTCCCATCTGGTGACTCGGGGATCGAGACGTGGCTGCACGATCCGTTCCAGCCATTCGGATAAGATGCCTGTCATCTCGACTGCTAGTGATAAGAGGCCGTTGGGATCCAGCATGGCGTTCCGTATTACCCTCCTGAACACACCGATTCCATATTCTGCTAACAGTAGTTGGATCTCGACCAACGGGAGCAGCAGTGTCGCGATACGATAAACCGCAATCGCGATAGGCTACAATCCGACCTTTATCAAAGTCGGAAACGTGATGGTACGCGTTTCTCCTCCTTACACGAGGCAACACAACAACGTTCCACCAGGCAACGCCGGCCAACTGCTGTATGTGTATGAGAAATCGATTGGAAACTTTCCTTATGTCAGCACGTTGTATGTGCCGCCACCGGCGCCAACCTTGTGTGAACGCTCTGAAAAGCTAATTATTTGCATATCACAGCATCTTCTTCCTGTCGGTTAAATTTCGCGTCTGTAGCACATCATCTTCGTGGTGTAGCAATTTTAATGGCCAGTAGTGTATATGTGCAATGTCACAATCAATGAATGCCACGTGCCTTTAATGTTACGAACCACGTCTACTAACACAGTCCATTCTGTTTTTGCTTTGTTGGCGAGTACGATCAAAGTATGATAGTGGCCTATCAGCGTGAAATAAATGCTGCACAATTTTCGTCAGTTGGTCTGCTAGTTCGTTGTCGCTAATATCAGCATGTCCTGTAATATGTTGTAGACGAATCACGTGACATGGTACCTTTGCTCTATTGAGACTTCTCAGTATATCGTGTGCCAAGGGATTTAGTTCATCCTTCGGATGCCCTCGTAAGAAACGGTAAGGCACTTCCTCAATTTGTAAGTTGACTACGCCTATGTAAATAACAACCTGAGAATACGTACATCGCTCACTCCGGGACTGGAAACCCTCTACCATTGGCCAGAATGAAGGATGAGGAACTTTTGTGGCGTCGCCAAATGCAACAAAGCAGGATTAAATATTACTTCGATTATTTCTCCGAATACATCTCGTCGCCATATCTTTGGCGGCGGCTGCTGGCTTAGCAAGCCGGCGAGGAATCTGTTGAACCCAGTGGCTCAGATCGCTGCAACAGCCCTGGGCTCAGGACGGCGAAGCTCTGCGAGATGACGACGGCGAAGCTCTGCGAGATGACGACTGCACGAATGTTGACACTGCCGTTCTGGGATACTCTGTCCCTCCCAGGTCACTGCCCGTGTTGTCCTATCGGATAATCTGCGATGTCGGATGCAGTGAGGTCGTGTTGAACGCTGATTCTGGGTTGCCGGTTCGGTAGACCTTCTGACCCATGCGATGTTAGTTCACAGCAGTTTGCGCCCCAGGCTGGATCGATATAGTTAGGTCCCTGGACTACCCATCAGTGGCGGCTGATGCTGGAGGCCGGCGTCTTATCTGTGCCTACGTAGCGTGAAACATCCCCTTTTGAACAATTATACAAGACTGTCCTTAAACTGACACACAATATTTTGTTAGCGCAACGCAATCTGACTTTCAAAATTCCCTACAAAAGAATGGCCCTGACTAACATTAAACTATACCTTTCACAAATCACTTACCTCACAAAAATCTTCGCTGCTCAAGCTACTGCAATACAGCGAGCGCCACTACTGCCAGCTAAATAAAAGATTCAAACTATGGAAGACACTAACTACTGATAGGGATAGTTAGCAAATGAAAGATATTAATAGAGAACAAACAATGTATTTACCTTGATAGTCATAATATATATAGCAGTTCATGACAAATTACAAAACTCCGCCATCTCTCTCCCCACATCCACCACTGCTGGCGGCTCACCTCCAACTGCGCAACGCTACGCGCTGTTCACAGCCAGCTGCCTAACACTACAATGGCGAGTATTACAACAATGCAAAGCAGCCACAGACTGCACACAGCACAGCCAGTGATTTTCATATTGAGCGCTACGTAACGTTGCCAATAAGAAAACATAAACAGCCTACTTACAAGCGTTGGTGGCAGTATTACTACCGGGACTGAAACAAAACCGCAAACATTTGGGGGCTGTACAGGCGTAATAGAGGCTGTTTTGATAAGTCTGATAAAGCAAGAAAAATGTTTCGTAAACAAACCACCTTTCTTCTCAACATAGCCTTCTTAGAGTGATACACACTTGGCCCAGTGATCCTCCAGCTTTTTCATCACATCTGAAAAATAGGTTGTCCGACTCTGCAAAATGCTGGTTGACTGCAACTATCACTGCGTTATTTGATGGAAATTTCTCCCCAGAAAGGCAAAGTTAAAAGTGAAGGAACAGGAAGTAGTCACTTCGGGCTACGCCTGGTGAATAGCGCGGATTAGGAATCATTTCAGAGCCCAGTTCATGTACTTTCGCCGTTGTTATCGCTGATGTAAGGGATGTTGCATTATCCTGGTGAAAGAGCACATTTTTTCGTGCCAGCCTTAGGCTTTTTGCAGCTAATGCAAGAATCAGACGATCCAACAGTGAAGCATAAAAGGGTCCAGTTATTGTTCTGCTTTTTTCCGAGTAATCTAAGAGCATTATTCCTAGGGAATCCCAAAAAAAGTGGCCATCACCGTACCAGGTTACGAAATGGTCTTTGGCTTCTTCGATGCACTTTCACCAGCCTTTGTTCATTGTTGTGATTATCGTTTTGACATTGCTGCGTTATGATGGTTGAAGATTTTATCAAGAGTCACAAATCGGCGGATAAGTATTAAAGATGGCGATTAAACATCGCCATACATTGTCGGATGTCCTTGGGGTCAAGCAATCGCGGCGCCCACGGCTTCTTCGTAGCCAATTCTCCGTGCAGAACACGAAGCACTCGGTCACTTCAGAGGCCTACACTCTCAGTAATCTTAGGAATTTTTATGCAGCGGTCTTGCATTAGGGTATAGCGGAGCTATTTCGCTCACGTGACTCTTTCGCCTGAATTAAGTTTTACTATAGTGCGCTTGTTCCCCACAGTCGAGTCCGTTTCGCCTTCAGTGTGTGCTAGTATCATGTGTCGCCGTATGGGGTTATAGTAATGGCGTTTTCTGTTACTTTATTCACAGAACAGGACAAAAAACTCTAGAAGTAAGCGAATTGTGATGAATTATTCCCATAGTTAAAGAATAAAACCTAAGAAATTTATATGTACTATGCACAATAATGTAAAATTTTAAAACTCATGTAACTCGTATAAGAACCAGCTTATGCAGTATGTCAACAAAAATTGCTGGCTTTTCCACAAACGTCGGACGGGCCACGTCGTTCGAAATGTCGGCGGAGGTCTATTTCACCACGTACACGTGGTCTCATTTCTGCTCACACAAATCACTAATTTAATCGATGTTTTACTGCGAAATTACGGAGAATACATTCTTGATTTTTCATTTCAGTAAATACAAAAGGAAAAAAGCAAAGTGCTTCATTCTGGAAGATATGAAGTAACCAGTAACAAAGGGTACAGACAGCTCCTGGATAGTGCCAGCAATCTGCTACATGATTTCACGAAGCGTGCGTGGGTGCAAAAAGGAACAAATATTTACCTACGGTAAATGCTTGTGATTTTGACACTGAAATACACGGGGCAGAACAGCCTGTTCACTGAGTGGAATAGACCCATATAGGGAGTGCTATTTGAGTGCCAAAATAAATTTGTCAATCACGAGCATTTATCATAAGCAAATATTTTTCTTTCTTTTTGCATCCACTCACGCTTCGCGAAATCATGAAGCAGATTGCTGGTACTTTATCCAGAGGAGCTCCCTGTAACATTTGTTGCTGCTTGCTTCATATCTGCCACGCACCATGAAGCACTTTGCTTTTTACTTCTGTATTTACTGGCCAACTGAAAAGAAATAGAGAACGTGTTCTCTAGAATTTCGCAGTAAAACATTAATTTGATTTGTGTAAGCGGAAATAGGCTGACGTGTATGGGGCGAAATAGACCCCCGCCGACATTTCGAAAGACGCGACAAGTCAGATCTTTGTGGAAAACGCCAGCAATGTTTGTGGAGACGCACTGCATAAATTGTTACTATACAACTAACATGATGAGTTTAAAATTTAACGTTATTATGCATGGTACATCTAAATTTCTTAGGTTTTACTCTTTAACTATGGGAATAACACAATTCGCTTACCTCTGAAGTGTGTTGTTCTGTCAATAACGTAACAGAAAATGCCCTTACTACAATCACATGCGGCGATATTAGCACGCACTGAATGCGAAACGTCCTTGACTCGGGGAACTAGCGCGCTGTAGTAAAAGTTATTTCATGCGAATTAGTCCTGTGAACGGAATCTTTTGACTTCTGCCTTCAGATGTTTAATACTTTCTTCGTATGAAGAAATTTCGACCTTTTATATACTGGAATGTATTGACAATTAACATAATTGTATCACTTTAACAGATTTTTTAAGTTTCGTATTGCATAGGGCTTACAGTTGAAATACGCAGAATAGCCCCTCAGTACCTTGCTATATCGTGGATTTTTTTCATTTGTTTCCTTTGTGGGCGGTCGGAGCGCGCTCTGTCTTCGGTGCTTGTCCAACGTCGTTTATTCATTAACTCAAAAGTGAATGATCTTCAAGGGTAGTGGAGAATCCGTGAGACTTTCTGCTTCGATCTGCGCGGCAGTCCAATCCCTCAATGAAAATATTTAGTACCAGCATGAAACTCGATTTTCTCCATTTTCAGTAGCAATCGACTCACTAATTCAGGCCGCTACAACAATGAACCTGTACACTGTACATTGTTGAAACCCTTTGTACGTAAATAGAAATATTAAAAAGGTAGTGAGATTTTTCTGTTTAGCAAAAGTGACAAAAAGCAGATTACAGAGTACCTGACGGCTCAACACAAAAGTTTTGTCTCAAGTACAGATAATGTTGAGGATCAGTGGACAAAGTTCAAAACCATTGTACAATATGCGTTAGATGAGTATGTGCCAAGCAAGATCATAAGAGATGGAAAAGAGCCACCGTGGTACAACAACCGAGTTCGGAAACTTCTGCGGAAGCAAAGGGAACTTCACAGCAAGCATAAACATAGCCAAAGCCTGGCAAACATAAATTACGCGAAGCGACATGTAGTGTGAGGAGGGCTATGCGAGAGGCGTTCAATGAATTCGAAAGTAAAGTTCTATGTACTGACTTGGCAGAAAATCCTAAGAAATTTTGGTCTTATGCCAAAGCGGTAGGTGGATCAAAACAAAATGTCCAGACACTCCGTGACCAAAATGGTACGGAAACAGAGGGTGACAGACTAAAGGCCAAAATACTAAGTGTCTTTTTCCAAAGCTGTTTCACAGAGGAAGACTGCACTGTAGTTCCTTCTCTAGATTGTCGCACAGATGACAAATTGGTAGATATCGAAATAGACAACAAAGGGCAACTAAAATCACTCAAAAGAGGAAAGGCCGCTGGACCTGATGGGATACCAGTTCGATTTTACACGGAGTACGCGAAGGAACTTGCCCCCCTTCTTGCAGCGGTGTACTGTAGGTCTCCAGAAGAGCGTAGCGTTCCAAAAGATTGGTAAAGGTGCTCTGGTCATCACAGTTTTCAAGAAGGGACGTCGAACAGATGTGCAGAACTATAGACCTATATCTCTAACGTCGATCAGTTGTAGAATTTTGGAACACGTATTATGTTTGAGTATAATGACTTTTCTGGAGACTAGAAATCTACTCTGTAGGAATGAGCATGGGTTTCGAAGAAGACGGTCGTGTGAAACCCAGCTCGCGCTATTCGTCCACGAGACTGAGGGCCGTAGACACGGGTTCACAGGTAGATGCCGTGTTTCTTGACATCCGCAAGGCGTTCGATACAGTTCCCCACAGTCGTTTAATAAACAAAGTAAGAGCATATGGACTATCAGACCAATTGTGTAATTGGATTGAGGAGTTCCTAGATAACAGAACGCAGCATGTCATTGTCAATGGAGAGAAGTCCTCCGAAGTAAGAGTGATTTCAGGTGTGCCGCAGGGGAGTGTCGTAGGACCGTTGCTATTCACAATATACATAAATGACCTTGTGGATGACATCGGAAGTTCACTGAGGCTTTTTGCAGATGATGCTGTAGTGTATCGAGAGGCTGTAACAATGGAAAATTGTACTGAAATGCAGGAGGATCTGCAGCGAATTGACGCATGGTGCAGGGAATGGCAATTGAATCTCAATGTAGAAAAGTGTAATGTGCTCCGAATACATAGAAAGATAGATCCCTTATCATTTAGCTACAAAATAGGTCAGCAACTGGAAGCAGTTAATTCCATAAATTATTTGGGAGTACGCGTTAGGAGTGATCATATAAAGTTGATCGTCGGTAAAACAGGTGCCAGACTGAGATTCATTGGAAGAATCCTAAGGAAATGCAATCCGAAAACAAAGGAAGTAGGTTACAGTACGCTTGTTCGCCCACTGCTTGAATACTGCTCAACATTGTGGGATCCGTACCAGATAGGGTTGATAGAAGAGATAGGGAAGATCCAACGGAGAGCAGCGCGCTTCGTTACAGGATCATTTAGTAATCGCGAAAGCGTTACGGAGATGACAGATAAACTCGAGTGGAAGACTGCAGGAGAGACGCTCAGTAGCTCGGTACTGGCTTTTGTTGAAGTTTCGAGAACATACCTTCACCGAGGAGTCAAGCAGTATATTGCTCCCTCCTACGTATATGAGGATAAAATCAGAGAGATTAGAGCCCACACAGAGGCGTACCGACAATCCTTCTTTCGACGAACAATACGAGACTGGAATAGAAGGCAGAACCGATAGAGGTACTCAAGGTACCCTCCGGCACACACCGTCAGGTGGCTTGCAGAGTATGTATGTAGATGTAGATCCTTGGAATACTCAAGCTCACCAACGTTTCCTCACGGAAATTTATTAGACTTGTCGAAGCACCCTCGTTAAAAGCGGCCTGTCTGCAGGGCACACAGACACTAGGGAAGCGACGCACGGGCTGGTCCCTGGTGGACAGCTGTGCTGGGCTGTCAGACGGAGAAACCGAGCAAGGCCCGCTGCCGTGGACTGCGAGGTGTCCGGCCAGCCAACCGCGGCAGTGAAAGCCAAGCCGGCATGTGGCGTTGGGAAACCTCCAGGCACGCGGCCAGCTCTAAACACACGGCCGGATGTTAACACGCGAGACACCTCCGCGTGTAACTTAAAAGGAGGAAGGCCCCAGCGATTGGACTGGCTTTTCGAAACTATCAATACAGTGATGTAGATTAAGTTACAAAGTATCGTACCCTGCAGCAGTCAATCCGTGTGGACTCTCATTTGCGAGTAATGGACAAAAGAAAAATGAAATTTCGCGTGATGCTTTACACCTTTCAAAATAGTAGAGTGCAGTTCTCCCACTCAAAAAGTTCGAATCTCATCAGCTGCTTTGAAGATTTTTATTTTTAAATCTCTATCGAAATCACGTTGATCGTGATTTTTATTCAGTTATTTGGTTTTAATGTATTTTTTACATATGTCATTTTAATCAACGTATTAAGTTCGTTTCATTTTTTCTTCCTTTTATTCTTCTTCCATGTGGAATCATTGTTGAAGTGAATTTATTGATTTCGGCTGAATTTCTTCCCTTTTATCTTAGTTTCGTCCACGTTATTTCATTCATTGTTTTTATTCGTCATCTTGCTGAAATTTAATTTTACGTACAATCCCTTCTTCCGTTTAAATCTTTATCTGCTTTATTTCGTGCATAGTGCGTAAAGAATTTGTTTTAAAAGGGGGGGGGGAGAGGGAGGGAAGTTGTGTGGTTGCAAATTTTGGTGTTCAGTTGATTTGAATGTTGGTATAAAGGTTTTGTGGAGGGATTCATGGCAGTGAGGGGTGGTACTGTTACGGTGGTGCTGACAACGACGATGATCTGTTGGAATGTTTCCTTATCTGCAGAGGGATAATAGTGACAGAGGAATAATAGTGCAGTCAGCGCGAAGACCATGAAAATTGTGAAAATAAGTTCGGAACGCGATATCACGCTTACTTTTCGTAAGTGAAGTTACAGCGCGACTACCAACATGTGACCAGATGAGAGGGAACGCAGATGTCGGCCAAACAACTCGAATAATTGTAAGTAATCTAACTTAATGTCGCGTATCAAAACTAAATTCCATCATTCTAGACTCCACTGAAGATGCCTTAAAGTAAAAAGCTAAGTGCGTCTGGAACAAATAAAATACTATGCAGCAAGATACTTTCTCCATATACAAAACTAATATTTCTGTGCTTGGTGCGGATGTAGGCCATGCAAACTAACTCACCTCTTAGTTTACGGTCTGCCGCGTTCAAGAGAGGAACTGGTATGAGGAAAGCAATGGAGGAGATGCTTATTTTTACTTTCACGAGAAAGCGTGTATATTTACGAAGCCCATAGTGCTGTAGAAATGTCAATCACCACTGGATAGAAGCGTCAGTCATCAGTGAAACGAAACTCATGCCCATTCAAACTCATCCATTGGTCTAACTGCGTGTACATTAATACCATGAGTGCGGAATGTGGTGCGCGCAGTAATGGTACCAGCGCTTGTTGCTGGTGATGTGGTAGCTAACGCGCCAATATCGTCTAAGATGGATAGTCGAGCAGAGACTCTACCTTAGTCTCGAAAGTAGTCTGACCTCATTCCACTTGGTACTTCAATCTGGAGCCATTAGAAAAGTGAAGTGTACAGCATCCCTGCTGATACGGTTGAAGAACTGGGCTAGCGAATTGTACCGTTTCACCAAGCTTCCCGAGGTGATTCGGCGTCTTTGAAAGAATTCGTAATTCATTATAGAGAAGATACAGTAATCCGTCGAAATGCGAAGACATGCGGCGCACCACTTAGGAGCAAATGAGTGAAAGAATGTAATAGTAACGTGCTAAAGTAGTGTTATTTAAGACTGGGCGAATTGTGGCCGGCCACTGTGGCCGAGCGGTTCTAGGCGCTTCAGTCTGGAACCGCGCGACCGCTATGGTCGCAGGTTCGAATCCTGCCTTGGGCATGGATGTGTGAGATGTCCTTAAGGTAGTTAGGTTTAAGTAGTTTTAAGTTCTAGGGGACTGATGACCTCAGTAGTCCCATAGTGCTCAGAGCCAGTTGAACCATTTTTTGAAATTACATGTAAACTTCTATCGAAATGTTCACGCTCCAAATGCATATCCACTAGTACAATATTTCCGAGGGCCGAAATTGTGTTGTCTGTCGAAAGGTTCCAGATGTACACAGTGAAACTCTAAAACACGATCATTCGTTTCTTAAATAGACTTCTAAGGCTGCAATTTGACTATAGTCGTTTTGTTCCCAAAAATTAAGGGGGAGAAAGTGATACCTAGAACTACGTGAGTTCCAATAGAGTTTTGTAAGGCAAATTCAATCAACTACTGAGAGTACCCACAAAACTGTTGGTATTATTATGGTGTAAATATACACTGAATCGTAGAGGTAGCAGCCACTTGAAGTTAAGTGTTTTGTTCATCCTTCAGCGTCTAGCCTTGGAAATACATGCTTATTGTCTACTGGAAAAATAATCTAATCCGTTCCCGAGAAAGTTAGTCACAACACAAACTTACGCGATAATCGCCGAAGTTGTTCACAAGTTCCTCGAACGAATTGTCCGCAAGTTCCTCGAACGAATTCCTTCAGTGTGTGTTGCTCCTACACATCTCGTTCAGACTTTTTGGCTGAGACGTCGTTGCCGCAGTAGTGAATTACAGGTAGATATGTAGTCGGAGTGTCTGACCTGCGATTTTCCTTTGGTTGTTGGACAATCACAACTTTTTCAAACTTTATCAGGTGGCCTTCATAAAGGTGTACCAAAAGATTGAAAGCATCTGGTTGCCTATTCCTAAACGTTCCTGTCTGTTACAATTCGCTGAGTGCTCTCCACATTATCCAGTAAACGCATCCAGACATCTTCTCCCTGCAAAACTATGTAAAGGGCACACACAGGGGGTACACTACTTCATACCGGGACTCTGTACCAGCTTGGCGGTTCGGACTGAAAAATCATGTAAGCTTGGTGCGCCCGCTCCTTGCATTATATCGTACTAAAAAGGGCCTATCATGGGAAAGTGGAAAGAATTCGACTGGCAGTCGAGTGTAATAAGTTTCGGTTGCCTAAAGACTGCTCGGTCATGGCGCGGCGCCTTCCAGTCATTCAAAAGAAACGAGGCAATTCAAACGCGCTTCCGCACAGGCACTGCCCTTTAAAGGCTGGTTCCTTCTACTTTACGAAGAATCGTTAGTGCGTGAAGTCTATGGTAACATAAAAAGCAATTCACACTTTTACAATGTTTGTACAAAGACTATTGGATATAGTGGTTAGAATGGAGGGAGGGGGCGGGAGCATGCACTGCGACACTGCCAGTGTGATAAACATTTAAAAAAATTGATCTTGAAACTAAAATTGTTGATCATAATCTCTTCGGATGGTTATATTACTAAGGCCTATCCTGAGGCAATTGCAGTTCGCCTATCTCAAGGTCTCCGTTGCCAAACAAAAATTTTATTTTTGATATTTGGTGCAACTATTGACTGAATTTAAAATGCTGACATAATCTGCTCAATAAGACCTATAATCTTACGTGAAAGGTTAAACACAGAAAAACAAGTACTAAAATTAGCAGTGTACCTGTGTTCAGGCGGTGTAACCCACTAATCGCAAATTACCCAGACTGTTCATCGTGTACTGAAGAATGAGAGCACTTACCAACTTCCAACAAGGTTAACAGATAATTTCAACATTCTCTAAACTTCTCCCTTAAATTATTCAAGCAAATATTCAACTTATTTGTAAAGCAATCAAAGTTTAAAGCTGGTTTATACAAGGCAGTTAGATTGTTTAAAGAATCGTGTGTTGATTTAATTCTAAGGTGTTTCTAGCTTCCTTGACGTTTAAATTTGAATGTAAAACGGATAACATTACTCACTTTGAGCGACCTTCTAATTTATTGTTGATTTTTATTACTGTTAGAATTGTACCAGTCCTGTGTGGCTTTTATCGGGAGGTAGCTCTTCCCAACAGCGAAAGCTAGAAGCAGTTAAATTGTCCTTCCGCACATCGAATGATATGAAATCTAAATAAAGGGTGTTTGGGATATAGTTCCCACTGCTGTTTACTTTATTAATGAATAATAATGAATTAGCCTATATTTTAGACTTCATGTGCACCTAATTTTATAACTTCAGTTATAAAAGTACTGTGAACTGCGCGCGCACGCACACGCACACGCACACGCACTTTCACGTAGCCACCTTACGCCTCTAGCGTATGTGAACTTCGTCCATGCACACCTGGTTTCTCTTAAGGTAGCGTGGACTAATGCCATAGATTAGAATCTGACTTTTGTTGCCTTGGCCTCTAGTGCCGATATTGGTTTGATGCAGTTTAAAAGTACTATCGCTTGTCAAATATCCTCAAGTCAGCGTCATCAGATTATCTGGAATACAGTTACATATTTCATCGCCAATGACAATTCGTACAAAGTAGATGGTTCACGAAGAGTTACCTTCGTTTTCAACAAGATTTCCACAAACGGGGATCAGAGATGAGAACATATTGAAAGTACAGAACGGGGTACTGGACGATTGGCGATTAATGGCGTGCCAGATAGATCTAACGAGAGTGAGTACGGCCAATTACACATGAAAATTTACTCTTGTGTTATGTAGTGATATGCGCTACGTCTCTTCAGGTCTTAAAAGAGGCAAATGCTAAAATGAATTTCCCAGCAACATTTAGCCGGTTTTAAAAAATGAGTGTTGGTGATATTGTTGGTCCTTTAGAACTGTGGATGAAACACCAGTCCGTTTCTCACGTCTGAAGCGAAATATGTCAATGCTGCTTGCGATACCACGCAAGAACAGAAAATTTTCGTCTTCCAGAAAGGCAGTGACCGCGGAAAAAGGGAATTCATAAAGTCGACCATCTTGCAAAGGGTAAAAAATAGCGAAGACTTAGTCGTACGGAATAGTTAGGGAACAAACAAAAGCAAACCTTCTAAGAGACAGTTATTGCAGAAAAGTAGATCATGTCAAGGGTTTCGAAGAAAGAACCCTTGGATCGTTCTCAGTATTAACCAGTCTGACTCATCTGGTGCGATACATAAAAAAGTTGTCAAATCAGAACAATGCACTTCACATTAGGATACTTTGGCAAGAAAAAAATGCTTTGCAATATGAATTATTGGAAGATTGAACCTGTTCAGGTCATTAAGTAGTATTTTACCTCCAAGCAGTTGTCTTTTTTGTAACAACAGACAAAGATTTAAATAAGAACAGAATCGATTCAAATTCAAATAAAGAAACAGAGGAAAGACTGGAGATGAAATGGAGAATTTTTTTTATATCTCATGTTACGCTGCAGACATACCAAATTCTTCCAGCGCTGTGGAGGCAACATAAATATTCAGACACAAAGGAATTATAGACATTGGCTGCGGAGCTGGCATCGATCGAAATAAATGAGGAAAGTTGAAAATTTGTGCCTGAACAGGGTTCGAACCTAGATGTGCTGTCTGGGCGGATGCTCTCACAACTGAGCCATCCGGATACGGTAGTCTTTGCAACTGCACTGGCTACCCACCACGCCTCCCATTAGAGTGATTAGACCGAAATTCTCAGCTTATCGACACACGCCTAATGTAGTGACCCTTGCCCATTATCTTCATTGCTCGCGGCATTTCACCGAATCCCCTAAAAGTTCTTGACAGGATTCCAGAAGTATGTGTCAGCAGATGTCTACGCACAGGTCAATCAATTGCCACCAATTACGGGACGGTGGTTTACGGGGCACGCAGCTGGCTATCGATGTGTCTTCCAATGGGTGCAAATCCAGCACATTTGCTGGCAATCAATCAATGTGAGTTCCATATAATTCCCCTCAACTGTATCACGATTCTTACCTTGCGATACGGACAGTTATCATGCTGGAAGATGTCATCGCCATAGGGCCCCGACCTCGAGCATTAAGCGATCCAGGTGGTCCACAAAAATGTTAATACGTAGTTCACTGCTGTCATAATGCCTTGGATTACCACCACAGATCCGATGGAAATGTAACTCAATTTACTACATAGCGTAATTCTGCCGTCGCCAGCCGGTATCTATGGCGCGGTGCATGTTTCGTGCAACCATTCGCTTGGATGACGGCGTGTAAGAATTAAAAGCACCGACCTAGTGTAACAAGAAATCATTCATTCGACAGCCGACACCTTGCTAATGATCCACGGGGAAAACTCAGTGATGCTGCGCCCAATGCGATCATAACTGGTGGTATCGTACGGTCGACAGGAACACGAAGGGGTCATGTGACGTGGAGCCCCCATGTTCAACAGTGGCCTGTGAACGGTGTCAACATTGTACACATTAGTCAGATTTGCCACAGATCGCTGCCTGTCCCGGATCTCTGAGGACTATCCTCGGACCTCTAAGTTTTGTGACGATGTGGTCGACAACTAGCGTACGCCCTACTCCTTACTCCACCACACTTCAGCCACTTTCCATAGGGGCTCACGACGGCAGTACATCTACATACATGGATACTCTGCAAATCACATTTAAGTGCCTGGCAGAGGGTTCATCGAACCGCCTTCACAATTCTATTATTCCAATCTCGTATAGAGCGCGGAAACAATGAACACCTAAATCTTTCCGTACGAGCTCTGATTTACCTTATTTTATGTCGGTGATCGTTCCTCCCTACGTAGGTCGGAGACAAAATATTTTCGCATTCGGAGGAGAAAGTTGGTGATTGGAATTTCGTGAGAAGATTCCGTCGCAACGAAAAACGCCTTCTTTTAATGATTTCCAGCCCAAATCCTGTATCATTTCTGCGACACTCTTTCCCATATTTCGCGATAATACAAAACGTGCTGCCTTTCTTTGAACTTTTTCGATGTACTCCGTCAGTCCTATCTGGTAAGGATCCCACACCACGCAGCAATATTCTAAAAGAGGACGGACAAGCGTAGTGAAGGCAGTCTCCGTAGTAGGTCTGTTACATTTTTTAAGTGTCCTGCCAATAAAACGCAGTCTTTGGTTAGCATTCCCCACAACATTTTCTGTGTGTTCCTTCCACTTTAAGTTCTTCGTAATTGTAATACCTAGGTATTTAGTTGAATTTATGGCTTTTAGATTAGACTGATTTCTCGTGTAACCGAAGTTTAACTAATTCCTTTTAGCACTCATGTGCATGATCTCACACTTTCATTACTTAGGGTCAACTGCCCCCTTTCGCACCATTCGGATATTTCTTTCAAATCGTTTTGCAGTTTGTTTTGATCTTCTGCAGACTTCATTAGTCGACAAACGAGAGCGTCATCTGCAAACAGCCTAAGAAGGCTGCTCAAATTGTCTCCAAAATCGTTTTTATAGATAAGGAACAGCAAAGGACCTGTAACACTACCTTGGGGAACGCCAAAAATGACTTCTGTTTTACTCGATGACTCTCCGTCAGTTACTACAAACTGTGACCTCTGATAGGAAATCACAAATCCAGTCACATAACTGAGACTATATTCCATAAGCACGCAATTTCACTAAGAGCCGCTTGCGTGGTATAGTGTCAAAAGCCTTCCGGAAATCCAGAAATAAGAAATCGATCTGAGACCCGTTGTCAATAGCACTCACCACTTCATGTGAATAAAGAGCTAGTTGTGTTTCACAGGAACGATGTTTTCTAAACCCATGTTGACTGTGTGTCAATAGAAAGTTTTCTTCGAGGTAATTCACAATGTTCAAACACAGTATATGTTCTAAAATACTGCTGCATATCGACGTTAACGATATGGACCTGTAATTTAGTGGATTACTCCTACTACCTTTCTTGAATATTGGTGTGACCTGTGCAACTTTGCAGTCTTCGGGTACGACTCTTTCGTCGAGCGTACGGTTGTATATGATTAAGTATAGAGCTAATGCATCAGCATACTCCGAAAGGAAGCTAATTGGTATACAGTCTGGGCCAGAAGACTTCCTTTCATCAAGTGATTTGTTGCTTCACTACTCAGAGGATATTTACTTCTACGTTACTCAACAGACCACCAGCTTCGTTGTTTCAGAGATTCTCTCTTCCAGGAGTTGCGCCACAAAAATGTACCCTTTGTCGAAACAGCTTATATCAGTGGATTTCCGCATTCGCTGCGCATATCTTCGCTTTGATTGCCATTAGTCTCTCTTCAGCTTACATTCTTTCCTTATTGCATCACATGACCGCAACACTACCAGGAGGCATTCAACCTAGCGTGGGCAGTGGTAATAACGTTTTAGCTCATCGGAGATCACCGCGACATTGGATGTGACGTTGCGGACGTGGGACGCGGTAACAAAAGTTGGCGGAGCAGACACGGTTGGGATCACCCTAACGAAGATACCGGCTGCAAATCGGAAAATTGAGATAAGAGACTTTGACAGAGGTCAGATTATTAATATGCAGAGCCCGTGAACGAGTATCCCGACAATGGCGAAGCTGATCGAATGTTCACTACCTACTGCCGTGAACATCTATGGAAAGAGGTAGGACAATGAAGCTGTCAAACTACCACTACGTGCTAAACTGTCGGATGTCCACGATTCTTCACAGAACGTGAGGTCCGGAGACTTGTCTGCTCTGTAAAGTAGGATAGATGGTCTTCTGTGGCATCTCTACGGAAAGGGCACAATACTGGTGCACCCAAGTGTTCAGGAGCACACCGTTCATCCTACATTGTTGAACTTGCTCAGCAGCAGACCACCCTTACGTCTTCACATGTTAACCCAACGACATACTCAGTTAAGAGTGCAGTGGGTACGGGACCCTCGGGATTCGACCGTAGATCAATGAAAACGTGTCGGCCCTTCGGGTGAATCACATTTTTACTTCACTAGGTCGGCTGTCGTCTCAACAAACGGCATCATCTAGGTGAACGGCGGCACGAAACGTACAGCGCGACACGGACGCAGGCTGGTGGAACAGTGTTATGCTATGGAAGGCATTTTCCTGAGCTTGCATAGGACCTGTGGTAGTAAACTGACACGCGGTCTGCTGAGAACCACCTACATCCCTTCATGATTGATGTTTTCCTCGACAGCGATGTAATATTTCAGCAATATGATAGTTCGTGTATCGGAACCAGAACTGTGCCATAGTGGCTTCAGGAGCAATTTAGTGAAAGCGCATTAATGCCTCTGCTACCAAATTCGCCTGATGTAAACGCTGTGGAACCCAGTTTGGTCGCTATCGGGCGCAATCACCGCGTGTGCAAATCAGCGGCCCATTATTTATACGGATTACGTGACCTGTGCGCAGACATCTAATGCCACATACCTCCACAAACCTACCAACAAACTGTCTGATACCCGATATGCAGAATCAGTTAAGACTGTTTTGATCACTGATCACTTCAGTGCGGCTTCACAACACGCTCGATCTCTTATGGGAAATTGTGAAATGACGCGAGTAAAAAGGATTGTGGGCAACGGGCACTAAAATAGTAATATGTGAATAACTTGAATTTGGGTCTGACGGGAGGCGTACTACGGTAGTGCGTGCAGTTTCAATGACCACTGTGTCCGGATGGCTCAGTCGTCAGAGCATCTGCCTAGTAAGCGGGAGACACGGCTTCGAATCCTGGTCCGGCACAAAATGATTTAAATCAATGCCCACTCGCAGCCAATGTCTGTAATTCCCTTGTGTCTTAATTCATAACGACTGCTGGATCATACGTATATATAAACAATATTCATCTGACAAGAAGAAATCTGACATAGAAAGAAATTTGTATCCAATGACTTTGTTTCCGCAGTGATCTTCCAAATTCATGCTTCGAAGACGTAATCGGCTTACATGAGAACATATTCTCTCATCTAAAAGAGGACGACATTGATACACTTAGTATCTCCACAAAAATCATACCATCATATACAAAGCTATTACGAGGAATGTGCATTCCTCATATTCCTCATATTTCACAGTTTTCACAAGAAAATGGTGAATCGCGTTGGACGTATCTTGCATCGTTGCTCATCCTTCAGGATTTTCCTAGGAAATGAGAGCTACAATGAATGGGCCAGTCATTCCTTAGCAGCCATCGAATTGTAGCGTTACGAGCTCATCAGTATTTACCAGAAAGAAAAATAATACACAGATGATGCGTCACGTTACTTAGCGCTCCTTGAGGTGCCAGTCTGTAATGTTAGTTGCCACATTTTGAGAGAACATTTTGCAGTTGTTGAAACACGTATGTAACGCAGCAGCGATGGCGAGGCATTGTAGCATCTGTGACCAGAGAGTATGCGCTTGACCGCGCGAGTGTTGCGAGCGGTTCTCAGTCAGTAGTAGTCTTTGCGAGTGAGTTGTCGCTATGCAGAGTAGCAGTCAGTCAGTCGTTGCGAGTCTGTAGCTCTGTCTAGTTGAGAGCAGTACTCAGTCTGTAGTCGTCATGCAGAGCGGTCGGTCAGTAGTAGCAGCCCAGTGCGGTTGTGTGATGTAGGCGGTCGGGAACAATGGTCAAGATGAGGAATAAGGTATACTGTTAATTAATATAATCATTAGATAATGAAAAATTTTATTTATTGTAATTATTCTCCAACAAGTCTCCCAATAATAATTTTTTATTTCAAAAGCATTTTCTCAAAAGTTTAATTTTTTTTGAACTAAAGATCTCGTTGCACTTCCCATTTCATTCCACTTCTTTTTGAAGAAAAATTTCACTAGAATTACAAAAAAAAGGAGAATATTATTATTTGCAATGTAGTTCCTCCAAGTGGTGCGCAACAACAAGAGCAGATATGTGACATCCATTTATTCTGAGGTAAGACTTTAATTCTGATTGTTTTTACACAGGGCCAAAAACCGATATTTCGGTTTAATTGAATTTTCTTGTCACTGAATGGACTTTAATTTTTTGAAGGATTTATAATTGAGTCAGATTGCGAATTTCACATTTGTTGCCATTGTCAGTACATTTGATTGTAGGCAGGTTATGCATAGAGCCATGTCCATCAGCATTTCTAATTAGTATCGTTATTTTCTTTTAAAATTTTTGTGGGGAGGTTACACTTGGCCCCCATTTCTATTATGTATTGCTGTATTTTCTTTTTAAAAAAATTGCGCCCACATTTACGACTATTTCTGCAATTATATTTATGTGACTACTTATTGATGATTATCGTATTTTTTTTCTTGGCAAGTGCCCGGCAAGGTAAGGTTAGCAGGTCGCTTTTCTTGTCGTTACACATCAGACCGTGCACATTTTCCATTTTTTTGTGTATATGACTGTACTCCAGTTTTGTTTGCATGCACTATGAGATAGTTAAGATATAACACACACCAGTCGACTTTGACATTTTTTTTTTTTTGCCTTATGACATCTCAACATCGTGACTGTTTCACATTTTTTTGCTACTGCATTGTATTATTCTGTGTACATTTTTTCGCATCCGAACACTGTCAATGTCTTGGACATATTACGTTTTCTGTCATGTTATGCTGTATGGTTAATTGTGTCACCATAAACCAGTCATTATTTAGTGGGTATAGGATTTAAATGCAAGACATTAATCTTTGTTCATCAATTTCAGAAAGGAATGATGATTCTAAGAAATAAATTTAACATAAATGGGAATTTCACCTACGGAATAAACGAAAGGAGATGCAATAACTTTATGAGGAAGAGTAAAGGGATCAGGATTAACAAGCATTAACAAGACTATACTATACTCATCACAGAATAGCAGTCTTAACTAATTTTTTCTTTCAGAATACAAGGTGATTGTTGCAGGCTGTCAGAGAGAACTACACATCTTAGTTTTAGTGATGAAATATGCTAGAGATAAGGAATAGTTATGTAATGAGTAATGAAGTGATTTTTTGCAGATGATAGTGAATACTGATGAATAATGATGAAGGAAATGGTATTATGAATAATGAAGTTTTTCTTTACAGGTGATGATAATGGTGAAGTTATGATGATATGGATAATGAAGTTTTTTTCTTTATGCTACGTAGTTATTTAAGTATTTGTTGCGGTTTGCTTTGACAGCAGGTGTTACATTGCATAGTAGGATGACGGAAAGTTTTGGAAAGGACAGCTATGGAACACATTTTATACACATTTCACTACTTGTTAATTCGAAGTTCACTACTTTTCAGCATAGTGTGCGTTTCTTCTTTCAGGTCAATAATCCGTTTTTGTATTTTTTCCAGGAGAAGTTTTTCATGACACTTACTAAACCTGTTACTTATTATACCTGTTCTAGTACTTGCATTTTTATATTTTTTACCCATTTGTGTTTATCATTTATAAATGTGATCACATGTACTGCCTTGTTACATAATCTTGCTACAGCTGACTCATGACGAATGACGTTACCTATCCTCATTTGCAGCAATAGGTCAAAAACAAAAAGTATTATGCCTCAGCAATTAATTATCGATCCCAACGCAATGCATTGCTACCAAAAAAATGTATTACCAGTCCCACATAATGTCACTAGTTTATGATAATTCTGAATAATACTGATCAACTCTGAATAGCATGTCACTCGAGTAATGACCTCTTAATGAGACTATATTCAAAATAATGCTTTGTCACTAGCTAATAACTGCCACTGTTTATTGTAATGCCTGTGATTACTAATGATTTGACTGTAATTAACTGATTTTTAATAATGACTTTGTAATGATCTGAATAATACTGAATGATGAACTATGTTTTATTCTATTCAATACTTGATGGCCACTGAGTGCCAATAATTAATGTCACTCCACGAATTGTTATTAATTATGCCATTGATTAGCTCTTGTTTCCAATGTTGACACTTTGTTGTTGGAAATGAATGTGACTGTTTCATAATGCTTTGTAATTAGGAAAAGACTAATGATTCTTAATAGATTGGAATGACACATAATTAATTAACTATGGTACTGTTTAATAATGCTTTGTAATTAATTAAGGCTAATAATTCTTAGTATATTGAAATGACAAATGATTAATTAATTAACTGTAATTAGACAAATGATTAATTAACGACAAATGATTAATTAACTGTAATTATACAAATGATTAATTAACTGTAATTAGACAAATGATTAATTAAAGACAAATGATTAATTAACTGTAATTAGGAGAAGGTTAATGATTCTTGATTATACTCTGTAACTGAAAAGAATGCGATTATTTCATAATGCTTTGTAACCAGGAAAAGAAGGCTACTGATTCTGTGTAAAACAATTAATGAACATTTTTCTGTAATACTACATACTTGGTACAGAAATGTTCAATAACTAGGCTGTGAATGCCACAAACTACTCATGAAGACTGTAATTGTCAATATTATGTGACTTGATGTCCTTCACCTCATAAGCTGACTACCCTGAATTACTGCAATGTCCATTTGTCCTGTTTATCCCAGTGATCATGGAGCACTATATTTGGTTTTGCACTAATTCTACGTTGGTGTGCCTTGTAAGAGTGTGGTGTTGACACGACATGCTGTCCACCACCATGAGCGATGAAGACATTATTATGGTCCCACTGTTTGGTGTACCTAATGTACTGCCAAAATGAAAACATGGAACATTACTACGACAGTTCAGTGTCTTGGCTACACTGATAAATTCTGATGAGAAAAGAACTTCAAGTTGTGTCACTTGGTGTTGTACTACTGTGGAAAGATATGGACTTTCAGAGCAGCTGTGTGCAATCTAAAGTGCTACAACCATGATGCAATCCTTCCCTTTCCTATCCTGATTCTTGTCACATAAAGAAAAAATTTTTTTGGTAACATCATTTATGTTCATAGGTTATACATTTTTCGATCCGCTAAACTCCAGTGTGAGTACACTTATGTCACTGGTCGACATGATGTTTGCCATTATGTTTATTTGTTGTGAAAATACTAAAGACATTTTTCAGTGCATGTGCACTTTGGACATGAATTTTTTTTTTTGCCATTATGTTTATTTGTTGTGACAATGCTAAAGACATTTTTCAGTGCATGTACACTTGTCAACATAATATTTTTTGCCAGTCTGTTTATTTGTTCTGAATATGCTAAAGAATTTTTTCAGTGCCTGTGCACTTTGTTATCTGTCAAATAATTTGTATATACTTTTCTGATTTGCTACTATGTTTTGTACTCACATTTTGTCTTTGTCTGATATATTTTGTACTTAGTGCGTGTGCACAACATTTACTTTATGTACTACATCTAATTATTCTTGCCAGTCTGTTTATTTGTTCTGCATATGCTAAAGAATTTTTTCAGTGCCTGTGCACTTTATCTGTCAAAAAGTTTGTATATACTTTTCTGATTTGCTACTATGTTTTGTACTCACATTTTGTCTTTGTCTGATATATTTTGTACTTAGTGCGTGTGCACAACATTTACTTTATGTACTACATCTAATTATTCTTGCCAGTCTGTTTATTTGTTCTGCATATGCTAAAGAATTTTTTCAGTGCCTGTGCACTTTATCTGTCAAAAAGTTTGTATATACTTTTTTCTGATTTGCTACTATGTTTAGTATTCACATTTTGTCCTTGTCTGATATATTTTGTACTTAGTGCGTGTGCACAACATTTAAATATTCTGTAAGTTGTAGGATTTTGTTAATTAAAGAAAAATTTTGCCGCGCTTGGCAAGTCCAAATGACTCACCATCGCTGCCAAATTTTTGCCCCCCGAGTGGAGGGTTATGAAACACGTATGTAACGCAGCAGCAATGGCGAGGCATTGTAGCATCTGTGACCAGAGAGTATGCGCTTGACCGCGCGAGTGTTGCGAGCGGTTCTCAGTCAGTAGTAGTCTTTGCGAGTGAGTTGTCGCTATGCAGAGTAGCAGTCAGTCAGTCGTTGCGAGTCTGTAGCTCTGTCTAGTTGAGAGCAGTACTCAGTCTGTAGTCGTCATGCAGAGCGGTCGGTCAGTAGTAGCAGCCCAGTGCGGTTGTGTGATGTAGGCGGTCGGGAACAATGGTCAAGATGAGGAATAAGGTATACTGTTAATTAATATAATCATTAGATAATGAAAAATTTTATTTATTGTAATTATTCTCCAACAAGTCTCCCAATAATAATTTTTTATTTCAAAAGCATTTTCTCAAAAGTTTAATTTTTTTTGAACTAAAGATCTCGTTGCACTTCCCATTTCATTCCACTTCTTTTTGAAGAAAAATTTCACTAGAATTACAAAAAAAAGGAGAATATTATTATTTGCAATGTAGTTCCTCCAAGTGGTGCGCAACAACAAGAGCAGATATGTGACATCCATTTATTCTGAGGTAAGACTTTAATTCTGATTGTTTTTACACAGGGCCAAAAACCGATATTTCGGTTTAATTGAATTTTCTTGTCACTGAATGGACTTTAATTTTTTGAAGGATTTATAATTGAGTCAGATTGCGAATTTCACATTTGTTGCCATTGTCAGTACATTTGATTGTAGGCAGGTTATGCATAGAGCCATGTCCATCAGCATTTCTAATTAGTATCGTTATTTTCTTTTAAAATTTTTGTGGGGAGGTTACACTTGGCCCCCATTTCTATTATGTATTGCTGTATTTTCTTTTTAAAAATTGCGGTGGGGAGGTTACATTGTATAGAAAGGTAGATTTTTGTGTTTGGTTTTGTAAGTTACACAACTGCTGAATTTGTATACTCACCCTATAAATACATGTACATATCTTAAGAGAAGATTGAAGAAATATGTAAAAATATGCTCTGAAACTGAATTGTGTTTTATACACTGATGTATTTGTTTAGTTGTGTAATAAAACTTTATTTGGAAAATTCTCCTTGCCAGATACATTACGCCACTGGATAGTCCCAGAATTACGTGGCAATGGAGAATCTTTACATAGGCTCACAGTGAAGTTTGAAATAGTTCCAAACTTCCAAAAGCAAGAGATAAGTTTCATTTTTTTGGCGAAAAAATTAGTTGCTAGGTAGAGGATATGATTCTGTCCTTTTTGTATGAGTATTCTAAAGCTGCTGAAAGTTTCTTGACAATTGGAACAACCGTTACTTAAGTACCCTCGATACTTAGTCATCAGCCGTTACTTTACTCTCCAAATAGCAAAACTGTTCTACTTTAAATGTCTCATTGCCTAGTCTAATTCCTTCAGCATTGCCAGATTTTATTATACTACATTCCACTGCCCTTTTTCACTTTGTTGTTCATCTTGTAACCTCCTTTCAAGACGCTGTCTATTCCATTCAGCTGTTCTTCGAACTGTTTAGCAATTTCTATCAGCAATACAATATCGTCGGAAAACCTCAAAGTTTATATTTCTTCTCCCTGGCCTTCAGTTCACTTTCCATATTTCTCGTTAGTTTTCTCACAGCTTGCTGAGAGTGCAGACTGAATATTATCAGCGGTAGAACGCAGCCCTCTCACCTTCTCAATCACAGCTTCCATTTCATGTGCTTAAACTCCTAAAACTGCTGTTTTCTTTCTGAGAAAGTTGTAAATAACCTTTAGTCTTTTTCCCTGCTACGTTCAGAATTCTTCTGTAGATCTAAATGCTGTAAACGTAGATTCTTGTATCCTCAACCAAACTACTAAGGCAAGTCTAGGGGCAATACAGGCTTGGGTGTTCCTACGTTTTCCTGAACCAAAACCTTCCCCGTTGCCGCCTTCTACGTGTTTTTCCAGTCTTCCCAGAATAACTTGTGTTTTTCAGCCATAACTGATGCTTCGGAAGTGTTCAGTTGTCAGCACCTGCATCCTTAGGAATTGGAATTATTATATTGTTATTGAAATCACACACACACTCTCTCTCTCTCTCTCTCTCTCTCTCTCTCTCTCTCTCTCTCTCTCTCTCTCTCTCTCTCTCTCTCGCCAGTTTCTTAAGTCTTGCACACCAGAAATTTCTTCATGCCTAACTCGACCGACGATCTCAAATTCTGAAAATGCCATCTACTTTCGGGGCCTTGTTTCGACCCAGGCCTTTCAGTGCTCTGTCAAATTCTTCTCGCAGTATCGTACTCCCAACTAATTTTTATATTAGCCGTTGTGCATACTTCTTCCACCATGCAATTTTCGTGTCTTCGCGTAGTGCTGGCTTGCCATCTGAACTCTTGATATTATTATAGCTTTTTTTCTGTAAAGGTTAATTTTCCTATAGGCTGTACACACCTTTACCGTAGGTTTACTTGTTTCTACAATCTTGCGTAAGTTCTGAAGCAATTCCTGCTTGGCCATTCACACTTCGGCGATCTCATTTTTGTACCTCTGTATTCCTTTAGCTTCCTTAATTTGCTGTATTTTCGTATTCCGTCGGTTAAATTCAATATCGATTATGTCATGAAAGGATATCAACTAGACGTTGGCTTTTTGCCTGTTTGAGCCTTCCATACCTTTCCCTAATTTACCTCTCAACGGCGCCCATTAATCTTCTGTTGGATTGCTTTCCCTCACTCCAGAATAAAAAGCCACGAATATGTTTGCATGGCAATATTTTTGCGAAAATTTCAAAGATGGTGAGGAAGGCAGAATGAGGCGGCTGGTACCCAACTTTTGTCAGTCTTCTAATAAAGAGGAACATATCCGCCTTTTTTTGTACTCCGGTAGGAGCATTTTTCCGCTGGTTTGTTTTGACCGCATGAAACACGGCGTCGAAGTGTCTTATTTCATTGCTATTTAACTGGTCACACCTGCTGGAAGTCCGCGCTGTTGCGTGGAGCCGCAGCACTTTTCCGCACTCGGCAGCCGTTCGCTCGGACAATGAGTGTGCTGCGCGGTGTCTGACTTACCGTTAGACGGACCGGGTTAGAGACCTCCAGATAGCAAGCGGTCTGTGAGCTGTGAGGTCTGCGATAGCTTCCTCGCTGCGAGCAGGCGCCTGTTCCAGCCACGCTGCGGCTGCCCAGGCATAGGAATGCTGCACGGACACACACTACTGCGAAGATTCAAAGAAGAGCGGCGCGTTTCGTCACAGGGTTATTTCGTAAGAGTGATAGCGTTACGGAGATGTTTAGCAAACTCAGGTGGCAGACTCTGCAAGAGAGGCGCTCTGCATCGCGGTGTAGCTTGCTGTCCAGGTTTCGAGAGGGTGCGTTTCTGGATGAGGTATCGAATACATTGCTTCCCCTTACTTATACCTCCCGAGGAGATCACGAATGTAAAATTAGAGAGATTCGAGCGCGCACGGAGGCTTTCCGGCAGTCATTCATTCCGCGAACCATACGCGACTGGAATAGGAAAGGGAAGTAATGACAGTGGCACGTAAAGTGCCCTCCGCCACAAACAATTGGGTGGCTTGCGGAGTATAAATATAGAGGGAAAGGCAAGTTGGTGACACTGGCTACTTCACCGAACCTTTCGGATCCAGAATTATTTCTTTTTCTTGCACATCACGTTCCTTCTGATTCGTGTTCTCGCATCACAGCAAAAGAAATATTTTGCGATGTGGCATTTAAAGATTTCTTCAAGTGTTAAATTAAAGCAACCTAGTTACCCACGTTAAGTGGTATAGCTCACTGCACCAGGTCCAACCTTTTTCGATTTAATAGATACCGTTCCTATACTTAGCCTAGATCGGTATTTTGTAGACCTCCCGGAATCTCTCATAACATTAGTGGATTTGAAAGATTGTCACGAAATTCTTTAAGTAATCACAGGATGCCAAATACAGAGGGGTCCAAAAAATGTATCCACTGTTTAAAAGTCCATAATTTGCAAACCAATGGATGGAGTTGTCTCATTTTTGGTGAAAGTGTAACTTAAAGTCCAACTTAAAGATATCACTGTAGGCGTTCGAAATGGTCACCATTGACATCCACACACAAACGATGCCGCCGAACTGCAGCACGAACTACTGACTGCAACATGTTCAGTTGGATATTTGCACATGAATGTACGATGGATTCTCGAAGTTCATCCAATGTGCGTGGCTTTTGTCGATAAACGACGTCCTTTAGTGTTCACAACAAGTCCAGAGGAGTTAGGTCTGGGGAACGAGGTCGATACTCCACAGCACCTCTACGGCCTATTCATCTTCCTGGTAGATTTTCGTCGAGATACGCCCTAACACGATTTTGGTAGTGGGCTGGGGCACCATCTTGTTGAAACTAAACTCTTCAGACTCCATGCAAATCTCGGATGGCAGGTAAAATGGATGTCTGAAGCTTCTGAAGGTACACCTCACCGGTAACTGTGCCGTCAAAGAAGTGGCCCAATCAAGCTCGGGTAAGACAACCCACACCACACATTTAGTCCTGGCAAATTCACGGCTTTGTCTACATGGACGTTCGGATTTTCGGCGGCCCAGAAGATGCAATTGTGGTGATTTACTGTACCATTGAGTTTGAACTGTGCCTCATCAGATCACACAATCATCTCAGCAAACTCCTCATCGTTGCGCACCATGGTAGTAAACCATTCGCAGTACTCCATTCTACGATCTGGGTCGTCCTCGTTCATTACGTGTAGCAATCGTGGGTTGTAGCACTTCCACTTTGCTATCTTCAAAATTCACCGAACACTTGAGCGACTCACTCCAGTTTCACGGCAACACTGTCTCACAGACTTCTATGGTGAGCGAGTGAATTGTTGTAACACACGATGGGAGTTAGCTGGGCTTGTTACTGTTACAGGTCGTCCAGATCGTTGTTTGTGCACATCTTTAACACAGCCTTCGGCTTCAAATTTGTCTCGAATGCGACGAATCGTTAAACGTGTCGGTGGCTCTTTGATTCTCATTTCGCCATTGCCGTTGAACCTCATTAATGTTTTCGTACTTAAAATACCACTTCAAAACTGACTGCCTTTCATCGAATGTAAGCATTGCGGCAGCCATGTTTATTCGAGTAACTAGGTGCAACTAAGAACAAAACAATGACTATCTGGCGACTGTCATCTGACAAAAGAAAACGACGCAATACAACGCTTGTGTGGCGATTGCCGGAACTACAAACTATTACACTACCAAAGATGAGACAACTCCGTCAATTAGTTTGCCAGTTATGGACTTTTAAACAGTGGATACATTTTTTTGGACCCCTCTATAATGAATGGGGTCGATTATCGGTCAACCCATACCATAAATGCCTTTCCACCAGAGGAAAACACTTGGGCCTTGCTTTCTCCACGTCCGCGTTGTTAGCTGTCTTATCTTCCGTCGATTGCCATTAACGTGTAGTCGTTTTTAACTTCTTTTTGTCTTCCTGTTCTCCAGTTCTGACATGGCAGCGTATGACCCTAGTTGTTTTTGCGCCCTAAAACAAAACAAACTACTCAGGTCTTGCTGTATTATCCTTTCAAAGAATGGCTTACGATGCCAGCATCTCGTGCAAGACACAGTTCTTCATTAACTGCTCTACAACATTTAAGGTACTTTATAAGTCTCCTGCATTCACATTACATAAAACTTTCTTCAATAGAGTCACACTGTATTTTTTGCAGGTCCATCATACTGCCCCCACTGCTTCATGTCTCTTGTAAAGTTGTGCATAGACTTCTTACCCAGTGACTCACCGAGCGAGGTGTCGCAGTAGATAGCACACTGGACTCGAATTCGAGAGGACGATGGTTCAGATCCGCGCACGACAATCTAGATTTAGGTTCTATGTGATTTCCCGAAAATGCTAGGATAGCTTCTTTGAAAAGCGTGTCCGATTTCCATCCCCACCTTGAAACAGAGCTTGGGATCTCTAACAGCCTCGATGTGGGCGGGACGTTAAAACCTAACCTGCCTTCCTTCCTTCGTCACAAAGCGGCCCAAACGTCGCTGAGGAATTAGTTTCTGCCTTTGCTTTCGTGAGTCCATAACTTACACAAAAAAGAGGAGCAAGATTCCTTGTAAGTCCACCAACTACTGATACATTTGTTGGTCCAGTTAAAAGCCAATTTTATAGATGCAAGCTATTTAACCCTGTGGTGCATGAATTTCACTGCAGTGGACATCTTTTAATGGTCAATTCTGTGGTGTTTTCGATCAGTCATGAGGTTGAAAATGCATGCAGGACACACCAGTAGGGAGTGCCCACTGCAGTGAACTGTGTGCTTTTGCAGCCTCAGGACTGATTGAAAATGCCAAAGAAACGACCATTAACAGATGTCCACTGTAGTGGACGCTATGCGCCACAGGGTTAAGTTTGTGTTGCACACAACTCGACTGCTTGAGAAAGCGGGATAAATTACACTCTAGGTAGAGGTCACAGACGAATTGAGTTACGCACATAATGTAGCAACGTAATGAAAATTTCGCCCTTCCTTGACACTTTCCATTTCTATGGAATTACTTCCTAGACTGTCACTCAACTGACAAGAGTTATTAACAGATCATACTGTAGTGTTAAAGACCCTTCTTTAGATGTGAGAAGAGTCTTCTCACACACACACACACACACACACACACTCTCTCCTCCTCCTCCCATCAGAATTGGTGCGTTGCATTTTATTTTATTGCGTTTCATGTTCTGACCAGGGGACAGCAGTTTCTCGAGATAACGATGTCCACTGTTTTAAATGTGACGCATGTTAAAAAGATGACAATGGCTCGTGATGTACAGACTGTCAAATAAAAATGTCGGTTGTTCATTTATTTTAGAGTGGCTAGTTCATCCTTATTTGGTTAGTCATAAAGTTCATCCTGATTTTTTAACATACATTTTTAAACTGAGACTCAGATTTTTATTGGTGGTAAGTCAAATGTACCACAAGTACTAAAAAAATAACTTTTACAGTTTCTCTGTATGTCAGGATTATAAGTTTTGTAAGCATCAGGAAAGAGCCTGAACATGCAAGTAGACGGATACGCTCCCGTCAGTTTTACTACCCATTGTAACACACAATTTAACTACGTCTGCGGAACTACAGCGATTGCTCAGTAGAAGCCTGCCCACCAGTTGACTGGCTGACACCGTTTGGTGGCCAACTGACTGAAAACGCTCAACGTACAGCCTTTCAAACATAGCCAGAAACAACTTTCTGTATTATTGCCAGCAATCTTAATGTCTCTCCATGAGCCATTGTCACAAGACGATTGCTTAGGAGGGAAGAATTTCCTCACTAAGCATTTAGTTCATATCCTGCAAGGACGCTCACAACCATGCTGGCAAGTGCCCAATAAGTTAAACTGTGGGTGAATACATAGCTGTTTGGGTCCCTCAAGAACAGTTAAACTACTCCAGCCTTTCTTTGTCTCAACACTAAATATTGCATACTGAAAAGTGCAGACTTAACATTAGTTAAAAAAATGTTTCTATATACATTTTTATTTTAGAGGGTTGATATAGAGAGGTTCCAAATTTCTTGGGAGAGCGTTCTGTGAGCTGGCTTGGTAGTGCATACAGAAGCGGCAGGAAGTGGGAACGATAACCTCGGGTCATCGAGGGAGATTGTAAAGAGCGAAAGGCCGGGAAAGAGGAGGAATGTCGGCAGTTAGGCGTCACACAGATTCCAGGAGACAAGACATCGTGCTGAAGTATTCCTGCGCATAAAGGGACATCCATTACCAAGCGAAAATGTCTAATCCGTTGCTTTTGTACAGTATTTCCTATTTGTACCTTAGACATACTAAGGTCTCGATGTTCGGGGATAACGAGACGTCCTTTATTGCTTTTCAGATTCATCAAATAAAGCTGTGCAGGAAATAAAGGCACAATTTGGAATGAGTATTGAATTTTGTGGAGATGAAACAAATACTTCGACAGAATTAAAGTCTTACTGGCAAACCTCATAGATAGCAAAGAACTTCGAAGGCAGTGGAAAGGAATGTATAGCGTCTTGAAAAAGAGGTTACAGCATTGTCAGCAGAAATAAAACAACGGTAATAGAATTTTGTCAAATTAAACCACGCGATTCCGAGAGAACCGCGTAAGGAAACAAAAGTCTACAAATTTATACTTCGCAATTTTAATCTTAATCATTTTGTGAGATTCTAATGGTTTCTGATATTGTAAGTTTCCTCTCTCTCACTTTCACAAAAAAAAATATCCATATAATTCATAAAAACACAATTCAAAAACATAAGGCATTTCTAGCATCTTAATGGAGTATGATCATCTTCAGGAGTAATACAAAGGCATAAATTAATGCCTCTTTTTTTTTCTTTCCTCAAATCTCCATTGCTTTTCTTCTGTGCGCTGATAGAAGACACTTGCCATACAGCATCAAGAAGCGGTCGACTTTATGCTGAAATCCCATCGGCCCTGGTACACTCGTTCCATTAGTTTTTGATGGAACCTTTGCCCTTGTTTCTCACTCGCACCACATCTATTTTCCACGAAATAGGTGACGCCGGACCTCATAAAATGCAGCTTCAGGCTCAGAGGCATCCAATACTCTAAAAGTTACCAGAATCTCGTAAACAAGGTTTTGGCTATTGCGAAGAAACTTGCCAGAGTAAGCAAAGGATATCCAAGCCGATCTAATTTAATTCATGTTGTCGTCAAAGCCTTAGTCTTTCATTAGTTTACATCATTTCTCTTAGCTTCTGATAGCCACAGTAGCTTCCTTGCTACATACTTGAAACTGTAACATCCTTTGGTAGGGCATTAACACATTTTCGTAATGCCAAGTTTTATATGAAGTGGAGGCAACCTTTTTTTTTATCCACTGTTGAATCTTATTGAACGTTCTCGTTTTTAACCACCAAATTTTGGCTTTCTAATTGGCCCCATTTTTTGAGTCAAGTGCTTGGCCTCGCGACTGTCCCATTTGCATAGAAAATAACGTCCTTCCTCACAACAACACACTCCATAAGGGGACCCATGATGTGTCCTGAGCCCCACCCTTTATGCTAAAGTCCGAAAAAATACACTTCTTTCTCAAAAGTTTGAAATTGTCTGCTGCTACTTTTTTCACTAAAAGTTGCCCTCAGATATATCGGAAGTGATCAGGAGAATTAGTATAACCTCTCGATGTCATGAATTTCGCAAAAGCAGGCAGCAGTCGATCCATCACTTTGCTGAAATTTGTGCCGAAAATTATTTGTAGATCATCAGGATCAACATAATTCCGCTGAAATACATTGGTGGCAATTATGAGTATAAAATTAAACAATTTTTTGTTGGAGGTTATATTGCACATTTTCACAAAAAAGTACTGGCGCTGTGTAACTACTAAATAGCTACGTTTTGCGTACCCCATAGAAGTTTTAACTTTGTTAAAACTGAGTGTGATTCAAAATTTTAAATACTTTGCCTAGAATCAGACCTAAAGATACACCATAAAACTCTTTACCTCTAATTAAAAAGTCAACCACTCAAACGATACTGAAATTAGATGAGTTTTGCTATATGTATAGCAAAAACTGGTGGCAAAAGTAGAGGATATAAAATCTAGACTGGTAATAAGAATTTCTTAGTATCTAATGTAAATTTGAGTGCTAGGAAGTATTTTCTGAAGCTATTTGTCTGAAGTGTAGCCTTTTAACAAAGTGAAATGTGGACAATAAGCAGTTCAGACAAGAAAACAATGGTGCTAAGGGCAGATCAAATAACTGATGACGTGATACTAAATCGAACTTTGGGGAAAAACTGACACACTTTGACATAAAGAAGGGAATCGTTGATGCGTCCTATTCTGGGCATCAAGAAATTGGCAATTTGGTATTTGACTGACGACTTAGATGTTTTCATTTGCACACACATCACGCCATCTCGTCTCCACGACGTAATCATTCATACCACAAGCGAGTGATAATTTTATGGCATTCCGACGAATGTCAGACTGTCGTGTATTACACACATTTTATGGATCTCGCTGATAGTCGCATCTGGAATATGGACAGTTGCTTCCCATAAGTTTGCCCTACATTTGTTAGATTTTTATAAGCATGATATTTGTTTGGAGCTGCGAGTCTTGGTCTGAGCCGCAGTAACGGCTGGATCACTGTAGTCTGTTTACAGGATGATTATACTTTCGGTAACTGTGCCCGGGTAGACGGTAAACTATTTGCACTAAGGGTACCAAATTTCATAGGAATGATTTGCAAACTGTTCGCTACAGGATTTACATTATTATTAGTGTTAGTGTCGTGACTTGCCGATAGGAGCCGTTACTGGTGCGGTGGCGTGGGGTTTACATAGAAGCATCCGCGTGCAATACAGTCAGTCAACATGGGTCTGGTCAAGGTGAACAGGGCTTCACCCGTACACATGCCTCATGAAACAGCAATAGTGATGCTGCTTTTGGCGAGTATCGACACATTAAAGGAATATGGAGAGGTCCTCTTTCCGCACCGCAATAGAACGTGATTCGGAAGTTGGGCGATTTGGGAACTGCTCTTGCAAAACGCCGACGGGCAATTGTGGCAAAAATTGATGATACTGTTGGCGTGGCTTAGAATGCTGAACGCAATGTGCGGTCTTCAAGCGGTGCACGAGCTGTCAAGGCAGGTGGTCCACAGTTAACAAAAGTGCTACGAACAATTGTGGAATGTTATCAGCACTGACTTCAGGATTGTCGTGGGTGAAGATGGCCGTGACAGTGAGCGACGTTTCTAACCCGGAACGTAGACGTGGTATGTAACTAACAAATGGTACCCTTTCAAGTGAAATTAAAATGTCTCCATTATTTTTCTTCCGCTTGTCGTTAGAAATGTTTCCACAAAGCTTCATTGTCGTACAATCACTTGTTTTTCACGGCAGCCCTCTCAAGTCGCGAAAGTCCAGTTTTAACCAACTGTACTGCGCAGATCAATAACCAATCCAGCTTGACAAGAGAATGTATTTGTGGTCAAAAAAACCAGGGATTTCTGGTAAGTGTGTAGTTGATATGACATGAGTGGTTCCTAAACATCTACCGACGAAAACTGGTTACTGCCAAGAAGCCTTCAGGTTTAGATTCCAGGGGACTGATGTCATCGTCTGCACGTTACGCAATTTCAGACCTTGACAGCACAAGAAAGCCTCAAGTTTTCAAATGACTTATTGATCAATGAGTCGCTTCGTAATCTTATCAGTGTTAATCGTCATACAAAAATACTTTCACGTACTCAGTTGTTATCGATCTGCAGAAATCGTATTTTAATCACTCATACTTACCGAAGAGTGTAGAGATAAGGCAGTGACAGGTATGATGCTGTGTTACTGCTGTTGTATAATACATGCCTTCTGCGCACTGCCATTGTTCCGTAGCAAGAGCCTTTGTGCACTTCTGTGGAACAATGTTACCGACGCATGGCGTGAAGTGATGTAACCACTTCATAATGTCCATTGCTGATCTTATCTTTTATGTAGAAATCGAAATAAAAACTGAGTTCTGTGAAGCAAACTAGCATGCGGGTGTAAAAAGAATCTATTTGTTTGACTATGAAACTCTCGCGCTTCACTGAGCTTGCTGTTAAGACACTATGGTTTGTAAGGTTGCATTACAATGCTCTGTGGAAGAGACAATAGAATACGATGATCAATCAGTTTTCTGTAGCGTAATGAACTGTTTGCCGATGACATTGTGTCAAACGTCGAATATGAGTGTTGGTAGTGAAAAGGAAGAGGGTATAAGATGAACATCAACAGAAGTAAAATAAAGGTTATGCGTTGTCGTAAATGTAAATCAGGCGATGCTGGAGCAGTTTGATAATGAAGTAAGACGTTGAAAGTAATGAGTTCGTATTTTGGCAACAAAATATCTGGGGACGGCCGATGTAGGGAAGACGAAAACGCGTTCGCAATAGCAAGAAAAGGGTTCTACAAAATTAGTATGTGAGAAAACACGCTCACTATCTCCTTCACAAACTGACTTAAAAATGGTGATACTAAACGTAGTCAAAAGATACAAACAAGTCGGTAAGACCTTCAGTCCGGGAAATAAACTTTACTCTGTTGGTTGTTTAAAATTGTCTGGCAGACTGAGACTGGAGGTTGAAACGTTGTCTGACGTACAGTGTTCTTACCATCTGAGCTCTCGAAGCAGAAAAAGTTACGCTCTTCACCGCTTTAAATTTGCCAATACCTCTAAACTGATCCGCCCGAATAACCATTCATGTTAAACCTCCGCCTTCGGGACAAAGTGGTATTCCGCCCCCAGATCGAATCTGCCTGGCAGATTTACGACTAGTCTAGATGTGGTTTTTAGGTGGTTTCCCACATTCCACTAGGTGAATACCGGGTTGGTACCAAAGTCCCGCCCCCAGTTACACGACTGACAAATATTTACAAAACTTTCGATTTCACGCGAATAACACTACAGGCAGACTATTAGGATTACGCACATTCCGTCCAGGGTGCCGGGGCGGGGAAAGAAGAGGTTGGCGACTAACCATGGTAAAGTCGTTAATAATCATGCCACCCCTGCGCTGATTCGGGCCAAAAGCACAAGAAAAAGGACGAAAAATACTTTCCAACTACGTTCCAAAATTTTTGCAGCTCTCCTGCACGCCTTACTGTACGGGAACAGACGAGAGTTTTTCTATGAAAGAAGGCTTAGGCAAATGGTATGGGATGTGCCCAGAATCTTGCTCTTTGTAGCGGATAGGGCGGTTTAGTCCCAGTATAATAACTTTGCTCTTAGCCGTCAGAAGCAGCTTGCGTTCTAACTGCGGACATTCTTTCCTGTTTGGTTCTTAGACTGTGGTGTAACAGTATTGCTGGGATAATAATTATCAAATAAAACAAAATCAAAGTAAGTCCCTGAGATTGTTAATCTTAAAGTTGGACGGGTGTAACTCAGACTGTGCGAAAAAGATGTTGGCAAGAACGCAACTCCTTTCCGTTGGTCCGCTCCAGTTGTCTACTGTAAATTTGATAACGAGCCAAAGAACACCAGGGTTGTCTAATAACTTGAAAGTCAAAGATGTAGGTGTAAGCTAATTTATTTGATGGTACGTCACACAGTGCAGCTCAAAATCTCTCACTGCATAGCCCCCACCCCTCTCCCTCCCACGATTTCTCGCGGTCTTAAATGCACTGCTTAACAATTCGAACGTTGTTGCATATAGTAATTTCGTTAATTACAATTACAGAATTTGTTCAGAAACACAGAAAACGTTATTATTTGGAGATTACAATCGAAATAAGTCAAATAGGATAAAAATAGTTTTCACAGAAAAATAAGTGAAAAGATACAAATAAACGATACTACGTTTCTGTTAATTGCACTAAAACTACGTATCGCAAGTATTCCTACGATGTTACCTGCGTCAACTAAGAGTACATTATTTTCTTTAGTGTGGATGGAATTTCAGTATATAACAGAGAGCCTAAATAAAAAATTGGTTTACATTGTTAATTAGTTTACTGTTGTGAATTACAGTAATTACGAAGTAATTAGATTCCATTAGGTTAAACAATAGTATACCATATTGACAGTATGACAGTTGTTACATGTTTCCAACATTGTAAAATCATTAAATTTCTTTTTTCTACAACTTTTGTAGTCCTGTCTTCCTCAGTAACATATGTACATATTCCAGGCCACTGATGATGCCTTGCAAAAAACAAAGGCGAAGCGCGTATGGCACTAAAATTGTGTTTTATTCAGTTGCTGTCAGACGGTCCATAAATAAAAATTATCAATATAACGTAATATTCTTTTTTCTTACCCAATTGTTTGTAACTGAATAGTCCTAACTGCAATTAAACAATTAGACGATACAGGGCCCTACCAATCGTTGGACGTAATGTTTACCAATACTTTGCTATCAAGTTATTGAAAATCACGTTGCAGAGGTCAAAAGGCGAAATTACATATATAGGTCCTACCTAATGACCTAAGAATTATTCAAGCGATCCAAATTAGCCTCGAACTCTTATGAAAAACGAGCTATTAAATTTCAATACATAATTTTTGCTTCCACTGGTGGTTGACGTGGATCATGATGATCGTCATTGTGTCGATTTTTTCAGTTTATCGTGGCAGTGGTCTTCAGTACATTAGCACCTATTTTCTAGCACCACATTAACTGATACACACTTAAATATAAAATTACTTGTTTTAGAGGGGGTTAATTTGAAAATTACTTGTTTCAGAGGGAATAGGAGGAAGGGTAATGGGGACTGATATTTTGTAGTCTTATGGTATCAAGCCAAAGAACAAACATTAAAAAAGAGTAGCACGTAATTTGTTGCTAATTACAGATCGTCAGGGCAGGATAATTCCCGGGTACAGTCACGAAGGCAGCTGCCGACTGTTTGCGCAGGACAGCGGCAAATTAAGAACTAATGTCGCTTTGCGTTATTTGTCCGCAGCGCTGTAGGAAATTGTCAATTTCCTCGCAGAGTGCACGGTAGCTACTGTAATCACGCCCTCCTAACTCCTGCTGTTTCGCAATTTCGCCGCAGTCACCGTCGTCGGCTACATTCCCGCCTCTGGGGGCGCGCGCGCCTGCATCATAGCGGCGGACAATAAGCGTGGTCACGGTGCGTCTTCAGGACCTTTCGCGATTCCCCCTCCAATATCTCTCTCTCTGTCTGTCTGTCTGTATGTGTGTGTGTTCTCTTCTGCAGTGCATTGTTGAGGCGCACAGCGAAGGAGTTAGTGTCGTAGGTAGATTCAATCTACATACATATTCAAAGCCACCTTGCTGTGTGTGGCTGTAGGGTACTTTGTGTACCACTGCAACTTTTCTGTCGCAGTCGCTTGCAGGGGGTTAACAACAACAGGAGTTACTGGCCCAGAAAGGATCTGTTATCGTGATGGGACCAGTTGTGGTTCGAGGAAATTTTTCCTAAAGGATAACTTATTCGAAACTCCGTAACTGTCTCCCGTCGCGAAATTCGGTTCAAACATGCCTACAACGTTCATCTGTGATTGTGAAAAAGCTGCCCTGCGATGGCACCCACGGGCTAACGGGCGTGTCACATAAGGTCGTCACAGCCACGCTTACCCATATTTCATCCCTTCTCTTGACGCCTCTGTGCTTGAGATAGGAAGATTGATACCCAGGGTTGAAGTCGAGCAGTTCTTTATGGGTGTCGGAGGGAAACATTCGACATACCGCCGCTCAGAATCGTCATGCAAAGGGCTCAGGGGGTGGCACAAAGAGCGTCAATCAAACCACCCCTTTCGATGGATCGTCGGTTCCCACGCGCTTCGCGGTCGAAAAACACTGTTCGAAGGGCGATAAGCGACAGAAAGACTTACTTCAAAAATTTTGACGCTGTTGACGCCTTCGGACGTTCCTACCTTCTCTAAGGACATTGTGGAGCTGCATCCCTTTTAAACATGACATGACCCATTTGGAGGGGAGCACAGCGCGACCGCAATATCTACTCTCGTTTACAGGTTGGAACCACCAGTGATTATTCAAGACCATTCAACGCAATTCGAACAAGATCCGAATCAGTAAAGGGTACTTACGCTTTTTCAAGCCTCCCTTTTTCCGGCCTCCTCCTGCGTGATTACACGGGACTGCAACATTAACGTGTGCGTGAATAAAACGCCAAAGAGTATCTCTACAACCCACCAGTTTGGCAACACCCTCTGTGGCTTACAAAACAGTCGTTCGACCTATACTTGAGTATTGCTCATCGGTGTGGGATCCGTACCAGATCGGGTTGACGGAGGAGATAGAGAAGATCCAAAGAAGAGCGGCGCGTTTCGTCACAGGGTTATTTGGTAACCGTGATAGCGTTACGGAGATGTTTAACAAACTCAATTGGCAGACTCTGCAAGAGAGGCGCTCTGCATCGCGGTGTAGCTTGCTCGCCAGGTTTCGAGAGGGTGCGTTTCTGGATGAGGTATCGAATATATTGCTTCCCCCTACTTATACCTCCCGAGGAGATCACGAATGTAAAATTAGAGAGATTCGAGCGCGCACGGAGGCTTTCAGACAGTCGTTCTTCCCGTGAACCATACGCGACTGGAACAGGAAAGGGAGGTAATGACAGTGGCACGTAAAGTGCCCTCCGCCACACACCGTTGGGTGGCTTGCGGAGAATAAATGTAGATGTAGATGTAGATGTTCCACCCACGCAACTTTGTTGAGCACATTATAAACGTATCTCAGAAATTTGAAAACCAAATCAACCTAGCGGCTGCTCTAGCCCCTGGGGTATTATCTCTTTAAAAAAATAATGTAACTATGTACTTAGAGGAAACACTCTCCTAGTAAATTTGTTTGTCCTTTGATTTATCGTGATCTGTTACTGATTTTTAGTGAAGTTAGTTTTTACGTTTAATTTCAAAAATACGAAAGAGATATAATAAGGAAAATAATGAATTTCGTAGGTTGCCAATTACGTGTTATCTGGTTTTATCGAGAGCCAGGCTCCCTACAAATTACTGTAAATGCAATAGGGTAGTATTACTCAACTCCAGTTCACTGATCTGAAATTATTACTATCACAGAAAAAAAGTTTTAATAAAATTGTTTCACTGGATTCCTTCAATTAATCTCCCTGAATATTTTTACATAATTTCTTCCGCTCCGGCTATGAGACATTGTGCTGTGAAAAAACGTTTTTAAATGTACCGCGTAATGGCGGCTAATTGTTAAGTCAGAGATCGCTGTTACTCGCTCCGCAGTAGCTGGAAACATGCTAAATAATTTTCATTAAATATTCTTTTTATACGATAAATGTGGCGTAGGTTGCTGAAATAACACACGGAGATCACTTTACACTAATATATTCTTACTAGGACACAGTTTACACCATTAAATATTTGCAATTACGTTACAACAGAAACAGATGCTAGCGCAGCACAATAGCTTGCGTACCTTACTCCAGCTACATCTACATGATTACTCTGCAATTCACATTTTAGTGCTTGGCAGAGGGTTCATCGAACCACAATCATACTATCTCCCTACCATTCCACTCCCGAAGAGCGCGCGGGAAAAACGAACACCTAAACCTTTCTGTTCGAGCTCTGATTTCTCTTATTTTATTTTGATGATCATTCCTACCTATGTAGGTTGGGCTCAACAAAATATTTTCGCATTCGGAAGAGAAAGTTGGTGACTCGAATTTCGTAAATAGATCTCGCCGCGACGAAAAACGTCTTTGGTTTAATGACTTCCATCCCAACTCGCGTATCATATCTGCCACACTCTCTCCCCTATTACGTGATAATACAAAACGAGCTGCCCTTTTTTGCACCCTTTCGATGTACTCCGTCAATCCCACCTGGTAAGGATCCCACCCCGCGCAGCAATAGTCTGAGGGCGAACGAGTGTAGTGTAAGCTGTCTCTTTAGGGGACTCGTTGCATCTTCTAAGTATCCTGCCAATGAAACGCAACCTTTGGCTCGCCTTCCACACAATATTATCTATGTGGTCTTTCCAACTGAAGTTGTTCGTAATTTTAACACCCAGGTACTTAGTTGAATTGACAGCCTTGAGAATTGTACTATTTATCGAGTAATCGAATTCCAACGGATTTCTTTTGAAACTCATGTGGATCACCTCACACTTTTCGTTATTTAGCGTCAACTGCCACCTGCCACACCATACAGCAATCTTTTCTAAATCGCTTTGCAACTGATACTGGTCTTCGAATGACCTTACTAGACGGTAAATTACAGCATCATCTGCGAACAACCTAAGAGAACTGCTCAGATTGTCACCCAGGTCATTTATATAGATCAGGAACAGCAGAGGTCCCAGGACGCTTCCCTGGGGAACACCTGATATCACTTCAGTTTTACTCGATGATTTTCCGTCTATTACTACGAACTGCGACGTTCCTGACAGGAAATCACGAATCCAGTCGCACAACTGAGACGATATCCCGTAGGCCCGCAGCTTGATTAGAAGTCGCTTGTGAGGAACGGTGTCAAAAGCTTTCCGGAAATCTAGAAATACGGAATCAACTTGAGATCCCCTGTCGATAGCGGCCATTACTTCGTGCGAATAAAGAGCTAGCTGCGTTGCGCAAGAACTATGTTTTCTGACACCATGCTGATTACGTATCAATAGATAGTTCCCTTCGAGGTGATTCATAATGTTTGAATACAGTATATGCTCCAAAACCCTACTGCAAACCGACGTCAATGATATAGGTCTGTAGTTCGATGGATTACTCCTACCACCGGAACACCAGAACGAACAGAACAAAACAGACTAGACAGAATGAGCATTGGATTGTTTTTTATACTCTTACAAAGATAATACTTCTTTTAATTACTTACACATTATAATCTCATTCAATAAAAAGTCTTTCCTCCATCTATCGATCTATATTGTATAATTTTACAGTTAGTGTTATTACCTTTAGAAGATAAATCGATGTTTGCAGTTCATTTTGAGTCAAATACAGTCACTTTTATTTATGTTTCATCTCGATAATGGTGAATATTGCAAAAGGGACACTACAGGGCCTGAGTAATCCATTTGAGACCCCTTGGGCAGGGCTTCCCGACCTTCAGCCGCCAAACTGATTTCATTTTGAAATTTGTGTTAGCTACATTTGTAACGTGCTCAGCAAAGTTGAGTGTGTGGCACTGAGGGTGTTGGCGGACTGGGGGTCTTGCAGGGACTCTCCTGTTTCATTCACGCACACGTCAACGTTGCATTCCTGCGTGATTATGACACAGGAGGGGAGGGTGTTTCAACCCGTACAGGAGGGCGAAAACTGCGGTCGCGCTGCACACCAAAGAGAGAGAATAACATTCAGTGGTGTAGCAGCCTCACGATGGCCTTAAAGTAGTGTTGAAACGCCCAGGGGGGTGGCAGCATTGTCTAACGTTGTCAAGAACTTCGTCCTGTTGCTCATCGTCCCGAGAACTGTCGTTTTCGACTGCGAAATTTGTGTGGATAAGGGACTCAAAAGAAAGGGGTGGTTTCATTGACGCCCTTTTGCCACTCCTCTGAGGCCTTTGCATGTCGATTCTGAGCGGCGGTGTGTCATATCTTTTTCTCGTTCACCCAGAAGGAAATAGTGTGATTTCAGCGCAGGGTGTCGCGGTTCTGATCTCCATCGCAGAGACTCAAAACAAATGTGAAATGTGTAGACTGAGGGGGCGCGATACCCTTACTGTCAAAGCAAATCAGCACTGTTTCGATCCTCGATTTACTCAATCGAGATTTTTTCCGTTACAGGACATCTCTCATTGGGACACACCTCACTGCCACTTTCTCAGGATCGTACTAAATATATCCAGGATTCATTACCTGTGATCACACGTCTGAACCATTTGTGGTCACTGGCAGTCCTGTCAAGACCATAAACGCACACGTTTCTTAGATTGTCCTGCTCAGTTGGCCGATTTTTCGGCACCATTTTGGCCCCTGACCTTTAGCAAATCTTGGGCCAAAATTTGATGTACAGTGGAAGTCCTCAACACATCACTCGTCATCCTTATTGGTAAATGTGGTCTTGTTTCACAAGAGAACGCAGATGTTCGACGTTTTCGTCGGTTTCTGAAGTTGGTCTCTCCGAGTGTGGTTAATCTTCAACGTGTTCTCAGCCTTCCAAAAATGTGACCGGCAAAAAAAAAAATGTGCTCTTGATAACAATTGTTCCCCATAGTCCTGTTTCAACTTTTTAAGGTCACACTCGTGGCTTCCGTAACACACAACTTGATTGTATAACTTTGCTCTAAACTACTTTTCAATTTTTGTAACACACAACGAAAACACTAATTCATTGATGTCGCTCTCAACAATCACGTGACGACTGTACGGAGCTGAAACTCGGACTGAGCATCTGGAAGGGATGAACGCACACATCCACGCGAGAACACCACAGTGTTGCCAGATCACTCGCTGTGTTGTCAGTCTTACTACTTTTCACACACACACCTTGTATATTGAACATCTACTATGGCAGACTTCAATGATGAAGGTAGTAATGTCACTGTTGTTACACTGTATTGGTCTCTTACTCGTGATATTTTCTCAACATCATTCGCAGCACGTTGACGGCTGAAAGAGCCTACCTTTCCCGTTCTATTTTTCTAACAAATTATCTGAGAGAGAACATCGCCGAAGAAAGCACTGAAATTGGTCATTCCTACGTGGATAGACGTCATAAACCCAGTGCCTCCTTTAATAAATGGTAGAGAATAAATAGTTATGTAAGCTTCGAACATGGCAGTAGCCAAAACCATGAACTAAGACTATAAGCAGTTCAACCATTAACTGTCCATTTCGCATCCATTTTGTGTTAAGACTATAACGGTGCTGGTGTCGCAACCATCTACGTTATGTGAGTGGCAGTCATCTTCGAGATTGGCAACAGCAGGTGCGACCATGTCCCAGTTACCACGCACGTTACCTGGCTCCCGTTCTGTAACGGAGGCCTCCAAGTACACAGCCTTGTGCGACCGCTGTGTCAGCGGCTCAGGCGACCTCTCTTGACAGCGGAAACTCCCTGTGGCGTCGCCCATAGGAGTATTCGCTCTGTAAAACAGGCCAAGATTATTTTATCAAATGAAATAAATTATTTGAGCTTCATTACATGTATTGTTGTTCTCTTCAGTCCAGAGACTGGTTTGATGCACCTCTCCATGCTACTCTATCCTGTGCAAGCTTCATCTCCCAGTACCTACTGCAACCTACATCCTTCTGAATCTGTTTAGTGTATCTCTTGGTCTCCCTCTACGATTTTTTACCCTCCACGCTGCCCTCCAATACTAAATTGGTGATCCCTTGGCGCCTCAGAATATGTCCTACTAACCGATCCCTTCTTCCAGTCAAATTGTGCCACAAATTTCTCTTCTCCCCAATTCTGTTCAATACATCCTCATTGGTTATGTGATCCACCCACGTAATCGTCAGCATTCTTCTGTAGCACCACATTTCGAAAGCTTCTATTTTCTTCTTGCCCAAACTATTTACCGTCCATACAAATGCTTTAAGAAACGACTTGCTGACACTTAAATCTATACTCGATGTTAACAAATTTCTCTTCTTGAGAAAGGCTTTTCTTGCCATTGCCAGTCCACATTTTATTTCCTCTCTACTTCGACCATCATCATCAGTTATTTTGCTCCCCAAATAGCAAAACTCATTTACTACTTTAAGCATCTCTTTTCCTAATGTAATTCCCGCAGCATCACCCGATTTAATTCGACTACATTCCATTATCCTCGTTTTGCTTTTGTTGATCATCATCTTATATCCTCCTTTCAAGACACTGTTCATTCCGTTCAAGTGCTCTTCCAAGTCCTTTGCTGTCTCTGACAGAATTACAATGTCATCGGCGACCCTCAACGTTTTTATTTCTTTTCCATGGACTTCAATACCTACACCGAATTTTTCTTTTGTTTCCTTTACTGCTTGCTCAATATACAGATTAAATAACATTGGGGACAGGCTACAACCCCGTCTCACTCCCTTCCCAACCGCTGCTTCCCTTTCATGCCCCTCGACTCTTATAACTGCCATTTGGTTTCTGTACAAATTGTAAATAGCCTTTCGCTCCCTGTATTTTACCCTGCCACCTTTAGAATTTGAAAGAGAGTATTCCAGTCGACATTGTCAAAAGCTTTCTCTAAGTCTACAAATGCTAGAAATGTAGGTTTGCCTTTCCTTAATCTTTCTTCTAAGATAAGTCATAAGGTCAGTATTGCCTCACGTGTTCCAACATTTCTACGGAATCCAAACTGATCTTCCCTGAGGTCGGCTTCTACCAGTTTTTCCATTCGTCTGTAAGGAATTCGTGTTAGTATTTTGCAGCCGTGGCTTATTCAACTGATAGTTCGGTACTTTTCACCATTACATGTATATTCGCTAAAAAAGATTTGACAAGCAAACTGTTAGTGTATCTATAATCAGTGTCCACCGTTGGTCATATTCCTCTTCGTCGTCTTTGCCTTCCTGAGTAGCTTTGTCGCTATCATTTTCATCTACTGGTAAATGCTGTTTACTTGCCACCATTTAACCGGTTGCCTGTCACAAAATGGGGCACTCTCGTTATGAATACTTGATCTGCTGTAACTTAAATGTGGGTGTGAAAATAGTAGCAATCTGCGTAGTGCACCTGTTACACTCTAAAAGTGAAAATTTTCGACCAGAATTTCTTCTGTATTGCCATACGTGCTTGTTACGGGCCTCAGCTGCCTCCTTGGACAACTGGCCTGTAGGTAGAATTGCATTATATACGACTTTGGCACCATGCATTAAAACTTAGTGAATAGTTGGTGGCATAGGAAACCAGCCATACAAATCTGTGTGCATTTTTGCAGTTCCATGAGCAGTGGCATTAAATTTCTCAGTGACAGTGCTGTTGGCATTCGAAATCACTTCCAAGATTACCCTTAACCGTTTAATTAAATCCATATTGAGGATTAAAAATATCATACAGATATCTTCTGGTAAATGACTGTTCCCAAAGAATCTACAACAGAATAAACAAAAAATTGCTGTGTTGCAAGAGTTCTACTAGTTCAACATTTTACTTTGAATCTATAAAATTCAAAATGGTGGATGAGGGTGGACAATGTTTTTGTGTTAATTGTCCGCGGTTTATATTTCATTCATTTAAATATAGCTTGATAACACCCGAAAGGTAACTAAAAATTTCAGGATTTTGAGGCGGCAAAAGTACATACAAAAATACTTTCCATGAACGTAAAACTTGAAAAATAAAGGACTCACGTAAGGTAAAGGACATAACTTCCATTTTCATATTCAGTAGATGTTTGTGGCAAAACGTGACCACAAAAACGAGAGAAACGAGTGTCACAAACTAGAGCGCACAGACGAGCACATGTAGTGTGTCCCCCATATCTTTAGTCGAATTGCTTGTGAAGTGGCAACACTGTCTCAAAAGTTGGCTATATTGCATTTTATCAGAAAGTTGAGTGCAACTGTGTGTTCGTGCGTCAGTCTTATTGAAGAGTTGTTACAGAAGTGGGGCAGTTTGTATTAGAACAGCAAATTGATACTGTGGAGTGTTACATAAAGGAAGGCTCCATCAAGAAATGTAAACGGATCTTGGCTTCCCGTACTGCAGCGAACGACCGTCGCGGGTAGCAAGAGGAGAACCGCACTGGAAATGACCGCGGAGAAGCCCTCGGACGTTGGCGCGCCAGGTACATATAGGCTCCGGCCGCGAGCTCGGCTCCAGTTCACCACCGGCGATGGAGGGTGAAGCTTTGACAATGCCAGCCACTCGTGCTGGCGAAACGTCAGTAAAATAATCAGAATGTCGACCGAAGAACCCGAGACAGAAGCAAATAGGCAGTTTGTCAACAACTGGCCACAAAAGCGTAAACAATTTTGTAGCTTGGTGTATCTTGTACATCGTGTCATCGTGGACCAAAAGATACGAAATTTAAAGACAATCGTGAGAGCGTGATGCAAGAGCTGAAATCTTGAGTATCAGGAAAAAAGGGTTCCTTATTGTAACTAATTATTCACATAAATTGCTAGTGGTTTCTTGGACTCCTAGCTTTACTTCGTCAAATGAAGCCTGGTTTTATTTGTTAGGTTTTGTAAAGTCCTAGAATTTTATATACTGTTCGTAGGACAAACCGCATTCTGCATGAAGATAGGTGTTTGGAGTATGTTGCCAGCATGCGCATTATTGGCCCCATATTTTTCAATCATACCTACACAGTGCCAGACATCCAGAGATCTTTGACTCGTATGCACAGTTAACAGATGGGGAGAAGCTGTACACAGTATTCCAGCAAGATGGAGCAACCACTCATACATCCAACCAAAATATCACCCACATCACCAATGTGTTTTGTGTTTTTATTTATGGACACACTGAAAAGCAAAGTGTGTGCTGACAATCCCCACATAATAGACGATCTTAAACGGAACATTACTTAGGGAAATTAACAACGCTTCAGCGTGATGGTATTCCCACTACACGAATTCAGCGATGTCTGAATGTCCATGACCACCACTTCCAGCATCTTTTATAAACAGATAACGTTTTTAATCTTGCTAATGTTTTTAGTAAGTTCATTGGTACTTGAATCTCAGGCGTGTAGCATACCCGTTTTACGTAGGACACTGACCTTGCAACAGGTGGCATGAGCTTGGACGAAGGTTCCAGCTGCCGAAAGACGAGTAAGTAATCGACCTTGAAGATCAACACGTTCGAAAGGTATTTAAAGTAACTTCGCGATATGATTTTTTTACCCGTTTTAGAGTGCAAAAAGATACCACACGTCTGATTCAAAAGTGTTCGTATTCTTAAAACAGATCATTTCCGTGTAGCGTCGCGAATAAGACGTGACCTTCACCCACGACGGCAGAGGGGAAAACGCACCCGTCAGACCCATACATACTACGCCAGTGCACAACGTGATACGTTCTCATGCCCCCACATGCTGTGCACGTCACATCGGCAAGGTCGTTCGTCGATGTAAATAAATCAATACACACGTCTACAAATAGGTAAGTGTATACTAACAAGGAACCGAAAATGCCTGTCTTTCTACGTAGGTGGCGAGTTGGGATTGTCTAAATTTGCCTTCATCATTAGAATGTAAACTAACGCTCACTGAAGCAATCAAAATGCTAAATGTGAGAGGGAAGAGGACATACGAATTAATCAGTTTGCTTGTTACGCAACAGTAGGCTGTAGATATGGTGGAGAGAGAATTATTAAAGTGCAAGCTATTTCGATGTGATTGTTGCTGATACTTCTGGCGCTTGTCCGACTGATGCAATGGGTAGATGCTGGTAGTTAAAAAAGGGCGGGGTTGGGGGTTGAGGGAAGAGACCATAGGATGATAAACGGATGTTATGTTGCAGACGAAACTTAATACATAATTTCGACTCCGTAAACAGCCATAGCGCGTGTGGCGAAGCGTGTGTGCTGGTAACTTGCTAGTCCTTTGTGGAAGTTCATGATGAGATGTTTCGCCGTCAAATGTCCTCAGTTAATATCCCTAGATGTTCGACTGTAGTGGTGGCATGTTTATGGTGTAGTCCATAGTATGAGGCCCTTCCACGGATTTAAGGTTGGCTGACAGTCTGCTTCAACCGCTGATATGCGTGAGGGCTTCGGCTAGAGCGCATGTATTGCTTTGCCAGTGGCAAATTGTTCAGCGACTGCCATGCTTTTACCAGACTAAACGTATGACGGAACAGGTAGCGTTGCGAGGAGAAATGTTAGTCGCCAACCAACGTTTTTGTTTTACCAGGCTGAAATTCATATAGGGCTAAATATTAAAAAGGGAGTGAAGAAGTTGATCAGCATATATATGATGGACAACGTCAGAAATAGTGAGATAATCCATTTATTACGAAGCTGTAGACTTTATGGGAATAACTAGAACCGACCAAAAGCTTTTATTTCAGAGAAGTGCTGCACTTTTCTCTGCCGATTATGCATTGCTGAAGTTACTACCCAACGAATTTCAAAGAGTTGTGCGCTGCGCGACGATAAATGTTGTTCCACGGCAAGAGAGATCAGTGTAGAATGTGCGGTGTCTTGCACCACTGTGTATTTGCACTAAACGAAACTTCAGACGAAGTAGGCTGCAAGTCAGTTTAAAGGTTAATTGCTCTCGGTGAGTACAGTTATCTGGAACCTCCGTTCTCCCGAGTAAGCTACAGTTGAAACCTGCATATGACACAGCTCTTGGGTTAGAGGAATTTTCAGTTTAGCGGAGGCATAATATACGGCGACAAATTCTCTGGTAATAGATATCCGTAAGCTATACGCACTCCGGGCAACAATAGTTTCTATTTTAAATGGCCAGCAATCAGAAAGTGTGTAAATCAGTTGATAACCTGTATGTCTTCCATTCATTGTTCACAGTGGTGGTACACGTGTCGTGGTGGTGGGGTAGGAAAAGTATATTAAGTCAGTGTTGAAGCTAACAAGACACCTTCATGGAAGGAATTACTTTGACTTCAAGCAGCTCATGAAGACAGCTCTCACTTTCGGACGAAACTGTTGTAAGAAATTCTGGACTCACTTTACTGTCGCAAACTCGCGTCTCGTAAGGAACAGACGATTGGGAAAAGTGAGAACTGTTTCAGTGCCACTCGAAAACCGTTCATATATTATAAAGTAACAGGCGTTTTATTCCGTGCAGGAATACGAAAAATTACATACGTCGTTCTACTGGGCTACAGAGCAGATCACACAATGTAGGCTTTCACGGCCGGTGTTGTCTTCAGTTAAAACTTCCGGGCTGAGAGGCCGTGGTCGATGTATAAAATTTCCACCCAAAGTTTCGTCTCCATCAGCCGGAGACATCTTCTGAGGTCGCCCGGCTACTGCCACTGAGGCTCCAGGTACTCTCGCATTTATAGAGCGCATAGAGGGCGCCGCCATTCGTCACGTGATGCCTATCTTTGGAAGGCGTCATCGTTCTCTATTAAGAGTAATGGGTTGTCATTCTGCTGCCACAACGTAGACATCAATATTTTGTCCAACTTTAAAAGTTCCTCTTTGCTATTAAAATAATTATGGTGGTTGTGAATATCTATTGCTTCTCTATTCATGCGCGCATGATGATCGGGTGTTCGTGCTAAAACTCTTGTCTCATTACATTTAATTTCGTGATTCTCATCTCTAAAAACGTGCTCAGCTACGACCGAGTTTTCGATGTATCCTAAGCGACAGTTTCTTTTATGTTCGGCTAAGCGGGTGTTAGAACTTCTTTTCGTTGTTATTCCGTGCAGGAATACGAAAAATTACATACGTCGTTCTACTGGGCTACAGAGCAGAACTTCTTTTCGTTGTTCCAATATATCCTCGTCCACAACTACATGGAATTTTGTATACTCCAGGTGTTGCTAGACGCCCGACACCCCCTAGTCTACCAATCTAATCTTCGCTATTCATCAAATCAACAGCACAACATTGCGACAGGTTCTATTCTGTTCTTGTGGGTTCTACTTAACGCACACGTGTCAGTTCTACACGAGGCTACAAACAGGCAAATATCTCCAGAAGTGACTTCTTAGCATTTAAATTCATATTGGTTTATAATAAATTCCTCTCTAGCAGAAACGCTTTTCTTGCTGTTGCTAGTCTGCATTTTGTATCCCCTTCAGTGCGGCCGTCGTCAGTTTTTTGCTGTCCAAATAGCAGAACCAGCATCTATTTATTGCCCTTATTCTCTTATTTCCAAATCTAATTCCCTCATCACCTGATTTGACTAAATCCGATTCTCGGCGTTTTATATTTGCTGATATACATTTTATAGCTTTTCAAGACGGTACCCAATCAGACCAATCGATCGGCAGTCATTTGCCGTCTTTCGCAGAATTACAGTGTCATCGGCAAACCTCAGAGTTTTAATTCCTTCTACCTAAACTTTAATCTCCTTTCCAAATTTCTCCTTAGTTTCCTTTATAGCTTTTTCAGTGTACAGATCGGATAACATCGGGGATAGCCTACAACGTTGTCTCACTGCCTTCCCAACTGTGGCATACGTGTCATGTACTTCGAGGCTTCATAAGTGAAGTCTAGTTTCCGCACAAGTTGAACGTAATTTCCAGCTCCCTGTACTTTATCCCTGTTACTTTCAAAATTTGGAGGAGGGTATTCCAGTCCCTATTGTTAAAAACCATCCACAAATGTTAACGCAGGTTTGCATATTATGTAAGAAAGCCTTAGGGCCAAAATTGCTCCCCACATTTGTCAGTGCCTAAACTGACCTTAGCAGAGGTCAGCCGTAATCAGTTTCCCATTCTTCCGACAAAAAAGCATCAGTATTCTGAAGGCATGGCTTATTAAACTAATAGCTGGGCATGTCTGTATAAAAGTAAATAAGATGTGGCACTTAGCATGGTAACACTTCTGAGTAACCGTCGCATTGAATTGACTGGTTAAAGTTTTACTTTTGTAGTCTTCATGTCCTCGCTGTCTCAGATGGTGACAATATTTCTTTTAGACAGCCGTTCGCACTGGTCTGCCTGACCCTACAGAAATTAAACTACGTGAGTTGTTAGAATTTTGGTGAATGTAGTAGCGTCTCTCTCTCTTTTGAGATAAACCTTGACCAGCAGGAAAACAGGAATTTCTGGAAATAGATGCCTGATTTATCGCTTCCCGTTGTAGCATGCGGTGTCCAGAGGCGCGCGCTTTGTGTGTGTGTGTGTGTGTGTGTGTGTGTGTGTGTGTCCACGCACGTGGACGCAGATGGACCTCACCTCAGGCTGAGGACAATGGCGGGCGGTGACGTGCACTGCCTACCAAAGCCTTTGTTGTGCGCAGTGTGGGTGGAGCAGCGTCCCTACGCCCACATGGAGACCAAACAGGCCGTGGACAACGCACTTCCTCCAGCTTTTAGCTTCCAACATCGACTACAAGATGGCACTTTTATAAATAACCACCAAAAGCATGCTACAGTCCTACACTGATCTGAAACTAGACATCGCACTTCAGAATTTTAAAACCATGGGCAGGTCGCGGTCGTTGTTGTTAGTCTTCAGCCCAAAAACGGGTTTGCTGCAGCTCACCAGGCTTGTTCCATTCAGCATTTTAAAACTTTGGAGTATACCAGACGACGGAATGGCAATTTTTTTCTAAGGTAGTTGCTGAGCAATTAAGCTTATCTGCTGCGGGGGGTTAGAAGTAACATTTCTTACAGAGCTGCCAAACAAAATTGATTTAATTATTTCATCGGGCTGACGCAGCAGCTGTTGCTCCTCCGCTCGGTGTTTGCCCGTAACACAGGAGCGGAATTCATGTGCCGCGCTGCTGAGCGCTCCTAAACTAAATCTAACTGCATGTGCCACAGCTTTAGAGTGTATGACCCCGAGGTTACATCGTTCACAATGTCTGTACAGTGGTGTCTGAGGAAACTTCAGTCTGACAATGAAATTTTTCTTCAGCTCAGTCTCTAAAATAAACCTATTGCAACAAGATATATCAGTGTCTCCACGTGTATTAGAGTGTCACTTCTGCAATGTTTCGACATTTCCCCAGTACTCTTACTATACGACACACTCACAGAAACGCTGGAATACTGGATACTGTGGGCAAGATGCATCCCAAACATGTGACAAGGCAACACAAGAAAAATGCACTCCTGTAGATTCTTGAGAGGTATAAATTGGAAAGTGAGGATTTTCTGAGTTCTATTGTGAGTGGAGTCGAAACGTGGGTGGCTCATTACACGCTTGAGACAAAATCAATCATCGCAGTAGTATCTCGGGAGGATAGCGGTTCAAACCCGAGTCCGGCCATCCAGGTTTAAGTTTCCGTTATTTCCCTAAATTGCTTCAGGCAAATGCCAGGATGGTTCTTTTGAGTGAGCACGACGGATTCCCTTCCTCACGCTAGACACTGCTTGTATTTAGTCTCTAATGACCTCGAAGTCGACCTGACTTAAATCCAATCCTTTCTTTCTTTCCTTCCTTCCTTCCTTCCTTCCTTCCTTCCTTCTTGCCTTCCTGCCTTCCTTCCTTCTTGCCTTCCTGCCTTCCTTCCTTCTTGCCTGCCTGCCTGCCTGCCTTCCTTCCTACAATGGTGTTGTGCCACTCCCAAAATTTTGCAAAAACAGACATAATGTCTGATAGGATAGCAACAATCAGTCATTTTACAATGTTACTTATAATCCGTCTTGATTGCAAAATTTTTATTCGTATGACTGGTTTCGGTGACTCAGCATGTGAAAGCTGCTAGATTTGGACGGATTGTTCCTGTAACCGAAATATCAAATCTGAAGATCGTTCTAGATGAACGAAACCGGTCATATGAATAAAAATTTTGCAATCAATACGGATTGTAAGTAACAGTGCCAATCCCAAAACATTCAAAACCATAACTTCGGGCAAAAACTCATGGTCTGTGTTTTGGGACCAAAAAGGTATTTTAGTAGAATTTCTGCCTCAAGGAAGACAATCAATGCACATAGACATTGAGACCCTAAAAAACTGAAAGGAGCATTCAAAACAAAAGGATGGAATGCTGATGGGAGGTATGTGCATGTTGCACGACAACCCCGTCCACGCACAGTATTAGCTACGAAGGCGCCCTTGGACTCCTTTGTTTGGCATGTTTTGAACCACCTCAAATTTTCCTCTGACTTGACTTGGCGTCTGGAGATGATCTTCTCGACTCCCTGAAGGCACATAGAAGTAAATCTTCAAGCGACGAGCAGCTGCAGAGTGGAGGAAGGAGCTGGCGGAAGAGTTCTTAGAGGACGCCATAAACAAGCTAAAGCCACAGTTCACGAAATGCATTGAACGGGGTGGCGGTTATGTGAGAAAATAGCTAGGTGAAAGATAGATACCGCCTATAGAAAATTAAAGGGGCTTTTGGAAGAAAGGCAAGCAGGAGCTCAGATGGAAAACCAGTACTAAGCAAAGGCGGGAAAGCTCGTATAAAGGAAATTAATGAAAGATTTGTAGAAGGAATTACAGTTCAGGGAGGAGAAATAAAAACGTTATGGTTTGCTGATGACGTACTTCCTCCAGAGATAGCAAAGGGGTGGAAGAGCAGTTGAACGGAATGTTCTCTCTCTCTTGAAAGGGGGATAAGACGAACGTGAATAAAAGCAAAACAAGGGTCAAGGCTTGTAGCAGAATTAAATCAGGCAACGCTGGGGAATTAGAAAATATGAGCGTTGATATTTTGACAGTAAAATAACTGAGGCTCGAAGTAGATAAAATATAAAACATAAAATGGCAATGGCAAGAAAAAGTTTCTGAAGAAGAGAAATGTGTAAACAGTGAATGTAGTTTTGTGAGGAATAGTTTTCAGAAGATATTTGCTTGGAGTGTAGCCTTGTATGGAAGTGAAACGTGGACATCAACAGTCCAGACAAAAAGAGAGTAAAACTTTATCCATTATGGCTGAGAATAGCTTTTGAAATGCGGTTTTACAGAAGAATCCTGATCAGTAATGGTTTATCATGTAACTAATTGGGTACTAAATCAAACTGAGAAGATATTCAGTCCACTACTTCACTAAAAGAAGAGATCAGTTGATAGGACACATTCTGAGACATAAACGGATCGCCAATTCAGGTTTTCGAGGTGGGGTTGGGTCTGTGGGGTTGGGTCTGTGGGGTTGGGTCTGTGGGGTTGGGTCTGTGGGGTTGGGTCTGTGGGGTTGGGTCTGTGGGGTTGGGTCTGTGGGGTTGGGTCTGTGGGGTTGGGTCTGTGGGGTTGGGTCTGTGGGGTTGGGTCTGTGGGGTTGGGTCTGTGGGGTTGGGTCTGTGGGGTTGGGTCTGTGGGGTTGGGTCTGTGGGTGGGAGAACAGGATTAACGCTCACAACAGAGACAGATCAATACAGTAAGCAGGTTCAAAAGGATGTAGGTTGCAAGTTTGCATTAGCTAGTCGGAAACGAAGACACTTGAACAGGATAGTGTGCTGTGGAGAGCTGCATTGCATAATACTAGCCTTCGGGCTGAAGACCACAACAACAAAGTACATTGCTAAAGACACGTGCTCCAGCAAAAGATTCAGAGTACTCTGCAGAACTTCTACATATGTGTCTCAATTAAGGCGTAGTGAGACAAAGCAAATGTTACCTTTCGTTGGTCACCAATAATCCCTGCCCAAACAATGATGCTAACTGTTGCTGATGAGAAGATTCAACCGTTCTCTGAAGATTTTTCATATGTCACGTATGATCATGTAGGTTTATGACACAATCTTCCCCAATGCTCGCTTCGTCTGTGAAGAGTGCTGGCAACAGGAAACCCATGATAGTTGTATGTTGCAAAAACCAGTGGCAGAACCTTTCTTCTGGAGGAAAATCCTCTCTCCGATGATCCCTGTACACGTTGTAGGTGATCAGTTTTCACGGAGGAAAATAAACGACACTGGCCTTCGGCATAATCAGTGCTGGCAGGTCCCGTACCTGGAGCTCTTAGCCTGTAGAGCCTCTCGTTCCAGAGCTGGTGTAAGAGCGCCACCCACGTCGTTGCTCTCTGAAAGGGCAAAAGTTCACAAAAAATGCCGAGAAATAGATCAATGTTTCAGTTGGATGGCGCGTTCTACCAGGCTAAGTGGCTCGGTAATCCCATGTGGCATCTCGATCGTTTCAACGTGATTGTCTGTAAGCAAACCCATCTTGGTTTGTACCTGTAATGTATAAAAGGCCGTTGTGCTTGGATTTAGTTCAAACTAAAGTATAATGCTGTGCCATAAGTCGGCAAATATGCATTAATTAAATAATAAATTAATACCATGTGATGTGTAATATATTGTATCAGTACTAATGGATTATTACAGGTTCACAGTCTATTTGCAGACAAACGTTGATACAAACTTCGTCTCTTTTCCTATTAGGAAAGACTACCCGAAGTTGTCTCCCTAACTTAATATTACTGGAGATGCTCGGACCTCCAACAAACACAATGAATGATGCCCTCACGCGTCTGAAACTCTCCCACACTCGCTTTCCTCCCAGCCAATCGGTCCGCACACATCTGCCAGTACCACACTAAAGTTAAGGAATTAATGTGTGATGCCGGGGCTGCAAGACTAAAATTACTCCTATATTCGCTAGAAATTGGTTAACAAAACTTCTGTTCCATTATAATAATACATGATCACACGTAAGTTAGCTGCGAATTTATAAGTGTACTGTCATTTTTTTTAACTAAAGTTTGACGAAATATAGTCGGCAATCAAATTTCTAGATACGAAAGTATCTTATCACTCCGTGCACTCTTCCTGCTTGCTTTTTTGTGTATGGTTGATGTGTATTAGAATACTTTTTATAGAGATTAGATTTAAAAAAACGGTCCTTCGAATAATGGAAACTTGCATAGTACAGTAGTTGGAGCGTTTTGCCATCAAAGTGTTAACGTCCTATTTCGACGTTATATATACCGTTCCTGTTTGGAGTCAGTAAAAAATGGTGAATGGTCCTGTAGATTTTTATCCTGTAGCTTTTTTAATTCTCATTCATCTGCCAGCAACCTCCTCCTCCTCCTTCACACCCTCTCGCCACTTCATCACTCATTTTAAAAAAGTTACGAAATTTTTCTGCAACATCACTTCCAATCACTTGTAGACACACCACCAGGAATTCTGACGAAAGCATAACTATACAGCATAACAGCTGTTTTAAGAACAAAGCATGTATGTCGTTGCAAATTCCGTTGCGCAAGTGTTACAGAATTCTTTGTCTAAATTCGCCGAAAACTGATAACGGTTATATGAGATCGTGGGAGGGGGGAAGAGATTGTCAGCATACATCATTATAACGCTTTAGTGCATTATATAACACGTAGACTTAGACGCGAGAAACACTTTGTGTATGACTCAACGTCACAGAATGTGGGTTTTCCCCGGCTCTTAAATCAAAGTACAAACCAACTGCAGAGAGCCTTATCGTTGTTGGGAACTGTAACTCACTTCAGATGACAGATGAGTTTCTCCGTTACGAAGCTAACAAAAATCGTAAAGATCTTTAAACGGAGACAGTTGTTAAAACCATCCTATTAAACTTACTGATAGATATGTTACGTTCAGTGATGATAAGTGTTAACACACAGCACGGTTCTGTGGATTAGTCGTTAAAAAATCTATTCTGAGTTTTGACCTCAATACTCATGGAACTTAGCCAAGCATTTCGTTTCACTATTACAAAACTACTTCATTTAAGTTTGTTTTGGCAGTTGTTTGTATGACGCAAATCGCGTTTTAGTCTCAGAATCTGGATTTGGGGTCATTTTCTGTCGTCAGCTAAACCCCAGCGGCATCAAAGACCCGTACGATGTAATGTGACACATCATCAAAGTTGTCGCTACTTCACTTGCCCTAGAATTAGACGTTCTTGTACGGTCATGCTATAAACGAAGCTTCCGTTGTGCAGGTGTTTCCGACGCCGGAATAGCTTTGTCTTTTGGCTGCAGGGTTTTTCTGACCAACACACTTCCTTTTCGGAGGCATTCCTATGGGTATTAACTGACCCCCACCTTCATAACCAAATCTTCTTCTAGTTCAAACTTAAATAAACAAATCAGCACTTAAAAACTACTAAAAATTAGCATAAAGAAAGCAAGGTGGCTTAGCAGATACATGGTAATCCAAGCCAACGGCCACGCCTCTTTACAACCACACTAAGCAACTGCCAAATAAGAAATGGTGATGTAAACGATTTTAAAACTTTCGCTTGAGGAGGAAATTGAATTTTGCTTAATCATCAGAATTCGACAAGCAGAACTTAGATGTTCCTGCTGAACTTCATTTCTTCATGAAAATTTTCACAAACTTTATATTTTTTCTCTATGAAAAGATTAGTTGGGCCATCTGTTAAATTTTGCGATACGTAAGTCAGTGTTTATGGAGAATTCGTCTTCCACCGTTTCAGTTCAGTTTTCGCTGTTTCAAGGTGGTCTGTGTTCGAGCACTGATCTTTTGATGAGCCTGCGAGCTAATAACTTCCGTTGGTACTATATCCACGACCTGTATGGCACTGTGGATTTTAATAATAAAAATAACTGAAACACGAGCTAAAATACATTCTAGGGCATACGTCATATTAACAATGGCAACTAATCAACAAACAAGGGTTTGCAAATGGAAATGAGCGTACAGCTTTGTGGGCCGGGAGTCATGTCTGCCAAATTCTCGAGCTTTCGCCCGTTGTCATCTAGTGAGGTCTGATACTATGTAGAAGATGGGTACCGCCGCTGTAATTTATCTTCGCAATCGGAATTAGTTTACCACAATATATTTCGCTTGTTAGGCATTTAATTTTTCAGTAATTTTCTTCGTTGTTTCATCTGAATGTAGAAACTGTAATAGTAATTTGTTCAAAAGCAAGTTTTCTGTTCGAGCTTACAACCGTATTTCTATTATTTTATTTGTGTTTCACAAAATATGAATAATCAACCACACTATCAGGTGACAACCAAAATTGATCTTCATAAGTAAAATTATTATTTAAACTTAGTTGTTATTTAAGCTTATTTCAAATTGTCATTTGGCTGATGAATTGTACACTTTTCGAAATCGGTTTGGTCACAATACTTCTGCAATGCATTTCATAGTAAGATAAGCGGTCTATTGGACAGCCAGGTGAAAATTTGAGGAATATTTTCTTTTCTTTAGAAATATTTCTATGATGTAAGTTAATCCTAAAATCAGACTTCTGTACTTGTTAAAAAGTCCTCTAGGCATGGAATGTGTAAAAACTGTATTTGTTTCCTTGCAGGTGAGATAGTCGCAGCCCAAAATGCTTTGCAAGCTCTGCTCATCTTTCGTGATTACTTACGGTAAGAGCTGCAGAAAGCTTTTTTGATTGTAAAATGAACTAGATCGTTTTAAAATGTATTTGGCATGGCACTGTAAAGATGTGAAGTATGTGTAGCCGGAGCGAGTAACTAGTGTAACATAAATCTCTCGAAGTAAAAATAGCTAAAAATACCAAATGAACCACTATGATGTATCTACATAGTCCATTCACAACGCTATTCTCCGTTCATCATAAGAATAAACCTGATGTAAAAAAACCACAAACGCGATGATTGGTTAGAAGCAGTAGCACGCGTGCACTGTCACACTCATGGAAGTAGGTCCTATTTCTGTATCAGCTATATTACAACTAAGTTACGTTAAATGAAACTTTAAGACTGTCTAAAGTATTAACAGCCATCAACGTTTTTCTTAATCAAGCGTTAGCTATGCAGTTTTTATTTCAAAAATCGTGTACAGTCACGGTCTCTCTACTGTTGTGCTCTGATTGATGCGCTGTTAATTCTTTACGCAGTATTTAAAATGGCTGAGGCTGTTCTGTTCCATAGCGAAACAAGCGCATGGAACACGGTTAGGAAGTGCCGAGAAATAAGACTTTGAAGTTTTCCGAGACACATTCAAATGAGAAGTATAGCGAAAGCGGCAACGTAGCACATTGACGACCAACTTTAGTTCGTGGTTCGCTGGTTAAGGTCTCGTTAGTTTTTTTTTTTCGTTAACTTTGAAATACCTACATCTCATAATTGTAAAATTCGTCATTCTTTTATGAATAATGCACGTCGTCTTGTTTCTAATTACACATCGCACGTAAAATTTTTCATTTCAAATATAAATTCTTAATTATCTATATTTTATGGAATACTCTTAATAAAATATTTTGAGGCAAAATAAATACCAAATACTCCTTATTTCGACTATGTCCATTGTTTTATACCACAGATGCAGCCTCGTACGAACCAGATTGACAAGTGTCGCACAACATGAACCCAAAGCTGGAGTGAAGTTACGGGATTTGTCGCGAGAAATAACACATAGAACAGCACCTCATAAAAGAAGAGAGAATGCGGAGCTTGGGTGGCTTCGTGGATTCTGTTGGTAAACTCGTTATCAACGTAGCAGCCTTAACAATTTTGTAACGTAGCAGAACTGAAATGTATTTCCCGCATTTGTATAAGGGAGGAACTAAGAGAATACTAGACAACTGACTGTAATTAATCCCTTCAGTGGCTTCAGTACTAAACAGTACAGTGAAATCCGTGCAGTATGCTTTTACATCAAGCATAAATCGTTCAGAAAAATCACCCTGTGTTTAAGTTTGCAATTTCCATCACTCTTGTTTCTAATTAGAATACTACGTGAGGCGAGAACGAGATCATTTTATGGTTTCCGTCTGGTCACCTGAGAAGCGTGCGGTAATGCTGGAGTTTTGCGGAATATTATTTCATTCTCTTTAAAAATTAAATGATATTCGAAGCTATATTGTTTCTTTATTAGTCTCTCTTTACGTCTGAACTGCATCTGCTCACATCATTGCGGGTTAGCTAGACCAGGTGGCTGGCCAGTGCTGCCCAAGCTTAACGCGCCGGTAAACCTGTTCTCCCGCATTATCGCTCAGTCTGTGCGCATGTAACACAGCATAAAAAGTATCCTTATTATCGTACTTGACTGTACTGGACGCGGCTCGGCTTCCGCTCGACGTGAATCGAAATCCAATGAGATTCAAGCAAACGCGGAAGAATGCAAAGCGTAATGCTTACTTTGGTTTATTGTTATGATGAACATAGTATAGTACAGCATCCGATGAAGGACTGCGGGTTGCGTACCAGGTTAGACTAGAAGAAAATTTGAATGTTCACAAGGAAGGCAGGGCGAATGGACGCAGTTTTGACTGAAGGAAGAGATGCTGCCATATTACCTAACAGTATCATGCACGAAAACCTGTTCGAAGGTACCCTCTGTCATGCAGTTCGCATACAGATAGAGGGGGGCTAGGGCTACCAGTAGCTCAGTCCTCTGCTATTGGGTAACTGGTCGATTGGGGGGAAGAGAGACAATAAGGGATAGTGATATCAAGTCCTTGGTTCACCCGTACGTCATTATTGTGATGTGCATAATGTTGTTCATATACAGGGTTTAATAATGAATAGGAAAATAGGAATGCGGGTAAGCTACTACAAACAGCATAGTGAACGCATTATTGTGGCCAAGATAGGTACGAAGCCCACGCCTACTACAGTAGTACAAGTTTATATGCCAACTAGCTCTGCAGATGACGAAGAAATTGAAGAAATGTATGATGAAATAAAAGAAATTATTCAGATTGTGAAGGGAGACGAAAATTTAATAGTCATGGATGACTGGAATTCGAGTGTAGGAAAAGGGAGAGAAGGAAACATAGTAGGTGAATATGGACTGGGGGACAGAAATGAAAGAGGAAGCCGCCTGGTCGAATTTTGCACAGAGCACAACATAATCATAACTAACACTTGGTTTAAGAATCATGAAAGAAGGTTGTATACATGGAAGAACCCTGGAGATACTAAAAGGTATCAGATAGATTATATAATGGTAAGACAGAGATTTAGGAACCAGGTTTTAAATTGTAAGACATTTCCAGGGGCAGATGTGGACTCTGACCACAATCTATTGGTTATGACCTGTAGATTAAAACTGAAGAAACTGCAAAAAGGTGGGAATTTAAGGAGATGGGACCTGGATAAACTAAAAGAACCAGAGGTTGTACAGAGATTCAGGGAGAGCATAAGGGAGCAATTGACAGGAATGGGGGAAATAAATACAGTAGAAGAAGAATGGGTAGCTTTGAGGGACGAAGTAGTGAAGGCAGCAGAGGATCAAGTAGGTAAAAAGACGAGGGCTAGTAGAAATCCTTGGGTAACAGAAGAAATATTGAATTTAATTGATGAAAGGAGAAAATATAAAAATGCAGTAAGTGAAACAGGCAAAAAGGAATACAAACGTCTCAAAAATGAGATCGACAGGAAGTGCAAAATGGCTAAGCAGGGATGGCTAGAGGACAAATGTAAGGATGTAGAGGCCTGTCTCACTAGGGGTAAGATAGATACCGCCTACAGGAAAATTAAAGAGTCCTTTGGAGATAAGAGAACGACTTGTATGAATATCAAGAGCTCAGATGGAAACCCAGTTCTAAGCAAAGAAGGGAAAGCAGAAAGGTGGAAGGAGTATATAGAGGGTCTATACAAGGGCGATGTACTTGAGGACAATATTATGGAAATGGAAGAGGATGTAGATGAAGATGAAATGGGAGATATGATACTGCGTGAAGAGTTTGACAGAGCACTGAAAGACCTGAGTCGAAACAAGGCCCCCGGAGTAGACAATATTCCATTGGAACTACTGACGGCCGTGGGAGAGCCAGTCCTGACAAAACTCTACCATCTGGTGAGCAAGATGTATGAAACAGGCGAAATACCCTCAGACTTCAAGAAGAATATAATAATTCCAATCCCAAAGAAAGCAGGTGTTGACAGATGTGAAAATTACCGAACTATCAGCTAAATAAGTCACAGCTGCAAAATACTAACACGAATTCTTTACAGACGAATGGAAAAACTAGTAGAAGCCAACCTCGGGGAAGATCAGTTTGGATTCCGTAGAAACACTGGAACACGTGAGGCAATACTGACCTTACGACTTATCTTAGAAGAAAGATTAAGGAAAGGCAAACCTACGTTTCTAGCATTTGTAGACTTAGAGAAAGCTTTTGACAATGTTGACTGGAATACTCTCTTTCAAATTCTAAAGGTGGCAGGGGTAAAACACAGGGAGCGAAAGACTATTTACAATTTGTACAGAAACCAGATGGCAGTTATAAGAGTCGAGGGACATGAAAGGGAAGCAGTGGTTGGGAAGGGAGTAAGACAGGGTTGTAGCCTCTCCCCGATGTTGTTCAATCTGTATATTGAGCAAGCAGTAAAGGAAACAAAAGAAAAATTCGGAGTAGGTATTAAAGTCCATGGAGAAGAAATAAAAACTTTGAGGTTCGCCGATGACATTGTAATTCTGTCAGAGACAGCAAAGGACTTGGAAGAGCAGTTGAACGGAATGGATGGTGTCTTGAAGGGAGGATATAAGATGAACATCAACAAAAGCAAAACGAAGATAATGGAATGTAGTCGAATTAAGTCGGGTGATGTTGAGGGTATTAGATTAGGAAATGAGACACTTAAAGTAGTAAAGGAGTTTTGCTATTTGGGGAGCAAAATAACTGATGATGGTAGAAGTAGAGAGGATATAAAATGTAGGCTGGCAATGGCAAGGAAAGCGTTTCTGAAGAAGAGAAATTTGTTAACATCCAGTATAGATTTAAGTGTCAGGAAGTCATTTCTGAAAGTATTCGTATGGAGTGTAGCCATGTATGGAAGTGAAACATGGACGATAAATAGTTTGGACAAGAAGAGAATAGAAGCTTTCGAAATGTGGTGCTACAGAAGAATGCTGAAGATTAGATGGGTAGATCACATAACTAATGGGGAAGTATTGAATAGGATTGGGGAGAAGAGAAGTTTGTGGCACAACTTGACAAGAAGAAGGGATCGGTTGGTAGGACATGTTCTGAGGCATCAAGGGATCACCAATTTAGTATTGGAGGGCAGCGTGGAGGGTAAAAATCGTAGAGGGAGACCAAGAGATGAATACACTAAGCAGATTCAGAAGGATGTAGGTTGCAGTAGGTACTGGGAGATGAAAAAGCTTGCACAGGATAGAGTAGCATGGAGAGCTGCATCAAACCAGTCTCAGGACTGAAGACCACAACAACAACAACAACATACAGGGTGGTCAGAAAATGGGTGAAATGCTTGTAGGGATGTTACAGGGCAGGTTGTACCGAGACACAAATGTTAAGAAAATTCGATACGTCGCTCCGTTTCCGAGTTATTCCGCGTAGAATTTAGCCAATCGGGACGTAGCGCGCTCACTCAAGCGGCCTGCCAGGGGCGGTGTTGCCCAACGAGTGCTTTGTCTCGTTAACTGAAACTTGAATTTACGCGCGCGACGATCTGATTGGCTAACTTCAATGCTAAATAACCCGGACACGGCGCAACGTATCCCATTTTTTGCTCAACATTTATGTCTCAGTACAATATGCCCTACAACATCACAAGCGTTTCAGACATTTTCTGACCACCCTGTATATGTAATGTGATACTGAACAGCAGCGGAATTTATGCAGAATCCCTGAGCTTTGCAGCCAGGTATCGAAATGAACGCGTATCCTTAAACAGGGAACCAGGTAAGAATCACTAGGTATGCTATGTTTGCCAGCTTGTTTCGTTGTGCCCAATGGCAAGAGACCCTGGATAAGATAAGATCGCCATTGGAAACTGCTCAGTCTGACATGCACTGCATACGCTCATTAATTAATACCCCGCTTTCCCTCCTTGTTCCGTACTGTGCACACGCACAAAATCGATGCTTGGCTGAGCGGAAGTAACGAGTTTCATTTCCGGCTGCGAGTAACCGCCCCCTGTCGTCATGGCAGTTGCAGGACAGCTGAATCATCGCCCCGCAGTAAGCTGGCGATTTAATCTGGGCGCCTCACCTCACCTGAGCATTTCCTCTCGTAGTTCCACAACGCCTGTCCTTGATGTAAAAACTGTACGAAGGTGCACGCTCAAGGCCACTTGACAGAAATGGAAGATTGCCATACTTCGAAGATACCTCGTCTCGATAAACAGAGTTAATTGTTGCACCAAGCAGTTTCTCTGTTGCTACAGAGTTATAAGGAAAACTCCTGGGAGGTATGTCCTTCTAAAAATGCTCTAAAGAGCAGTATTAACGTTGGCAATAGTGATTGTTGGGTTCTTGTACAGAGACGTAAATTCTTGAAACTACCCTGTGTCAAAAGTACAATAAAGATTAGAAAAGAAGCGCCATGCATCTCCACCGAAACGTTTGGGACTCAAATTCCTACAAAAGCCTGCAGTTCTTGTCTAGCGTTAGGTGCTGCATTGAAACCACTTACAGTCCAGTTTTACGAGACGTTTAATTTGCAGCATTACATTTTTTACGCCTACAGGATAAAGAAACATGAAAATACGTGAGACATGACTACGGAATAAGGCAGTGGCGCTAGTAAAATATTAAATTCGTTACAGCGTGTTACTGATAACCCACAGCAAGCGCCTACCATTATTAACCCCAGATTAAAAATTCCTCATAAAATTTAAGATTGCAGTAGGGTATAAAATGGGAAACCTTGTCCTTAATTTGGAGTGTAACATACCATTGGAGATACAATAATGGTAATTAACAATGAGTAACCTAAAAATGACTTATTGTGAATAAAATGTGTAGTAAACTTCAGTGGTTTAATAGCGGCATAAAATTTTCCGTCCTTTAGTGTTCTAGGGTTAATGGCATATCGATAGTTTTATTATACTACTGAACGGCAAAGCTCCGCAACTGCTAAATGTTTGTGGAATTGAATATACGTTCTAATCTTGGATATCCTTGGGATCGTCAGGACGCAAATTTCGTTTCCTTGTTGCTATGGATCTCGAAAGTATAATGAATCATACAGAATATTCTTTGTGTTAGTCATTGGTTTTTGTTCTTACAGGTTTTTTAATGTTTTTCCACAGTACAATCACAAAACTTCTGAATATACATTATTCGTATTATGTGTGATAAGAGTATGAACTAGTTTTCTGAACTATCAGTTCGAGATAGAGTAACATGCAAGTGACACATACGAAAAATGTGTGCTGCTGTGTATGTTCCCTCGTATGGTAGAACAGACGGCAAGGAAGAAAATGAAATGCATATTTTCACAGCAGCATTTCTCTCTCGCAGTCGGTTAAAAAAAACTAATTTCCATCTCCAAAAATTAGAACATCAAATAACTACTTTGAGTTTTGAAAACATCAATACGAATTTGATGCGTTGACTGTATCGGTACCGATACATTACGAAACAAAACGTTCGTGGCACCGTTTGCTCATTAAAGACCAACCACGGCTCGACACTTCCTATCAGTCATTTCCCTTTGAACAGTACGTAAGTGGTAACCGTGAACAGTCCACAGTGCAACAGATATTACCTGGGAGTGTTAAATACGTTCAGAATATTTTGCAACGGAGTACTGCAATGAAGTTAAGAACTGTACGGGCGCCATAGTGTCAGTAAATGCATTTCCACGCAAGAGGTACAGTTCAGTTCAGGGGTGTTACTTCAGTTGCTTAGTGACAGTTACAAATGCGTAGATGAAAAAGTGACGTTCGCGTATACAGAAACACTGCGGGCAACACGTTTTCATTTGTTAACGAACACAATGCCTTTCGACCGTTACCCCACAATATTGAAATATATTGCAGCAAAGCATTAATACAAACAGTACGATGTTCGGTATAACGCGATTTACGTACCAGTACGGCCCTGTCTAGCTCCTGCTGCTTATGCGGGCCCCGACAAAGGGTCCAAAACCCCGTAAATCGTCTATGGTGTTCAGTGGGCAAACTGAATACGGCCGTTGTGGCGGTAAACTCAAGCGCGATATCTCCTTTTGCTTGCACTTCAGTGTCTTTAAAGGTCTATAGTTAAAATATGATAGGCCCTATGGTTGACAAACAAAATTTCATTCTGCTGTAAGGTTTTGAAAAAGACAGATAGAACACCATAGTTCAGCCTTCTGCAATTTACGTAGTGCGCAGGAAAACAACTTCCCTCGAAAAGTTCCAAACATAGAAAATTGTTTTTATGTCGGTCGGAAACCTTGCCTCCTGACAGCATTTAACAATATTTCTAAAAGCTGTGATTTTCAAACGGCAAACCAGCATGCACGTTTATTACTACGTAGGACACACATTTATCAGGAAAGTAAACTGATACATAAAACATCCACGAACCTATGAAAAGTAATGGTTCAAATGGCTCTGAGCACTGTGGGACTTATCAGAGGTCATCAGTCCCCTAGAACTTGGACCTACTTAAAGCTAACTAACCTAAAAACATCACACACAACCATGCCTGAGGCAGGATACGAACCTGCGACCATAGTGGTCGCACGGTTCCAGACTGAAGTGCCTCGAACCGCGCGGTCATACCGGCCGGCTATGAAAATTATTTGTGCAATTAAATGATGCGCAACTCTTCATCAGTTTTTTCTACATAAACTGCAATGTGTAGACAGCACAATTACGACTAAAAAATGCGGCACATAGCCACCGATGAAGACACGTCAGACCTGTGCCGTTAAAAGCCACAATACACAGACTCTCAGAAAATTTAAGTTAATGCGGACGAGTAGGAGAAACAGACCTGTTATGTTCGGATATAGCATTACTAGTGTCATGCTTGACGCAGTCAAATCGTTCAAGTATCTGGACTTGACGATGCAGAGCGTTATGAAATGGAACGAGAAAGAGGACAGTGGTATGAAAGGCGAACGGTCGACTTCAGTTTATTGGGAGAATTTTAAGATAGTGTGGTTCATCTGTAAACAAGAACGCATATAGGACGCTGATGAGACCTATTCTTGATTCTGCTAGAGTTTGGGATCCGCTCCAGGTCGGATTAAAGGAAGACATCGAAGTAATTTCAAGGCGGGATATTAGATTTGTTACCGAAAGGTTGGAACAACTCGCAACTGTTACGGAGATGCTTCCGGAACTCAAATGGGTATCCCTGGAGGGAACGCGACGTTCACTTCGAGGAACGCTACTGAGAAAATTTGGGGAACCGGCAGTTCAAGCCGACTGCAGAAAGATTCTGCTGCCTCCAATACTTCGCGTAAGGACCACGAGGATAAGACACGACAAATTAGGGCTCATACGGAGGCATATACACACACTTTTCCCCATCGCTCTATTAGCGAGTGGAACAGGAAAGGAAATGACAAGTAGTGGTAGAGGGCGCCTTCCGCCACGCACCGTACTGTTGCTCGCGGTGTATCTCTGTAGATGTCGATGAATACGCTTCTGCTTAAGACTCTTACCACCACAAATTTATGAAACTAGTATTTGTAGACTTCCTGCGCAAAACAACCATGTCAACGGACTTGGGGAATATCAAGTTTCATGTGAAACAGAATTAAATTTCAGGTCCCAGAAACTGCTCTCCCCTTCTGGCGAGAACGGTTGCGCAGTGAGGGGGAAGTCCCTGGTATTTTGACCTTGATGCGTGGGCCCAGGTGTCCAGGCGGCTGCTGACGTCAGCAGTGTCCGCCACGTCACTCTTGCCTTCAGCTGCTACGCCCACCGAATGAATGGCTGACGTTCCAGTGACCAGATTGCTAGAGCGAGACAAGGTAAAGTGCGATGGAGCATTGGACTTCCTGACGATTATTAGTAAGAGACTATTTAATTACTCGGTGTTGTCAGTCAGTATGCGATCCTGACATTACGTGAGAAGAAAAAGAACAAAAACTTCACAGAATTGAAGACTCCTAACAGGGAGTTAAGTAAACATTAAAGCGTTATGGAAACGCTTAAAAAATTACTGTGTGGTGCACTGTACGAAAGTGTGTGTCACGAAAGACTGGTCTGTAATTATAGAGAACATACTATATGAACTAAGTACGACTAATTATTACTTTCTTGTACGTTTCGCGCAATTACATCGATTAAAATTAGAGAAATGAGAGTTACCGAGAAACATACGTCTTTTAAAAAGAAGACCGAAGTTTTGAAAATGCACCTCGTGCGACAGAACGCGTGCTGAGACTTCTCAGCACGCCCAGTCGCTAAGTTGGGAAAACAAACTGCTGTTAGCCCCGTTTCACTGTGTTCGTTGCCGAGCTTAAGTGAGCCCCTGCACAAGCTGCTGTTTGGATTAGTGACAGAGTGGCAATGAAAGAGAGTGAAGAACAATTGTGTGTGTGTGTGTGTGTGTGTGTGTGTGTGTGTGTGTGTGTGTGTGTGTGTTTTACAGATACATTAGATTGATTAGTCAGATGTGACAGTGGGTCTCCTTGTCCATAAAAAGCACGCGTGAGTCAGTCAAAGATGGTGGCGATTGGTTCTGTTAGTGGTTTTTTAACTGCAACATTATCGATAGTGTGTTCGTATCGCCTGTTTAAGTCTGTCTGGGAATTTTAGCTGTCTGAGGTACGCCTATGCTGCATCGTGACTGTGCACCAGCTTATGCGTCCTCCTTGTCTACACCATCTGACAAAATATTAGACACCCGTTGCGCTCCATCCACCCTATCCTCCGGACCTAGCAGACGTCTTCCGCTTTCCCAAACTTAAAACCACGTTGGAAAAATGTCGTTTGCAAACCAAGAGGATATGCCAGGCAGTGCGACAACAGACGCGTGGGCTGTCCCAGAAAGTGCGATTCAGGATGATTTCCAGAACACGAAGAAACATAGGGAACGGTATATTGCCAGTGAAAGGGACAGTATCCTCTACCACGCTCTAGATAGTGCCGCCGAGTTCAGTGCGCACCTGGTGCGTCGTATAACTACACACATTTGTACTTAAATCTCACCACAAAAGCAGAGGCTCGCAGTTGTTACCGTAATAGGGATGTTCACCATCGATATTTACGTTTCACTTATGTTCGGAGTTTAAACACAGATGTTACAATATCGATACTGGTGTATTTGAAACATCGTAACAGCAATATTACACAAAATACCGACGTTAAATGTCGGAAGAAAGGATATTTGCCACAAATGTAAATTTTTTCGCCGTTGAAACGAATCTGTTTCTGAACATACGACATCAGCTTCATGTCCAGGTAAAGGCTGTATATCGTAACTTGCCAACGTGCTCGATCGGAAAAAAATGGCGTTCGTTGATTACTACTGTGAAAAGAATTGTAACGTGGCTTAAACAATAATAACAAACGATAAGACAAGAATTACACTTCAGACTAATTCAAGAAGTATCCCTAGACTGTACTGAATGTTCTGTAAAACTGAAAGATTTTTTTGGAGCTGCGTCCAGTGATTGACGATATTATCTTCTTTCCTTTCTCAGACGTTATGTCTGGTTAAAAATGGAAAGTGACGCGGACCTTGATCAAGCGTGACTTCGTTTTAACTGTACGGTATATGTTATATTGCATTTAGGAACTTTCGGGTAATTGAACATGTATCAATAACTACAGATTTCTGTAGTTGTACATATAAGTTCGGATGTAGCTGTATTGCGTTGATGTACTGGTGGATATTGTGTGGTATGACTCCTGTAGTTGATAGTATAATTGGTACAATGTCAACTTTATCCTGATGCCACATGTCCTTGACTTCCTCAGCCAGTTGGATGTATTTTTCAATTTTTTTCTCCTGTTTTCTTTTGTATATTTGCTGTATTGGGCATGGATATTTCGATTAGTTAATTTCTTCTTTTTATTGGTATGATGTCAGGTTTATGTGGTGTTGTTTTATGTTATAATGGTTCTGTTCCAGTATAATTTGTATTCCCCATTCTCCAGTACATTTTGTGGTGCATACTTGTATGTGGGAACGAGTTGTTTTATAAGTTTATGTTGTAAGGAAAGCTGTTGATGTATTATTTTTGCTACATTGTCATGTCTTCTGGGGTATTCTGTATTTGCTAGTATTGTACATCCGCTTGTGATGTGATCTACTGTTTCTATTTGTTGTTTGCAAAGTCTGCATTTATCTGTTGTGGTATTGGATCTTTAATAATATGCTTGCTGTAATATCTGGTGTTTGTTTGATCCTGTATTGCAATCATGAATCCTTCCATCTCACTGTATATATTGCCTTTTCTTAGCCATGTGTTGGATGCGTCTTGATCGATGTGTGGCTGTGTTACATGATACGGGTGCTTGCCATGTAGTGTTTTCTTTTTCCAATTTGCTTTCTTCGTATCTGTTGATATGTGATCTAAAAGTGGTTATGAAATTGCAGTGGTGTAGCAGATGTATTTATATGAGTGATTGCTTTGTGTATTTTGCTAGTTTCTGCTCGTTCTATAAAGAATTTTCTTAAATTATCTACCTGTCCATAATGTAGGTTTTTTATGTCGATAAATCCCCTTCCTTCTTCCTTTCTGATTAATGTGAATCTTTCTGTTGCTGAATGTATGTGATGTATTCTATATTTGTGGCATTGTGATAGTGTAAGTGTATTGAGTGCTTCTACGTCTGTGTTCATTGCTCCAAATGAGTAGGTCAATATTATTATTACTACTACTACTATTACTACTACTACTACGACTCCTACTACTATTACTACTACTACTACGACTCCTACTACTATTACTACTACTACTACTACTACTACTACGACTCCTACTACTATTATTACTACTACTACTACTACTACTACTACTACTACGACTCCTACTACTACGACTCCTACTACTATTACTACTACTACTACTACTACTACTATGACTCCTACTACTATTACTACTACTACTACTACTACTACTATGACTCCTACTACTATTACTACTACTACTACTACGACTCCTACTACTATTATTATTATTATTATTATTATTATTATTAGTCGTAAAGCTCCCAACATGGAAGACGCTAAGTAAAGATGGTTCACTTCTGGGGCTTCTTATTCTTCTTGTTTGCCCACCAGGTCTTCATTCTTTGCGAGAATTCAGCTTTTCTTTCTTCGCTCCATTTTGTTCCAGTTCTCGGCGCTTTTGTCTCTGGTTTGACCTCCCATTTGTCAACTTTAAGTTTGAAATTGTTTCTTTTGTTCATGTCTTCAGTAGTAATGTTGGCTAATTCCAGATCTTTCTTTACATTTTTGATCCATTCTCCTCCATTAACAAGGGATGCTACGTATCTTACTATTTTTTTTTGTAAGTCTGTGATCGGGAAGTCTCATTATGTGGCCATAGAATTTTAGACGCCTCTTCCTCATGTCTATCTCTATGTTAGAATATTCTTCAATTTTAGAATTTTTCTGTAATCTATACCCCTCTTTGGTCCATCTTGGTCCCAGAATTTTCCTAATGATTTTCCTTTCCTCTTTCTTCAGGTTTTCCATATCTGTTTTCCTTTTAAGTGTCAAGGTTTCGCTGGCATATACAATTATTTATTATATTATTATATATTATTATTTATTATTATTATTTATTATTATTATTATTCTAGTGCACCGCCAATGCTAACAGCAGTTGAAATTATAGATCTCGCAGTTACGTTGTGCCATTCTTCAGTCTATAGAAGCGCCTACCCATCAAATTTTCGTAGAAAACTATGTTGCGAGTGGGAAAGTAATACAGTTAACGAATATGTTGAATATGGCATGTAGCTAATACAGACAATTGAAGAGAATCCGAAGAGTAGCTTACTGCCGACTGAATTTACGTTAGCCACCTCTGTTGCTCCACCGTAGATTCGAAAGCATATGCATCAGCTTCTTTATCCTATTTGAAGGAGTAAACATTATAAAATAGCACAACAAAAGAATATTTTGCAAACTGGAACAGAAATTTGCCACCACAGTTACTAGAAAGATCACCTTTCCGGTCTTATCGTTAAACAAGATCAATTAGAAGTATGGAATCAGATTGTCGGTACAACCTGCACACTACACTGGAGCTGCTGCGTAGCCACATCGTCAGCTTCCGAAAATCTGTTCTTAAAAGTAGGAATTGCTGCATTAACAACGCAATAGGCTGAAGGGAACCTTCTCTGAGAAACATTATTTTATAGTCTGTATACAAAAAGTTGCCGCGGATGAATGTATTTATTAGTAAGTGTAATATTAGGTATAGAGGTTTGACAGATATGAAACCACCGCGAAAAGTCCGTGCTTGAACATATACAGATATTAGCCAAGCCTGCGTGTTGCGCTGTTTCTGACCACGAACGACACCTGTGCAGTGTCTGAAATGCGTTGTCCACAACAGTGTTGGGGGCATTGTGTCGGAGCTGAGTGAATTTGAACGTGGGCAAACTGTTGCGGGTGCTCGTAAGCTCGACGCTTCCGTAACCAAGGAAACCGAAGCGTTTGGGAACAGGAGATTTATACCGCATGCAGGGAAAGCAGAAAAATATCTGCCGAGTCGGAACACGGAAGTGTGTTGAATGATCGTGACGGACGGCCGTTGACGAGGATTATGACGAAAAATAAGGGGACGACAGCTGCAAGAGTCTCTGCAGAGCTGAATGTCGTACTCACGAACCCTGTCAGCATCAAAACAACACGAAAGGAGCTCCATAAGCAGGCAATTGCAGGGCACGCTGTAATTCCAAAACCAGTCGTCAGTGATGCAAGGGCTCGTCACAGGAAAACATGTTGCTGAAGCCATAAAATCACGACTGTGGAGCAATAGCAGAAAGTCAGTTGGTCGGATGAGTCTTGTTTCCCACTATTTCCAATTCCTGGCCGAGTTTGCGTGTGGCGCACGCCGCCCCAAACCTGCGATTTTGACTGCTTGCTGCCAGTAGTGAAACATAGCGGGTTTCTGTGTTTCGGGCAGCTGTAGCGTGGATGTTAGGGGCCCCATTGTTGCTCTGCAAGGTTTCAGTTCCGTCAAGCCATTTTTGCTGATCAGGTCCATCCTAAGATACAATGTTCGTTCTCAAATGCTGATGTTGTGTTCTAAAAAAGTACGACCCCTGTCCAGATTCTCTCGCATCGTCGAGGACTGATTTTGTGAGCACGAGGGTGAACTGAATTGTCTCGTATCTCCTCACCGCCAGTCACCAATTCTCAATGTTATAGCAACTTCGGCGGGAAGAGTGCGTAGTCGCTATCCATCTTAATCATGGTTACCTCAACTTGTCAATATTTCCAAGAAGAATGGAATAAGATTCCCTTAAAAACAATAGATAATCTGTATATATCCATTCCGAGACGACTGGAAGCTGTTTCGAATGTCAGTGGTTTTCCGACACTGTATTAGGCTTGGTAATGTTTTTCTTACCATATTTTTATCCACCTACTTTTTTTTATGTTGCTCCGTCATTCTATAAATTCATAATCTAAAATCACTGTTTAGATGTCGATGATGAAATAGAAATCAGCATCTCTGATTCGCCAGCGTCACACATCCCGTGGTACATTCTAACGCTCTTACATACAGTTGTAGGCACTCGTAAAGTATGTGACCTGCTTTTTGTACCTTCGTAAAATTTTCTGGTCTGCGGTAACAGAATTTTTCGGTAAATTTCTGGCATAAATACTGCACGTGTTAACATTGTATGTCCCCTCGCTTTGATCGCCATATCAACATATATCAACATTTTTGCCAGTTAATTTGCTATTGTATCCCCGTGTCGCTGTTAATTGTGAACATTTCTCCCTTCTTGAATTGAACATTCGTGCTCCTGTATGACTCATTGATCCAAATGTTGCTTCATTCGCATATGATTCAGATATGACCCTAATGTTACTGCCCAGATCTTCATACGATAGTCATCTGATTACTATTCCTGTTTGTAAACATCAATGGACAACTCATAATGTAGTCGCCCATTCCACATCACCTTAAACGGTGACAGATCTTAATTTCAATAAGAATTACTATAAATATGTCAATCATTTTTTCTTCCGTGAAATTTTTAAGCTATATCAAAGCGTCAAATATATCGTCAGGCTGAACTGACGTCGCTAATATTATGCGTATGCTCAAGGAAGCGCCATTGTCTGGAAAGATAAAACGGGAACCTACTGCTAAATATTTTTGCCAGTCTAAACTCTTTCAGCGGCCATTTGAAGAGGCTTACTCTGAAATTCCTATGAGTATCGCAATTGCTTAGTCCCAAACACTATTTACTTTTTTATATACGTTTAGAACTGAAAATGCATGACGTCAAGATGGCAAACAAATTTTGAACACTAGTTTGTTACACATGAGCCGTCTTCAGATCATAATATTATTGCCATGACAGCGTAACAGTCATAAATGTTGAGCCGGCCGGTGTGGCCGTGCGGTTCTAGGCCCTTCAGTCTGGAACCGCGTGACCGCTACGGTCGCAGGTTCGAATTCTGCCTCTGGCATGGATGTGTGCGATGTCCCTAGGTTAGTTAGGTTTAAGTAGGTCTAAGTCTAGGGGACTGATGACCACAGATGTTAAGTCCCATAGTGCTCAGAGCCATTTGAACCATAAATGTTGAATGACAACTTTCATACAGAACCTTTAAGTGGAATAATGTGTGACCAACACTGCAGTGAACTGGAGTTTCCTGTTCCTTCCAGTACTGGCCACGCATGTTTACGTAATGTGGATTACAAACTTTATATTACTTGCAATACTGTCTTCATGTACCGCTTGTAATGACGTACTCACGATGATCTCTGCTATGAAACAACCCAAATACTGATCCAATGTCGGTTACGAAGCTTGAACGATATGTTCGTTTCATGACTTTTGTTCTAATTGATTGCACATCAACGATATGTCAAATTATTCCGCCTACACATTCTGTATGGATGTTCTCATTCGAAATCTTATGATCTTATGATGTGTTAAGCATTATGGCAATTACATTAATAAAGACAGTCGTATTATTATCAGAAGATGGCTCGGTGTGTAGCTAAAACTAGCAATCACAATACAGTTCATTTGCGATCTTGACTTGCAGGATTTGGACCCTTAATATGCACCAAAAAAAATCGCTTATCTCCAACGTTGTCAGTGTCAACAAACTTAAAACGTTAGTCAGTTTGTAAGTGCGCGTTCCAAACCATAATCCTTAACCATTCCAGTTGCTTCAAAATTCTCGCAACTGATGCAGACGGGAACACAACCAGTACGAGCTTTGATTTGAAAATGTAATAGCTGTATACTGACCTTGCTGTTGCAGTAGTAAGGACAATGCTATATACTGCAGACTCTATACCTTTAACTGCATAATTTTCTTTTTCAAACTGGAAATCAGCAGACGAGTTCTGTGACAGGCATATACTAAAAAGTTGAAGGCACCAAAAGTGTCCTGTCCCTGTTGTGAATAAAAGTTAACTTATCGTCAGAATTATGCTTTAGTCAGGCTCCTGTTGTCTGATGTGGAAGGCGTAAATGTAAATGTGATATTACTGTGTGTGGGATAGTGAGTGGGTGACACACATTATCTAGATATTCGGCGTTCAGTTCCGTGTCGGTACTAAGATGTTTTCCTTTTATCGCTTTGTCAACCTCTGGCTAAAATTTCTGTGCCGTGTCAAAGATTTTTCTGCCCTCGGGAACTGAGTGTTTGCACAGTCCCAGTCACTTCATCTCATCACAAAGACGCGCAGTTCGTCAAATTGGCGTGAAATAGACTTGCACAAGTGTCGAAACAACTGCAGACATAGAGGCCAATAGTGCCGCAAGATCCTTTACTTTTATGCAAGGACACAGCTATGATACTACAAAACTGCAGTCAATCTACAAATGAGACTGGATAAAGTTTTCCCGATTTTCTTGCAGTGACAGTTATTTATATACTGTAGCTTCTAACTATTTTCTATGTTGTGATTGTCAGTTGTCGCACTAAATAACACGATAAGTGATTTAAGAGAAATACAGGACTCAGCTGCAATTGTGCATTGAATTAAATTCAGAGGCAGAAAGAAAATTTGTGCTGGACTGGGACTCCTGACCCAGATTGCCCGCTATACACGAGCGATCGCTTCAATCACTTCGACTGTCTGACACGCTCTCGTCCAACCCAAATTCTCAACTTCTCGCACACTAAACATCTAACGTCCGCCGCTCATTATCCTTATTCCTGGCAGCTTTACTAGTTTCACCACCGAGCGAGGTGGCGCAGTGGTTAGCACACTGGACTCTCATTCGGGAGGACGACGGTTCAATCCCGTCTCCAGCCATCCTGATTTAGGTTTTCCGTGATTTCCCTAAATCGTTTCAGGCAAATGCCGGGATGGTTCCTTTGAAAGGGCACGGCCGATTTCCTTCCCAATCCTTCTCTAACCTGAGCTTGCGCTCCGTCTCTAATGACCTCGTTGTCGACGGGACGTTAAACACTAACCACCACCACCACCACCAGTTTCACGTAAGAGTTTGGATATAGCGTGCATTCGCACTGAAGCTGTTATTACTTTCAATCCTACTGAACATCTGGGGATTACAATTACGTAAAACTTAAATTGGAACCATCACATGTAAAATAATATGGGGAAGGCGTACCAAAGACTGCGTTTTATTGGAAGAACACTCACAAGATGCAACATATCTACTAAAGAGACTGCCCACAGTAAGCTTGTCTGGAGTATTGTTCCACGATATGGGATCATTACCAGACTGGATTGCGAGAAGACGTGGGAAAAGTCCAAAGAAGGGCAGCTCGGTTCGTATTATCGTGAAATAGAGGATGTGGTACGTTTGTTGGGGAGGCAGTCACTAAAACAAAGGCGTTATTCGTTGCGGTGAGCTCTTTTCACAACATTTGTCACCAACATTTTCCTGTGAATTCGAAAATACTTTGTTGAATTCAACATTCATATGGAGAAACGAGCATCGTGATAAAATAAGAGTAATTAGAGCTGTACGGAAATATTTACGTGTTCGCTTTCCCTAAACGCTGTTGGAGAGGTGAAGGTAGAGCAATAGTGAAAGTGGTTCAATTAAGGGGAGTTAGGACGGAAAATTTTTTCACATTTTCCGATTTTTATGTTATTATAAAATTTGCGATTTTCCGAATAAATTTATATATATAATCACTTACAAACTCAAATGGGAAGTATTTTATTTTTTTAAATATAATCTACGCCTGCAGCTCGTACTCTTGGGGTAGCGTTCTCGATTCCAAGCGGGGTCAGGGATTTTCTCTGCCTCGAGGTGACTGGGTGTTGTGTGTCTCACATCATAATCATTGACTCACAAGTAGTCTAAGTGGCGTCAGGTAGAATGGACGTGCAATACGGCGGTCGAACTCCCCCGCATGGGGCCTCCCGGCCAACAATTTACGATCATTTGATTTTACACCGGCTGAAAACGTTATAATTTTGACGTGTATTACTTCAAGATCTAATAAAATCGGTAATTTTTTATATAGAGGGCTGCGGATTGCTGTGTTATAAAGGTGTTAGAAGCCGTTCCTGGAAATTTACATTTTCTATTGCAAATTCCCTAAATCTCAGAAACCACTCATAGTATTCAAATTTTCAGGTAGTAATAACATACATATCCTGCGTCTACTGAACTAAAAGAACACAATGTTATGTATAATTAAAATTATTTAGGATAACGTACAAAAAATACACAATTCTAATCGTGTAATTAACCAATTGTATTTCCGAAAGCAGTGGCTGAAATGCAATTATTGTAGTTCAGAATGTAAAGTTTAATGTCCTGTCAAAGTTTGTCAATAGCTACAGTGGTACCTGAAATACAGGGAAGCCAAGTCACTAAATTTAATGATGTCGGGATAGGGCGTTCAAACTCCCCTTAATTCTTCGCCAGGCACTGAAGAGTGAATTGAAGCAATAATTTGTATGTAGATATGTCGCCACCGCGAAAAATAAGTTCTCGTGGAATGGAGACTGCTGACAATACACTTCTGCTACCCATTCTAGAATATTGCTCAGATAGGATTGAGCGGATATAGCGTATGTGAGGCAGACAAACATTAATGGACACAGGTATGTTTTACCCATTGGAGAGCGTCATTAATGGACGCATGTCTTGTAATGTTGCTTGTCTGAGGGCGTCTGTTATTTGACTGACACCGGTAGTTTCAAATAACACATCGACCTGCATCCACTTGAATGAGCTTACTGTATTCTAGCCTTAGTATCTCTGCAATTTTTACTCCTACTCTTTCCTGCACTACTAAAATAACGATTCCATGATACCTCAGAACATGTCCTCTAAACAGATTCCTTCTTTTAGTCAGGCTGTGCCATTTTTCCTCGATTCGATTCAGTACCTTCCCATTAGTTATGTAGTCCACCCACACACACTCAAAATTTGTTGTCCGCTATGGATATAGACAACTGAGTCTTTTGAAAAGCATGAGACAATTGAAATGGTTCTGATTGCTGAAAGTAAGAATTTCTGTGTCCGTCCACAAAGAATACCAGGCCTGCTGTAGTTGCTGGCGAGATGCTAACTAAGCAACGATGTACGGGGTTTCTCAAAAGAAAGATCATATTTGAAGAGGTCTCTGCGCATGCGCAACAAATCGGAAAAAAATGGAGGGTGGGAGTGTGTGTGTGTGTGTGTGTGTGTGTGTGTGTGTGTGTGTGTGGGGGGGGGGGGGGGAGAGGGGGTTAGTTCGTAGCTTGCTTGATCTCTAGGAATTCAAGGGGACCCCGCATTCTGTGTGCGAGAATTCTATAAAAAACGGTAAATCGGGGACTGTAGCACGGAGGAAATTTTGCAGTGATCGTGGGTTGCATAATTTAAATTACGCTCGGTGTTCCCCTGATTCAGAAATGGTTCAAAACGTTTGCGTTGACCGGTTCAACACTGGCCAAAACGAAATCCGGGCGACCAAGGTCATAAAGGACGGGTGAATCCGTGGAGAGCATAGAAGTCGGTCTGGTAGGTACGTGAATTATTATTGCACAGTATTCTCCAAAAAGTCCTAACTGCACCTTTACAAAATCTAGTTGCTGCAAGAATTAAAGCCTCGGGATGCCAGACACTGGCTGCAGTTAATGTGACAGTGCCCTTGATTTATCAAATCATCATAATTTCCGATGAGGCTGATTTTTACCAGGACGTCTAATCAATAAAGCAAAATTGCCGCTACTGGAATGCAACGAATCCTAAACAGAAGCATGAGAAACCATTTAATTCGCCAAAACGTACTGTATGGGCTGTGATGTCAACTCGAGGAGTAATTGGCCCTTCCTTTCTCAAGGACGAGAGCGGTGTGCAGTTACAGCGAATTGGGAACGTTATGTGACGACGTTAAATGACATTTTGGTGCCTGAATTGCAAAACTTTCCTGCTCATTGGCAAAGAAAGTGATCTCAGCGCGATGGAATCATAGCACATATGTCCAATGTATCTGTACTAAGACTTCGTGAAATATTCCCTGGCAAATTGATCTCCAGGACGCGCGGCATAAATTGGCCCCATAGATTTTTTCCTCCTGGGGATATGTCAAACCTACAGAGTATGTCAGACTTCTCTGGAGCAACTGACAGAAAATATCCGTAGCGAAGTGTCGGCCATCACATTGTCTGCATGCCGAGCCGTCATGCAAAAATTTATTCATCTTTTAATTAATGCCGTAGGCGTGCCGGATTGAGCTTTAATGACACTATTTTTAAGAAATCAATTCCTAAAGTGGATATTTCAATAATAAAGATTTTGTAGATACACTTAAACCTCCATCTACATCCATACTCCGCAACACACCCGACGATGTGTGGCGGAGGGTACCTCTATCGGTTCTCCCTTCTATTCGTCTCGTATTGTTCGTGAAAAGAAAGATTGTCGGTATGCCTCTGTGTGGGCTCTAATGTCTCTGATTTTATCCTCATGGTCTCTTCGCGAGATATACGCAGGAGGGAGCCATATGCTGCTTGACTCATCGGTGAAGGTATGTTCTCGAAACTTCAACAAAAGCCCGTACCGAACTACTGAGCGTCTCTCCTGCAGAGTCTTCCACTAGAGTTTATCTATCATCTCTGTAACGCTTTCGCGATTACTAAATGATCTTGTAGCGAAGCGCGCTGCTCCCCGTTGGATCTTCTCTATCTCTTCTATCAACCCTATGTGGTACGGATCCCACACCGGTGACCAGTATTCAAGCAGTGGGCGAACAAGCGTACTGTAACCTACTTTGTTTTCAGATGGCATTTCCTTTCTGGAACCGCGCGACCGCTACGGTCGCAGGTTCGAATCCTGCCTCGGGCTTGGATGTGTGTGATGTTATTAAGTTAGGTTCAAGTAGTTCTAAGTGCTAGGGGACTGATTACCTCGGATGCTAAGTCCCATAGTGTTCAGACCAATTTTGCATTTCCTTAGGATTCTTCCAATAAATCTGTCTGGCATCTGCTTTACCGACGGTCAACTTTATATGATCATTCCATTGAAAATTACTCCTAATGCCTACTCCCAGTTAATTTATGGAATTAGCTGCTTCCAGTAGCTGACCTTCTATATTGTAGTTAAATGACAAAAGATCTTTCTTTCTATGTATTCGCAGCACATTGCACTTGTCTACATTGAGATTCAATAGCCATTCCCTGCACCATGCGTCAATTCGCTGCAGATCCTCCTGCATTTCAGTACAATTTTCCGTTGTTACAACCTCTCGATATACCACAGCATCATCCGCAAAAAGCTTCAGTGAACTTCCGATGTTCTCCAAAAGGTCATTTATGTATATTGTGAATAAGAACGGTCCTACTACACTCTCCTGCGGCACACCTGCAATCACTCTTACTTCGGAAGACTTCTCCCCATTGAGAATGACATGCTGCGTTGTGTTATCTAGGAACTCTTCAATCCAATCACACAATTAGTCTGATAGTCCATATGCTGTTACTTTGTTCATTAAACGATTGTGGGGAACTGTGAACGCCTTGCGGAAGTCAAGAAACACATCTACCTGGGAACCCTTGTCTATGGCCCTCTATTTTGACACATCAGATACAAACTTGCTATGAGACACCCTGTACTACAGTTTTTGCAGGTTCTTGACACCTGTGTAGTACAGCGTACGTCAGTGTCCAATTTTAGAATGGCGAAGGGCGGTGTCCAGTTTTGTGGTGCGAAAAATGTCCGTTGATCACGGAGTGCGAGGCAACACACATCTGAATAGAGATGAGTAGTTCGTGAACGAACGGGTGCAAAGGAACGGTTCTCCGAGATGGACGAAAGAACCGAGGAACGAATTGCAAGGAACGATCGGTTCAAAGTTCACTTCGATCGCGGCGGTCTACTTATAGTTCCTGGGAACGAGGAACGATCGGTTCATAGTTCACTAGTTCACTTCGGTCGCGGCGGTCACTTCGGCAGTTCTCGCTCCAGCCTCGGTCGCGTGCTCGTCGTTCTTCGCATTACCACCTGTCTCAGTTCCACTGCCAGCTGCTCCTAGTTAGTTCAGTATCCAGTTGTTCGCTTCGTTCACTGCGCTCGCCCATTTTACATGTGTTCCAAACTGTTCTTGCACTTGGTTCTGGCTATTCATCGTCCACGACCGGTAATCAAAAAGTATTTTATAGTTACGTAAATTACATAAAACTCACGTTGTATGTAACAGGTACGTCTTTTCAGGTAACAAAAGGGCATATCAGCTCACTTCATTATATCGATGAACAGCAGAAGACATACTTGTAACAAGGCAAGGTTTTTTGTTATTCATATATTTTTTGGTTTCATCGTCTTGACTTAGCAACTAACTTTCAATAATTTAATTTTTAGTGTAAGAAAAATCATATAAAAAGATTTTCGTGTATCTTTCATATACAAAACGTTACATTTAGGAAGCTCTAATTATTTTTAAGTTTGGTTGTTTCCAATTTGCATTACTTGCTAGTTTCTTTTCTTTGAAAAAGAAAAGAAAGTTGGTTGTGGGTCATTTTGGCTCAGTAGGAAAAGCGGTGCCTCTCCATTTGAAAAGACATAGATTGCCATAAAATAGTATTTACTTATTACCTCAAAAACATTTGTGCAGAAGGAGCTTTCAAACCAAAAACCTTATTACTGCGAACTTTATTATTATTATTGCTGCATTAACTTTAATAATGCAACATAAAAATCTAATTTTTACTAAGCGTGTGACGCAAGTATAATGAGAGAACCACATTTTATTTTATGCTTCAAAGATAAAGTCTACTTCGCCTACGAACTCAGAGACAACGTGAAGTGTCTATAGGGTGTAAACGATTATTGTTCACAACGTAGCATAGCTATGTAGTGGAAGTCGAACGAAGAATTTTATACAAGACACTTGTGGTCTATTAAGTTGGGAAACAGCCACCAACAGGTTTACAAGACTACATGTGCTATAGCCCATGCGCGTCGCGTGAGATTTTCATGTTCTCCAGCTCTCTACACATCGTCATCGAGTGTTTCGCCATTGTTACTTGCATTAGCTTGTTATTTATTCACTGCCTAATTATTACATGTTTGTCTGTTTGTTGTATCTGCTAGTAACGGGCAAAACATCGCCCGTAATTGGCGAGCAGTCTGTAATCGGGGCCGGTTTTCCGTGCGCCACCCTATATTATTTTCCTGCGATCAGCCACACGACGCTACAGTTGGCTAAACGAGAGGTTCTGCAGAATCACAGAAATTACTTCTAAAAGTGTGTAAGAATTCTGTAATGAATAAAAACTTTATACTCCAGTGGGGAGGCAAATTCCCTCTCTTGGTGCCCTCCATCCTTCAGTCACCTATACTACTGGTTTTCAGTTTTTCATAAGAACCATATACCAAGCACAAATGAACGGTGAACGAGTAAAAATGAACGGTTTCCAAAAAAAGAACGATCACCAGTGAACTAGTTTCCAAGGATGAATGAGTTTGCCCCTCTCTACATCTAAATAGCCGTGTATGTCTGGCCTCATCACTCCGAGATAGACAGTTGAGCTAGCCAGCTGTCGAAAGAGGATACCACAACTCCCAAGACACCGAAAAGAGATACTGCAAACAAGCCACACGCTATCCGCGGCGAGCTGGGAACTGCGCATGCGCGCTGGGAGAGTTTTAACAATGGCGCCGGATCGGCCAGGGTCGGTGGCAGTGTGTGTCGTGTGCGCCCAGCAGCCTCTGCGCTGGTATACTGGCGCGGTCGGTGGGACGCACAGGTGGGAAGGACTGAAGTGGGAGTGGGGTCAGCTGTAGCAGCAGGCTGTGATGCAACGGCGGCCTCGTCTCGGTTTTTCTGCGGCGCAGGAATGCGGGCTGCATGTCTGCCGTACTACGTCACGCTACCGAGAGGCGACTGCGTAGTGGTCGTAGTGACGCGACGCGAATTTAAAGCTCTTTGCTATCGGCTGCGGATACCTGGCCAGTGCCATAGAAGAGACGCAGCACGTGTGCGCACGTATGCATGTGCGCGCATTCCCATTTTGTTGTTGGAGCAGTTTTCCAAACGTGGCTTGACTGTAGTACTGATGACTCTCCAGCTAGATTGCTGTGCTATAGTGCCTGTCTGTATACAGGGTGTTACAAAAAGGTACGGCCAAACTTTCAGGAAACATTCCTCACACGCAAAGAAAGAAAATGTTATGTGGACATGTGTCCGGAAACGCTCTCTTTCCATGTTAGAGCTCATTTTATTACTTCTCTTCAAATCACATTAATCATGGAATGGAAACACACAGCAACAGAACGTACCAGCGTGACTTCCAACACTTCGTTACAGGAAATGTTCAAAATGTCCTCCGTTAGGGAGGATACATGCATCCACCCTCCGTCGCATGGAATCCCTGATGCGCTGATGCAGCCCTGGAGAATGGCGTATTGTGTCACAGCCGTCCACAATACGAGCACGAAGAGTCTCTACATTTGGTACTGGGGTTGCGTAGACAAGAGCTTTCAAATGCCCCCATAAATGAGTCAAGAGGGTTAAGTCAGGAGAGCGTGGAGGCCATGGAATTGGTCCGCCTCTACCAATCCATCGGTCACCGAATCTGTTGTTGAGAAGCGTATGAACACTTAGACTGAAATGTGCAGGAGCTCCATCGTGTATGAACCACATGTTGTGTCGTACTTGTAAAGGCACATGTTCTAGCAGCACAGGTAGAGTATCCCGTATGAAATCATGATAATGTGCTCCATTGAGCGTAGGTGGAAGAACATGGGGCCCAAACTAAAATGAGCTCTAACATGGAAATTAAGCGTTTCCGAATACATGTCCACATAACATCTTTCCTTTATTTGTGTGTGAGGAATGTTTCCTGAAAGTTTGGCCATACCTTTTTGTAACACCCTGTATAACAACTGACGTAACGATGACTTTGTTGTTGTTGTGGTGGTGGTGGTGGTGGTGGTGGTGGTGGTGGTGGTGGTGGTGGTGGTGGTGGTGGTGGTCTTCAGTCCTGAGATTGGTTTGTTGCAGCTCTCCATGCTACTCTATCCTGTGCAAGCTTCATCTCCCAGTACCTACTGCAACCTACATCCTTCTGAATCTGCTTAGTGTATTCATCTCTTGGTCTCCCTCTACAATCCTTACCCTCCATGCTGCCTTCCAATGCTAAATTGGTGATACCTTGATGCCTCAGAATGTGCCCTACCAACCGATCCCTTCTTCTAGTCAACATGTACCGTAAATTTCTCTTCTCTTCTCTCCAATTCTATTCAATACCTCCTCATTAGTTACGTGATCTACCCATCTAATCTTCAGCATTCTTCCGTAGCACCACATTTCGAAAGCTTCTATTCTCTTCTTGTCCAAACTATTTATCGTCCACGTTTTACTTCCATACATGGCTACACTCCATACAAATATTTTCAGAAAAGACTTCTTGACATTTCAACCAATACTCGATGTTAACAAATTCCTCTTCTTCAGAAACGCTTTCCTTGCCATTGCCAGTCTACATTTTATATCCTCTCTACTTCGACCATCATCCGTTATTTTGCTCCCCAAATAGCAAAACTCATTTACTACTTTAAGGATCTCATTTCCTAATCTAATTCCCACAGCATCACGCGACTCAATTAGACTACATTCCATTATCCTCATTTGGCTTTTGTTTATCTTCATGTTATACCCTCCTTTCAAGACACTCTCCATTCCATTCAACTGCTCTTCCAAGTCCTTTGCTGCCTCTGACAGGATTACAATGTCATCGGCGAACTTCAAAGTTTTCTTTCTTCTCCAGGGATTTAAATACCTACTCCGCATTTTTCTTTTGTTTCCTTTACTGCTTGCTCAATATGCAGATTGGATAACATCGGGGAGAGGCTACAACCCTGTCTCACTTCCTTCCCAACCACTGCTTCCACTTCGTGTCCCTCGACTATTATAACTGCCATCTGGTTTCTGTACAAATTGTAAATAGCCTTTCGCTCCCTGTATGTTACCCCTGCCACCATCAGAATTTGAAAGAGAGTATTCCAGTCAACATTGTCAAAAGCTTTCTCTAAGTCTACAAATGCTAGAAAAGTAGGTTTGCCTTTCCTTAATGTTTCTTCTAAGATAAGTCATAAGGTCAGTATTGCCTCACGTGTTCCAACATTTCTACGGAATCCAAACTGATCTTCCCTGAGGTCGGCTTCTACCAGTTTTTCCGTTCGTCTGTGAAGAATTCGCGTTAGTATTATGCAGCTGTGACTTATTAAAATGATAGTTCGGTAATTTTCAGATCTGTCAACACCTGCTTTCTTTGGGATTGGAATTATTATATTCTTCTTGAAGTCTGAGGGCATTTCGCCTGTCTCATACATCTTGCTCACCAGATGGTAGAGTTTTGTCATGGCTGGCTTTCCCAAGGCTGTCAGTAATTCTAATGGAATGTTGTCTACTCCCGGGGCCTTGTTTCGACTCAGGTCTTTCCGTGCTCAGTCAAACTCTTCACGCAGTATCGTATCTCCCACTTCCATCTTCATCCTCTTCCATTTCCATAATATTGTCTTCAAGTACATCGCCCTTGTACAGACCCTCTATATACTCCTTCCATCTTCCTGCTTTCACTTTGTAGGAGAGACAATTCCTACATCCCTAGCAGCCTCTTTGTTGACCGTTTCCATTATACACTATTCTTACTATAGTGTATTATATCAAGTTGATGAATTTAATGTCTTTTGAGTTTACATTATAGGCCCAAATCTGTCACTATAAAATTAATGAACTTCAGTTTTACAACGCGTTGCAGTATGTATGGTCGGCCACTAGTTTCGAACCAACTGGTTCATTCTCAAGCGTAGCCTAAGAAGGTTGCACTGAAAGTGCCTGATCTTAATAACAAATGCTATATGCTTCATAAAATGATCGCAGATGATTGTCACAATCAATATGTACGTACTTAGTTAAGTAGGCATATGTTGATCGTGACAGTCATCAGCGATCACTTTATATAACGTGTTTTACCAGCTGTAAAAACAAGACACTGACAACTCAATACACAGAACTTAACAGTGAAGAAGATGAAGAAAAATGACAAACTGTGAAGAAAAACGCACTGTAATACAGAAGTAAAATCACACCATGTTCCATATCATATAAAACCTACTGATGATACTGCAACTGCAGCATCGTGTTTGGGTCAAAAAAATGGTTCACATGGCTCTGAGCACTATGGAACTTAACTGCTGAGGTCATCAGTCCCCTAGAACTTAGAACTACTTAAACCTACCTAACCTAAGGACACCACACACATCCACGCCCGAGGCAGGATTCGAACCTGCGACCGTAAAGGTCGCGCGGTTCCAGACTGTAGCGCCTAGAACCGCTCAACCACCCCGGCCGGCTGTTTGGGTCAAAAACAAAATTGTTTTGTTAAGGCGGATTCATCCAAAAACATATGTATTAAAGCAAACAAAGGCAAAAGAGCTTCAACCTCAAGAGAATCTATTTGACAACTGGTGTGTTCTACTTGACCATCATTCGTAGTGTATCTCAAAGATGTATTAATATTCACCACATAGCGGAGATGCTAAGTCACAGAATTTTATTACAATAAGTTTCCTTTAATTGACGTCTATGATCACAAAAGTTTTGTCAACAGATTACTGGTTTTGGGTCTATAATGACCATCATCATATCTGTTTTATAAAAACAGTCCTATAAAACAGATCTGATGATGGTCATTATAGACCGAAACCGGTAATCTGTTAACAAAAAGTTTGTGACCATAGACGTAAATTAAAGGAAACTTATTGTATATACGGGTCACTGTTTTATTCGCGACTGTCGCAGCTTGTGGAATATTATTACATTCCATTTTGGATTTCCCATTGTTATCTGTTTCTACAATCGTGTTATTTCATGTATTGACTCGTTCCATGACCATGGAGACTTCTCCTTAATGTGGTCCCACGGAACAATAAATAAATCAATAAATGATGTATTATACTTTTCAAATAAAACTGATTGTCGATAGCTCTTATGTTTTGTTGGTCCTATTGGAAGTCATCCTGACCTTTTAAGTATATTACTCCGCCAATCACAGAGACATCTCGTCTTCGAATGAATGACCAAAGCTTCGGCTGGACAAGACTTAACGAAGAGGAAGCATCTATACAGTCAATAAGCCATCATAAAAAAAGAATCGGCAGCATTAATTTAAAGTGAGTACCAGAATGAAATCCTGACGATGACTGCACTTCGATCAAAATTACTGTTTAAATAAAAATAGCTTAGATTGATTTCCCAAAGAGCCTGTTACGGCGAATGGAATAGAGAAACTTCCCAATTTCTAACTAGCATCACTCAGTAACAATCCTCAAAAACGCAAATTACAATTATTTTGAAAACTTGGACTTTTTTGCCCCATGTATGTGCTATTTTGAATACTTATTTTCTCTTTGGGCCCTAGTGGCTGTTTTACGAAGCTTAGTTGGGAGCTTAAGATACGAGTCGTATGTATTGAGAGTTGCGATGAATAATAGAAGTAATATTCGTTACCACCATATTTTTGTGATTTCAACAATGGAATTTTCAAATCTGCTTTTGTTTGAAATAAAACGAACTTCGGAAGAAATTCTGAAGTTCCTCAAAGATCATTCTGTGTAAATATTAGTTTTCAACGCTTGCTGTTAGAGGTTTTGTTTAGAGCCTTCTACAATCTCCACATGTTTAGTTCAGAAGTGTTAATTGAAAGATAGATGTGAACAAGTAGGTGATGTATCAGCGGGGAGGTAAGACTCACTTGCAGCGAACAGGCTTTGATCACCCCCCCCCCCCCCGCCTCTGTTTTCTTTTGCACCAAAGCATGCAAACAAACACGTAACCTCACTCGCGCGGCGCGTGATGTTTACCCGCAAACATCTGCAGCAAAGCTTAAGGTTTTAAGTGCTGACCGGGAAAAGCTGTCTTAACCGGCTGTTGGTGAATAGCGACTATTTTAAAACGATTGCTTCACGAGTGTGAATACTACAAAGGCAGGAAGGTACCTGGCCTGGACAGGTGAGACTTTGCTCCCGTGTTCAGGGGATTTGGGTTCGGATCACGGTGTGGTTGTCCTAATTTAGGCTCCGTGTGGCTTCTGTAATATGGATAACGCAAGTAAAGAGTGGGTTCCATCGTAACAACCGGATAATGATATCCTGCGAAATTATTAAAACAAAAGTAAATTGTCCGAACTGTGACCTGGGTGGAATTCCGTCATTAGCCGAAGGATTTAAAGGATTCCAGAAAGGACGGTTCACTACAATACAGATTTAATGCTGCTATGTATCGAGCTGATGCTGGACCGTACTGATTTGCGTGTAATGTTGGTAGTAAATAAAACTGTATAGCGGGAGCAGTTGAGACTTTCCAGATAAACAGTATCGGCTTTACTACATACGCTAGTTAGCTAAATCTGCGTGTAGAGTACAAAGGGCAAGTTAAACCCGGAAAACAATTTAACGAAAAGTTTTGGTATGATAGAGCTGAAATAGGAATGCCTCTGATTGTTTAATCTCGCTTTGCAGAAGATTGAGCGGAAATTTTAGTGGAAATTTCACTGACATTGAAACTGAAAGCGAGATATGTATACGTTTGGGGTATGCAGTGGGTGAATACTCGTCCAGTTTGAGGAAGAAGTTGATATAAATGAGTAGAGAGATGGAGAAAAAGCAGCAAACAGGCCTTGAATAATCGTTAACGTTAAAAAGAAGACGGGTTACAAAATGGTTCAAATGGCTCTGAGCACTATGGGACTCAACTGCTGTGGTCATAAGTCCCCTAGAACTTAGAACTACTTAAACCTAACTAACCTAAGGACATCACACACATCCATGCCCGAGGCAGGATTCGAACCTGCGACCGTAGCGGTCGTGCGGTTCCAGACTGTAGCGCCTTTAACCGCTCGGCCACTTCGGCCGGCGAAGACGGGTTACAACCTATACCGGTAATTTACTTGTGTAGTGACCGGTATTTCTCGGTATTTGGTCTCGTTCGTGGGGTATTTTTTACTGATAGCCGGGTGTAGCACCGATATAACAATTTGCTATAGCAGTGATGGTAATATTTTTGCTTCGAAATAGCCCGCTTAAATAAAAAATTGGTAGGAAGTTCTATAGCTTCCGAAATATTGGTAGGTACTGTAGTTACTAAATGATGTTCTGATGATAGGTCTCAGCTTACAGAAAAACACATTACATAAAGAGTATTTATGAACAGATTGAACAAATTTTGGCCAATGGAATAATTCGTTATTTATATTTTATACATTTAGTTGTTCCTGGTAAATGTTACTTTTTGCCCACTATTAGAATAGTTAATTTGAATTTCTTGAAAGAGCATATTTTGTGTTCTCCATAAATGTGTTAAAACCCCCAATTAAAAGTAAAGATATACATTTTAATAAAAATTGAAAGCAGCTGATCTGATCCCTCTCTACATAATGTGCCTTTATCTGTAACCCTTGGGAACCAACAACTTTCCACGAAAAGTAGTTTTCACCCTCCAGAAGTGACTATTCCTAAAGCACAAATAGTGGTATGAGCCTCTATTGCACTATTATTATTGAGCAAAGATTTAAAAAACTTAGAATCAGTAGGAGAATACTGGTGAAGTTTTTACTATTAAGAATGCTCATTACTTTCGAGAAAAATAGGGAAGTGGACAGACTGTTTCGTTTTACAAACCTATTTATTTATTTATTTATTTATTTATTTGCTATTTTGATGCTATGTGCCTTCAAATGTATAATGAAAGTAAGTCAGAAGGAATCTCAGAATTTTTTAGTACTTGTTCGAATTGTACGGTTATAAGGGCTGGGAATAATAGCAATAAAAAACGAAAATAAGTCGCTTCAGAAATTTATTTTTAGCGGTTTTAATATTCACATTAAACTACATAAAAAATCCGTTATAACATGAAACCGGTTGTTCCAGCGGTAACTCCATTCCCACTGTATATCAGCTGTCCATTGATGACGTGGATTCAACCCTCACAGTTGCCAGCCTACCGTTTTCATAAATCCAAGAATTGATACACGTAGGTGCGATATTCAGGGAATCGTGCAACTTGTCGAGAGGTTTCGAACTCCAACGAACGGAAAATCACGTACTACTCCAAACTGTAATCTTAAATTGACGTGAAACATGGGACTACTCTGAAACCGGACTGCAACACTCTCTTCGCATTTGAACTAATAATTTTAATGGAAAACTTTCGCCCAGTGTAGCATCTAGTTACGAGGAAATGGTGGCTTCGCCGTAGTTAGGAACTTGCGTTCTAAAAAAAAAAAAAAAAAAAAAAAAAAAACTCTAATGAAGAGCAGACGCTTAGGTAGACAATTTATTTTGTCTGAATCAATCCATAAGCGAATGAAGAAGGAAGAGCATACCAGCCCCATTAACCATCTTGTTAGTTGGTTCAGTGAAAGTAAAGCGCAAAGTCCACTCGTACTGGTCTTTATCGGATCTGATATACATTAATGGGAAGAATGCTTAGATAAAGAAAATCTCTATAGCCATCGATGTGACCTGTTTGTGGTTGGTTGTAAAGTTAAGGTTGCAACGTGCTCACTATCAGCGTGAGCAGATCTCTCCTCTTAACAGCATTTGCGACCCCCCCCCCCCCCCCCCTAACGCCATGCTGCGGTCATATATTTACATAGGTCGTATCTACTTCATTATACAGCTTCTTAATTGCAATTTATAGAAGATACAGAGAAACAAATTTCTGAAAGCGTTTATCAAAGATTCTGTCAACAGTTGCGGTGTTTATATTAGGCGACTAGTTTCGAACTTACAGGTTCATTTTCAGGCCAGTCCTACTGAGGCTGCACTGACAGTGCAAAGTGGCAAAACATGCTTAATAGCTCTTTGCAGAATAAATACAAAAATCCACACACGCCTCTTATCAAGTCAGTCATTTGATTTTGACTTGGTGACTTGATAAGTGTGTTGATGGTGGCATTCATTCTGCAAACACTTTATAAAGCATGTGTTGCCACTTTGATGTTCGTTATTAAGATCAGGCACTCTCAATGCAGCCTCAGGACCGGCCTGAAAATGAACCTGTAAAGTTCGAAACTAGTTCCCTAAGATAAATACAGCTGTTGACAGAATAGTCAATAAACACTTGAAGAAATTTAGAAAACTTACTGTTTCCCTTTCAACAAAATCTTGTAACAGAAGAAATGAACAGAAACAAATTATTCACCTGAGACCAGTAAAAAATGAACAGCATATAATAATTACATAAAGGTCCACACTCCTGTAAAATGTGTGTAGATTACAAACCTAGTCTCTTAAAACAGTTCGATCACACGGCTATCGAAGTGGTGGAAAATTTACTGTGATACGAAAGGATGCGACTAATTATTCTAATAAATTTTATAAACACTGGAGATGACGCAATTTTTGGTTGTAGCCGATCACAATGAAATCATTGCGCTAGGTTTAGAGTTTCTTCCTGGATTTATTATGCGTTTCACAAGACACGTGAACATGAAATAGGCAAACTCCCTAATGTTGTGCCAAGCATCTATGGAAAATTCTGTTACTGCCGTAGTATTGACGATTTCAATTAATAGCTCGTTTGGCTAAACTGTCGTTCTATAGCGTGCTTCGTGTTGATCTATAAAACGTTGATTATTGATAGTTACTTCTCTGAAACTATAAGACATATTATTAATTTTACGTGGGTAACGCTCTCCATTTCGCGTCCGCAGCTCGTGGTCTAGTGGCTAGCCTCTGGACCATGGGGTTTCGGGTTCGATTCTCGGCTGGGTGGGGATTTTCTCCGCCCGGGGACTGGGTTTTTGTGTTGTCCTTATCATTCGGGAAGTGGCGAGATTGGAACTGGAAAGATTGGGAACTTGTAGGGGAGTTGATGACGTCCGTGTTAAGCGCCCCACAAACCACCACCTTCATAATCTCCATTTCTCTAGGGGACCGATTGAAACCATCCTATTGCTCAGTGTGCAAACTCTTCCGGATTCTTAAACTTCGTCAGTTTCGACGCATACCGCAAAGTGGGCTGGTGCCTTCTTACGCTGAGAAAATTGAGAACGACTATTGTATGCTGCGCATGTCCTCAGGGTTAGAAGGTTGGATGTGTCTCGGACCGTTGCTACAGTTCAGGCGGAACCACACTGTCACAATAAACCTGGATGCGCCATTGTTTACCAGGACTTGGAACACCGTCTACCACGTGGTCTGCTCGAACCTTACATTTCTGGAGCCATGCCACCTAATCGCATCGGGCAGGCGTCAAAACGACATACAATAAATTCAAAGGTGGCTACGAGTATACCCTCAAATTTAAAGCCTCACTAAGTAAAATTGTGGCTTGTAGCACCTAAAATACGCAGAAAGAAGCATTCCGATATTTCAGAAAAGAAATAAGGCAAGAAAATTACACAGAAGTGGATACGTTGTTGTATACCAAAATGACACAAATTCAAAACTGACATTTTATGAACACCAAAATGATATATAAACTTGAGCGATCATTGAATATGAGAACAGTATTTCTCATATAAGTAGAAGTATGAAGGAAACATATTGGTATCGCAAACTGAGACAAAGGGTAGCAAATTTGGAAATTGCTTTTCTTTAGCGGTTCAGTGTATATTAACTCGAAGTATTGTATTGACATCAAAAATAAACCAGTAAACCTCCGAAAAAAAACTCGAAAGTTTTTTGGAATTGCGTTTTCAGTGACGAAACAAAAGCAACTTACACTACTGACTATACTAAAATCAGCCTTCGAATAGTGTACAAACCTGAACGGTACATAAACTTTGAAAATAAGAACAAATTAACATTCAAAGATTTCATCACAGAATGAATCTTTTACTTATTCACTTTATGAATCATTTGCATCACACATCACACATGGTGAATTAAGTCTTTCATGTTTCTTGGAAACTGGACGATTACATTTGGCGCTTGTGTTCTTGTATTCATTACTTGGTTTTACTATCGCACATGTGGCATCTCACTATTGAGGCGTGGCGGGACAGAGGCTGGGTGTTTCGTATCTTTAGTTCCAAGAACCATTCCTATTTCGAAACGTAAGGTTTTCCTAGTGCTCACAATGTCTTCCACTGATACAAGGCTCAGACAAGATGTTTCAAAAAATCTTGTCGAGTCAGTTGACGTCCAGCTGTGGTGAATAAAACGCAGCTTTTCACTACCATTATATCGAGTATACCATAAAAATCGCATGGGCCAACGACAGCGGTATAGAGATGGGGAAACCGACCATTTAAAACCGACACTGGATTTTATATCTGAATAACTGGTATTTTTCAGTATTTGTTTGGTCTCAGTGATAACAGGTGTTTGTTTTTTTACTAATAACCGAATGAAAGAACTGACATCAGTTGGCCATAGCAGCAGTGCTGAATTTTTTAGTATTTAAATAAACTTCCTTAAAGAAAGGAGTAATTTTTATTCGCAAAATTTGCATAGGCTTTAGATATTACATTATTACAGGGAATGGAAAATGCGATCAGTGCTCTTTTAATAAAAACGCCGACAGAAACGGGGAACCAAAATATGGTATAAGAATTGGTGCAGCAGTGCTGAGACAATGATGTCGCCCTGTCTCGTGCCTTAAGATACACGTGCAGAATGGAAGACTTGCCCCACCATATGTATAGAGTAGTTTCCCTTTGTCGTCGCCGAGCATCCATTGTATGGTGTAAACGCTGGTCTAGAAATATTTTTACGAATTGACTTGGCAATGAATTACTATGCTTCATTGGCTTCAACAGATCAGATTTGTCTGCCATTTCTACGAAATGGAAATTACAGCAACAGTAATAAATTAAAAACTTAAGCACAATCCAGTCATAGTATACATTCAAAATAGAAAGTCCTGTATCTACATAATATGCCCTCGCCGTCTTGTAGCCCTTGAAAGCGGACAGATTAACACGAAAAATAGTTCAGGTTTCACCCTTTAGCACAGACTACTCGTAATGCCAAAACGGTGGTACGATCCCAGATTACAATATGATTTTTGAGTAGTCTCAAAAAATTAAAATCAATGGGATACTACTGACTTTTTAATTTTCAGACGCTTATTGCTTTCCGAAAAAAGCAGCGAACGGGGGCTGGACCAAGCTTTATGTGCCTATTACTTTAGTATTTTGATTCCATGTATTTTGAAACTGTCGAGACAAAGTTTTTAATCTACGTTCGAGTTTTAAGTTTACCGCAGAAAATAAAAGGGATAAAAAACCGAAAATCGGTTATTTCAGGAACCGGTTATTTTGATCGGTTTAAGTGAAACAGGAGTGCAGAAGAGCGATATAACCGAAAGCCAGTTACTTCAGCAATAACCGGCATCTGTAGTGTAAGAGTGACACAGTCTGTCGAAAGAGTGAAGCCGTCCGTTAGTCAGATTGGAGAATTAAACGACGTAAAGTTTCCGTGTGTTGGTATTTACGATTCCTCAATCATTCATGGTGAGTACAAGTATTACGTTTTCGTACTTTGTAGAAGTGGTGCTAAGCTTCTTGTCGGGCTGGTAAAGAAATTTTAATTTCACTGAACCTAATCCTTTCACACCAATCCACGAAGTACTTAGTTTTTCCCTCGGATGGTGTCAACAAAGGTGAGCGCCTAAGCTAATTCGTACGATGCAAACCAGCTGTCGGCTGTTACATTCCGATTCGTATTTTTCATGTTTCACGCAGGCGAAAGATGTCTGATGTTGGTAAAAGGAGCCTTCCCTCTGAATTGTATTTTTAACTATGTAGATTCTCCCATTGCAAAAATAAAATGTGCGCTCGTTGCCAAGTGAGAATCTTGACATTCATTGGAATTTGTAGGATATAAATTTTCAAGGGACACTTCCCTCTGAAAGTAAGTCGAATTTCTTAGACAGTGACATATTCGGAAGGGGTATATGATGTCCGTCACTTCACGAAAGGGCGCTAATTCATCATTTCTTCTGTCATCGCAAGTGTGTTTAGAATCAAATCTAAAATATAAAAGAAGGAATTTGACTCGGTTCTTGGACATCACACATCAGAGTTGTTGGTGCCATTAAAAAGAAAGCTAAATCCGGTAAGTTCTTATACTCATCAAGGTGTCAAGTGTATCTCTCTTGACTTCGGTGTCAAAGCCTTTTACTTATTAGTGTGAAGTACAATTTTCTGCATAATATCTTAACTCTGTAATAACTAAAGAAGAGAGTAGTTTTGTCTGTTCGGGCAGCCCGTTTTACATTCAGAGATGAGTAATGATGTTACGTGGGGAGTTCAGAATTTTTCAATGTCAGTCGTTCGGATTGTCTCATCCTTCCCCGAAACGATGCCTCTATCTTAGTAGTCGTTTAAATCTGACTGTTAAAAGGGATAACCAGTTTCTTCAGGAGCAATGAAGAACTACTCACACTAAAACGTAGTTTGGCAAAATTTCGTCATCCTCGCCACTGTTTATTTCTTAAACATCTTAGTCTTAAAATGGCTCTTTTCTTGTCTTTCCCACTTTGTTTTGCTCCTCACCGACGAACCAAGAACTTCCCCAACTACCTGACATCTTCTCAACAAAGGAAAACCAGAAAGAACTATGTTTCTTTCAGGTTGGAAAAATACCTTTCCAAAGTACTCATGACAAACTGTTTCTCGTTCCCAGTTTTATCCATGACTCAGGCAGTGGAAGTAATAATTCGTCTTGTGGCTTCCATCTAAGATTGTTTACTCCCATCCCCAACTTCCCTCTTGTACTAATTTCATAATTCTTTGATGTCTCGGAATGTGTCCTACCAATTGATTCCTTCTTCTAGTCAGGTTTCGCCACAAATTTTTCTCTCCAGTTCTATTCAGTATCTCATCAGTTACGTGATATACCCATCTATCTTTAGCAGTCTCTTGTAGCACCACATTTCAAAAGCTTCTATTCTCATCTTACCTAAACTGAGGGGGGGTTTCAGTTAACAACAAAAAAAATAAACTGATGATATTCAGCAAATATATAACGAAAGTGACTCTGAAATTTAAAGCACCAGCAGATATAGAAAGCTAGAAATACATATGTTCTGACTGGTAACTTGAATCAAGACGTGGGAATAGACGAATATAAACGAGAAACAGGTACTGATTGGGAATCTTACGTCAGCATATTGTGCAATACTGGTGACTCTTAATGGAGTTAATGCTTTCATATTATGGGCCACTTCAAAAGACGTTACTCGAACATTGGTTTTTAGAACTGTCGTGAAACAGAATCATTTAGTTTCATGGTTCTAATCAAAAGCATTCTTGGAACGTCAGCGTACTGTCCGGTGCAAGCTTCAACTGTCTCACGACTGTCATTCAGGAAGAGTGCGTTCCTCGAACAGAGAGTGCGCCACGAAGGTGTCTTACACTCTGAAAGGTGAAATCGGTGTAACACAATCTGGCCTCGTCAGACCGAATTGGCTTCTCCAGTGATTTACTGCGTGGACTGGGCGTAGGCTCATTCACTGAAATGGTTCCCTATCTCTTTGCGACAGTATGGATCACGACGTTACCGAGTGTGATCGGACGTTACGTAAGCTGCAAGAGCTTTGTTGTGCGATTGTCTGCATTTATATAAATGTCGTACGTCGGTTCTTTGACGAGATTCGTATTTACATAAGCTAAAGATATAAATTTCGCACGTTGGTTTTTCGACGAGACTTGCGTTTATATAAGCTAAAAATTCCTTTGTGTTTACAGTTCCTAACGACTCAGATACCGAGGAACGGAGCTGATTCTGGCCTCAGATTCGTCATCTCAAGTGTGTCTTGAGCAATGTCGTGACTGTTCTGCTAAATCTTACATCATTACACAATGAACGGCAGATACATATCTCCGAATGTTTTATTTAGAATGGATAGGTGGGTGTAAGCAAAAAATTACAAAGAGCGTATGACGAACGAGGCATTTACTTCTAAATAACATAGATATCGTCAAAAGTGTCATAATTTAGAAACTTCTAGATTTTAAGCAATCTTTCACTTCATACTATCAAGCGTCAATTTTGTTGGAACTGTGTTCTCCTTTATTTGTGATGGTGGTAGAGAGCTCCCAGGTGGATTCAGTTTCATTCACATGATTTCGCACATAGAGGTGTTTCGCCATTTCACTCATCGTCAGATGGCTTACTGTAGTTACATTACTGCTGCAAAGTTTTCAATACTGGAGCCGTCTTTCCCTCTTTCACTTTAGAGCACATACTACTTTCACATTAACGTCTTCAGACCTATAGCAGTACACGCACTGACATGAAAACAAAACCTTTTTTTCATAGCCTTAGAGTGCGAGCTAACATCCCAGAGATGTTCGGGCTCACATGCGGTTTCTCTTCGTCGAAATGTCTTGGCTCAAACTCGCCTAGTGGTTGAACCGCACGTGTCGCATTACACACCCTAAATTACACTTGTGACCCTTTGGTTAAATTGTCTGGCTGGTGGCAAGTTTGCGAAATACAAAGTTGACATAGCATATAATAACAGTAGTAATAATAACGGGAACTAAATTAACGACCAATAAATGTAGGCCACACAGTTACGATTTGGTTAGAACGTTTATTCAGAAAGCAAACTAATAGCGAAAGTGGCCGGATTTAGAGTTACTGTTACTCGAGCGCATATCCATTTGACACAGTTCAGTCATACACAATCTCATCGCGAAGTAAGTTATCTACGCGAAAAGTCAGTTCACACCAGGCGCGCGGCTGCTCACCGCTCAGAGACTTCGTCCCGCGATACTACACAACGCGAAGTTTTCGAAGTCTTTTTCACTTCCTAGCTGCCTAAGACTGTCTGCTTTCGCGTCTGCATCCGAACTGTACCCTTTGGTGTCTAGACCAGACTTGTCCCTTTCCCATCTGCACCAGCACTGTCCTCTGTCCGTCCCCGGCCGTGTTTTCCGCGCGACTAATATCCTCGGTCAACAGACTAGTGCAGTTCCCTTTCCTGAAGCTGTCCGTCCGATTAGCTATAGATTATTCTAAGTTATTTTACATTTTAACATATTTAAATAATGGAAGTTTGGCGACTTTCACGTTCTAAATAAAGCAACAATAATATCCATTACATAATAAACATTAAATTATTTTACTTAATACCAATACAATGTCCTCCTTAGCTTTGAATGCCACGGGCAGTAGCCTTACACCAATCTGCTTTCTGATAAATAAATAAAGAACAAAAGTAACCATTATGCACTAAACTTTACAACAATTATTATATTACCTAATGATTCAATAAGGTGTCATGCTGTCATCGTTCAATGTGTCTCGTGTGGAGGAAATGATCTGATGCTTAACTGTAAATACTGATAATTTAAGTTTGCTATGTCTTTTAAACAAATAAAGTTAATATTTACAACATTTGTTATTTTAATGATGCGCTTCTATATTAAATGTCGATCGTTAAGATCGACAAAAGCGTTCAGATTTTCGCATTCGGGTCTTCGTTACAAAACATGTTCATTTCACTTTAACAGTAAATCCCAAACTATTATAGATATGATCTATATTCAAGTTTTATTGGGATCACCATGAAATTTTATGAAGGCTGGTAGATTAAAATTACTGTGGCTTATTTCCCTGCACTACTACAGAACTAAGTAGTTTTCATAAATGTTTCCCTTTATGGCTGATCTTCGGTCCGCCATATTTAACACTGTTATGTCTCCTTGGCCACAAACGGCTTCTACTGGGTTTCCCTATGAAGTAGGTTCTCGTCTCTCTCACTCGCAGACTACAGCGCTTAGACCTCAATAGACAATACACGTCTTTGAGTTTCCCCATCTCTTGGTGAATCTGCGCTCTTTGTGGCACACGGTCCTGGACGACAGAGCTACTTTTCACAATTCCTGAGGGCTGACTCTTTCGGCCATATATTTAAATGAGTGCGAAATGCTCGTTAACTCAAGAGTGACAAGAAATGAAATACAGTGTTCAAGAGATTTTTCGGTGTTACGCTATACGATTGTCATACACACATGCATCAGTTACAGTTGTGTATTAAATTTTGCTGAAGGAGGTTGTCATTAAAACAAAGGAACGCTTAACATGACACACATCTCACAAATGCCAATGAGTTGCAGCCCGAGTGTCGGCCCTTAGATACGTTTCCTGCGTCTCTGACATTCTTTCAGGCAAATGCTTTCCACAGTCTTTCCTTGCACCTGTATCTGGTATTGGTGCCACTTTCCTCCGTTGTGGCCCCTCTAGAACATCTTTCTTCTGGAGCCCACTGCTGACGTGGGATCAGTGGTTCGTCAGCGCAAATGTTTGTAGATTGTGGGGTCGTCAAACAAGTTTCACTCGATATTTAGCATAGGCCTCGCTTTCCAGAAGCGATCATATTGTCTGTCTCGTCAAGAAACAGCACTACGAACTACTACTTTCAGGGTGACTCAAAGAAGGAAGAGTCTTTTTCTGGCAATGGTGCCTACTACCTTTGGTATCCTTGTTCCTCGAACCCAAAACATTATCAAACGTGGATGACCGATTAGTGTTGTGCAAAAACAACTTGCAAAGAATGTTTTCACTTTGTCGAAACTAGTACCAAATGATTTCTCTGAACGTTCTGCATCCTTTAAATTAGCAAACTTACCTACTTTCGCAAAAAACCGTCATTTAGACGGTCTCGAAACCTTTAAAGCCTTCCGAAGATTGAGACACTGACTGTAGTATAACCACCTCGGTTTGTGTAAAGCTGTTTGCGGGAAAATAAAAAAAATCTGTAATTTCTACATTCCCTTATCTCAAAGTTGCAGTTTCTCATTATTAAAAAAATGTTATCGACATACATATCCAGGTGCCTGTAAGAACCATGTTCATTTCTTTCCCCTACTGGTTTAAAATATTACTGCAAGTGGCTAAGAGGTTAGTCATAAAATTTCCCAAGAAGTAGTATTATTTTTCCGAATCATTTATTTCAAATTTGTCATTGCTATCTTCAAACTCGAAATCAGTGTTTTCTGGGTCTGGTTTATTAGAGATGAAATTTCATCGTCTGTGTCCTGCAAGTGAAGGGAGAACACAAATCTCTGCTGTGAGTACGGTTTACGTTGGTATGTTACGGAATAGTATAAAATATGATACTTTAACGTTTTGACCTATGAATTCCGTGTGAATTTGCATTTTAGTTATCCAACACAACTGATGAGTAGTGTACTTGAGTGAAACGTAGCATAAGGAAACCAGTTTCGTAACTGAAGAATGATGTTCTGTTCATCTTCGTTCTTCCTAGTAGATTGATGGAAGCTAGCATACTAAATTTTACGCTGACGTGATGTCTACTGGCAAGGTGGTGACGTTTGCAACAGTTACCAGTCGTGTTCTGCATGAAGCATCGCTTGTCATTGTTGGTCCCCGAGAGAGAGATGAGCTCTGAACTTCATGAAAAATTTTGAAAGTGAGGTGTCACATACAATATCTGGGAATCGAAAAATGAGGTAAGCATGCTCTCAACCACTGGTCCGTGGTTCGAGATGGTGGACTTAGACCCGAACAAATGCGCTCGTCTGAATTCAAACTGCTCATCCGGTACGCCGGACAGCCAGGCTATAGCTTTCGGGCTATTTTCCGCACTCGTCTTTGTGAAGATCGCGCTTTGCAGTCACATGGCTATCTTCTAAATCAGGATAAAAGGCGATGTGACGCTAGATGAGTCTGACTACAGAAAGAGAGTGCTAAAAACGCCGAAAAAAACTGAATTTAGCAGTATGACGAGCGAAGAAGACACGATGTGTATCATGACGAAATGAAGTGCGAAGTTGGGGTTTATGGCTTTTTAGTTTTTAATGAATACTCTCCATTTTCTGCACTAAGTGTTAGATCTTATTGTTGATCAGTTGCGATATTAGTAAGTCCGAAATTTAATCGTGAATGGAAGCAGTGGACTGATAAGAGAGTGTCCGTCAACGGCTTATATTAAGATTATGGTGCAGGCTTGGTTTGCGGGCCATCTTGCGTATGCATCGTGATTTGAGTGGCGTTCTACGTCAGCAGTTGTGTAGTAATATGTTGCGCAATGCATTATCGCAAAGGTACTCGATGAGTAACCGAATCTTTCAAGGCTCCACCTACATTAAAAACAAACCTTTATCAAAGAGTCCAGTGAAAAAGACGAGCTGTACTAGCATTGCGAAACCAAACATGCGCATTGGTGGGTACGCTAATGATAGTTATTCAAAACGTTACCAATAAAACATAACCACAGCTGTAAACTAGCAGATATGCGTCGGTGCTAAATAGGTCGAGAGATTCTAAACGCTATGTAGTTGGCAGTCATCAGATATCGTCGTTTCTCCCATTTTCAATTAAGAGTATAACAGCACATTTGAATACAGTAGCGTGTGAAGTGAACCGTTAGCAGCAGCCGTAGATGGTTACTTGCAGTAGAAAAATGAATGTTAATGCTGTTAGTAGTTTGTAACTGTCTGTAGTCGGCACAAACAATAGTCCCGTGAAAATTCTTAATATTTGAAACAGAAAAGATGTCACCTATTTTTAAGAAATCAGCTCCTAGAATCATAAACGAAAAAGTGAAGAAGCTAAAGCTGCAGTTGTACTTCCCATACAGTGATTCGGCAAGTGTCTTTGGAGGTAGTGAAGGATGACTCGTCAGTACGGTTTCGTTGTCACCGTCGGTTGTCACGGCACCATTAGCGTCGTCCTTACACAGACCTGCTGCTAAGCGACTCGAGACTTCTACTGGGCCAAGTCCCGGCGGACTGTCGCAATCTTCCGGTCACGGGGATAGGTTTGAACGGCGTCTGTTAGGTGAGTACCACGTTGGTCGATTCCATTGGTAGACGATGACGACGAGAGGTTCAGGTGGATGGCACAACAAGGTGTTCTGGTTAAGTGTTCTTTAAAGTGAAAAACATATATCGGTAATTCGCAATTTGTTAGCAAGGTTTCACCCGTTTTTGCTGCGAAATAGGCACCGAATCGGCAAAGATAATACCGAATGCCAGGTCGGTCTGCAGTAGCAGTAGTAGCAGCAGCAGCAAGGATATAAGACAAGTCAAAGTATTTACAAGTTTAGATCAATTTAACATAAACTAATTCGTATACATACATATTTACAGACTTCTAGTTAGACATAATCATTAGATTTATTCCTGGTATACAATACTTTTTTTTTACAAATAACTAATTAAAATAATGTAATGCCACACCGTTCGCTCATATCTCTATCAGTCGCTGCACTCACTGGACACACTCTGGGCCATTTTCTGTACCGCAACTTCCCATGTGCTACCCTGAAAAACAGTCAGCAACCCTCCATAATGAGTGAAATGTTAGTCAGAAATAGGAAGAGGTGTTAGTATTGTGCTATGCTTAGCTTGGGGGTAAGTATTTCTAGAAAGGAAAAAAGAAGGAAAAAACATAATGTGAAGGTGTTATGTGTAATGTTGGATGTTTTATAATTATTATTAATTTGTACAACATTTTTTTATCAAACCCCCTACTTTTTTATCTAAGTAATCCTTCAATGTATAAAATGTATTGCATAACAGGTACTTTTTAGCTGCCTTTTTAAATAAATGTATTTTTGCAATTTCTTTGATCTTTTAGTAATTTATTGTAAAGTTTTATTCCTTGATGGAAAATGCTGTTTTGAGTTTTCTGTTTATTTTTTCTTGGTAAATGTAAGTTGAGTCTTGTTGCATGGTCATGGACAAAACTGTTTGTGCAGTAATTACCAATGTTATTTTTGATGTGTATAACTAACTGGTAAATGTATTCACATGGAGCCGTTAAAATCCCCAGTGTTTTGAACAGATCTTTACAATGTGCTCGACTAGTATTTTTGGTTATTATTCTTATGCCTCTTTTTCTGGAGTTTGGACATCGGATATTTAAGTTCTGCGTTTTGGCTATAGACGGGCCAGTCGGGACACGGCGTTATGTTGCTGCATGTGGACAGCACACCGCTCTCTCGGTCGTTGTTGGCTTTCTTGACCTTGGAACCGCTACTAACCGGTGGAGTAACATCTCAGTTGGCCTAACGAAGCTGAGTGCACACCGCGCCGGTCCTTCCAGCAAGAAAAAATGCCGGCAGTGCTGGGAATCGAAGCCGGATCCCTCGCACGGCAGTCAGACGCGCTGACCATTCAGCTACGGAGGCGGACAGGTATTTGACTCCACTGGAGATGTCTGGACTCGCTGGATGGAGCTGCTGAGTCCCGGGACCGCTGATCTGAGCTAACAGCCACTCTTCCAGACGTCCTCATCCTCTCCAGCAGGAAACAGCTGCATAACTGCTTCTCTCGTGCTCACCGCGGGCCTCAGTGGTCGAGCGGTTCTAGGCGCTTCAGCCTGGAACTGCACTGCTGCTACGGTCGCAGGTTTGAATCCTGCCTCGGGCATGGATGTGTGTGACGTCCTTAAGTTAGTCCCCTAAACTTAGAACTACTTAAACCTAACTGATGACCTCAGATGTTGTCCCATAGTGCTTAGAGCCATTTGAACCATCTCCTGCTCACCACACCGCAGTCCATAGACTGCTCGAACATCCACTAGTTACTGTAACCTTTTCAGACGCTGAAGCAGCGAGTGCTAACGGAAGCTGTTATCGGGTCGATTCCCCGCCAGGTCCGGGATTTTCTCCGCCCATGGACTGAGTGTTTGTGTTGTCTTCATTATTTCGTAGTCATTCGGGAAAGTGGTGAGACTAGACCGTGAAAAGGTTGGGAATTTGTATGGCCGCTGATAACCGCGCAGTTGAGCACCCCACAAACCAAATATCATCATACAACTCCCCATGCTGCTGTATTGCGTGCAAGCCTCATCACCTCCGAATAACTAGTGCAGACTACATCGAGTAGTACCTGCTTACTATATTCATCTCTTCTACATCTACATGATTACTCTGCAATTCACATTTAAGTGCTTGGCAGAGGGTTCATCGAACCACAATCATACTATCTCCCTACCATTCCACTCCCGAACAGCGCGCGGGAAAAACTAACACCCAAACCTTTCTGTTCGAGCTCTGATTTCTCTTATTTTATTTTGATGATCGTTCCTACCTATGTAGGTTGGGCTCAACAAAATATTTTCGCATTCGGAAGAGAAAGTTGGTGACTGAAATTTCGTAAATAGATTTCGCCGTGACGAAAAACGTCTTTGCTTTAATGACTTCCGTCCCAACTCGCGTATCATATCTGCCACACTCTCTCCCCTATTACGTGATAATACAAAACGAGCTGCCTTTTTTGCACCCTTTCGATGTCCTCCGTCAATCCCACCTGGTAAGGATCCCATACCGCGCAGCAATATTCCAACTGAGGACGAACGAGTGTAGTGTAAGCTGTCTCTTTAGTGGACTTGTTGCATCTTCTAAGTGTCCTGCCAATGAAACCCAACCTATGGCTCGCCTTCCCCACAATATTATCTATGTGGTCTTTCCAACTGAAGTTGTTCGTAATTTTAACACCCAGGTACTTAGTTGAATTGACAGCCTTGAGAATTGTACTATTTATCGAGTAATCGAATTCCAACGGATTTCTTTTGGAACTCATGTGGATCACCTCACACTTTTCGTTATTTAGCGTCAACTGCCACCTGCCACACCATACTGCAATCTTTTCTAAATCGCTTTGCATCCCCAGTATAATTTTTATATTTATTCATTCACTCACTCACTCACTCACTCACCCACCCACCTCCAGTACTGAATTAATAATCCCTTGATGTCTCAAAACATGCCCTGTCAACAGACTCCTTCTTTTAGTAAAGTTGTGCCACAAATTTCTATCTCAAATTCTGTTCAGTATGCCCTCACTAGTTAAGAGATCTACACACCTAATCTTGAGCATTCTCCTGTAGCACCACTTTTCGAAAGCCTCTTTCTCTTCTTGTCTAAACTGTTCATCGTCCTTGTATCACTTCCTCACATTGTTAAACTCAGTACAACTACTTGCAGAAGAGATGTAACACTTAAGTCTGTAATCAATATTAATAAAGTTTTCTTCAGAAACTCTTTTCTTGCCGTTGATTTCACATCTTTTTATTTCAGCCACCACCACACATTCTACTGCCAAAATAGCAAAACTCAACTACTTTCAGTCTCTCATTTGCCTCAGTGACACGGGATTTAATTGGCCTACATTCCAGTATCCTTGTTTAGCTTTTATTAGCATTCACCTTAAAATAACACTGTCCATTCGGTTACACTGCACTTAAGTCTTTTGCTATTTCTGAGAGAATTAAAATGCCGTCGGGAAGTCTCAGTTCTTACTGAACTTAAATTCCTTGCCGAATTTTTCTTTGGTTTCCTGTATTGCTTGCTCAATGTGCAGATTGAAGAACATCAGAGATGATAGGCCGCAGCCCTCTCACTCCCTTTTCAGCTACGGCTTCCCTTTCGTGTCCTTAGACTCCTGAAACTGCAGTCTGGTTTCTGTAAGAGTTGAAAACAGCCTTTCACTCCGTGTACTACCTTCAGAATTTGAGTACACACTGTCAAAAGGTTTCTCTAAATCTGCAACAAACTTCGGTTTGCCTTTCCTTAACCTACCTTCTAAGATATATCATAGGGTCAGTATTGCCTTGGGTTTTCCTACACTTCTCAGAAATCCAAACCGATCATTTATGAGGTCGTCTTCTACCAGTCTTCGCATTCTTCTGTAAATAATTCATGTCAATATTCTGCGATCATTACATACTAAGCACCTACTTTTCTTTGGAATTAGAATTACTACATTCTTCTTGAAGTCTGATATTTCGCCTGTCTCCCACATATTGGAAGTGGAATAGTTTTGTCGTGGCTGGCTCTCCCAAGGTTACCAGTAGTCCTAACGGAATGTTTTCGCCAGGTGCCTTTCTTCGAGTTAGGTATTTGTTTTCAAATTTTGAACGTAGCTGCTGATCAGCAACGGCGAACGTAAATGAATGGTTTGAGAAAGTCAGCTAGCCAGTTGCAGGTATAAAGATTTATCAATTGAAGACAATTATATTTTGGCACTTTATTTTACGGGTCAGTCTTGACCTCGCAAACTTTGGCACTGCACTATTACCGGTTTCGGGAATTGCAATTTTCAGATCATAAAATATTCTTATGTAGTATCAACGTCAAACTAAACATGTGGGTACATGTAAGTGCTCTTACTACGTACCTACATGTTTAGTTTGACGTTGATACTACATAAAAATATTTTATGATCTGATGACGGCAGTAGCCGAAACCGGTAATAGTGTAAAAGCGTGTGTGATCAAAACGGACCTGTAAAATAAAGGTATACAGGTTTATTAACAACCCTTGACCATGATTTCAACAGATGTAAAATTGTCTTCTTCAGAAGTATATGGATACGTAAAATCACATATTGGCAATGACAAATTCCAGAGCAAAGCAGCTCTTATCAAATAACATGGTGTGACCATTAGTAACACAAAAAATCCGTTAAAAACCATTCGCGTGGGAGCTGGGCATAAGTCTTTACATTTAAATGTACACGCTTAGCCCTGTTCCAATGGGAATGTTTAATGTATTTTATTTGGTTTTACTAATGTTCACACAGACCACTTTATATAATATGTGCTTCGTTGCTCTGATATTTGTCGTCAGTGTGATTTTACGTGTTCTCTACTTCTGAAGACAATTCTAGAATGGTTGAAACCATGGTCAAGGACTGTTGATAAATTTTTGTACCTGCAACTGGTTGGCTGATTTTTTTTTCTCAAATCAGTCGTCTTTCATTTTAAGTTACGTTGAATGTCGATCATTCCTAGTTGCTCCTCACCCACCATTATGATTTCGTTTAAGCTGTCATCACCTAAAACACTCTTGCTCCGAGCGGAGCCCGCCTTTAAAATTTCTCGGAACGTGTTACCATCGTCGTCGTACCTCGTCTGACAGCCATCTACAGGTAAAATAATCTATTATTGCGTAACGTTGTCAAACCTCTTGCTGCAGATAAAAAACTCATCTCAAACACTTAACTGATGAGAAAGCTCTGTCATTCAACAACATTCGGCAAGAGAAAATTGCTACCTGCGATAAGCATTGGATTTTACTAATTCTTAATTCATGCACTTCCAAAAAGAAAACATTCATTCTGTGCATCAGTCTCACCTTAACATGTGATTCTCAGTATGTAAAGTGTAGCACCGACAGGGTCAAAACTGAAGGGATGAGAAACAAACCAGGAATAAATGTTGCGCTGATCCAAGTGAAATACTAAAACCATAACAACTGAGAAACATGAGAAGATGCAACGACGGGCGGAGAAAACTAAATAAATTGAATGAAGAAAAAAAAAATAAAACTAAGACAAGAAGATAGCGAGGTAAACTGATATCTTATGGAGACCACCATAACACAGGGCAGGGAAGCTGGGATAGGCTTTACCCAGCGGCGTGGCATTGATGGCTAACGCGAGCAACAACAACAACAACAACAACAACAACAATGCAAGACATTTCCATACCCACAAGCTCATCTGCCCTACATGTGTCTCTAAAAGTAAACTGTGTCACTACAGCGGATATCTGAAAACTAACTAAAATAGACGTAGCTCAAATCGTATAGGAGGCTGGTGTGATAAGTCTGGTAAAAAGGCAAGAAAAATCTTTTTTTCGTAAAGAGTTCATCTTACTTTCCGACATGATATACACTTGGTCCAGCGATCCTCCAGCTTTTTAATCCCATCGGTAAAAGAGTTTGTCAGACTCGGCAAAGTACTCGTTGACTGCAACCATTATTCATTTGATGAAAATTTCTTCCCAGCAAGCCAATGTTTAAAGTCACTGAAGGGAAAGAAATCGTTTGAGGCTGTCTGGTGAAGAATGGACGAGGAACCAATTCAAAGCCCAATTAATGCATTTCCTCTTTGTTTTCGTTCATGTGCGGGAGTATGCTTTATCCTAGTGAACAAGCACTTTCTTGCGTCTCTTTTTTTTCCCAGCCACTGCAGGTTTTAAATGATCCAACAATGAAGTATAATAGGGTCCAGTTATTGCTTTGCGTTTTTCCAAGTGATTTAGGATGATTATTCCCTCGGAATCACCCCCCCCCCCCAAAAAAAAAACTGTGCCCATCACCTTAAGAGCTTCAAAAAAAATGTTTGCTTCATTCGGAGCACTTTCACCAGCCATTGTCAATTGTTTTCACTGTTTTTTATTGCTCTATTGTGTAACGGTGGATCCAGGTTTCATTATTCACAAATCGGCGCAAAATGTCATGCGGATTGCGATTAAACATCGCCAGTTACCGCATTGAAATGTTAGGCCAGATGCGCTTCTGCTCGACAGTGAGCAATCGCGGCACACACCTCTTCAAGCTTCTTCATAGCCAACTCTCTCTGCAGGATACTACGCATTTGTTCACATGAGATGTCTACAGTGTTACCAGTCTCACGAATTTTGATCCATGTCATGGATTTTGTCAACGGTTTCCTCTGTGAAGGTGTCCGTTGGACGACAGGGACGTCCTTCGTCTTCGGTGTGCTCGTACGACCACTTTGAAATTCATTAATCCAAAAGTATATGTGACTGTGCAGTCCACGTGAACTTCGTCCAGTTCCGTTTTGATTTGTGCGGTAGCCCAACCCTTCTAATGAAATAGTTTAATAACAGCACGAAACTCAGCTTTCTCCATTTTCAATCCCAATTGACACACTGATCCTTTCAGACGACTGTCAACAACGAATTGTGCTCTGTACTTGTGACACTGTTGAGATTTTTTATACGATCCTTGGAATAATCAAGCTTACCAGCTATGAAGGCGCAATAAAAACGTCGCATTCTTACATGGAAATTTATCAAACCAACTCGTATGCTCGGGTAGCTTCGGCTTCACTCGCTATCGTATAGTACTTATTAAATAATTTTTATACAAATATTTAATTTCAGTGAATGACATACCAGTAGCGAAATGCGTTGTGGATGTTTCTTCGGGGCTACGTGAAGTGTACTAGTACATCTGTTTACGAAGCACACAAGACTTTCTTCACTCAGTCTTGGACAGCGGGTTTGGCGATCTCGCACGTAGCGATATTACACACTTGCCGGCCTTACCCCCAAGCATCTGAGGTAGACACGTGAGGCACGCTTACCACTTACCTCGTTTCACATCTCAGCTGTACTGTCGAAGATTTTAGCATTGGTCCAATAAATAAGGAACCACGGAAGTGTTCTCTGAAGGGACATAGTTGATCAGACTGCTTCGATCAGTACATGCAGTAAGTCTACAATGACAGTCGTATCGCGGCCGGGAGAGGTGAACGAAACAGATGTTCAGATTCAGCGTACAAGTACACGGCACACGGTGCCCTGACGTCGGGTGTTGTCTCAAGCTTAGCACCTCTGACGTTTCGCTTCGCGTCCTAGAAACGCACACGACTGTTAATTTACTGAGATGTGAAGTATGGCATGCAGCGCCAGTGTTCGCATATTAGTCCCAGCAGATCCTCAGTGTGTGCTGATAACTTTGCTGTCCCGTTACGTTGCCGTCGCCTGCAGTATACTCTGAGGTTAAGTATCATGGGATAGCAATATGCACATGCACACCTACAGATAGTTACTTTAGCGTACACAAGGTATAAAACGGCAGTGCACTGGCGGAGCTGACCTTTGTAGTCAGGTGAGTCACATGAAAAGTTTGACGTTTTTCGGGCCACAGGGCGGGGTTCGTAGTTGGAGCTAGATGCAGATGACATAGTGGAATTAAATATTCAAAGATCCACAGTGTCAAGAGCGTGCCGAGAGTACCAAATTTCAGGCGTTGCCTCTGACCACGGATAACGCAGTGGCCGATGGCCTTCACTTAACGAACGAGAGCAACGGCGTTTGCTTAATTGTCAGTGCTGACAGACAAGTAACACTGAGTGAAATAACCGCAGAAATCCATGTGGGACGTGCGACGAACGTATCTGTTACGACCGTGTGGCGAAATTTGGTGTTACGGGCTATAGTCTGTCGGTAAACTGAAGAGCGAGCGAGCGAGCGAGCGAGCGAGCGAGCGAGTCCCCACTCGGCCAACCCAGCTACGTCACAAGGCGCTTCTACAGGCTTTCACAACGTAGTACCAGCCCTCCCGCGGCGCGCGCTTTAAATCTGTGGCGACGCCGTGAACACATACTTCTCGGCTGCGTTCATTTTTAGACAAATGTATTAAGACCATAAGGAATACAAAAAACGATACCTTCTTCCGAAACACATCATCATAGAGTAAATAATATTAAGAAAGGGAGTCATGATTGTACTACAAACAAAGAACCGAATGCCTGTTCATGTGAATGTATTGTATGTTCCTCTATTGCCATTCGTTAGACGAACCCCATATAATGCAACCAATCTCAAGAATTTGAGGCTTGTTCTTACTTTGTGTTTCTACTAAAAGGTAGAATTTTTCTTTGAAGGACTGCATTGAAACTTAACAATTCTTGCAACACGAAGAGTGTTTAAAAAGTAAGCAGAAATTTATAATTTTGCGTGTTGTATTTGTCCGATTTGCACTAATTTTTGTCACTGTCTTCGTAAACATGTCTCAAAACTATGTGTTCAATGTTACGCATATTGGGTACTTACTCTGTTGTCAGCTGTCAAAAAGGTTACACGTGTTTTGGTAGCATCAACAATTAATTTGTTTTGGTAGCATCAACAATTAATTTGTTTTGGTAGCATCAACAATTAATTTGTTTTGGTAGCATCAACGATTAATTTGTTTTGGTAGCATCAACGATTAATTTGTTTTGGTAGCATCAACGATTAATTTGTTTTGGTAGCATCAACGATTAATTTGTTTTGGTAGCATCAACGATTAATTTGTTTTGGTAGCATCAACGATTAATTTGTTTTGGTAGCATCAACGATTAATTTGTTTTGGTAGCATCAACGATTAATTTGTTTTGGTAGCATCAACGATTAATTTGTTTTGGTAGCATCAACGATTAATTTGTCTTGGTAGCATCAACGATTAATTTGTCTTGGTAGCATCAACGATTAATTTGTCTTGGTAGCATCAACGATTAATTTGTCTTGGTAGCATCAACGATTAATTTGTCTTGGTAGCATCAACGATTAATTTGTCTTGGTAGCATCAACGATTAATTTGTCTTGGTAGCATCAACGATTAATTTGTCTTGGTAGCATCAACGATTAATTTGTCTTGGTAGCATCAACGATTAATTTGTCTTGGTAGCATCAACGATTAATTTGTCTTGGTAGCATCAACGATTAATTTGTCTTGGTAGCATCAACGATTAATTTGTCTTGGTAGCATCAACGATTAATTTGTTTTGGTAGCATCAACGATTAATTTGTTTTGGTAGCATCAACGATTAATTTGTTTTGGTAGCATCAACGATTAATTTGTTTTGGTAGCATCAACGATTAATTTGTTTTGGTAGCATCAACGATTAATTTGTTTTGGTAGCATCAACGATTAATTTGTTTTGGTAGCATCAACGATTAATTTGTTTTGGTAGCATCAACGATTAATTTGTTTTGGTAGCATCAACGATTAATTTGTTTTGGTAGCATCAACGATTAATTTGTTTTGTATAAAAATAGAGTAGAGAATCTGTGTTAAATTTTGTTATAGGAATTGAATTACGTGTAATTACAGATGTTAAATATTGCTTTTGGTGAGCCTGTTATAAGTGAACCAAGGGAATAAAAGTGGTATCAACATTTCAAAGCAGGCCTTAAAGGACAGCGGTTTTACAAGCATGGATGAGATTAAAAATGCACAGTTGAGAGACCCATAAACTGCCCCAGTTCCTAAAGAATTTCGGGAATTGGAAAAAGCACTGGCACAAGTATATAGTATTTAATGGGGAATATTTTGAAGAGGATAGAATTGCTGTAGATTAACAAATAAATTTCTTACAAAAAATAAAAATTAATACGTGAACGCATCTCGTATGTCAAGCTTTTTGCTTAAAAGTCCAGAATCGATGGACATTTTTCAAAAAAATTTCAGCAGTGTTTAGAATAGCTATTGCGCACAAATTTCAAGCAATATGTCTCAGATTCAGGTGAATAGTGACCGAGCTAGAGATTTAGTGTTCCATAAGCATCAAAGGTTTTATGTGATTTTGAAACTCTGTAACGTTCGGTTTCCTACCAGGATTATTAGTTTCTCTTCGTGGCGATTCCACTAAACCATGCGACTTACTTTCGCGTTCCTTCCTTATGCGTCCTATTGGACGAGGCTGACTTTTGCATAAATTGCAGCCCTTTGAGTGTGACTGGTAATATTAGCCAACAGTTCTTTTTGTGTCGCCTCTTTAATACACGACGCAACAACGTTAGAGACGATCGAACGCTCGTTACTCCGCAACTACCTCCTCTTCCTCGTATTCTGCAAATTTTCTTGCAATGCTAGACGGTTATCCATCACTTCCTGAAATCGAAGTATATCAGTAAGTACACAAAGTTAAATAACACTGGCAACTAAGATCATACGAACAGAAACGACGTATATCACTGCACGCCGATCTACACCTCTAGACAGGTAACGGGCAACGGATTTTGGGTGCCCCTGTAGGCCGGTGGCAGCGTTCTTCCGGGAAAGGCCACTTCCCCCACCAAAAGCTCTGCTCGCTCTTGAGTTTACAGACTGACTATATAGCAGTAGACGACCTACGCGAATGCCTTTGCGAACAGCCCGACATCACCTCTACTGGGCTTACGACCGTAGATGGCTGGAAAATAGTGTGCCTGGTCAGATGACCTCGATTTTAGATGAGAACTGATGGCAGGGTTCGGGTATGGCGCAGACACCACGAAGCCATGAACTCAAGCTGTCAAGAAGGCACTCTCCAAGCTCTTGTCGGCTTCATAATGGTGTGGGTTCTGTTAACACTGAATGGTCTGGGTCCTCTGGTCTGACTGAACCGATCATCGACTGGAAATGCTTATATTCGGCTACTTGGAGACCAATTGGAGCCATTCATGGACTTCGTCCCAAACGACGATAGAATTTTTGTAGATGACAATGGGCAATGTCACCAGACCATATAGTTTCGCGAATGGTTTGAAGCACATTCTGGAGAATTCAGATCGCCCGACCTAAAACCAATAGAACACCTACGGGACGTAACTGAGAGGTCAGTTCGTGCACAAAATGATGCACTGGCAACACTTTCGCAGCTACGAACAGTAGAGGCAGTATGGTTCAGTATAGCTTTAGGGGACTTCTGCACCACTCTTCTGAGTAATAATGAATGCCAAGGGACGTGCACTATAGATAGGGAGGAAACATCTGACAATGAGAACTCTGTTTGACCGAATGTTGTGGGGCACTAGATTCACACTTAAAGTAACAGGGTTATATATACTCTGAAGGATAGGAACACAGCAATTGGTCACTGTGTCTATATTTTTTCATATCCATATTTCAGCTGCAAATAGCCGTCTTCAGAGCTTTCTTGTGAGTCACCATCTAACAAAATCGCAGCAATACATGTCACTGTATGAGTTCACTGGCGTATAGAGTATATCCTATGGTGACATGTGCTGCTGCGAGTTTGTTAGATGGTTGTTGTTGTGGTCTTCAGTCCTGAGACTGGTTTGATGCACCTCTCCCTGCTACTCTATCCTGTGCAAGCTTCATCTCCCAGTACCTACTGCAGCCTACATCCTTCTCAATCTGCTTAGTGTATTCATCTCTTGGTCTCCCTCTGCGATTTTTACCCTCCACACTGCCCTCCAATGCTAAATTTGTGATCCTTTGATGATGTCTCAGAACATGTCTTACTAACCGGTCCCTTCTTCTTGTCAAGTTGTGCCACAAACTCCTCTTCTCCCCAATTCTATTCAATACATCCTCGTTAGTTATGTGATCTACCCACCTAATCTTCAACATAGCACCACATTTCGAAAGCTTCTATTCTCTTCTTGTCTAAACTATGTATCGTCCACGTTTCACTTCCATACATGGCTACACTACATACAAATACTTTCAGAAACGACTTCCTGACACTTAAATCTATACTCGATGTTAACAAATTTTTCTTCTTCAGAAACACTTTCCTTGCCACTGCCAGTCTATATTTTATATCCTCTCTACTTCGACCATCATCAGTTATTTTGCTCCCCAAATAACAAAACTCCTTTACTACTTTAAGTGTCTCATTTCCTAATCTAATTCCCTCAGCATTACCCTACTTAAATCGACTACATTCCATTATCCTCGTTTTGCTTTTGTTGATGTTCATCTTATATCCCCCTTTCAAGACACTGTCCATTCCGTTCAACTGCTCTTCCAAGCTGTCTCTGACAGAATTACAATGTCATCGGCAAACCTCAAAGTTTTTATTTCTTGTCCATGGATTTTGATTCCTACTCCGAACTTTTCTTTTGTTTCCTTTATTGCTTGCTCAATATACAGACGGAGTAGCATTGGGGAGAGGCTACAACCCTGTCTCACTCCCTTCCCAACCACTGCTTCCCTTTCAGTCCCTCGACTCTTGCAACTGCCATCTGGTTCCTGTACAAATTGTAAATAGCCTTTCGCTCCCTGTATTTTACCCCTGCCACCTTTAGAATTTGAAAGAGAGTATTCCAGTCAACATTGTCAAAAGCCTTCTCTAAGTCTACAAATGCTAGAAACGTAGGTTTGCCTTTCCTTAATCTTTCTTCTAAGATAAGTCATAGGGTCAGTATTGCCTCACGTGTTCCAAAATTTCTACGGAATCCAAACAGATCTTCCCCGAGGTCGGCTTCTACCAGTTTTTCCATTCGTCTGTAAAGAATTGGGATTAGTATTTTGCAGCGTGACTTATTAAACTGATAGTTAATTTTCACATCTAACTCACTCAAAAGCCCTGATGATGGCTATTTGTAGCTGAAATCTGGATAGGCAAGAGTAACAAAAGTGGCGCCGCGACTGATTGCTATGTTCCTATCCTTCCTTAACTAATATACAGTCGCTGTGCACACTGATTCGTTATGAAATCAAAGTTAATTCATATTTGTTTTTCACCAAATCATTGCGGCGTTTCTTGGGTAAGCGCACGGCTGATTCCCTTCATCCTAACCTCCGTCTTTTTATTTTTAAAAATTTATGCACTCGCCTAACACTAGGGACTTCGCTGTACATACTTAGAGATCATAGTCTTCTGATCTTGCTCTATGACCGAATGGAGGATTACAGAATAGTCTTCAAGGAACTAGCTTCGAAAAAGTGAATTTATAGTTCCATGGAAAAGGAACATTCAGAGAAAATCCGTTCACAGCGTCTGTGTATTCGAGATGGTATAGGTATTAAGTGTGTTTCTCGTTGTCAGTTTCAATCTACGTGCTTAGGCAGTGTTACATCGCCAGTGCTGTGGCCAGGATTGTCATTTCGAATATTGCCATTGAATGGTAGATGTACACGGAATACGAGAACCATCAGCATTTTTTTCATTCCGTAATTTCGAACGAGAAAGTGATCTAAAACTGTTTGATTCGTTTAGTATTGCACAACATAACCTTGTGTTAAAGTTCCTAGGTTAGGTAACCGCAATTTACTTTCAGTCCTAAGCATGTAAGGTGTGACGCTACACAGATCACTTCGCGATAAATGAGATTTGCTCTTATCGTATGTGTTTGCGTCACACCTCAGCGGAAAACTACTGGTTTTGGATTATGCCACACTTTGCGATTACGTTGTTGATTGAAATTCATTCGGTGCCATTTTGAAAGGCGTAGCCAGGTGGCGCGGGAGTATGCGTGATGATGACGGTGGACGAAGCCCAGTGTGGGCCCTGCGGCGGAGAAAGGTTTTCTTCTCTTCTCTCTTCTCCTCTGCTGTCCTCTAGCGAACAGCGGGACTCCGTTTTCGCATAACGGTTACCACGCTCCATTGGAGTGCCACCGTCGAGACACCCAAACACGCCTTTGTGCCCGTGACAGGTACGTGGCGGAGGGGGAAGAAACGATTTCTCATTGCAGAAAAATGGGGGTAGAAATACAGTGCAAATTACTGCGAAACGTAAGACCATTGTTCTTTGCACATTTTGGCTAGTTCCTCTCCTGAAACAACGCACGTGGAGTACGAGGGGGGACCCAAAAGAAATCGGACTCTGAGGGCGCTGCCACTCGTAGACGTAGTGCAGGGTTCTCACGCTAGATGGTGTTAGTAGAGACCTTCATGAAACAGCTGTACAGACGGCGTCAGTGTAGAGCTGAATGTCAAAGTGTGGTATTGAGTTTCTGACTGTTGGCGGGTTACCTCTGCGAAGTCGTTATGGCAACTTCCTGCTTAAAAAAACTGCAACGGACGACGCTATGAGCCGCACACAGGTTTTCGAGTGGTTTGAGCGCTTTAAACGTGGTGAGATGTGTGTTGAAGACCAAGCTCGTTCTGGACGCCCTTCAACATCGCGAAATGAGGAGAACATTGGCAATGTCCGCCAAAAGATCGAGGATCGCCGCCAAACGGTAGACCAAATTTCAGCAGAGACAGGAATCAGTTGGAGCTCGTGCCAGCGGATTTTGAGTGAGGATTTGCACATGAGACGTGTTGCTGCTAAATTTGTTCCGCGCTTTCTCACACAGGAGCAAAAAACACATCCGCATGAATGTGTGTCAGGACTTGAAAACAGAGATTGCATGTGATCCAAACTTCTTGAACAAAGTCATTACAGGGGATGAGCGTTGGTGTTACGGGTATGACTCAGAAACCAAGCAGGCGTCTAGCCAGTGGAGGACTCCCAACTCTCCCAGACCAAAAAAAGCAAGGCAAGTGAGGTCAAATGTGAAGACGATGATCACTGTCTGTTTTGATGTTCGTGGAACTGTACATCGGGAATACGTACCCCCCTGGCCAGACTGTTAACCAGCACTTTTACTTGGATGTTTTAAGGCGTCTGCGAGAGGATGTGAGGAGGAAACGCCCGGAACATTGGCGACCAGGTGACTGGTTTCTGCATCACGACAACGCTCCAGCACACACGGCCTTAAGAGTGACCCACTACATGGCATCTCAGAGGTGGTCTGTCGTTCCCCACGCTCCGTATACCGCCGGACCTAGCCCCGTGCGACTTTTTCCGATTTCCACGAATGAAAAAAAAACGCTTAAAGGGGAGAGTTATGACGATGTAGAGGCGGTAAAAACAGCTTCGCAAAGGGCACTGGACAATATCAAACTTGAAGAGTTCCAAACATGCTTCCAACAGTGGGAAGAGAGACCTGACAAGTGCATCGCATATAATGGAGAGTATTTTGAAGGTGACTGAAGTAATTTTGTGAAAAGATTCGTCAATAAATTTTTATGACAACAATCCGGTTTCTTTTGGGTCCCCCCTCGTAGATGACGTTAGTTCATAATTATTATAAGATGCTTACAGCAGTTCTCTCCTGGGTTCCTTCAACATCTCATTCAGCGAGATTCTATGCGGGCGAAATATTTTAAAATACCGAATAATGTGGCACGCGCTGGTGGGTGTGCATATTATCGAAACTTCAGGTTCCCAAGTCATGGTTGCAAATTTACTGACAAGGTTTCTCTGTACAAGGATGGAATCGAAGGTAAAAGTAGACTTCGGTTAAGATCAGTGTGGGCTCCAGAGGAATGTAGGAACATTGAAACTAGTTGTGAGGCTATGACCTCGTAATTGGACTCCACAAGCCAACATCACTAAAACAGTATTTTATTGGATGACTGATTAGGACACAGCTATGCAGTGATCGGATTTTAACTTCACAACAAATTATCCATCAGTGTTAAATCGATTCACACTGCATTTGCACACCCCCACGATCATGAAGATCACTAGACGTCGGCATTTCAAATGGAGAAGTACTACATACAAACATAAACATGACTGTGTTGTCAGTTGCAAGTGTTCATGCTCACTACCAGATGGCAGCGTAGCATAGCTCTGTCGAAACTGGTCCTACAATAATAGTGTTCTAGCGATCGTGGCTTGTGGCGTTTTCTTCAGTTGCCACACAATGCACATCGCTCCCAGACAGACCATGTCAGGGATGTATAACGCTAAGACTTCTCATAACTGATAACTGGAGAAATCCAAATCTACATTCACAGCACTTGCACATTTGGAGAAAGCTTTTGATGACGTTGATTGCAATACTCTCTTCGAAATTTTGAATATAGCAGAGATAAAATACAGGGGCAAAACTTTGTTTACAACTTGTACAGAAACCAAATTACAGCTAGGAGTCGAAGGAAATAAAAGGGAAGCAATAATTCTGGAGAGTGATACAGGGTTGTACCCTACACAATTTGTGCACTGAATAAGCGGTAACAGAAACGAAAGTGGTTGGGAAAGGGAATTAAAGTTCGGCGAGAAAGAGCAACGAGGTTAGCCAATGAGATGGTAATTTTGGCTGAGAGTGATAGTGCTTGGAAGAGCAACTAAATGGAACGGATAGTGTGTTGAAAAGAGGTTATAAACTGAACGTCAAGAAAAACGAAACAGTGGCAGTGGAATGTAGCCGAATTAAATCAGGCGCTCATTATGAAATGTCTCAGTCCGAACAGACCTTGGAAGGCCCAAAGGAACCGACAGACCGCCGTGTCATCCTCAACCAACAGGCGTCACTGGATGCGAATGCGGAGGGGCGTGTGATCAGCACACCGCTTACCCGGCCGTATGTCAGTTTGAGACCAGAGCCGCTACTCTTCAGTTTGCCTCACAAGGGCTGACTGCACCGCAGACCGGACGGTCATCCATCTGAGTGCTAGCCCAGCCAGACAGCGCTTAACTTCGGTGATCTGACGGAAACTAGTGTTACCACTGTGAAAAGGCCATGGGCAGATTATGAAATCAGACACTTGAAGTAGTAAATTGGTTTTGCCGTTTGAGTGCAAAAAACTGGCGATATGAGAAGATGATATAAATTGCAGAAAAGCTATTCAAAAAAGATTTTTTAAACGTCGCATATAAATGCTTCAGGAAGTTTTCTTTTGAAAATATATGTCTGGGATGTTGTCTTGTACATAATTGAAACTGGATGATGAACCGTTCACACAAGAACGGAATGGAAGCTTTTGAAATCTAATGCTACAGAAGAATGCTGAAGATTAGATGAATCGAACAACTAAAGCGGAGGTGCTGAATGTAGCTGGGGTGAAGAGAGCCTTACGGCATAACCTGAGTGAAAGAAGGGGATAGGTTGGTAGGTCACAACGTGAGCCATCAGAATAGTTAATTTAGTAATTAAGGGTAATGTGCTTATAAATTTTTTAGAGGGAGACCAATATTTGACTACTCTGCCCTTGAAATACGTGAATAGTGCAATGGTAAAAAGGGGTGCACAGACTAGTGTCGAGAGCTGCATGCAACCAGTTTTTAGAGACTGTATCAAATTTTGTGTCCTGTGTCAGTGACAGCTTCGTGTATGAAGTTGACAGATTTCATGGCATATCAAAGCGAACTGTCCAACGCTTCCAAAAGGAATGATGTACTGTGAAGACGACTTAATAACGTAAAGGAGACAAAGGAGTACTGTCACACCCTGTCAGATTGTTTCAAACACGACAGGAAGTGCTGAGGTCAGAGAATGCAGGTCCATCTCAGTTTTCGAGTTCATGAGAACTGAGTGTGACCGACATCATACTCGCAGAAGGCAGTTATCACAGCATCACATCAAGCTGCACATCTTCAATAAGCCAATAAACTCAGAACTGGACAGCTGACTAGAGGCATGTAGTGTAGTCTGACGAATCGTGAATTTGCTCTTCGAGTGATGCAAGTCATAGTAGATTGCACCCACAATTTTCCACTTCATGAATGTGGAGAGTGTAGTCCTGGCCAGAGGTGGTTCCATGATCTTGTATTTTGGTGGAGGGGCGACGGTAGAGAGAGAGAGAGAGAGAGAGAGAGAGAGAGAGGGGTGTAGAGAGAGAGGGGTGTAGAGAGAGAGAGAGAGAGAGAGAGAGGGGTGTAGAGAGAGAGAGAGAGAGAGAGAGAGGGGTGTAGAGAGAGAGAGAGAGAGAGAGAGGGGTGTAGAGAGAGAGAGAGAGAGAGAGGAGAGAGAGAGAGGGGTGTAGAGAGAGAGAGAGAGAGAGAGAGAGAGAGAGAGAGAGAGAGAGAGAGAGAGAGAGAGAGAGAGAGAGAGAGAGAGAGGGGTGTAGAGAGAGAGAGAGAGGGGTGTAGAGAGAGAGAGAGAGAGAGAGGGGTGTAGAGAGAGAGAGAGAGAGAGAGAGAGAGAGAGAGGGGGTGTAGAGAGAGAGAGAGAGAGAGAGAGAGAGAGAGGGGTGTAGAGAGAGAGAGAGGGGGGTGTAGAGAGAGAGAGAGGGGTGTAGAGAGAGAGAGAGGGGTGTAGAGAGAGAGAGAGGGGTGTAGAGAGAGAGAGAGAGAGAGGGGTGTAGAGAGAGAGAGAGAGGGGTGTAGAGAGAGAGAGAGAGAGAGAGAGAGAGAGAGAGAGAGAGAGGGGTGTAGAGAGAGAGAGAGAGGGTGTAGAGAGAAAGAGAGAGAGAGAGAGAGAGGAGGGGTGTAGAGAGAGAGAGAGAGAGAGAGAGAGAGAGAGGGGTGGAGAGAGAGAGAGAGAGAGAGAGAGAGAGGAGAGAGAGAGAGAGAGAGAGAGAGAGAGAGGAGGGGGGGGGGTGTAGAGAGAGAGAGAGAGAGAGAGAGGGGTGGAGAGAGAGAGAGAGAGAGAGAGGAGCTTTAGCACCATGAATTAGGGCTCGCCATACAATTTACCCTAGACATGAGACAAAATGTTCAGTATTCCTGATATCAAAGTATTGCCCCCTTTTTTTTTCCTCTATTTTCGTCTTGAGTATGTTCCTGGGGATGCATGCGTTCCTGGTTTTATCCTGATAAATGACCCGATATGAAGCCCCTTTTACATAATAGACTTCATTCTCGCATTTCACTCCTCCGGACAAGAGAGTCTACTGCAGCGAACCTGGCTGTCTATCCCTGTACTGATTGTAGTCTGTCTCCAGTGATTATTTTCGTTCACACGTTAGCACGGAAACTAAATTCTGCTGTGCAGTTCGGCACATCAGCCGTGAAAGTGGGACTGTGAGGGGCTACACTTTCCACGAAAAAAAAAATCGAAATATAAATACAAATTTACAATCAATCAATTATCTTCACTGATCAAAGCAAAAGTCATAATGGATGTTCTTTTCAGAGGTCGTGTGAAAAATTCACTTCATCCTGAGAACTAAAAAAAATAGAACAGACATACAATTGCTGGACAAAATACATACTTGCAAACACATCAAACATGATCTGAAACCTAGAAAATAGCTCCTCCTTACTTTATGCTTTGTATCTGGTTTTCTTGCTAAATGCCAAATATCTAAAATTATTATTCCCGGCAAATAATTGGGACTTTTTTCACTGTTGAAATCATTTCGATCAAAAACTTTTTCACTTTGTTATTTATGCGTATCTGTGTAAAATGCAAATAACTGCCGGCCGTCGTGGCCGAGCGGTTCTAGGCGCTTCAGTCCGAACCGCGAGACTGCTACGGTCGCAGGTTCGAATTCTTCCTCGGGCATGGATGTGTGGTGATGGCCTTAGGTTAGTTAGTTTTTTTGCACATAACTTCTTGCATTCGAGGAGTTCGTGTCTCTTGTAGGATTGTATCTGTAGGGGAAATTTCACAGCATTCTGCAAAGCTTTCCAATGTGGGACGACAACAAAACGAATACAATATAGATCAGAAAGACGCGATAGCACAGTATCCATTTCTCTAACAGGATTATCTCGGACAGAACATGTTAACACTTCGGTATTAGCAGACGCCACCAGAGACGCTCGTTTCTGCGCGTGCGCTGTGTGTAACATACAACGAAATTTAGAACTCCACACTGCGAACGATCTGTAAATAGTTGACGTCATAGACATACTCGCTACGTAGTTCGTTGCTGATTTATACGGATGCACGGAAGGCACAACATTGAGTAGTCAGTTTTGACCAGAAAGTCGCTCGTAGTAAACTGGCTTTAGGCCACAGATAATGTCTGTGTCATTTGGAGCAGTGTGTGAAACGTAGGAGTAAACAGTCTGTGCAATGTGATACCTCAGCGGGATATACTCCCCAAGGAGGGGCTTCAAGCTGTATATGGCATATCGGAAGGAAGTAGTGAACGCTCCATTTCCGGGTGAGGCTATTATCTAGGCTATGGATGTTGTTCTACATCTACACTTCTACTCCGCAAGCCACCCAACGGTGTGTGGCGGAGGGCACTTTACGTGCCACTGTCATTACCTCCCTTTCCTGTTCCAGTCGCGTATGGTTGGCGGAATGAACGACTGCCAGAAAGCCTCCGTGCGCGCTCTAATCTCTCTAATTTTACATTCGTGATCTCCTCGGAAGGTATAAGTAAGGGGAAGCAATATATTAGATACCTCATCCAGAAACGCACCCTCTCGAAACCTGGACAGCAAGCTACACCGCGATGCAGAGCGCCTCTCTTGCAGAGTCTGCCACTTGAGTTTGCTAAACATCTCCGCAACGCTATCACGGTTACCAAATAACCCTGTGACGAAACGCGCCGTCCTTCTTTGGATCTTCTCTATCTCTGTAAGTAGGCTGTTTGCTGTTTAGGTTTTCTTATTGGTAACGCCACGTAGCGCTCTGTATGAAAATCACTGGCTGTGCTGTGCAGTGTGCATTCGGTGGATAGTTTGCATTGTTGTCTGCCATTGTAGTGTTGGGCAGCTGGATGTGAACAGCTGGTAGTGTTGCGCAGTTGGAGGAGAGCTGCCAGCAGTGGTGGTGTGGGGAAGTGAGATGGCGGATTTTTGAGAGCGGATGATCAGGACGTGTGTCCATCAGAAACGGTACATTTGTAAGAATGGATGTCATGAACTGCTATATATATTATTTTTGAACAATAGTAAGGTAAATACATAGTTTGTTCTCTATCAAAATCTTTCATTTGCTAACTATGCCTATCAGTAGTTAGTGCCTTCACTAGTTAGAATCTTTTATTTAGCTGGCAGTAGTGGCGCTCGCTGTTTTGCAGTAGTTAGAGTAACGAAGATTTTTGTGAGGTAAGTGATTTGTGAAACGTATAGGTTGTTAGGGCCATTCTTTTGTAGGGATTTTTGAAAGTCAGATTGCGTTGCGATAAAAATATTGTGTGTCAGTTTAAGCACCTTCGTGTATAATTGTTCAAAGGGGACGTTTCATCTCCTCCTCAACCCGACCTGGTACGGATCCCACACTGATGAGCAATACTCAAGTATAGGTCGAACAAGTGTTTGGAAGCCACCTCCTTTGTTGATGGACTACATTTTCTAAGGACTCTCCCAATGAACCTCAACCTGGTACCCGCCTTACCAACAATTAATTTTATATGATCATTCCACTTCAAATGGTTCCGCACGTATACTCCCAGATATTTTACAGAAGTAACTGCTACCAGTGTTTGTTCCGCAATCATATAATCATACAATAAAGGATCCTTCATTCTATGTATTCGCAATACATTCCTACAGAGTAGATTCTGGGTTTCCAGAAACGAGATGATACGCGAGAAAAAAACGTGTTCTAAAATTCTACAACAGATCGACGTCAGAGATATAGGTCTATAGGTTTGCGCTTCTGCTCGACGACCCTTCTTGAAGACTGGGACTACCTGTGCTCTTTTCCAATGATTTGGAACCTTCCGTTCCTTTAGAGACTTGCGGTACACGGCTGTTGTTACGCGACATTTGCTCGATTTGCCGTGCGGGTGACTAACTTTTTGTCCGGTATTGTTACAGTGACACATGAAAGTGCCCAGACGGCGGAGGCCGCAGTATGCGTTCGCGGAACCGAAGCAGAGCTAGTAAGGCTGTTGTCCGCTAGTGCGGTCGTGCGTGACCTTGGTCGACGGTAGAGGTGCGCCTGAGTGTAGACGGCGGCCGGGACCTCGGGAAAGGAAAAGGAAAGGGAGCGAGGCCGAACACGCCTGGAGGACTGCGCCTTCCCCAGAGTGGGCAACGTGGCACGGCGTAGCGCAGTCCGTCGCCATTGTGTTAAGAAATAATAAAAGGTCACTTCGGTTTAGCTTCTGTAAACATGCAACTTAGCCAAGTCGGTAAGCTGGTGGGCAGAATTTGTATGCACTATGATTAGATATTACACTGTAGGCCACATCAGGAGAAAGAAAACTGGCGTTCTACGGATCGGAGCGTGGAATGTCAGATCCCTTAATCGGGCAGGTAGATTAGAAAGTTTAAAAAGGGAAATGGATAGGTTAAAGTGAGATATAGTGGGAATTAGTGAAGTTCGGTGGCAGGAGGAACAAGACTTTTGGTCAGGTGAATACAGGGTTGTAAATACAAAATAAAATAGGGGTAATGCAGGAGTAGGTTTAATAATGAATAAAAAAACAGGGGTGCAGATAAGCTACTACAAACAGCATAGTGAACGCATTATTGTGGCCAAGATAGATACGAAGCCCATGCCTATTACAGTAGTAAAAGTTTATATGCCAACTAGCTCTGCAGATGATGAAGAAATTGAAGAAATGTATGATGAGATAAAAGAAATTATTCAGGTAGTGAAGGGAGACGAAAATTTAATAGTCATGGGTGACAGGAATTCGAGAGTAGGAAAAGGGAGAGAAGGAAACATAGTAGGTGAATATGGATTGGGGGTAAGAAATGAAAGAGGAAGCCGTGAGAGCCTTGCCGTGTATTGACCAGGGGTGCACCAATGAAGAATAACATCTCGCCCATGGAGAGGATAGCCCTCCGTAACTTACGAGCAGATGTGGATACAGTAGTCTTAAAATCTGACAAAGGAAACGCTACTGTCCTCATACCAAGGGATGACTGTATTAATAAGATCAATGTTTTATTATGTGATTCAACGTATCGCAAAATCGATAAGGATCCCACGATTCGAGTAGTGCGAAAAACAGCAGAACTTTTATCAAATAGTTCTCTACCGAAGGAGGTCATCAAGAGACTGAAACCAAACAGTACAGTTCCACCTAGGCTATATGGACTGCCTAAGATCCACAAGGAAAATGTGCCATTACGTCCAATTGTGAGTAACATTGGAGCAGCCACCTACGACCTAGCAAAATTCTTGGCATCTTTGCTCAAACCAATGATAGGCAAGTGTGCACATCACATAAAGAATTCTGGTGATTTTATCAGTCGACTTCAGTCACTACAACTGCAAAGTAGTGATTCATTGGTCAGTTTTGATGTGGTTTCACTTTTCACAAAGGTGCCTCTGGTGGACTCACTACACCTCATTGGCAATATGTTTGGTGCACACATTACAGCGTTGTTTGAGCACACTCTCTCCTCTACATATTTTATATTTAACAACGAATTTTACGAACAATCTGATGGTGTCGCCATGGGGAGTCCTTTGCCTCCCCCTGGTGTCCAATCATTTTATGGAGGATTTTGTGGAGAGAGCACTCGACTCTGCCACAGTATTTTGGCGGTACGTTGACGACACTTTTACAGTGTGGCCTCATGGTCTGGACCGTCTCCAAGAATTTTTACGTCACATGAACTCAGTACATGAAAACATAAAGTTTACCATGGATATAGAGAGAGATGGTTGTCTGCCATTTTTAGACGTCTTGGTGCGACGGAAGAGTGATGGCACACTTGGTCACTCGGTGTACAGAAAGCCCACTCATACAGACCTGTACCTACAAGCTACTAGTTGCCACCATCCAGCACAAACAATGTGCGTTCTCAAAACCTTGGTCCACCGTGCCCATACTATCTCTGACGCCGATAGTCTTCAAGCGGAACTGGAACACCTGCAAAAAGTATTTTTGAAGAATGGCTTTTCACCTAGGCAAGTGAACAGAGTGATGAAGACCTACAAACGACGGAACAAGGAAGAGGAAGAGGCCTTCAGGACGACTGTTTATCTACCATTTATTGGGAATATTTCTTCACAGATAGGCAGAATATTGATTAAGTATCAAGTGAGTCATCTTTCGCCCTCCTACCAAAATTTCATCACTCGTGGGATCCGTTAAAGACGACCTGGGCCTGCGTAAACCAGGTGTTCACAAAATTCCGTGTGAATGCGGCAAATCATATATAGGGCAAACAACACGAACTGTGCAGGAACGCATTGTGGAACACCAACGGCATACTCGGCTTCTCCAGCCCACCAAGTCCGCAATCGCCGAACATTGTATTTCCACAGACCATTCCATGAACATCGACACAAAAATTTTGGCCCATACATCAAACTTTTGGAGCTCGATTATCAATGAATCTGTGGAAATAAGATTGTCTGACAACGAGACTCTCATCAATCGAGATAGCGGTTATCAGCTGAACTCTGCTTGGAATCCTGTTATCAAGAAACTTCGTAGTCGACGTAGTTATCCGCATAAAGATGGAAATCGACCTGACACCGATACGCCAGGCTTTCACGGTGGAGGGCGCGAGGCGCAGCGCACGGAGCCGTTATGAACGCGCGCGCTGAGCAGCGCATGCGCAATGTCACCTCAGAAGGCTTTAAATAGCGGAGCTCAGCGCGTACTCGCCAGTACTACTACAGTGGCATTCACCTGAAGATGGCCAGAAGACTCTCCGCCGAAATATCGTGGCAGGAAGTTGCTGATATCCGGCAGTTTTCCAGTGTTTTTATGGAACAAAGAGGAAGCCGTCTGGTAGAATTTCGCACAGAGCATAAATTAATCATAGCTAACACTTGGTTCAAGAATCATGGAAGAAGGTTGTATACATGGAAGAACCCTGGAGATAATAGGTTTAAGATAGATTATATAATGGTAAGACAGAGATTTAGGAACCATGTTTTAAATTGTAAGACATTTCCAGGGGCAGATGTGGACTCTGACAACAATGTATTGGTTATGAACTGTAGGAAAAATTGAAGAAACTGCAAAAAGGTGGGAATTTAAGGAGATGGGACCTGGATAAACTGAATAAGCCAGATGTTGTACAGAGTTTCAGGGAAAGCATAAGGGAGCAATTGACAGGAATGGGGGGAAAGAAATACAGCAGAAGAGGAAAAGGTAGCTTTGAGGGATGAAGTAGTGAAGGCAGCAGACAATCAAGTAGGTAAAAAGACGAGGGCTAGTACAAATCCTTGGGTAACAGAAGAAATATTGAATTTAATTGATGAAAGGAGAAAATATAAAAATGCAGTAAATGAAGCAGGCAAAAAGGAATACAAACGTCTCAAAAATGAGATCGACAGGAAGTGCAAAATGGCTAAGCAGGGGTGGCTAGAGGACCAATGTAAGGATGTAGAGGCTTGTCTCACTAGGGGTAAGACAGATACTGCCTACAGGAAAATTCAAGAGACTCTTGGAGAGAAGAGAACCACCTGTATGAATATCAAGAGCTCGGGTGGAAACCCAGTTCCAAGCAAAGAAGGGAGAGCAGAAAGGTGGAAGGAGTAAGTATATAGAGGGTCTATGCAAGGGGAGGTACTTGAGGACAATATTATGGAAATGGATGAGGATGTAGATGAAGATGAAATGGGAGATATGATACTGCGTGAAGAGTTTGACAGAACACTGAAAGACCTGAGTCGAAACAAGGCCTCGGGAGTAGACAACATTCCATGAGAACTACTGACGGCCTTGGGAGAGCCAGTCCTGACAAAACTCTACCATCTGGTGAGCAAGATGTATGAGACAGGCGAAATACCCTCAGACTTCAAGAAGAATATAGTAATTCCAATCCCAAAGAAAGCAGGTGTTGACAGATGTGAAAATTACCGAACTATCAGTCCAATAAGTCACGGCTGCAGAATACTAATGCGAATTCTTTACAGACGAATGGAAAAACTAGTAGGAGCCGACCTCGGGGAAGATCAGTTTGGATTCCGTAGAAGTATTGGAACACGTGAGGCAATACTGACCCTACGACGTATCTTAGAAGAAAGATTAAGGAAAGGCAAACCTACGTTTCTAGCATTTGTAGACTTAGAGAAGCTTTTGACAATGTTGACTGGAATACTCTTTCAAATTCTGAAGGTGGCAGGGGTAAAATACAGGTAGCGAAAAGCTATTTACAATTTGTACAGAAACCAGATGGCAGTTATACGAGTCGAGGGGCATGAAAGGGAAGCAGTGGTTGGGAAGGGAGTGAGAGAGGGTTCTAGCCTATCCCCGATGTTATACAATCTGTATATTGAGCAAGCAGTAAAGGAAACGAAAGAAAAGTTCGGAGTAGGTATTGAAATCCATGGAGGAGAAATAAAAACATTGAGGTTCGCCGATGACATGGTAATACTGTCAGAGACAGCAAAGGACCTGGAAGAGCAGTTGAACGGAATGGACAGTGTCTTGAAAGGAGGATATCAGATGAACATCAACAAAAGCAAAACGAGGATAATGGAATGTAGTCGAATTAAGTCGGGTGATGCTGAGGGAATTAGATTAGGAAATGACACACATAAAGTAGTAAAGGAGTTTTGCTATTTGGGGAGCAAAATAACTGATGATGATCGAAGTAGAGAGGATATAAAATATACACTGGCAATTGCATGGAAAGCATTTCTGAAGAAGAGAAACTTGTTAACATCGAGTATTGGTTTAAGTGTCAGGAGGTCGTTTCTGAAAGTATTTGTATGGAGTGTAGCCGTGTACGGAAGTGAAACATGGTCGATAAATAGTTCAGACAAGAAGAGAATAGAAGCTTTCGAAATGTGGTGCTACAGAAGAATGCTGAATATTAGATGGGTAGATCACATAACTAATGAGTAGGTATTGAATAGAATTGTGGAGAAGAGGAGTCTGTGGCACAACTTGACTAGGAAGAAGGAATCGATTGGTAGGACATGTTCTGAGGCATCAAGGGATCACCAATTTAGTACTGGAGGGCAGCGTGGAGGTTAAAAATCGTAGAGGGAGACCAAGAGATGAATACACTGAGCGGATTCCGAAGGATGTAGGTTGCAGTAAGCAGTGGGAGATAAAGAAGCTTGCACAGGGTAGAGTAGCATGGAGAGCTGCATCAAACCAGTCTCAGGACTGAAGACCACAACAACGACAACATCATGATTAGATATTATACTGTAGGCCACATAAACGTCTATGCGAAATTTGGTTTAATCAAGCAGTTCTTTCCCTATTCACGCTTGTATTTTCCACCTTTATGCTTCCATTGGGTCACGTATTATGTCTGTAAAAAGATTCGTTGACTGATTTTTCTACTCATTATTTTTTTTGCGATGTAATGAAACATTATAATGGTTTTCTCTGACACTACATTACAAAATATTCATTTCCAGTCTTTCGCCAGCAGACTCCTCTGACACAGCTCTTCTGACTCCCTCTTCCCATATTGTGTTGGGGTTCTTCTATTAGCTGGAATTCATTCCATCATTATTTTAGGCCATCAGTCTTCTCACACAGCATACATGTCCATACTATGTCATTATGCTCAGATTGTATCCATTACAATGAACCGAGGTTCTTTCTCAGGTATGACTGCCTTTTTAATTTCATCCTATAGTGTCAGCCTACCAGATCTCACCCCCGTTGATAATAAGTTCCTCTTTATATTTCCCACGCTCCTGCTCATTACGTTGCTATACTTCCTCTGTTTTAAATATTTTTATCTTCATATCTGATCTAACACGTGTGCTCCATAAAACTGGATTTTTGTTGCTTGTCTACTTAGGCCAATGCGGTTCTTAATTTCGCTCTTAATGGATCTATCTTTGATACTAACCACTCGCGAATACAGCGGGGTGAAAGACTTAATGACGAAAGTAACTTCCGCATGGTGTGTCACTCCGAAACAACATAGCTCGACGAAACTTACACCATACATAGAAGTAACTGGTGCAACATAGTTCAGAAGGATAATGGCAAGAAATAATCAATGGGACGATCAAATCACACTTTTCATTCAAGGAGTAACCTCAATGAAGTCACCGCTATTCATGATGATCTCCCTGACGCTGGAAGAGGTGGGGTATGGTCCTTAATAGGACGTATTATCACCATGGACAACACTGCATGATCTGCAATGTACTCCCCTGCTGGTCACAATCTCGAAAGAGTTCTTGTCGTAGGGCGTTCTTTTCGTCCACCTACGCAGTTGGCGACCGCTGAGCGGTCGTTTGTGCATGTGGATAGTAGGAGAGCTACCTGTGCGCCACCCCACATTCCACTGTTACCAAATTTATTCAAGATGGCGACGATGACATCATACAAGATGGCAGCATGTAGAATTGGCAACACCGCATAACGTCATCCAAGATGGCGGATTTTGGTGGGAAGTTTGAATTTTGGTGGGAAGATAGGGCAATTAGGCTACCTCCACTAACCTAACCCTCAAGAAAAAACTGGCAGCAAATTCAAATTCCAGCAGGATAACGCGTCACACCACAAAAATGGCAGGAAAATAGACCAATTGGGCTATGTCCACTAACCTAACCCGCAACCCCCTAGAAAATGGTGGCAAGTTCAAATTCCAGCACGATAATGCTGGTCTATTTTCCCGCCATTTTCGTGGTGTGACGCATTATCCTGGTGGAATTTGAATTTCCCTCTAATTTTTTTCTGGAGGGTTAGGTTAGAGGAGGTAGTCCAACTGCCCTATCTTCCCGCCAAAATCCGCCATCTTGAATGACGTCATTCACTGTTGCCAAGTCTACATGCTGCCATCTTGGATGACGTCATCGCTGCCATCTTGAATAAATTTGGCAATAATGGAATGTGGGGTGGCCACAGGTAGCTCTACTACTGTGGATGTGCTGCAAAATGTATCCCCAACACTTTTTACACGCCTTAGATGCGTTTTAAATCGGGGGAACGGACAGGCCAGTCCATTCACTGAATCGCGGTGACTTCCGTGCACCTATTGTCTTTCAATAGAAGTGTCGTTTTAGTTTTCTTCCGTATTTCTTCGTTAACTTCTGTACTATACTGTAGCAGTTATATTAATGGTCAAGTTTCATTGAGCTGTTACTTAACAGTGACACATCATGCAAAACTTAATTCCGCCCATAACTTTCGCACAACAGTGTATTTGTAAGAAGTCCAAAGACGTTACGACTCGAAAACCTAACGCCAGGTCCTGACCCACTCCTCAAGTAACCAAATACTGTTTCGTTGCAATCACTGGTTAAACCCCAAATTTCTAAGCTCGTAGTTGGTCATCTACCATCCTCTGGAAAAATGACTTGGTCACCAGTAAAATGAACGAACAGCTTATCCTTACCATTTACACACACACACACACACACACACACACACACACACACACACACACACACTTACTTTCATTTAAATAACATCGTGCATCTTTGAGGCAAGCTTTGATCACCGGACTCTCTCCAGGTATTTTTGTGCCTACTTCAACACTGAAAGTTGTAACACTATGTAAATCTCTTAACAGCTTGAACATATAAACGACTCTCCATTCTCTAACACTGCAGTACACAATTTGCATAGTGAAATGCTGATTAATGTGGCATATGTTACTTTTTAGGCCCAAAAGCTTGCGCGTAGTCTACTTTTAATGTTACTCACCTTCATGTAAATCATTTATGACTTGGAGCTAACAAGATGAGATGCTGTCCGATAGTGTCATCTACAAAAAGTTTTCTGCACAAAAACAATTCTAACCTCTAAAAAAAATCGTCTTTGCACAAAAACTTACTCCTTGCTTAGCAGATGAAGGGATATGCGCTCGTTAACTATTCTTGTGGCATGGATAAAAACTGGTTAGAGATGATTCTTTTGAAGTTGAGGAAACACATCAAAAGTAGATGCACATACTAGTTTCTTGGCCCAAAATAATACGTAAAACGTGAAAAAATTTAAAAACTCAATTTCACAGAACAGCAGCAGGTCTGGAAAAAAGATATCTTCGGTATGTAGCAGAAGACTGATGGCAAACACCACATTTATTTCAAAATAGAACAGCTGCTTAGAAATTCGACAAGGTGTGTGATGTGATAAAATGAGTGCACTGAACATAATGTAAGTTTACATGCGACCCTATATTAGTATAGGCTATGATCGTGGTTAAATCAGTGTTTCAACAGTTCAACGATTTCAACATGTTCTCGCAAATTAGTATGTGCAGCTATGGTTAACTGATTACTAAAAACTTTTAACACTTCTGTGGAGCAAAAATCTGCTTAGATATTGTCTCCTACACCACGATAGGACTAGTAACTTTTGAAGTATTCTGGAAATAGAACGAATTCGGCTTCTCGAAACACACCAGTGGTTTTTAATGTAGTGATTATAAATACACGAAGCTACGACAAAAGTAAATATTCGCATGTCTATCGGGTATCATCCTTGAAACGACCATCTTTATTTCGTTACAACAGTGTTCTGTAAATACATGTACAACACCACCTATATTTCACTAACGCAAATAGTGCCATGTCCGTAGTATTGGAGAAGATAAGTTGTTCTACAAACTGTAGGAGCGATATGTACCCCCCTTCCCCTCCTTATATTCGCCTGAAATTCAGTAATACTCCTCCACACGCAACTTAGTCGACTAAAGAGCCACATTGCGAATCAAAATCGTATTCCAGATGGACGGTCTTCAATATCCGCGAGGTGGTGCCCAGGTTGGGATTTCTCATAGTTTCCCGTAATTGATTCAGGTGGCTGTCGGCTGATGTCCTTAAGAAAAGGCACTGCTAGTTTCCTGGCCCATCCTTGTCCTGTCCCAGCTAGAATTGCCTCTGATGACATCGGCGTCGACTCGACTTGTCATACAATTACCTTCTTTCCCTTTTAGAGGGGGGGGGGGGGGGGAGGAAGAAGTTGCAGTTCAGTCATAATACTTTATCGCTAACTTACTTTTGCTCTCCCGCTTACCTTCTTGCTAACCGCATTTGCAGATTTTTGTGTTACTCGGTATAATTTCGCCCTGCTGACTCAGTCAGGCCTGAAAAGACTTACATACTTAGATCGTGTCGTACTTTTCTTCACATTGCCCCCTTTCTACCCTACTGTCGTGTAGCGAACTTGCGCAAGCGCCCACACACAGCTGTTTGCCCTGGCACTCTGTTCTACCTTCATTACAGATGTACTTCATTTGAAGCGTGTGCTAACCTTCGTTTGCCGGAGTAAGCACTTCATAGAATCACGTTTCGCACCGCTCGTTAGTGAAAAGCTGTTGTGCCTGCAAGTTTCTTTGGAGCTTTACGATCACTTGGTAACAGAACCTACAAAGCCCACACAGTTGCTACGACGAGAATATGGTAAGGGCGTTACTTAGCTCCCCCTGTTCACTTGCATTTGCTAGCTATTACGAGAAGAGAATGTTCCTTCAGGGACAGTTTCCCATGTAGCGGTGTATTTAATTTTCGTTTTTCGTATGTCGCGTCAATCAGCAAAAAGTTTAAACAGCTGTTTCTATTCATATTGTTGTGCCGGTTAGGCACTAGTCAGAACCAGGTGTTAATATCTCCTAAAGCAGCATTGCCGAGGAAAGGTTAGCACGGAGAGTGAGAACCAAATGACTTCAGGTGCTGCGACAAGGTGATTGCTGTGGAACGTAACCACAGAATTCCGTCTCCCTATGGCAATTACAAGAAGCGCAGCATCTCACAAGAGCAAATCACTATTGTTGAAATGTCCTGATCTCTTCCTAAAATGAGACATCCGACAAAGAGTTCTACTTTCCACAAGGACTGTCACCATGCACTTCACCTTCCCAAAGGAGACAGGTGCACTGCTGCATGATTTTTTTTTTTTTTTTTTTTTCTTTCCGGCTGATCATAACGAATTCAAGAATAATTTCGCGTGGAGATTCGGCCTACCACATACTAACAACCCTCAGTCTCTCCACCGACTTTCGTTTTTTTAATTAGCTCCCAGTCTCCGCTACCGCCAACGTCTGTCAGTCTCCACTGACCAACCGACTCGGTGTTCGCTTTCAGATTGGTGTTGGCCGTTAAAAAGAACTCGTGGGCTATCATATAAATAACCTTTTATATTCTTCTGGGCCCGCTGCATTTCAAAGTACTCTAAGTTCGCTTTTATGGCCAGTATTACACAACCAAATTTTCTTTGACAAATGTATTTGATGTGGGTCAGATTGTCAAAGACGTAGCTTTTACTGAAGCCTGGCGTTTGGTACAGTAATATAGCGGCGTCAGGAAGTTTGTGTGGGGTACAAACACCATTTTCCGAAACGAACCGGGGTTGTAAGCCTTACGAGGTGGTTTAAAGAATTTCTGCTGTTGAGTAATTATTTGCGTTGTAATTGTGACACATCAGTGTAGACTCGGTTTACATACATACACGTTTAAAGCAGCCTGTAGTTTTCGTAAGAACACTCAAATGAATACACATTTGTTATCAAAGACAAATAGCACGTTTTGTTTACAGGAACACTTTTATAACGAGCGTACTTTCCTAAGAAAAACAGAAATTCATCAGAACTCCTTAAAAGGACATCATTAAGTTACGTCCGGTAATACTAGATTATTAGTCCCCTAAAATATACATCAACTATTTAACTACTGCTGGTATCTACGATAACCAAACAGTAATATAATTATTTAGGCTTGCATACAGCACAAAAACAAAAACACGTAAGATATTTACAGTTACGTTTGCATTGAGACATGTTCCGTCTCTTGCATTTTCCATCTGTTATACAAAAAATTAAACACGACGCATGTATTGACCATTATGTCAAAACTGTAAAGGTACCTTAGTTGTTAGTTTATTCCCACTTCTTACGATAGTTCATCTCCTGATAAAACTGCTGTTCACCCGTTCTTTGCGCTCTCCATCATATTGCTATTAAAGATTGCTAGCTTCTGTGACACCAATGATGTATACGGCATTGCCAGTCTAGTAATGTATGTCTGTGGGTATTACACTATCATGAAATGTCTTTTGACAAAGATCTTCGTCATAGTTCCTTCAGAATGGCTGACGAAGAGTTACTATTGTTCTCTGCATTTTCCTGTACCACACATGCGTTGTATTTGCGTTTTGGAGAGGAGCAGAATAATAGAACAAAAGGAAACATTCCTTGGTAAAGCCATTGGTTTCACGGCGAAATACTGAAAGCATTCAACAAAATTTGTCACGGGAGCTGCAAATCGAGGACCCAAGTCGTATCAAAATTACTTGCGAATAGACGATAGTACATTCCGTATGTGCTCAAGTGGCTCCCCATATAACGAAGCTGAACAATGACCTCAGAAATGCTATATCCGTAAAAGTGGGAGTTAAGATTCCTTGCAACAGGATAAAGCTAGTAGTGTTTAGAGTACAGCACTCGAATACCGCGGTGCACATAGACGAAAATATCGGAAACGTGTGAAGCTATTTATAAAACACTGTAGAAGGAATATCTGAAGGCAAATAGTTGCTCAGTACATACTACAGCCATTAAGAAGGCTTTTTATTTCTACAAAAGTTGTAGATCTTCCCCTGTATATCCTTTAGATTGCTTCACAGCTAACGGCCTGAGCAATTTTTAATCTCTCTTTATTCCTCTTGTTCTGTCTGTGTATTCCGAATGCCGGAAGTTGTACAATGTTAAATCTGCATCGTACATTTAAATTTCGTTGTAGATATGACGCATCATGTGAATTTCAAAGATATGTTTATAAACATTTGTCAGAGCTGCAGGGATGCTAGCGCTCCAATCGATTACGCTTTTCCATGCAATAAACAGAAGACGAATCCTTCGATCAAAGCTAAGGCGAGGCGCTAGATTATATCAAAGAAAATTTGACTAAGGACGAACTTTGACAAAGTTCCTTATTACACTATCAAAAAGAAAATTTGATAGTGTAATTCCGTCCTATTTTTACAATACGCCTATTTCGGCTGAATTGCCATTTTCAAGTTATCTGTATGAGATGAAACATAATTAGGGTACATTTCTAATTCTGTAGGTAATATTTAGATTGATTTCATTATATTACGTTTTTACATACTCTTGATGGTTTAGACATCCATGTGATTTCCGTGGTTCTATCACTATTTGGTTGTTCTTTCCGTTCCTTTGGTGTTATTGGAGTGATAATGGTTGGTTGTCACCTTATCTGACTTCTACTGTACGTAGTCGTGAGATTAAAGTATTTTCATGGCAGCTTACGTGACAGATAGTCCAGCGATATTGTATGGTTATAGACAGTTCTCTTTATGATTGCTGCTATGTTGATAGGCCTATTGCTAATGTTACCTTTTCTCTTTTTGTGTGTGCTACATCTATAAATTTTTTGAATTTTTAACTTTCGGTATTAATTACAAATTTTGGTAACACTTGTTAATTAACTGCTTTACTTAAGTTTGCGTGTCGTCATACTTCAACTGACTATCGTCGTCGAAGAAGTTAGAATATTTGTAAAGTAAGATTTGGAAATTTTTTTCTGATATATTCCCCTGGGATGCAAACACAGTGTCATCTTTGACAGTGTGTTGATAGCGTAAAAAAAGTAAAAAACTGAACAATAAAAGGGATCAAATCAGGAGAAACGTACTAAAGTCGAGAAACAGTGCTATGTAACAATTTAGATTAAATTAACAATCCTAATGAAACAAATTGGTACTAGTAAAGAATAGTTTAAAGCCGCGTGGTCAAGAGCACCTTGCCACGGTCCGCGCGGCTGTTCTCCCCCCGCCCCTCCTCGTTGGAGGTTCGAGTCCTTCCTCGGACGTGGGTGTGTGCTGTCCTTAGTTTACGTTAGATCAAGTAGTGAGTAAGCTTAGGGACCGATGACCTCAGCAGTTTGGTCCCATAAGACCGTACCACAAATTTCCAATTTCCAATAGTTTTGACAGGTATGTGCTTAATTTTGGACGTGATACTTTGTTTGAAGAGATATTATTCTAGGAAAATGATACAGGAAGAGAGTAAAAGGTGGAACTGACGGTTGTAACAGCAGGCTATACGGAGTATAGAGGCAATCACAATGAAACACAAATATATGAATAGAGGAAAATGAAGGAATGAAAATGGACGACGTGGGAAATAATAGAAGACAGGGGATAAGTGAATTTCGTAAGAGGGCTGTATTGAGCTGTTCGGTGTGGCCCTCTGTCCAGATTTAATATTAAACGACCAAACACAGCAACAGCTCACTGTTTCACCGCTTCTAAATTTCAGTTAGTTGCGTTTCCCCATTACTTCACACTGTCTGTTCAATTCTATTCATCCATTTCCTGTGTTTGCCTCTGTCCTCCGTCTTTTCTATTAAAATAGTCAATTCCATCTTTTACGCTGTTTCTGTATCACTTTCCGCATGAAATACCTCTTCAAGCTAGTCTTTAGTAATCTTGTCAACGACTAATTTATCTTATTGCAATTGTTAATTTAATGTAAATTGTTATGTAGGCACTCTTTCTCGAGTTCAATACATTTGTCCTGGTTTAATCGTTTTATATTTATTAATCAACTTCTTTACCTTTTTAATTGCCACTGCACTGTCAAAGATGACATTTGCTATGTGTTTGTGCCTTAGTCTAGATGAGTAACAACGTATTCTGCGAATATTGTAACTTCTTTCACGACGATAGTCGGTCTCATGAGAAGCTTGTAAGCCGAAAACTGTTTAACTAAATAAATTAATCCTGTATAACATACACGATATGTGCTTTTTGTTTTTTAGCTTATTCTATATATGTTTCATTTTTGTTTTTGATTAAGACTTTCCAACGTATCTGTTACGTGTTGCTTCATTTCATACATACTCCAGGCTGCTAAGAATCATCATAACAGCTAAAATGTTTGCTTATTTGTGCAAAAATATTGATAAAGCGTACTGTGAGTCCTATTCCATTAACGCTTCATATCTGTTCAGATGCCTAAAAAGATTTTCGTCAAATAATGATACGCTTAATTATGAGAATATTGCTAAAAGATTAACAGTGCAGACTTTATCTACGGAGCTAGACGAAAGCAGCTATAGAAGTAAGACCTTTCCTAAATATCGTTTCATACGTCTTGGAAATGGTTATCAGCTTAGAGAGAGAGAGAGAGAGAGAGAGAGAGAGAGAGAGAGAGAGAGAGAGCTGTGCTAAATGTCCTGCAGAGGTCTGTCAACAAGGCGCTTTCTCTCCTCCACTTATCTGTAAACAGCCGTAAAACAGCGCCGTGTGTCGGCGCGTGTCTGCCTGACATTCAGCCTTGCTTCCACTTCCTTCTGCGAAATATCCCGCATTTTCGTAAGCTACCGAACGCTTTTGCGAGAAGTGCATCTTTCTTTTATCAAAATGGGTAACTATTCCTATGTCCCCTTGTAGGAAGAATATAAACAGCGCAGAAAAACTATTGATCACTTCGCTTAAACCTCGTTTCGATCACTTGAAACCTAATGACACAGCAGCTAATTAGCCCGCGCTGCCATGTGACTTTCTTACCGTTACATTCCCACCCTTATATCTGACAGTAATTAATAGATTATGAAATATCATTGAGTCTGTTAACACAGTCAACGCCCGAAATGGCTTTGTGTATACAATCGTATTTGTTGTGGGCTCACAATCTCGTAAAATTTTTTTAGTGACTTCATATTTGCCGTTGACTGTACATTTATTGCAATACGCACTATTGCGATTTCGACGTTTTTTCGACCATTTTAAAGTGATTGCATCTGCAGTGTAAACATGGTTGGGCATACCATTGACAAAAGTAGATGCATGTTTCTCATTTCAACCACGGAAAATTAGAGTTAAAATAAATTAAAAACTACTCACGTGCTGAAGACAGCAGTAGTAAACGTTAATAGCAGTAGTGGCTCACTTCGTTTTTATTCACCCTGTTTGACACTAATGTCACAAATAATGTTTGTCTCCACTGTAGCAACTTTCCCAACTGGCCATTCAACGTGCTAGGAAGGTGCTTTTTTGCAGATAGTGATTCGTACAGGTGAAATCGTTCCACATATTTCAGACACACTCTTCACATGTCGACTCTTTCGCACCACAACCCCTTTCCCAAATCTCTAAGAGATGAAATTTCATGTGAAAATTCCACAAATCGGCCTAATAACCCGAAAACTAAAAATAGATATCGATTTCAACATTCATCGTCCTCCAGAATATTCTTCCAGAAATATTGTTTGTGTATTTAATCTGCCAACATCTGACCTGGCATTGTACGTATTTCACATTGTCAAAGAAAGCATGTTGTACTAATTTAGAAATTAAAAATTACACTAGCACAGATAAAGCGTGTATTCATACATAACAGATGTTATGGGAATGTAGGTTTTAATGATTAATGAATATAACGGGAAAGAAAGTCGCGTCACTCAGAAAAGAAGAGAGAAGGAAGCGTAGCTTTGATAAGATAGCTTTACTATGTAACAAGGGGAAAATCGGCCATACACGGTAATTTTTGGAGAAAATGTTAGGAGGGTGACGGAAGAAAGTGCTTCAGCTTCTTGAACACAATAGGGCAGTGAACTGTGTGCAAAGTGAAGAGCAGAGGAGCTTGTTTCAGAGGCAGACAGCAGAAACAGTGAAGAATCCCGACTTTTTGTGAAGGGGCCCAGCTAAGATATTGGATAAGTGGGACCATTTGCCACGATAGTGTTAAGATGACAGGTATTTAACCTCTGATGTTAGCTACTTGCGCATTGAGGACCCGATAAATAAGACATAGTGTGCGGTAGTCCCGTAACTTGTCTGGCCACAACCAACATATCTGGACGTGTGAAGAAATGTCCTGGACATTTAGACCAGGTGTGAACAAACAGCGGCCCGAGGGCAGCATACTGCCCAAGAGTGGGTTTTGCGCGGCCTGTGAAGAGCGAGCTGCGTCCCTTGCGAACACTATGCCTGGCAAAGATTTTTTGTTTCGTCTTTCTTTAATCGAATGTTTTTCACAACCAAAAGGTGATTCAGGTAGCTGGAGTCAAACGGTGAAGTCAGTCATGCCTTTGGCATTCGTGTGGTGATATTTCATTCAACACACATTGCCTTGTAACAGAGGTGAAATACCAGTTTTCATGGATGTAGCTGCTTTTTCTTAGAAATGCTGATCCCTTATTTCTCTCCCTTGGGGTCGAATTTTCAAAAACAGTGAAACACGTATTTATTTACAACCGAGAAGACAAATTCAGATTTCAACAGATATAGCGTTAATAATGTTTTAGAAATTATTTTCGTGAAACATTTAGTGCCCTATTTCACCCCCTTAGGGGTTGGATTTCCAAAAACCCTGAAATATGTATTTATTTGGAACCGAGAAGTAGAGTATCAATTTTGCTTTAAAATACTTCAATACTTCTTTAGTAATTTAATTTGGAAAGAAAACTTTCACTCACTGTTTCGCCTCCGGAAGAGTTAATTTTCCAAAAATTCTCACACATTTCTTCATCCCTGACCAAGGAATCAAAAACCAATTTTCGTAGGGCTAGCCTCAAAAAACAGCAACATATTTTCAAAAAACTTTTCATCTCCTGTTTCACCTCCTTAGGGATGGAATTTCAAAAGAATCCCTTCGTAAAAGACGCCTATAGTAGACCAACACCATCTGCACATTTCACGTTTCTGTCCTTAGTGGTTTGGGCTGGGGTGTAGTGAGGTGGGTGAGTGAGTCGGGACATTGACTTCTATATACAGGAATTTATATATTTTCTGAAATACAGAGTTAACTAATGCATGCAATTATTTTAAAAAGTGTGTCCCTCCAATACTATCTGGTTCCACAAAGTGATGCCTGAGCCCATCCCTGATTCAGACGAATGCTGCAGATATAACGCGCACAAGCATTCCTGCTTAATTGTAAGTCTGGTGTTTTCATTACTTTTTGAATGAAATCACAAGAGTGGAGATTCGGTAGAACTAGTGTTCGCACGAATTTACGTGTCAGATCCTGTGGAAATATGCTCCGAAATTGTTTGACGGTATACGTAGACACAAGCGAAAGTCATCCGCCACGTGCAGAAAGTTTTTTCTGCCTAGATGATATGCTCATACAATGTTACACGATAGTTAATCATTCCACGGGGCCCGGACCGCAGCGCGTGACGTAACGTACTGCGTCCCTTCTTTGTAGCTGGACACGAACGACGCACACGCACCTGCATCTGGTGGATAGCTTTCGCCGCAGCAGACGTCAGCACCTGCGAGTGGCTGGCGCTGCACGCTGCACTGGAAAAAGCTACAAACTCACCTCTTCGTAACGTTTACTCGCAACAGCGTTCCAGCAATCATCAAGCCAGGCACAACGAGTATAAAGGGAAGCCTTGACTATGTTAAGCTGTTAAAGCATAAAAAAATCTTAAATCGGGGCTCGTTTCGTCTTTGGTTACCAGCTCGGAATTCACACAGTGCAACAAATCTGAACTTTTGTCTTGCCGAGAGAAGAAAGTGTGTGTTCTTAACTAAATCACATACGCTGATTGCGAAACTGAAATCAGAAATGTTCCATTACATACCAGTCTTTCTGGAAAAGACACGGCGCATACACTACTTCCGAGAAACTTGGAAACGACTTAGTAACAATACTGAAAGAATCCGTAACAATCCAGTTGTATGTGTTAAACATAAAATAAAATGAAAATAGGACGAGAAAGCTGAATAAAGTTTGAAATGGACCGGGTGATCAAAAAGTCAGTATAAATTTGAAAGCTGAATAAATCGCGGAATAATGTAGATAGGGAGGTACAAATTGACACACATGCTTGGAATGTCATGGGGTTTTATTAGAACCAAAAAAATACAAACGTTCAAAAAATGCCCGACAGATGGCGCTTCATCTGATCAGAATAGCAATAATTAGAATAACAAAGTAAGACAAAGCAAAGATGATGTTCTTTACAGGAAATGCTCAATATGTCCACCATCTTTTCTCAACAATAACTGTAGTCGAGGAATTATGTTGTGAACAGCACTGTAAAGCATGTCCGGAGTTATGGTGAGGCATTGGCGTCGGATGTTGTCTTTCAGCATCCCTAGAGATGTCGGTCGATCACGATACACTTGCGACTTCAGGTAACCACAAAGCCAATAATCGCACGAACTGAGGTCTGGGGACCTGGGAGGCCAAGCATGACGAAAGTGGCGGCTGAGCACGCGATCACCACCAAACGACGCGCGCAAGAGATCTTTCACGCGTCTGGCAATATGGGGTGGAGCGCCATCCTGCATAAACATCGTACGTTCCAGCAGGTATTTATCACCCAGGCTGGGGATGATGCGATTCTGTAACATTACAGCTCCTGTTATACACGATTGTCATGTGCAGTCAGTGACGTTTTGCTGTCCAGCGCCATCTGTCGGACATTTTTTGAACGTTTGTATTATTTTGGTTCTAATAAAGCCCCATGTCATTCCAAGCATGTGTGTCAATTTTTACCCCTCTATCTACATCATTCCGTGGTTTATTAAGTTTTCAAATTTATACCGACTTTTTGATCACCCAGTACTTACAAGTTACAAATTTTTCTTGGAAATTTTCCGTTTGTGGGTGTATGGTGAAACTTCTTGTAGTTGTGAGAAAATGAAACACCTACAGCCGTCGTCCTGATTTTATTTATTTTGTAGCTAACAGTTTCGGCGCTTCAATGCGCCATCTTCAGGCTGTTGTTGATGATGAAGGGGTTGAAACGATCCCTACATATACCGCATAAGTGGCCATATAGTCTGCGTAACCAGTTACGTCGGCCACTGATGAGGTAAGTAGAGTGATAGTTTCAACCCCTTCAGCATCAACTACAGCCAGAAGATAGCGCATTGAAGCACCGAAACTAGTAGCTACAAAATAAATAAAATTGGGACAGCTGTAGGCTTTTCATTTTCTCACAATAGTAAACGCCCGTCGTCCCCAGGACCCCCCCCCCGTCAAAAGGATGGACACAAAAAACCCTTGTAGGAGTGTCCAGCCTAATCCGCCAAAAGGTTTGGAGACAATCTACCTTCAAATTGTCTTCCCATGGTAGCGATATCAGGGTAAAATCGCTCACCGTATTCGTCTTTCACATCTCGAGAATTGCATGGGAACAAATGGAAAGGGGAATGAAGGAAATGTAACTACAGAGGCGTGTTGTAAAACATAGCCTTGTAACAGTCCAGCATGTGTTCCGTAAATTCCCCGTAATTCTCAGACATTTGTTCCCAAGAAACTATAGCCTACGTCTTTGAAAGCAAGCCAAGTTGACTTCTCAGTACCTGTCAGCAGCTGTTGGCTGGTAACACAGTCTTTATCAACAAGGACTTCATACGACACTTTTTTTTTATTTTTTATTTTTTTATTTTTTTTTTTTTTTTTTTTTTTTTTGCGTGAATTGGAAAATTTCTCTCGAAGGCGATTCTTTGACAACATAATGTCCTTCCCTTACCTTACTATTGCAGTGACACAAGACGCAGCAATATTTTGTGTAACCAGTCTGCATTCCCAGAAGTAACCCCAGAACTTTGAGATCACAACAGATTTTCCATCTGATTCGAATAGCCAGTATACTCGGATGTTTCCTTTCACTGATCGGAATGGCCACTGGTATCGAAGGTTTATCTTCTCCGTTATGTAAGACAACAGCAATGAGACTGCTCTTTGAGTAATCTATAAATAGGCGCCATTCTTCCGGATTGCGAATCAGCCCAAATTTCGTTAGCAGCCCATTCATGTCTGTACATTATACCAAACATTGTTATTAAAGCAAAAGTGGGAAGATCAAGCTGTCGTTTACGGAATGTACTACTAGTGTTGGTTTTAACAAAAATGGTGCAAATGGCTCTGAGCACTATGTTTCTCAACTTCTTAGGTCATAAGTCCCCTAGAACTTAGAACTACTTAAACCTAACTAACCTAAGGACATCACACACATCCATGCCACAGGCAGTATTCGAACCTGCGACCGTACCGGTCACGCTGTTCCAGACTGTAGCGCCTAGAACCGCTCGGCCACTCTGGCCGGCCTTGGTTGTAACAGGTCACTTTCTTGAAGACGAGATCTTTAAAAGATTTTATCTCTTAAAAGATCGTCAAGGACTGTCACTAGCAGTGGCTGTGGTTTAAGCCGAGCTGCAGATGGCGTGTACTCAAGATGTTCATGATCTTCGCGAGCTGTTGCTTTGTCACTAACATCGTCTGTTTCATCTAGCAAGCTGAATTCCGTTCGTGGTTTTGGAACTGGGAATCAGAATGCGGAACTGGGCGAAATGCAGATTCCAAATGTGAATACGAAACTGTATGTTTTGATTTACTTGAGACTCATTTTACATTCGTTAAACAGAAGTAGTCTGTTATGTAGTGTCCACGATCCCTCCACAAATGTGTCACGGCAAATAGCATACATGTGTGTGTTCCATGCAAGCAACCTCTTAGGTAGCGGGAGCAACATGACCATCAGTTTTGTGGTGTCCATCACTTACCCTAATCTACCTTTGATCTAAAACATGACTTCTCCGCCTTTTTTACTATGGGTGAAATGGGATGTCTTAGAAACTTAAACCGTAAACTCGCCATATACTTAACAGAAAAAAATTTCTTGAATGCACACACTTCGTAGACATCGCTGAGTGTAAGAAACACGCAAACATTCACAGACAGTGTTTAGCGTATGTACACACATCAAGAACGGATACTGTGTAATGTCATAGTCAGATAGTCGATTGCCTGATGCAGCTGCAACTTCCCTTAACTGCCCCCCCCCCCCCCCCCAAGTATCTTACTCCCACTCCACTCTCTACTCCCGCCCCAAGGCAATAATATTTCCTAAAATAACAGAATATGGTAAACGCCGCAACATAAATGAAATTGCGTCCTTAGACGAGAGTGTAGGTGATAAAGAACAGTGGTTTTCGCCTTTGCACAAGAGGGTGCTGAAATACATAACCACATATTTATTGTCGCACCGTCACTGGTACGGCTCTCAGGAACACACAGTTATAATCTCCGCAGTTTATTTCAATTTCGCTGTAAATCTGCGGGACCCCTTAAATTGCCGGCCGCGGTGGCCTCGCGGTTCTAGGCGCGCAGTCCGGAACCGCGCGACTGCTACGGTCGCAGGTTCGAATCCTGCCTCGGGCATGGATGTGTGTGATGTCCTTAGGTTTGTTAGGTTTAAGTAGTTCTAAGTTCTAGGGGACTGATGACCGCAGCTGTTAAGTCCCATAGTGCTCAGAGCCATTTGAACCATTTTGAACCCCTTACACTGTCATGGCAGTACGAATCCGCCACACGTCCTATAAACAGGTGGATTTGGGGAGGGGGGGAGGGGGTGAACGGCGAGGGCTGACCATTGAAAGCACGACATGAAATAAGAATTGCCACACTTCCTTTCTGAAAGCAGGTTGTTTTTAATCAGGATTCCAATACCCATTTTATTCCTCACTCTTTTGGCTATAAAACACTTTTTCAACATAATCTCCCTTCAATGCAACGGGCTTACGCCACGTTATTGGGAGGCCGCATTGTACCGCTCTACTGGTCGATGTCAGAGCCAGTGTGACGCTGCAACAACCTCTTCATCCTTGTACTGTTTCCCACTGAGTGCCCCCCTTCATTAGGCCAAACAGTTGGTAGTCGGAAGGTGAAGGATCTGGGCTGTTGGATAGATGAGGAAGAACAGTCGAAGGAGTTTTGAGAGCTCCGCTCCGGGGCGCTGGCTTGCTAGGCCTTGCATTGTCATGGAGCAGTAGTTAGTTTGCATTTTTGTGGCGACGAACATGCTGAAGTCGTTCAATTTCCTGAGGGTAGCACAATAAACATCTGAACTGATAGTTCAGCATGAGGGAGGACATAAAACAAAAGATCCCTTCAGATCCCCATGAGAGCGTCATGTCTCTACCGGCTGAAGGTACAACTTTGTACTTTTTCTTTGGAGGAGAAGTGGTGTGGCGTCACTCAATGGATTGCAGTTTTGTTTCCGATTCAAAGTGATGAACCCGTGCTTCATCGCCTGTGACAATGTTAGACGGAAAATTGTGAAGATCAGTCTCAACGCGCAAGCAATTCCGTACATATGATTGTTTATGGTCGCTTGAAAAGTATGTAAGGACTAAAAACAGAGACGTCCAGTTGTACAGCGAGGTGTTTGTGATGCACAGGACACATCGAATGACAGTGTCAGCACGTTCCAACACTGCAAAAGTCATAATTGCGACGATAAGCGCCTCGCCCGACTACTCACCGTGCTTCTGTTCACTGCAAGATCATTGTAAACATTCTGCAAGCGCCTATGAATATCAGCGATGCTCTGATTTTCCTCCAAAACAAACTTTATGATAGCTCCCTGCTCGGAACGCATCTCCATTACAGACGCCATCTTGAACGTTATGTATGGCACCGCCACCTATCGGAACTTTCTGAAACTATAGCGGCTGCAGCGTAAATATTTCATCATGTCCTACAACAATTTCCCCATTTTCAACCGAAATTGGCCGAGAAAAAGATGTTTTACATTACTCGGAGCAATCGTAGCACATAGAAGTGCTCGTTGTGCAGTTGCACTACAAATACAGGGCTATTACAAATGATTGAAGCGATTTCATAAATTCACTGTAGCTCCATTCAATGACATATGGTCACGACACACTACAGATACGTAGAAAAACTCATAAAGTTTGGTTCGGCTGAAGCCGCACTTCAGGTTTCTGCCGCCAGAGCGCTCGAGAGCGCAGTGAGACAAAATGGCGACAGGAGCCGAGAAAGCGTATGTCGTGCTTGAAATGCACTCACATCAGTCAGTCATAACAGTGCAACGACACTTCAGGACGAAGTTCAACAAAGATCCACCAAGTGCTAACTCCATTCGGCGATGGTATGCGCAGTTTAAAGCTTCTGGATGCCTCTGTAAGGGGAAATCAATGGGTCGGCCTGCAGTGAGCGAAGAAACGGTTGAACGCGTGCGGGCAAGTTTCATGCGTAGCCCGCGGAAGTCGACGAATAAAGCAAGCAGGGAGCTAAACGTACCACAGCCGACGGTTTGGAAAATCTTACGGAAAAGGCTAAAGCCGAAGCCTTACCGTTTACAATTGCTACAAGCCCTAACACCCGATGACAAAGTCAAACGCTTTGGATTTTCGGCGCGGTTGCAGCAACTCATGGAAGAGGATGGATTCAGTGCGAAACCTGTTTTCAGTGATGAAGTAACATTTTTTCTTAATGGTGAAGTGAACACACACAATGTGCGAATCTGGGCGGTAGAGAATCCTCACGCATTCGTGCAGAAATTCGCAATTCACCAAAAGTTAACGTGTTTTGTGCAATCTCACGGTTTAAAGTTTACGGCCCCTTTTTCTTCTGCGAAAAAAACGTTACAGGACACGTGTATCTGGACATGCTGGAAAATTGGCTCATGCCACAACTGGAGACCGACAGCGCCGACTTCATCTTTCAACAGGATGGTGCTCCACCCCACTTCCATCATGATATTCGGCATTTCTTAAACAGGAGATTGGAAAACCGATGGATCGGTCGTGGTGGATATCATGATCAGCAATTCATGTCATGGCCTCCACGCTCTCCCTACTTAACACCATGCGATTTCTTTCTGTGGGGTTATGTGAAAGATGCAGTGTTTAAACCTCCTCTACCAAGAAACGTGCCAGAACTGCGAGCTCGCATCAACGATGCTTTCGAATTCATTGATGGGGACATGCTGCGCCGAGTGTGGGAGGAACTTGATTATCGGCTTGATGTCTGCCGAATCACTAAAGGGGCACATATCGAACATTTGTGAATGCCTAAAAAAACTTTTTGAGTTTTTGTATGTGTGTGCAGAGCATTGTGAAAATATCTCAAATAATAGTTATTGTAGAGCTGTGAAATCGCTTCAATCATTTGTAATAACCCTGTAGTTGTGTAATCGGGACTCTGTATTCACAGATATACATAACAATTTCGTTTCACAAACATCGGTGCAATTAGTTAAAGATTAAGCTACCACTTTGTGATAAACATTAGCTACCTTTGTTGCTACGCGAATAACCCAGTGCACGGGCACCAACTCAGTTGCAGGTTGCCTATTTGAAGTCTTCGAGGGACAACAATAGTTTCCAGTCTTCCTATAATTATTTACCAAATATAAAAATTTAAGATGCTGTCAGAAACCACTCCTTAAGCGGTATAATCATGAGTTAAAGTTTAACACAATAAGTAAAACAATGTATGTATATTGACACAGCTTAACGGCGCCGAAGTACCCGACTATATTCTCCTAGTATGAGGTCACTTAGCTACTTATAACAAACTTTGCACATCATTTCAAATGTTTGTGAAACTTTCTCGCTGGCATCCGCTATAAAATTACGAAATTGCCGCGTCAAGCACTGATTTATTACTACTTTAATGCTAATTCTAAATGCAAGTTTGCAGGCAGTATCCACGTATAGCACTGATTGTACTTGCAATATTGTGGCACTGTATGACAGACAGTTCAGAACGTAGCAATCATAAACACGTGAGAAAAAAAACAGCTTTTTCTGTAAACGGAGCCCCAATTATCCATTCTATACTCAGCCTGTGTTTGATAATGAGAGCACTTCAAACATTTTCTACACCTTTCATGGTTAAAGGCGAATATTTAACACTCTCTCATTTGTAAACAGACTAAACTATTTTATACATGGAGTTAGATTCTTTAAAGAATGGGAGTTACTAGTTTAATGTAACTCCTGCTTCATTAAACTAAGAGTAGCAAGTTTCTTTATAATTTAAATGTAGCTGGCTTGAGTGTGAATACCATTAAGGATTGTTGTGGTGATAGTTTGTTTTTTAATTCAATATACAGACTGATTCCAAGATTTACTTGCCTTTCGTTAACATTCATGTTAACTCATTCCATTTTCCTGGAGGTCTTCTCCTTGTTGGGATCTATGGAACACGATTGTGTCTGATTTTCTTCTACGCCTTGTGCACATTGAGAAATAGAGACTAAATTTTTCTCTTTTTTTTCAGTTGTACTTGCACATGTTTTATCGGACAAAGCAAGCAGGAACTGAACGTTGCGAACGAAATAAGTAGAATTTAACCAACGGAAAAGTGCGTCAGATAGCTAGAAAGCGATGCCTTTGATGTGGCGGAAGTGGGCGTGTGATATATAGTGCATCTGTTTTGAACTTGGCTCGGTCGCTCGTGCTAGCGCGTTTGATATCTGCCCGCGAATGGACGTCCTGCACTCCCGTGGAGGGGAGGCCGTTTTTACTACTCGCACTTGGCGCTACGTGCTACGTAGAAGGCAGTGCTGGCGTGAGTAGTGTGTGGGAAGAGCTGCGACTGGACAATTACCTATACTTCCAGACATTCACCTCAGTCCCCACACACAAGTAGCCTCTGAAGCATTTAACCCGTTATATCCCATCGTATGATCTATCATACGCTTGCTGTTCTCTGGCATATTTGTTTTAAGAAGCTCTTTGTCAACAACTGAAATATTTCTTTTATGTTTTATTGTTAGATCGAAAGTCCATTGTTGAAACTGACAGTAGGACTGGAGATCAGGACAGTTTATTTCCTGGTGGAAAGCATTTGTTCTAGTGCCATTGATTCTGTTGCTTCTCGTGGGGACAGGTGGTATGTAATTATAAAATTATGATGTGCAGGTTCATAATTTCGCTCATATTATTACATATTAGTAATTTGAATACTTAAATGCAATATATAGGCACATATTGGAAAATAGTACTTTATCTGCTTTGTTATGGTACTGGCTTATATCTTCATGTATGAAATATCATAGGGTGGGCAGTAAGGGGTCATTTTCTCGCAGTTGGTCCGATTTATTTCAGATGTAATTTGGAAAAGGAGAGGACCTTAGAACAGGTTCTAAATATCCTGTTCTTGACAGAAGAAGATAATGAAACTTTGTCAGACAACTCTGATATGTCAAGAGCCTGAATGTGTACTTGTTCCTCCAAATGATGGCGAGGACACTGTTAAAGATAATGCAGGAGGAAACCCTGCGACTGTTCCTGGTCTGGAGATAAAGGCTCTGGGACGAACTGCAGTGATAAGATCAGTAAATGCTAACGGCCTAGCTGAAAATGCTAAATCTTTATCCACTCAAGAGGAAAGTCCCTGCTGTTCCAAATCATGATCGCGGTTCCGAGTTAGGAAAGCAAGGCACTGGATAGAAGAAAGACTAGACTCATCACAAAAATTTGAGGTATCTTGTGATCCTACACCTGATATAACAGAACATTTATGCACGTCAAACTCGACTTCAATAGATCTTTTTCGTAAAGGTCTTGGTGGTGATTTGGTTGAGATTCTGACGAGAGAGACAATAAAATATGCTGCTCAAAAGGGACACAACATACAAAAAGTCATATCTACAAATACATAGCTATTTTACTGTTATCTGCATATTGTAAGGTCAGGCATAGACGTATGTACTGGGGATAGGACCTGACACAATGTCCTTGTTTCGAATTCTAGCTCCAGAAATACGTTTGACAAAATTCATAGATTCTTCCATGTCAATGATAATGACAGCATTGAAGAAGATAAAGTTTTAAGGTTCGGCCATTAATTTCATACCTAAATAAGAAATTTCAAGACATTACACAACCTCTGGTGTCAAACTTCTCCTTGGATGACGCCATGGAGCCTTATTATGGCCATCACTTTGTTAAACGGTTTATAAAAGGCAAGCCAATTCGCTATGGTGTTTAGCTACATCTAATGGATATCTCATGAAATTTGTCATTTGTCCTTTATTATTGCCATGTCTTACTTCATTCACGTAATGCAGTACAGTTATTTTGTTGATTCTACTACATGGATTTGCCATGTAAACTTGGTGTATAAATAAATAATGTAACCTTAAAATATAAATAAAATGAGCATTGCAATACATGGAAATTATTATTGTACTTTTCTTCATTTCTTCGTGTAATAAATGATACAAAAAATTCATCATATTACTTGTGGTAAAATTGAGTAAGGAATTCTACCCCGAACTGCCCATCGTATGATACATCATACCTCTAACTTTCCCCGTTACTGCCCATGGTATGGTACATTATACGTTAAAAATAATGAATTTAAGGCCATCATCATAAATTAACATTCATAATGTGATTATTAACCTATGTAGGTACTGGATCTGAAATTTCATTAAAATCTAAAAAAAATTAATTCTGAGATATAATGGGTCAAAGGGTTGTTCTCGACTTGTGGCGTAACTTACAAGAGTTTCCACAGAACAAGCCGATGCATAAGTGAAGTAAACTGTATATAAAAGGCTTGTGTGTGTATGTGTGCTGACACTTTTCTCGGCGGCCACCCACTCCTGATTGTAGTGGTAGATCGTCCTTGGTCTCACGCTATTAGTAAGGAAGTTCGGTCGCGGTGCGTGGCAGTGGGTGAGGGTAGCGAGTAACAATCTGAAGTATGGAGCAAGAAAGGCTCTTTGGAAAAGTCATACACTCTGACTTAGGAATTTTGCCGTATATGTGAAAACGCGTTTGTTTCATTCGTCCGACATAATACGATGCTTGAGCGGTTTCGTCATTTAGACGTTAATAACAACGTGTAATATCGAACAGATCAGATTTTAATATCTCACCGTGTTTTCGTCAAGCATACTTTACCGACGAACATAGGGATAATGCTCGTTTAACAATAATTCCCACAAACGTGATGTCATTTTCACTTCGCGCGCAATATCGACGACTGCATGATCGGTTATCGACTTTGTGACAAGGAAGAATATGAATTTTATTGCTCCTTGATTAACTCGCAGCAGTTTAAGCTATCCACTTAAGTTCCTGCCTAACCACATACTCGGAAATCGCTTAATATTTAATCCTTCGTTCTCAGATCAGTCTGAATGTAAATAACATCCAATATAGCAGAATATAATTCTGTTACATTCATAAGAAAGTAACAGGTGTTAACAACGCTAACATGAAAGAAGATTGCGTGTATCGGTATACGAACCAAAAACTTGAGACTCCAGAAACCACGACGTTACTCACTACGCTAGCACCTAACTATGCGCTGTTTAACTCCTGTCTTGGTTACCACATTCTACCTTGAAGGCTTGTATCGTTAATGCGTTATTAAGTGGCATTTAATGCTAATTGTGATGCGTATTTTCAATGCTCCGTTACATTGAAGCAGCATACTGCAAAATATAAAACAAGTGTTTCATTCTTAATTTGTAAATTATTGACGATAATAGCTCACTCCCAAGAGAGCACTCTTATATGAAGGGCATTAACCGTTGGAAAAATAGTTACGTGACATTTTACTATAGCAATATCAATAATAAACCATTCCAAGAATGACGTGTTCTTGTAAATCTCCGGTAGGCGCGCCTGAAATCTCGAGACCTGTATCGAATGTTAACAACAGCCGATACCCGGCCATGCGGTCGCCGATATTGTGTGTGACGTGAAAATGGTCACGTTTGCAGGAACTGTTGCGAAACTAGCGTTACCGCCAACACAAATGAATAAATCTAGAGAAACTCAAAGATAAAAATAATCATAACCAACAAATAAATAATCCAACGGTACGCTACAGTGATTTCGGACACACATTTCGCTAATTCTTGGTGGGTATAATCCTTTCGATAATTTAGCGCGTTTTTGTAATTCAGTTCGCTAATGCCTAATGAAATAAAGTAACTTCCTTTCCAGCTTCGTTCACACACTATTATGTTAAAAGAATGTTTCTAAACTAGCACTGGCCCCGTTGTTACCCACGGTTAAATGTGCCTGCGTGACGTAATGTTAATGCCAGTATGGATGGAGCAGGGTGAGGATTATATAAGCGAGTATATCCATTAATACGATAAAGTTCAAAAATCATAGAGAATATGGCTTTTTCTAAGAGAACTAAGTGTTCGGCATCACACATTACGTTGATACTTGCCACCCACTCACCACAGTATTTGCATGTTGAGGACTCTGATCACCATCGTGAATGAAACAATAAAAATATTTACACCTATACAGTAAAGTTCTTAAGTCCTATATTATTTAGTTTTACCTAAGAGTATTTATTGCTCCAAATTTCGCAAATTTTTGCCCACCACGCTCACCCATTGCAACGCACCGCGACCGGGCCACTTTGCTAACAGGAAAACACCGTCCGTAGTGTCCTTATTGATGAATACGTCTGTATGCATCTCGTATCTATAATGCTACTCATGCCTTCTCCCATGCCGTATTGTATATTCTGATACGATCAACGTCAGGTTTCCCAGCTAGTCGTAAATAATCACCACATTCTCTGTTCATGTCGTCCTCCTACAGACTCACTTGAATGGGGCTACGACTCGAGGCTATTAACAGTTGCGCCGTAAGACCAGTAGTAAGAAATGCGGCCGATGTAATCTGTTAATCACAATTTACAGAATCATCTGACTGAAGACTACCAGAACGATGTTTTAGAGCTTCCAGTTTCTCATTCGGTCGTGAAATCTTCAGAATTGCTGGTTGATTTTATGTTCATAATGCCGTCAATTACTTTGTTTCCCCAACTATGGTGAGCGGGCAAACATGCATTGCATTTTCTGCTCTACAACGGAATACGAATACATTGTAATGACCGCACCGGATAATTGGAGGGCCACCGTCTCTGATGATGCGTATAAACTGACAGCAGAATGATGACGCGATTTAGTTGGTCATCTGTTCCAGATGATGCACTTGCTTACTACCATAACTAAAGGCCCAGTTGGTCACTTGGCTTTCTATGCGTTTGTTACCGGGTCTAAAGTCCTAGGTGTAGTGCGTCCAAATAATCTAATAATCATCGTGGAAGTCACTTGCTATACTCCTGTCGCCTGTGGTTCCTTGTTGTTGTGGTCTTCAGTCCAGAGACTGGTGTGATGCAGCTCTCCATGCTACTCTATCGTGTGCAAGCTTCATCTCCCAGTACCTACTGCAACCTACATCCTTCTGAATCTGCTTAGTGTATTCATCTCTTGGCCTCCCTCTACGATTTTTACCCTCCACGCTGCCCTCCAGTACTAAATTGGTGATCCCTCGACGCCTCAGAACATTTCCTACCAACCGAACCCTTCTTCTAGTCAAGCTGTGCCACAAACTCCTCTTCTCCCCAATTCTATTCAATACCTCCTCATTAGTTATGTGATCTACCCATCTAATCTTCAGCATTCTTCTGTAACACCACATTTCGAAAGCTTCTATTCTCTTCTTGTCCAAACTATTTATCGTCCATGTTTCACTTCCATACATGGCTTCACTCCATACAAATACTTTCAGAAATGACTTCCTGACACTTACATCTACACTCGATGTTAACAAATTTCTCTTCTTCAGAAACGCTTTCTTTGCCATTGCCAGTATACATTTTATATCCTCTCTACTTCGACCATCATCAGTTATTTTGCTCCCCAAATAGCAAAACTCCTTTACTACTTTAAGTGTCTCATTTCCTAATCTAATTCCCTCAGCATCACCCGACTTAATTCGATTACATTCCATTATACTTGTTTTGCTTTTGTTGATGTTCATCTTATACCCTCCTCTCAAGACACTGTCCATTCCGTTCAACTGCTCTTCCAAGTCCTTTGCTGTTTCTAACAGAATTACAATGTCATCGGCGAAGCTCAAAGTTTTTATTTCTTCTCCATGGATTTTAATACCTACTCCGAACTTTTCTTTTGTTTACTTTTCTGCTTCCTCAGTACACAGATTGAATAGCATCGGGGAGTGGCTACAACCCTGTGTCACTCCTTTCCCAACCACTGCTTCCCTTTCATGCTCCTCGACTCTTACAACTGCCCTCTGGTTTCTGTACAGATTGTAAATAGCCTTTCGCTCCCTGTATTCTACCCCTGCCACCTTCGGAATTTGAAAGAGAGTTTTCCAGTCAACATTGTCAAAAGCCTTCTCTAAGTCTACAAATGCTAGAAACGTAGGTTTGCCTTTCCTTAAGGGGCTCCGGATCGCCCTATACTTGCAATGTTAAAATAACGCTTATAAATTACATCTTTCCTCACAAAGTATTTGAGGTAGGAAGTTGAACTTTTTACAGATTATTTATTGGAATATGGGCTACAACTTAACACAGGGATTTTACAAAATTTTAGTTCAGTTATTAAAGATGATTTTTTTCAATTGTAATGAAAATTCACAACATTTTTTTGCAATTTTTTATTTATATATTCAAAAATATACAGTTTTTTGGAAAAAGGCTGTGTTAAATTATGCAGAAGGTACTGTGTAACATTTACTGAAAGTTTGAAACAAATATGTTTGGAAGATCCTTAGAAAACATGTAATTAGTATGAGAAAATAAAAGTTTTGGGAATCGAGCGACAAAGATTGGATTAACTTTTTAGTGCATTCCAGGTCCATAGGATGGATTATCTTCATCCTCTGCAAACTCCTTCTCCAGCTTCCTCTTGTTCCTCCTCCTGTTTACTCTTGCTTGTATTTCTAGACTCTTTACAGCCTTGTCTGCAGCCCGAAGGTGTTCCTTGTCTAAAGCAAGCATCGCTCGTACCATGTTGGAACCTATCTTCATTCCCATATTTCGAAATACCTTGCACCTTACAATGTTGCCATCATTGAAAGTCGCAACAGCATCATACACACCAAAGTGAAGTGTTTCTATTCCAACAAATACAGTCTTGGGGATTCTCGACCATATAACACTATTTACACTTTCATTGGGGTTTTGAGTTTTTCCGTGAATACACTTTTCCAACAGTTCAGGTGCTGCTAAGTCTCTGAAAATAGGTTTTATCACCTCCATTATTGCATGAGGCAGACTATGCTTATGAGTGTATACTTCACCAGTTAGCAATCCTTTGTTATGTTTACACCAACTGTCTTCTTCTTTGGGACACTCACTTGGTTAACGTCTTTATTGTTTACAGTAATAACACATACCTTTGGCTTTCCAACATTTCTCCTTTTCTTAAAAGCCTTCAGAGGATTTCTAATAACTTTACTTTTACTCATTATTATACTTCAACGAAACACTCTCTCAAGAAACAGAATTAATTACGAATATTTTCGAGATAACGACAGAGTAAATAAACATGAAACAATCGACAATCACACCAGCGATATATATTGAACCATCACAGGTTAGCCACAACACATACTTTATCTCACATCACTAAAATGTACCTGATGAACACGGACGTTAATAATACCATTTGACAGCAGTTTAACAGCGCCACAGTGGGTCACGCCCATGTAGAACACATTTCAAAAAAAAATTAAAAATAGTTGTAGTCTTCGGAATTGAATAAATTATATATCTATTAAAAGGTAATAGTCTGCAGATTCAGAAAACGCAAAAAAGTAAAAATTGAACTTTTCATGATTTTGAGCCTTTCCGGAGCCCCTTAATCTAGCTTCTATGACAAGTCATAGGGTCAGTATTGCCTCACGTGTTCCAAAATTTCTACAGAATCCAAACTGATCTTCCCCGACGTCGGCTTCTACCACTTTTTCCACTCGTCTGTAAAGAATTCGCGTTAGTATTTTGCAGCTGTGACTTATTAAACTGATAGTTCGGTAATTTTCACATCTGTCAACACCTGCTTTCTTTGGGATTGGAATTATTATATTCTTCTTGAAGTCTGAGGGAATCTCGCCTGTCTCAAACATCTTGCTCACCAGATGGTAGAATTCCGGATGGTGGTTCCTTAGGGTTTCTAATTTCTGGAACTTACTGATACACACTTTGGGTTTCAAATTTTCTGATGAAGGTAACTAAGTATGGATGGCGGCAACTGAATAGAAGGAATAACCTCCTTTCTAACCAGGGAGCGCGAGCTCTTATGTCGGTAACCTCTCTACCGCTACCTGACAGTGAACAAGTCAGTGAGACCACCTCCGCTAGGGTGCCAACTTAATAGCCCACGGGACATAGTAACCTTACATTTAAGGCAGCTCTAGCTAATAACAACAAATAAATGAATTTTCAGGTAGTACATAGACTGCTACAACTTTCATCCAGCATAGGAACTATCTGCTTTTGCTCGTTTCGAGTATTAGGGGCCTCGAATGCCGCTGTCATCTCTCCGCTGACTGGTAAGCCAGAACAGTACAAGCAGTGCAGTGTCTATACACTGTACAGTTCAGATTACTATTCACTCGCACAGCATCTGTCTCGAGCACACAGCTCTTGCCAGAGGTCTTATCACCTGGCAAGTACGTCGCAGTCTTATATATATCGCTAGCGTGAGACGACGTAAATGAACGCCTCCCCTTAAAGTTTTGTAAGGTTTTTTATTTTTGACTTTCACTTTTTTATGATAGAATCTTGAACATGAGTTCACCAGATGCCACCCATAGCATCTGAAGATTAAAAATGTGATTGGGTCACGAAGCATGTGATTGGGTCACGAAGCATGTGATTGGGTCACGAAGCATGTGATTGGGTCACGAAGCATGTGATTGGGTCACGAAGCATGTGATTGGGTCACGAAGCATGTGATTGGGTCACGAAGCATGTGATTGGGTCACGAAGCATGTGATTGGGTCACGAAGCATGTGATTGGGTCACGAAGCATGTGATTGGGTCACGAAGCATGTGATTGGGTCACGAAGCATGTGATTGGGTCACGAAGCATGTGATTGGGTCACGAAGCATGTGATTGGGTCACGAAGCATGTGATTGGGTCACGAAGCATGTGATTGGGTCACGAAGCATGTGATTGGGTCACGAAGCATGTGATTGGGTCACGAAGCATGTGATTGGGTCACGAAGCATGTGATTGGGTCACGAAGCATGTGATTGGGTCACGAAGCATGTGATTGGGTCACGAAGCATGTGATTGGGTCACGAAGCATGTGATTGGGTCACGAAGCATGTGATTGGGTCACGAAGCATGTGATTGGGTCACGAAGCATGTGATTGGGTCACGAAGCATGTGATTGGGTCACGAAGCATGTGATTGGGTCACGAAGCATGTGATTGGGTCACGAAGCATGTGATTGGGTCACGAAGCATGTGATTGGGTCACGAAGCATGTGATTGGGTCACGAAGCATGTGATTGGGTCACGAAGCATGTGATTGGGTCACGAAGCATGTGATTGGGTCACGAAGCATGTGATTGGGTCACGAAGCATGTGATTGGGTCACGAAGCATGTGATTGGGTCACGAAGCATGTGATTGGGTCACGAAGCATGTGATTGGGTCACGAAGCATGTGATTGGGTCACGAAGCATGTGATTGGGTCACGAAGCATGTGATTGGGTCACGAAGCATGTGATTGGGTAAAAAAAATCCACTTTACAATAATTCCTTTACCTGCTCGGCGAACAGAACGTCTTTTTAAAAGGTTTGCATTGAGTCTTTCAATTGATACTAGGGTGATTCCAAAAGTAAGGTCTCCAGTTCCTCAAAAAATATGGAGAAACATGTATTCACAGTTAACTGCATACAATTTCGAATCTTCAATATTTTTTCACGTAACCTCTTATTTCGATCGATGCATTTTTGTAAACGCTGTACCAGTTTTGTACGCCCATGTCATGCTAGCCTGCTGTCAAGCTACTGAAGAAGCGTCGGACCTCATCTTTCTCGTCGTCGTCGTTTGATGGGCGATGTGGGGGCGGGCATTGTCATGGAGAGGGCGTAGGGCCTCGCTGAATAGTCATAAGCTTCTTAATCGCTCGTCTGAGTTTCTTGTCTGACAACACCTGTCGGCAACATTCCCTCTCTATCCCAAAACACAGTGGTCATGACCTTACCGGAGACTAGTTTTGGCGGCTTGGATGAATCGAGATGCCGCCATTCACATGACCGTTGTTTGGTCTCAGGTGTGAAGTGGAAAGCCTAGGTTTCATCATCCGTGACTGCTGAATCCCACATGTTGTTAATGTCATCCGCATAGCGTTGAAGAAATTGGTGTGAAATTTCAGCGCGTTGCCGTTTGAGGTCTTCCGCCAGTATTCTTGGAACCCATCTTGCGCACGCCTTCCAAAATTTCAACACTTCAGTCAGTCTGGTGAACGGTGTTCCTAGAAACCTCAGCTTCAGCATTGCAGAGCTTACTGAGAGTGATCTTCCGATCTTGAAACACGTTTTGATCAACCTTTGCAGGTGCCTCTTCGGGATTTGGCGGTCTCCCGCTTCCTTCCTCTTAAATTTCAGTACGACCACCTGCAAACACTCTACACCACTATACACACACACGATACTCCAAACACTTCCGTCAACGTCGATTGGTTTAACGCCTTTTGCACTCAAAACCCGAATAACTGAGCGAACTTCGCTCGTGGTGGTAGTGGCTAACGGAAACTCCATTAAAAGTCGCTGCCACACCAAGACACAGGCATCTAAAGCTAGCTAAATGAGGGATGCTAAACTACCGGACCTACCGATAGATGGCTCTAGCGTCAAACTACCATGATCCTTTGCGAGTCCAGGTGTCTCGGGTCACGCTCAACTACAGCACCAAATGATAGATGACTCTACGGTCACGTTACCATGATCCTTTGCGACGCCTGTAATACGGAGCGACAAAGAAATTCCAACTCCTGCTTATTCTATAGTCTGATCTGTGAATGATAGCTGTTCCCGCAGATCGAGATATGGATGGGGATTGCACTGTTTCAGGCGACGATTGCCGTAAGCGCATAGACGCGCTCTGCGCTAGAAAAGAGCGTGGTTGCTGCAAATTATAATTCTCACTTGCCTGCGCGGAATTTGTTGCTTATCTCTACCATCGACCGTGACAAATCGCAAGAAATGGAATAAAAGTTTACTGAATAACTCGCTACGGTCGCCTTTAATGCTCACGATGGCAACCACTTTCACAGCAGAGATCTGAGAACAGTACTGAACGCATATTGGTTGTCGGAGAATGCGTGACGTAGGTGCGCATAACAGGCTTGACCCAACTATAGTGAAGAAATCTTGCAAGGAAATGTTCCCTTCCTAGTTCCGCCACACAGTTTCGACCTAAATTCTGTAGAACTGGTCTGGAATCTTGGAAAGAATAATACCTGTAATTGTAATGCATAGAGCATTTCGCTCACTAACCCGAAAAAAATATAGGCTGATGCTTCTGCTGTTAACAAATGTCACCTATCCTGATGCAAGCCTTTCGACGTAAATCGTTACGTTAGCGATTTGCGCGTCAGTTTTGCTCCTTTTATATTCAAGTAGCTTTTCTGTTGGTTTCCCAAGACAGAAGGAACCTCCTTCCAAATCTTTCCACCAGATAAAAAAACATCAGTGAGTAGGTATTGAACCCAAGACCTTGACATTACTAGCCAAAAACGGTAGTCGTTACGCTACGACGTCATTAGCGACATTTGGGCATTGTAATTATAAGTAAACTATTACAGTATGGATCAAGACCGTCACATACACAAAAATGGTGTGTGATAACTATTGGAGAAGAAATACTTTAACGGGCAAGGGAACTAAAAATATAACAAAATCGCTCTGAGTAGATTCAAGCAAAGGATCGGCATTATCATTCGCGACGAATCAACATTCACAGCTATGAAAAATATCTAAATCACCAGAGGAGATAAGTTAACTGTGGTTTTGACGGATACTATTGGTGTGGCGCATACAAACACAGGCGTCTACAGCTAGCGATAGCTTGGCGCTAGAGGTAGGTAAGGTAGTTGAGCATCCCTCATTTCGCTAGCTTTAGACGCCTGTCACCAAGACAGAAAGCTCCATCGGATGTGCGGTGGTTTCTGTAAAGAGTAAAGGAAGCGAGGGAAAAAAGGGGGCCAACAGCCACCCCCTATGGAGCCCCAGCGCTTTGGAGACCTTATTTTTGGGATTACCCTCGTACAAGTAACATGGCGTTATGAGCACAATAGCTGGCGATGATCATCGGCAAGTGTTACGCAACTGCTGTAGCCTGGACAGATAGCAATGGCAGCGTCAGAGGTTCCGGAAATCTGTCCCCACCACCCAGCCAGCCAGTGTGTCTTCTTCCTGATTACCTGGCGGAGCAGATAGCAGCGGCACTGGACGGCGCTCAAGATTCGGCTGCGCGTCACACGTTTCGTAACAGGCGCTGGCGGGCAGCACTATATACTGTCCGTCTCGCACTGCGAGAGACCAGTCTGAAGCAGCAGAGCCGTTGGTAGGCGTTCACTGTCGAAGACGGCGAGACGCCTCCGGGACTACTGACGAGGCAGCGAAACCATCACGCGACACGAGGTACGTCTAGGCTCATCCTGGAGGCTGTCCGCCAAGTGTTATGTAAACCGTGACCATCACCTAGCTTCAGTTGGGTTCAGTGAGTGAAAAAGAAGTGGAGTGTGGAGTGTACTGAACGCAGAGTGTCTAATAAAGACTGCGCTGAGGAGTTTGGCTAAACTTACCTTCCCGTCGTGTTCTGTTTTGTTCGACACAAAACAACATTAATTCATACTAACTAAAAGCTTCGTAAGAGTACATCAGCTTTCAGTGACAGATCTTTGAAGTAAGCTTGTAGGCGCAATAATGGGACACGTATATACAAAGGTGTCGCAACCAATATGTTCATTCTGCGTCGCCATACTTAATAATTTATTCTGCCAAACCTAGGTTTTTCAGAATAACTGATCAGGAGTGCGTAAATTATGGCCCACACTGAGTGAACGCATGGGCTAGAATAAGTAGAGAGAAACAGATGCATACGTATTGTAGGAGCACTGAAAATGAAACTTTCAAACCGAATTTAAACAAAGACGGGATAAAGTACTAACGTGCAATTTTGTTATAGCAAGCATCTGACGGTGGACACACAGCTTTCGAAGAAGATTTCCAACAAGGAACTCCATGAACGGTACGTCCTTTCTCCTGGTGAGATCGTTGTGAAAGAATGTTTATAGGATTCGGCATAAATACAAATCTCGAATCGTGTTACATATTTTCTTAACGGCCCTTCAGCGAAGAGTAAGATTCAAGCCTTTACCAATGATCCCAAAGTAAGATCCCTAACCGTTCAGCAGCAATACTGAAAGCCAAGCTGTGAATACCTTCTATCCATTAAAGCTGACTTAAGTGTGACTCTACGGCCCACTGTAGACAATTAGACAAGTCGGAATAATGCAGCAATAAAGTATATATTATATTGTCCTTTTCGTACATTTCCTTGTAGGCTTACCAATAAAGATTTCACAGATACTGCAGTCCAGGATTACCACTTAACCAATTATATAAGACGTCGGGGTTTTTCTATACATAACGAGCAGTTTAGTTTCTCTTTACACTACCTGTCGCTTCTACGACATGTTAGTATTTTAAATGCCATTCATTTGCTTAGAATAAATGGCATTGGTAAACTTAGTATCATACATTCTCTCAACAGTCACAATAAAAAATTTGTCTAATCTTCAGCACTGGTGTAGAGAAATATACCAGGACTCATTCCGAGAGGACAAGCTGTGCTTCACACCAGAGATGCCTTCTGAAAGAGTGACAATTTTTTGGCATTGCTTTTTCAAGAAGGGACATTAAATTCGTAAGTAGACTATACGAGGCGTAGAAGTCTGAAACCGAAATTTGGTTGCAATAATTAAACATTTGTTGTTTGAAACTGATAAACAATATTTTATTCAAAATAATCTCCATTGCTATTTGTACATTTCTCCCACCAAAAAAAAGTTGTTCTTTTGAGGCGAACCAGTCAGCGAGCCATTTTCGTACATTTTCGTACATTTTCATACGAACTGGAGCGTAGTTAAGTGAGAGCGTATCCCAGTGATGCAAATAGGCGGTAACTGGACGGAGCCAAGTCTGGAGAAAAGCCGCATAACCTGGAATTTCCCAGCTGAATGCCTCGATCGTTTCCCTGATCTGTTTTGCTGTGTGTGGTGGGGCATTATCATAGCTGTTTGACTTTGTGTTGCCTTCTCCCATAATCCGGTCGTTTTAACGTAATGCTAGATTTAAATCGAGAAATTGCTGTTGGTAGCGATCAGTGTTAAGTTTCACTAGGTTTTATCAGCTCATAATAGATGACACCCTTCTGATCCCACCAGAGACAGAGCACCCTCTACTTTCCAAAGCAGTTTGGTCTTGCAGTGGATGTCGATCGTTTGCCTGGATTCATCTATGATTTATGACGCTCAGGATTCTCAATATATAGCAGTTTATCACCTGTCACTGTTCGATAGAGAAACTACTTTTTGTATCTGACGAGCAGTATTTCCCAAGTGGTCTTTCGAATTGCTTATTGTCTTTCATTCTATTCATGCTGAACCCATTTTCCCACTTTCTGCACTTTACCCATAGATTTCAACTGAAGAGAAACGGCTTTCTGCGTCATATTCAGTTGTTCCGCGAATTCGTGTGGAGTTTATCATCTTCATCCAATAAGGCCTGCAATTCGTTGTCTTCGAAGTTTTCCGAAGTACCCTACAACAAATACACGTTAGAGATATTGGCCCAGAACTTAAAACCGCATTTCTGTTTCATAAGACGTGAAAAAGGACGGTAAGTTGTGGCAGCAGTCCACGCGAGCCGAAAGAGAATTTACTGCAAAGACGGAAGGCCGTTGAAAGGCATGGAAGTAATAGACAGCGAAGAGTAGTCTAGGAAGGTGCGACTCAGTGAAGGTTAAGGATTGAACGTATAAGGCAACAAGCGGGTGAGTGAGGAGCTTAGTTACGCGTTACGTTATTGTGGTAACATGTGTAAATTACTAGATCGTACTGTATTGTATGGAACTGGGGACCTAGAAACGACGGAGAGGCTTCGTCTCCGCCGTAGCCTTCAGTGGTGCACAACCCCATAACGAGCTACATCAGTCCACTGACCACCCCCACCGCCGCCTCACACCGAACGCAGGGTTATCGTGCGGTTCGGCCTCCTGTGGACACCCCCCCCCCCCCCCCCTCCCGGGAACGTCAGACGAGCGTAACACCAATGTTTGCGTGGTAGAGTAATTATGGTGTACGCGTACGTGGAACAAGTGTTTGCACAGCAGTCGTTGACATAGTGTAACTGAGGCGGAACAGGGGAAACCAGCCCGCAATCGCCGAAGCAGATGGAAAACCGCCTTAAAAACTATCCACAGAATGGCCGGCACACTAGACCACGACAGTAATCCGCCCGGAAAGCAGTGCCTTAGACCGCACGGCTAACCGGGAGGGCTAAATTACTAGATAGTGCGTTCCATAAGCTGATGACAATTGTATTATAAAATCACGGTCTCACAGTATTTTATTTGAAGAGATATCCGGTCTCGATTTTGCAGCCATTATCAAATCTATGAGGGAAATAGGTGTTGCAGAATTTGTGAAATACGAACCAATTACATGGAAACGCAAAAATAAGTAACTTCATTACCTTAGAAGATGACACACAACACTAAACTAATAGCTGCTCGTGTAATGTACATACAAAGCTTCCGACATACAGTCGCCAGTAAATTCCTCACAAATACTACTTAACTTTTAAACTACGAATATCTGATCAAGAAAGAGTTTTTTTTTTTTTTTTTTTTTTTTTTTTTTTTTTTTTTTTTTTTTTTCGTGCATTGTCATTTCTTTCATGCAAAGTGTTATCTGTTGTATCTGATAAGAGCTAATGATGGTGTTTACAGTTTTCACGTGCAGGCAAATTGTGCTTTTCGCAATCTGTTTCAAATTGATTGGGATCAGCTCGAGGCGTCTGCCTCAACGATTAAAAAGTGGGTTAAGAACTTTGAAGAGAGATCGTCAATGAGGATAAAGAAGTCTGGGAAACCAAAGATGTAACCTCAGAACATAGAGCGTGTAAGAACCTGCAATCGAAAGCTGTCCGCGTCGCTCATCCCGCTGGGATGGCATTAGGAATTTCTAACAGAATGGTCTGGCGGATTTTACACAACGATCTACACTATTTTCCTTAAAGGATCCAAATTGTCCGGGCTATTAAAGAAAACATTGTTAGACGGAGACGGCTCTGTGAAATGTTGAATTTACTTGATGAAAGCGAAGACATTGTAAACAGTTCATAGATAAGTGATAAAACCCGTTTCCATTCATCCGGTAACGTCAACAAGCACATGGGCCCATGTGAATCACTGCAACATTAGCCCTTCTGTTCAACAAAAATTGCTGCGTGGTGCGCTATGTATTCATCAAGGGTGTCATAGTTTCTCGAAGATGATCTAGGTAGTTCTAAGACAGTGACTTAAGAGAGATTCAGACACGTTGGAAAGCTTTTTTGTCCTCGACTTCCTCAGCACGAAATACACGAGGATATATTTTTTTCAACAAGACGGAGCAACCTCCCATATGGCAAGATTAGGCATTAATTGTGCTAATGATTTATTTCCAAATCAAGTGATCTTTCGAAGTAAAGGCGTCGTATGGCATTACTGTCTATCGGCCTTACCATCATGCGACTTTTTCTTGTGGGGTTAACGAAGGAGTATTGTATCAGGATAACCCATCACGAACAGCTGATGCATTGAAAAAAGGATCCCACAGGTGGTGGTTCAAATCCCACTGGCAGTGCTGCGGAATGTGATGAATAACCTCAAGGCTCGTCTGGAAAAATGTGTACGCCTGAACGGACGTAATTTCGCTGGAATTATTTATTTTAAACTTGGTCGCGTTTACTTAATTTTCTTAATGTTCTTATGTAATTTGAGGCGGTAAAATACAATTATGAAAAATTGATTGGGCTTTCTATCAACTTCTGGATATAGCTTTTTGCTTTGCCATGCACTGTATCTGTAGAACGTTTTTGGTTTTTGGAGTGGTACAGCCAGGAAGACAGATCGTATTTAACGTTACAGGTGGAGCTGACAACTGCTTCCTATGTGTACATTGACGTTGGTCATTCTGCGAAACGAAAAATTGTAAATGACGCTGGAAGTTAACTGTCAGAGATTAGGCGATATAGAAAAGATTCTGATTGCAGACCTGTACAGGACTTCGGACAGTGAGCATTCAGCCAATATGTGCTGCAGTCGAAAAACGACATCGGATAAAATCGGAGTCTGGATAAGTTCCTTGGGAATTTCCCTCCGTCCACAAAGCGTCAGCAGTCATATTATACTGTGATGAACCACTTGCCATCGATCGTACCTATGGCGTAATCTGACACGTCCGGCGAAAGTGCAGGGCAGGAAAGCTGAAGGTACCACAAGATAGTGCAAAACAAACAAACAAAAATTCTCATCGTGTGAGGCTAAGTATTGGCTTGCTCAGATACGGCATGCGAAATTAATGAAGTTGGGTGACTAACTCCTCTGATGTAGTAGATGCTGTTCAAATTTCCCTCAATATGTAGGTGACTTGGTGGCTCCCCACACCATTCCATATTATGCCATTCAACAGTGGAAGCTACCGTTTTGTAGATACCACTGCCACAGTAGCGCCTAGCGGGTACGCGGCAGTTACTGCATGAGAGATTGAAGGAGGATTCGTCAGAAGTTTTATACTTCATTCGAACGCAGTACACGAATGCGCTTCATTTGTGGTGCCTTCCCCGGTTTCCCTAACTTGCTGCCATGCGTCTGGCGCACTTGTCTAGTATTCAACAGACTCGTTAAACTTGGAACTTCTGTTTCTCAAAAACGTTTGAGGAGCGCAACGTAATTGAGCAGTACGACGCATGCACTATAATCGTACGAAAGAGGAGCTAAAGCGGTGACTCGTGCACGCTACCCTTGTCAGAGCGCTGGTGGCCACGTTCACGTCTTTGGCGTTCGGAGTTTCTCGTCGACGCTGTGGAAGCCGTGTCACCATTTCGTCTTGAAAAAGGCAGTGTCGGGAAGTGGACGCAGGCGGGACCACAACATCTCTTAATGGTGCGCTCAGTACAAACCGGAATGCACAATAGCAAACTCGTTTCCAGACATCGGTCGTAGTGGTCTGTTGGAATTCGGTTGCCGATGTTGCTGCCGTAGAGGTCGACTGCTGATACAGGTGCTTGCTTTCTCGTTTCCAGTCATTCATATCTTCAGTGAATGAATGACCTTGGCATAACATCCAGCGTAGATGGCGCTTGCGGGTCTGTTAATCCACCTCTTTGCAGTAGTAACCGCCTATTGACGCGGCACTCTTCTGCGTGCTCAACATTCACGTGTATATGCATGTTTACTCTGCAGTTCACGATTAAGTACCTGGCAGTAGGTTCTCTACCGTTCCAATCTCAAACAGCGTGCGGCAAAAACGACCACTAAAATCTCTCGGAGTGAGCCCTGATTCATTTTGTTTTGATCATCATTTCTACCTATGTAGGCGGTCAACAAAACATTTTCCTTCTCTGAGTGCAAAGTTGGTGATCGAAATTTCATGAAGATCCTGCCGCAATCAAAATCGCCTTTGTTTTAGTGATTGCCAGTCCCAATTGGCGTATCATATCTGCGGCACGCTTCCATCATTTCGCTGCCCTTACTCAATCAGTCCAATCTGATGAGAACCCCACACTGAACAGCAATACTCCAGAAGATAAAGTGTTTTGCCAACAGTTCGCAGTCTTTGGTTTGCGTTCATCACGTTATTATCTATGCAATCGTTCCAGTTTGTTATTCGTAATTGTAATCACTAAGTATTTACTTGAATTCTCACCGTTCAGATGTGTGTAACCGAAATTTAGCGGATTTTTTTAGTAATAACGTGGATGACTTTACCTATATGTAGTCTAAATTATTTACTGTTTGTTTTGATCATCTGGTCACTTCATAACACTTTAACTGGACCATCTGTAAAACAGTCGGAGAGGGCTGTTCAGATTATCTTCTGTATCGTTTGTATAGAACGGGAACAGCAGAGGACCTACAAAACTTCCTTGGGGAACCCCGGATATCGCTGTTGTTCTACTCTGACCTCCCGTCACTTACTACGAACTGTGACCTTTCACACAGGAAATCACGAATCCAGCAGGAAAACTCAGACGATACTCCATAGGGACGCAATTCGACCAGGATTCGCTTGTGAGGAATAGTATCAAAAGCCTTGTGAAAATATAAAAATATGGACTCAAGTTGACATCCCCTGTCGACAGCACTAATTATTCCGTGAGAATAGTGTGTTAGTTGTTTCACAAAAACGATATACTCTGAATCCGTGTTGCCTGTTCGTCAGTAAATCGTTTTCGTCGAGGTAACTCATCACTTCCGAAAACGGTGAATGTTCCAAAATCCCACGGCAAATTGACGTTAGAAATTTTAGTCCGTAATTCAGCAGATGACTTCTATTTCTTTTTTACTTTTTACTAATGTGATTTCTGCGTCTTCCAGCCTTTAGGCAAGGATCTTTCGATGAATGAGCGGATACATGTGATTTCTAAGTATGTAGCTACTGCATGAGCATGCGTGGAAAGGAACCTGACTGGTATACAAGCTGGACCGAAGGCCTTGCCCTGATTAAGTGGTTTAAGTTGCTTCGCTACACCGAGTATATCTAAGTTACCCATGTTAGCAATTGTTCTTGATTGGTATTCTGGAATATTTACTTCGTCCTTCGTGGTGAAGGAATTTCGGAAAACTGTTTAGTAACTCCGCTTTAGCGGTACCGTCATCCGTAACATTGTTACTGCGCAGTGAGGGTATTGATTCTGTCTTTATACGGGTGTACTCCACATACTACTAAAATGTCTTTGGATTTTCTGCCATGCGACAGTTTCGTTGTGGAAGCTACGAGGGCTATCCACAAAGTACATTACGTTTTGGAATTAAAAATAAATAAAGTATTGGAATTTTTTAATTATATACAGATGAAAACCACACTTAAATACCACTTTTCTACATAGTTGCCATTTAAATTAAGGCACTTATCGTAGCGATGGACGAGCATGGAAATTTCTTCGTCGTAAAATTCGGCCGCCTGCGCCTTCAACCACGTGGTTACTTCTTCTTGAAGCTGTGCGTCGTCATCAAGACGCTGCATAGCCAACCACTTCTTCATTGCTGGGAATAAGTGGAAGTCGCTCGGTGCCAGGTCGGGACTGTACGGCGGATGAGGAAACAACTCCGACTTAAAAGATTCGAGAACTTCACGAGTGGCATTTGCCGTGTGGGCCCAGGCGTTGTCGTGAATCAGCAAGATCTTTGAGCCCAACTTTCCCCTGCGCTTGTTTTGTATTGCTCTTCTGAGGTTGTGCAGAGTTTGGCAATACCTTTGAGAGTTTATTGTAGTGCCTCTTTCCAGGAAATCCACAAAAATCACACCTTTTCTGTCCCAAAAGAAGAGGTAACCACGTGGTTGAAAGCACAGCCGGCCGAATTTTACGACGAAGGAATTTCCAAGCTCGTCCATCGCTACGATAAGTGCCTTAATTTAAATGGCAACTATGTAGAAAAGTAGTATTTAAGTGTGACTTTCATTTGTATACAATAAAAAAAATTTACAATACTTTATTTATTTTTAATTCCAAAACGTAATGTACTTTGTGGATAGCCCTCGTATTAAAACCATCCCGTCTTAGATTCATTAGCGCCGTTATTCCTGGATTTTCTAGTTTCCAGTAACGTTAGTGTTCAAAGAGAGAGAACGACAGAGTGCAGAGTGAAATTGGTGGAGACTCCTGATCGACAGGTTGGCTGTTAGGTCCAGTGCAACCCAAGCGAGCATATGAGGCCATAATTGGCCCTACAGCAGTGTCCATTAACCGGTTACGTGGCATTAGTATGGCCGGGGTTTTCCTAGTGTCAGTTTCCGTTAGTCGTCCGGTGCGTGACGCACAGCGACGGAACTGTGCGTGCGGAGTGCGAACCGATACCGTTCGTTGCGTCACGAGCGCGTCGCCTGTGATTCACGTCCCTGGGCAACGGGCGACACCAACGAAAACAGTCTCCTTCACACTTGATACGTCGTAACAGGACCAGTGTAACAATGACAACCCGGGTAAGTTAGATGCTTATACAGCCTGTGTTTGATGCTCTGTTTTTGTGAACGGTTCATATAATTGCGCAGGCAAATCAAACTTGAACCATTTGCGATGTTGACGGCTAATGCAGTGCGCGCACATAACTTTTCGTAGTCTGTTTCGACGGCAGGATGAATGTGTCAGCAGCTTCACCTAGCGGAGCTGCTGTTTAGTGCAAGCAGACTTGAATTGTTGCGGCTGCTTTTGCTGTACGAATACGTATGTTTTTGACGTAAGCGAGCAAGTCACTCTTACCAAGTGTTTATTAGAAATAGATAAGTGAAGTTGGAGATATCGGCGACAGCTATTACGAACAACCAGTCAGTGCTACGTGCTGTGCTCCCCCTCAAGAAGTCACTACCGTACATAAATTACAAAGTCAGGAATTAGAGGACAGTGAGTTCAGCGTCTTATAAGGCGTCGCCTTTGTGTAGTACGTGAAGATGATGATGATGATGATGATGATGATGATGATGATGATGATGATGATGATGATGATGATACGTTAAAACAAAAGCGGTCCAGTCTTTGGGACTTCGTTTTAACGTGACTGCTGCATCCTGACATACTACATATAGAGGGCGACACCTAACATTCCCTCCCCACGACCTTTCCCGACTTCGTAATATACTTGGATGTACGGTAATGACTTACGGGGGCGGAGCACAGCACATAGAAATGGCGTATTGCTCTGCAACTAAAAAAAATATCGTGAACACTTCAGTATTTATCACGTGTGTGTTTCAGATTAGATCCGTAAGGTAAAACATAGGTCTCTGGTTTGTTTTACCATATCTGGAGACATTGTAAAATGGAAAGAAATCTGTAACACGAAGATGACTATAACCTAGAACTTTAAAAATCTTAACAGTGCTTTCGTGGTTACAGAATTAGATCGCAAATAGACTTCCTATTACCTCAAACCTCTCAATGTACCTTGATTTAATGTCTTTATCCTACCTGATAGTATAGCAGTTGCCAGTTGCGATCTCATATTACTGCATTCTTTCGAGAGTATTACTTAAAATATTTGCAGCAGAAGCGAAGTCTGAACCGAGCAAACGGGTCGACGTGGCGCAGTGCGAATGCTGGGAGGGTTCTTACGAATAGGACGCAGCCGATTTCATTCTTTCATCTGCTCCTAATATAGGAGCAGGTGCTCTATCTCTAATGACCTCGTCATCGACGGAACGATATTCCATTCTTGAAAGTAGCGACATACACTTCCGAAAAACAAATTCAAGGAGATGTAGTTAGATTGTCCACGAGCATAAACGTTAACAAAAAATTTGAGGTAGGGAAAAACTCTGTAGGTGGTCCCAGAAAGATCTTCTAATGCTTGATCACATTTAAGCCTCTGTTACCGCTGCATACTGCCCTACCATTCATCATTTCCCAACCATTGTTCAGTCGTCACATAAATATAAATTAACATGGTCGATCATGTCTTGGATATATCGCATTGTAATACGTTAACTGCTTGCGTACATCCTCCACTCTATTATTATTGTTGTTGTTGTTGTTGTTGTTGTTGTTGTTGTTGTTTTAAAAATTGTGTTGAACTGGTGAAACATGTAACGACACCAAAATAATTGGTCACGAGGCGTTTCTAAGCGTGAGAGCCTTCTTTGGGATCCTTTTCATGAATTCCAGCACCGCCTGGGCAATGGCAGTCGGCCCGGTAGTATTTTAGTATCAGAATTTGTCCTGCAAAGGGAGGAAAGTTAATAGCGTACAGTTCATGACAACACTTCAAGCTGATGTCCTGGGTTACATTCCAAACGGCTATCCAGTGCCCCAAGGAGTGAGGACAGGTGACACTGTCGATGGTGGTCTGTCTGCTAGGCGGTGACATGAAAGCCGGCGGCCCCGGTGGTGCTGCTGCAAAGGATTGAGCTCTGTAGTACCACCAGGTTTCATTCTCTTCCTTCTGTCATAATTTTACAACATATTTCAAACGCACGTTTCGCACGATGAAAATAACCCAGCATGGCTGGAGATCTGTTTGCCATCCTTGCTGACAACGCTAACAGTGTAACATGCATTTTTAAATCTGTTCATATGGCGTGGATATGGAACGGTGTTCAGTCAGAAATTGCTTGTTCCACCGTAGTATTTGCCCGCTGATTGATGTTTAAGGAACTCTAAGCAATATCTCCATTTTTTTCGTGTGGTTTATAACATTGTCCTCTAGATATGAGTAGTCCCTCGAAAGTTTTTTGTTTACCATTATGCACTAAGCAATTCGTCGGCCGTTGAGTTTTGCCTCTGGTTGCGTGTTTTGATATATCATAAGCGGTAATATTACTTGAGCGATAGATATGTACAGAATTATGTACTTCATAGGTTAAATCAAGACTTTTAATCTGAGTGAACTTAGCTTTTCCTAAGAACTACGGTGATTCCATCTACACGAGTTCCAGAATTTTTTTTTTTATAAAAAGAGCACAGGCAAACTAATTCGTGTGTCAATTTCGCGTATTGTCCGTTTTTGTAATGTTTTGTATGTTGTATTATAACTCTATTATGACAAAACAGTTTCGGTGCTAACATACATATATAAGGGGCCTGAAGATGGCGTAATGAGATGCCGAAACTGGTCGTGTAAATAAAATAAATTCTGAAAACATATGGCTGCTTGGTGACTTTTCTTTGGTGAAAACGCATTTTTGAATGTCGTTAAGTGTCTGGCCTGCTACCTAAGCATTTGGGGAGGTGTCAACGAGCTCTGAATGGTCTACTATCTTTCACTGGCGGAATCTTCCAGCAATTCTGCTTGTGAAAACAGATATTCTTCAGACTATGGGTCGAGCATTTCGGGTGAACTAATTTTGGGTATTGGGCTGCGTCATTGTAATCTAATAAAACAACCTAGTTGCCGACGTTTCGGCCGACTTGCTGTGGTCCTCTTCAGGGTGTGCTGAAGAGAACCGAAGCAAGTCAATTGAAACGTCGGCAACTTAGTTGTTTTAGTAGTTTGCAATGACGCAGCCCAGTAGCTAAAATTATTTTGTCCTAAATGACACCGGCTGTGGAAGCCTACGAACTTCAGAGGCGAGTACGCTGACATCCAGTGAAGGCGCTGATAACTATGCTGACGAGTGCCTTCATTCAATCACTACTTTTCAAAGATCGCCATGTTTTAGACCTTTCACGATGTAGCATTTTTAAACGATGTTTCGGTACGCACGTTCAGCTTGCGTACCTACCGCTACCTACCCACCCACACTCAGACACCAAGAGTAAAGAGGCAAAATCCCGGTGACTGTAGAACATGGCAAGTGGACAGGTGGTCAGGGGAGGGCCACGATACCGAGGTTGATCCTCGTGCAGGCCGCTCGATATGAGGGCTAGCGTGCGTGGCTGCGGGTCGTTGCCCTCACCGCGTGAAACGAGCGATAATTTGCATATCCAGAAGCGATACGCAAAGTACTCGGTACAGACTACTTGAGCTGTTTCTTTATACACGGAACTAAATACCATAGAGTAAGAATACCTTCAGCGTTCAGAATACCTAGCATTCAGATGCGCTGAATTCAATTTCTGGCGTCAGCCTTGCTTTCCTCCAGTCACGTGATTGGTACTGCGTTAACGGTTCCTCGTAAGCGCTCTGCACATTTTTAATGTCGTTAAATCTGTAGTATTGTCAGATCTCGATTGAAAGTACTAAAAGAGCTAAAAGCAAAAACGAATTTCTACCGTTCCTGCCAATGACCACGAAACTTCTGGTCTTTAGGCTACCGGTTTCGATCAGCAGTGAGCATCTTCAGATCTACAGCAAAAAATGAGAAATTAAATACTAGTGAACAGATTACCTCTTAGAACAATAAAATATGCCACAATCAACAATTATTACTTTGATGGATATGAAAACGTAAGTTTAAAATGTGACGAGGCTTGCCTTTTTTTTTTCTTCTTCAATTCTTCAATTCATCACTTTTCTGACTGGCTTGATGAACTGTTTTATAACGTATCCTAATATTATAAAGCCACAAAGGATACACAAAATCAGCTTAGCATTGCCTTACACAGCTAAAATACGGTGAAAGCTATTTCACAGTTCTGGCATTCATAACGTGTCTATCGCTTCTGTTCATAACAAACTGCAACACAGTAGGCACAACGTACGTTTGTGCCGTAAGATCGTTAATGTCGCTGCTGTAAGTTTACACACATTCGCCAATTATAATATCGTACAGTAGTCAATAAACGAAGAGCAGAGTAGATAGATTCTATAGTGCGCCGTAAATGTACGTTATTAGTGTGACAAAGTGTAATGGTTAAGTGACAATATTCGATTTTGAGACGTTCTTGTCATTTTAGATAAACACATACAATTCATAGAGCTAATAATATAACATAAAATTGATAGAATAACTAGGAAAAGAAGAAAAAAAGATGAAAACAAAGGACTAAAGTAATCAGCGACGTCTGTTGGCGTAGTCGCCAGAATGCAGCATACTCCAGAAGTCGGAGGAACTTAAACGCTGGAGGGCCTCCATAAGCTTGTGTACCTCATAGTTTTTATTTAAAATATCATACGAGCGTCTCAGAATCGTGTATTATTTCCTTTTTAACAATTTAAATTTGCACTTTACTCATGTTTCTAATTATTATATTGTATAACTGTAATAATTTATTCATTTGTCAAGCCAACTATAGACTTCACCTATTGCGTTCTTCATTTAATGATTACAGTAACGAAATCTAACTATCTTTACGGCACAAAACGTATTTGTGGCTACTGTACTCTAGTTTGTTATGAACAGTAGCGATATAGTATGACGGCCAGAACTGTGGCCTAGTTTTCACATATTTTAGTGTACGGCGCTGCTAAGCTGGGTTTGTGTTGGTTACGATGTGTCTATGATTTTATAATATTGGGGCACGTTATAAAACAGGTATGCCTCGTCATACATTAAACGTATGTTTTCACATCTATCACAGCAATAATTTTTCATTATGGCGTATTTTGTTGTTCTAAGACGTAATCTGTTCACTAGTCGTATTTAATTTCCCACGTTTATTTGCATTTCTGAAGATAATTGCTGACAGAAACTGGTGGTAGCCTAAAGGTCAAAAGATCAGTAATCATGAGCGGAAATAAGGGAGATTCATTCCAAACTTCCTTTATCACTGTTTTAATCCGCGACCATGTCGCAACTTGTGGAATGGAAGAACATTTCACTTGTTTGCGACAAATTTCGAGATTCAGACATTGCTAATTTTTTTCTTAAGAGAAATGAAAGGACAGCCACTGATAGTTTTCTTTGGTTTTGTACTGCACTCCAACATGTTGCCGAGCCCGTATCGTATCGGTACACGGGTCGATGCCGTCTGTCCAGACACTGTGAGGACGTAATGGCATCTAAGTGGAGGAAGACACAGAAGGGGGAAGTAGTATGTCATTTTCTAAAACTGCTTCACAGAGGACGGTCGCACTGTAGTTCCTCCTTTAAATCGTCAAAATGACATATGGTGAAATAAGTCACCATGGGACAGAAAAACAAATAACACCACTCAACAGAGGTAAGGAATACTAATAAGATTCTACATAGAATATACGAAAGGGCTGTTGCTTTAAGATGAGCTGTGTACCGTAGATCGCTATACGAGTGAAACGTTGTTACTGATTGGGGGGAAAAAAGCGCAGATCACTTCCATTTTCCAAGAAGTCGCCGAAAAGACGGACGGATATGTAAGAGTATAGCTCCGACGTCGGTCTGTTGTTCGGTTTTCAAAAAATAGCTCTGAGCACTATGGGACTCAACATCTGAGGTCATCAGTCCCCTAGAACTTAGAACTAATTAAACCTAACTAACCTAAGGACATCACACACATCCATGCCCGAGGCAGGATTCTACCCTGCGACTGTAGCGCCTAGAACCGCTTGGCCACCCTGGCCACCCTGGTCGGCTGTTCGGTTTTGGAACGTGTTTTATCCATGCTTATTATGACGTTTGTGGAGTCAAATTTCTGTAGGAATCAACCGAGATTCGGGAAGGCGTTCCACACAGTTCCGCACTGCCGCCTAAATCAACAAAATAAGAGCGTACGGACTGTCATACCAGCTGTATGACGTGATTCAAGAGTTTCTACCAAACAGAACCCAGCATTACATTCCCAACGGAGAGAGAACTTAAGACGTAAAAGTAATTTCGGACATACCTCAAAGGAGTGGTATGGGACTGTTACTTTCCGCAATACATGTAAATGACCTAGTGGATAACTTTGGAAGTTCCTTGAGACTTCACGCACATGAAGTGAAGCGAGAATATTCCACGACGTCCCACCACAAATACAGAATTTTCTCAACCGTAATTGGTTGGAAAAAATGTTGCATCACTTACTGGATGCACCTCTACTTCTCCATCTGTCACCGAGCGAGGTGGCGCAGTGGTTAAACACTGGACTCGCATTCGGAAGAACGACGGTTCAATCCCGCGTCCGGCCATCCTGATTTAGGCTTTCCGTGATTTCCCTAAATCGTTCCAGGCAAATGCCGGGATGGTTCCTTTCAAAGGGCACGGCCGACTTCCTTCCCCTTCCTTCCCTAATCCGATGAGACCGATGACCTCGCTGTCTGGTCTCCTTACCCAAAACAACCCAACCCTCTCCATCTGTCTCGTTTTTATTTGATTGCTGCTTGTATATATCTATGGAAGTAAACATTTTCTTGCTCACTGCTTCACAGCGTTCTTACTTCCAGCGAACAATTCGCAACTGGTACGAAAAAGGGGAAGTAACAGTGGTGCACAATATTCTCTGCCACAGACCGTCCGTTAGCTTGCGTGGTATAGATGTAAGTATAAGAAATTACGCTGATGTCAAATTGCAAATTGGCTTTCTAGTACACCATGCGGATAAGTCCCGAAAATTGTCGAATTTCGAGCTCTGGCGTACTGGAAATAGCAGTTCATCATATATTTAAATATTTTTAGGGGTAAATAGTTGAGTTTCTAGTTTCCGGTGCCATACCTCCAACTAAGATATCAATCTTAAACACCCAGTCTTCACGTCGCGGGTACGAAAAGGCTCCTACACTTTCCTTTTGCGACTGTTTTGCCACAGTGGTTTGAAGAGGTGTATAATCCAGAGCCACCCTCCCCCCAATAAACCATGTACCATGCCGTTGGTGAAGTGGTTTGTGTGCCTTAGCGATAGAGAGAGCGCACGGTAAGTGCTACCACATCGGAGGGGTATCTATTGAGAGACCAGACAAGCATGTGGTTCCTAAAGAGGGGCAACAATCTGGATGATTGACTGATCTGGCCTTGTAACATCAGCCACAACCCCCTTGCTGTGTTGGTACTGGAACGGCTGAAAGCAAGGGGGAACTACAGGCGTAATTTTTCCCGACGGCAGGCAGCTCCATTGTATAGTTAAATGACGATGGTATCCTCATAGGTAAAATATTCCGAAAATAAGTCCCTCCTCCCCATTCGGATTTCCTGGCGGGGACTACTCAGGAGGATGTTATCAGGAAAAACAAAACTGGCATTCTACGGATACGTTTGAGGTTATAGCGGGTAATTAGTGAAGTTTGGTAATAGGAGGAACAAGACTTCTGATCAGGTGTATACAAAGTTATAAACACAGTCAAATAGGGGTAGTGCAAGAGTGGATTTAATAATGAATAGGAAAATAGGAATGTGGGTGGCCTAATATGAACAGCACAGCAATGACATTATCATTGCCAAGACAGACACGACGCCCTCGCCTGCCACAGTAGTAACAGTTGACATGCCAGCTAGCTCCACAGATGGAGATGGAAGAAATGTATGATGCGATAAAAGAAATTATTCTCATAACTATGAGTCGAAAATTTGTAATGGGGCACTAGAATTCGACAGTAGGAAAAGCAACAGCAGGAAAAACGTTAGATGAATATGGACTGAGGGAAAGAAATGAGAAATAGCTGCCTGGTAGAATTTCGCACAGAGCATAATTTATTCACGAGAATACCTAGTTTAAGAATCATAAAAGGTTGTATACGTGGAAGACACTGCAATGTGTCAGACTGATTATATAATGTTTAGACAGATTTAGGAACCAAATTTTAAATTCGTAAGACTCTTTCAGGGGCAGATGTGGATCCTGACCACTATTTGTTGGCTATGAACTGTACATTAAAACCGAAGAAATTGAAAAAACGGTAGAAAACTACGGAGATGGGACCTGGGTAAGTTGAAAGAACCTGAAATAGTTCAGAGTTTCAGACTGAGCATTAGGCAAAGGTTGACTGGACCAGGGGAAAGAACACAGTAAAAGACAAGACCTTGAAGAGATGAAATCGTGGAGACAGCAGAGGATCAAAGACGAGGCCTAGTAGAAATCCTTGGATAAAACAAGTGATACCGAATTTAATTGATGAGAGGAGAAAATTTAAAAATGCTGCAAATAAATCAGGTGACAGGGAATACAAACGTATAAAAAATGCGACTGGCAAGAACTGCAAAATTGCTTAGCAGGGATTAGCCAGAGGACAAATCTAACGATTTAGAAGCATTTTTCATTAGGGGAAAGATATATACCGCCTACAGGAAAATTAAAGAGGCCATTAGGGAAAAGGAAGCAGCTGTAAGACTACCAAGAACTCAGGTGGCAAACCAGTCCTAAGCAAAGGAGGAAAAGATGAAAGGTGTAAGGAGGATATAGAGGATCTATACAAGCGAGATGAACTCCAAGGCAATATTATAGAAAGCGAAGTGGACGTAGATGATTAGACAGGAGACATAACACTGCGAGAAGAATTTCACAAAGCTCTGAAAGATCTAAGTCAATGCAAAGCACCGGGAGTAGACGATATTCCATCAGAACTACTGATAGCCTTCGGAGAGCCAGCCTTGGTAAAACTCTTCGATCTGGTGTGCAAGATGTAAGAGACAGATGAAATGTCCTCAGACTTCAAGAAGAACGTAACAACTCCAATTCCAAAGAAAGTAGTTGCTACAACGTGTGAAAATTACCGAACTGTCAGTTAATGTCATGATTGCAAAATACTAATACGAACCCCCTTACAAAAGGATAAATTGGTTGAAGCCGACCTCGGGAAAGATCAATTTGGATTCCGAAGAAATGCAGGAAAACGCGAGGCAATACTTGACCCTACGACTTATCTTGGAAGTTAAGAAAAGGAAAACCCACAGTTTTAGCATTTGTAGACTTAGAGAAAGCTTATTGAAGTTCTGAAAGTAGCAGGTATAAAATATAGGGAGTGAAACATTATTTAAAGCTTTTACAGAAATCGGCCAGCAGTTACAGAGTCGAGGGGCTATGCAAGGGAGACAGTGGTTGAGAAGGGAGTGAGACAGGGTTGTAGCCTATCCCCGATGTTATTCAATCTGTATATTGAGCAGGCAGTAAAGGGAAAAAAAGAAAAAAACTTGGAGTAGGAATTAAAATCCATGGAGAAATAAAAACTTCGAAGTTAGCCGATCTTGTAATTCTGTCAGACAGCGAAAGACTTATAAGAGCAGCTGAACGGAATGGCAACATAGGGAAAAAGGATAATGGAATGTAGCTGAATTAAATCAGGTGATGCTAGGGGCGTTAGATTAGAAAATGGCACATTTTCAGTAGTACACGAGTTTTGCTCTTTGAGCAGCAAAGTAACTGATGGCCGAAGTAGGGAGAATATGAAATTTAGACTGGCAATGGAAAAAAAAGCGTTTCTGAAGAAAAGAAGTTTAACATCGGATGTTGATTTAAGTGTTAGGAAGTCTTTTCAGATTTTTTTTTTGTCCAGAGTGTAGCCATGTATGGAAGTGAAACATGGACGATAAACAGTTTAGATAAAGAGAATGGAAGCTTTCGAAATCTAGTACTAAAGAAGATTGCTGAAGATCAAATGGGTTAATCACGTAACTAATGAGGGAGCACCGAGTAGAACTGGACAGCTTGACTTGCAGTGCACTACTACCTAGATTCTAATAAAGGTCCTTTTGGACATCCGTGATGGTCATCTATGAAGAGATTTTTTTGTGTGTTTATATATACATTGATAGCAGCAACAGTTATTGACAATTGCTGTTACTAATAAATGTGTGCAAAAGAGCAAATACCCATGCGATATACAAGTTTGAGTGTAAGGAATGTAAACATACAGCCTTATACAGATGTCGTGTGACGATTCCAGCCTTATGTCAGCGACATGGGCAGTACGCTGTACGTACTTGATAATTACGGCGAAAACACACGCGATTTGCTACCTGAGCAGCAGACCGTGACGATGGCCAAATGAGAGGCTATTAAACACACTGACAATTGGAATAAAAGCGTTTGTAAAAAAGATAAATTTATCAACATTAAGTATTCAGAAGTTATCATAGCACTCGGGGAGTGTATGTAGCCTTACGTGAAAGTAAAACGTAGATGATAAACAGCACCGCCAATAAGAGAAGAGAAGCTTTTGAAATGTGGTGTTAGAAAAGAATGCTGAAGATTAGATTAGTTGAGTAACTAATGAGGTAGTAAAAAATAGAATCTGGGGGGAAAACAAATTCGTGGCACAGCTTGTCTAACCATAGAGACCGGTTTTTGCAGTCTGGCGTTAGTGGTGGTGTGTGAGCGGCGCAGTGAGTCGGGGAGATGGGTAAAAATTGTACTGGATGGCTGCGAGATGAAAACACTATGCAGGTTCAAGTGAAAGTAAATTGCGGTAGTTATTCGCAAGTGAGGATACTTGTTCAGGATAGAGCAACCTAGAGAGCTGCATCGAACCAGCCTGCGGACTGAAGCCAACAACATCCGGGTGCATACTACAAATTCCTTAGCGGCATTGGATTGCGGGGAAAAACGTGAGCCGGCCGCGGTGGCCATGCGGTTCTAGGCGCTGTAGTCCGAAACTGCGCGACTGCTCCGGTCGCAGGTTCGAATCCTGCCTCGGGCATGGATGTGTGTGATGTCCTTAGGTTAGTTAGGTTTAAGTAGTTCTAAGTTCTAGGAGACTGATGACCTCAGATGTTAAGTCGCATAGTGCTCAGAGCCATTTGAACCATTTTGAAAAACGTGAACAGACTTGCGTGCACACTATTTCCCTAGCGTGCCACGTATATACGACTCGCTCAGTGTTTAACAGAAAACTGAAACTCGATAACGGTGAACAACTCAATAGTATAGTACATAACTTCTAATGATGCGCTGCATAATATCTGAAAAATCATCTATTTGAGTTTTTTTTGTATATTCAAATTTGATCTGAAATGGGGAAGGTTGTCTTCAATATCACAGTGATAACCTCGGCGTGGCCGCAATTTAAGTCACGTAACATTATCGTTGCTCAGACTCGAAAACTTGCTCGAACTGCAGCAGTAAGAGACTGGATCATCTGGTAACGAACTGGTATTCTTAAAATTCTTGTCGACGCCATCCTCATCGCGTTATCGATAAAGTTAACAGAATGACGTTTGGGTCTCGATTAAACTCATCTATTGGGAAAGATAAATGAGCGTACGACACTGAATACTGCTAATCTGGTGTAAAATATTTACACCCGCAGTATTTGTCTTGTCAATGAATCATTCACACTTTTGATGCTGATATCAACTAAGGTATTGAGTTCGGTAGCAGATGAGGAAGTTGTTAATTCAAGCAGATAGACATATTTCAGAATTTAAAGAAAAATAAAATAGCAAATTTTAGAAACTGATAACCCCAGTATTTCGAATAGCTGTGTTTCTACATTTCATGACACATTATGACGATCTTCATGAATCATGTACAGTATTAATTTTCAATTAATAAATCTTTTTGTAAACAAAGATACACTAAAGGAGGTCACCCGTAATAGTGACTGAAACGTGGGTAGTTTCGCATGTTGACAATTCAGTCAAACCCAGAAAAATGACTGTGACAAAGGCTGCGGAAGCCCACGTGTAGTATTAATTTTATTAGCACTGAACCAGAATTTTGTCTTTATACACGGAAGCAAACAATCTATCGCCTTTCTGCGGAAACTTAAAATGGTTCAGATGGCTCTGAGCACTATGGGACTTAACTTCTGAGGTAATCAGTCCCCTAGAACTTAGAACTACTTAAACCTAACCAACCTAAGGACATCACACACAGCCACGCCCCAGGCAGGATTTGAACCTGCGACCGTCGCAGCAGAGCGGTTCCGGACTGAAACGCCTGGAACCGCTCGGCCACAGCGGCCGGCGCGGAAACTTAATTGAACTTTGTAGCCCTGTCTTGCTACGATACGTTTTACTTTCATTTAGTAAAATATGTTACTCCTCACACAAAATAAATCCAATATTCTGTTGTCTTCAGTCTAAGGATTGGTTACATGCAGCTGTCCACCATAGTCTCTCCTATGCAAGCTTCATCATCTGTGCGTAACTGTTTCAGCCTACATCCATCTGAAACTGGTTACTAGTCATCCTCGGTCTCCCTCTAGAATTGTTGTCCGCCACACTCTTCTCTCCATTACAAAGTTTCTTAGGATGTGACCTATCAACTTATCCTTTGTTTGAGTGAAGGTGTCTGTTTTTCCCCTCAAATTGGGTTAGTACCCTCCCGATTTAACCATGAAATTTGCCCATGTAATATTCTGCATTCATGCATAGCACCGCATTTCAAAAGCTTCTTTACTTCTGTGTGCGCTCTCTATCGACAGTTTCATTTCCATACAAGGCTGCAAACCACACACATACTTCCAAATAATGCTAAAAATTAATAAAAATTAGATATAAATTTGTTTTTCAGAAGAGCTTTAGTTGCTAATAAAAGTCGTCTACCTTTTAGTTACTCATTTCCAGATCTGGTTAAGCTGCTCCTTTTAGGGGAAAATCACCACCTTGATGGGATGTGATGTACACATTTAGCTGTTCAAAAATCAGTATGTCTTCGGAACAGAAACAGGGTGACTAGCATGGCCAGATACCATTACATGGCTTCAAGTGTTGGTCTTCAAGGGTGAGGAGTGTTCATTAGAAAGTAACATTAGTAACAAAGCTGTTTTATTGTACATTACATCTAATTCATTCCAGCAACCCCACGCTGGACCTGTCTCACCTTCTGGCAAAAAGTTTTTCGTTAGCGGTGACCAGGTATAGATGTGGTAGGGTTACCCCAGTTATTAGACGTTGGTTGGTAGATTTGGGGAAGGGGGCCAAACAGCGAGATCATTGGTCCCATCGAATTAGGGAAGGCTGAGATGGAAGTCGACTGTGACCTTTCAAAGGAACCTTCCCGGCATTTGCCTGGAGCCACCAGGGAAATCACGGAAAACCTAAGTCAGGGTGGCCGGAAGCGTTAGACATCACGAAGGTGATTGTGCGGGAAGTAATACCATTCTGCATGTACGATAGCACCGTTTGAGTTGCAGAGGTAAAAAAAAAAATAATAATTTTACTCTGACGACGCAGAAAAACTGACCTCTACTGCTATTTTATTGCCGTATTCACAAAATTGTAAAACACCATATTTCTTACAGTCCACTGTTATTGTTGTTGTGGTCTTCAGTCCAGAGACTGGTTTGATGCAGCTCCCCATGCTACTCTATCCTGTGCAAGCTTCATCATCTCCCAGTACCTACTGCAACCTACATCCTTCTGAATCTGCTTAGTGTATTCATCTCTTGGTCTCCCTCTACGATTTTTACCCTCCATGCTGCCCTCCAGTATTAAATTGGTGATCCCTTGATGCCTCAGAACATGTCCTACCTAACGATCTCTTGTTCTAGTCAAGTTGTGCCACAAATTTCTCTTCTCCCCGATTCGGTTCAATACCTTCTCATTAGTTATGTGATCTACCCATCTAATCTTCAGCATTCTTCTGTAGCACCACATTTCGAAAGCTTCTATTCTCTTCTTGTCCAAACTACTTATCGTCCATGTTTCACTTCCATACATGGCTACACTCCATACAAATACTTACAGAAACGACTTCCTGAAACTTAAATCTATACTCGATGTTAACAAATTTCTCTTCTTCAGAAACGCTTTCCTTGCCACTGCCAGTCTACATTTTATATCCTCTCTACTTCGACCATCGTGAGTTATTTTTCTCCCCAAGTACCAAAACTCTTACTACTTTAAGTGTCTCATTTCCTAATCTAATTCCCGCAGCATCACCCGATTTAATTCGACTACAATCCATTATTCTCGTTTTGCGTTTGTTGATCATCTTATATCCTCCTTTCAAGACACTGTCCATTACGTTCAACTGCTCTCCAAAGTCCTTTGCTGTCTCTGACAGTATTACAATGTCATCGGCGAACCTCAAAGTTTTAATTTCTCCTCCATGGATTTTAAGTCCTACTCCGAATTTGTCTTCTGTTTCCTTTACTGCTTGCTCGATATACAGATTGAATAACATCGAGGATAGACTACAACCCTGTCTCACTCTCTTCCCAACCACTCCTTCCCTTTCTTGCCCCTCGACTCTTGTAACTGCCATCTAGCTTCTGTACAAATTGTAAATAGCCTTTCGCTCCCTGTATTTTACCCCTGCCACCTTCAGAATTTGAAAGAGAGTATTCCAGTCAACATTGTCAAAAGCATTTCTCTAAATCTACAAATGCTAGAAACGTAGGTTTTCCTTTCCTTAATCTTTCTTCTAAGATAAGTCGTAGGATCAGTATTGCCTCACGTATTCCAACATTTCTTCGGAATCCAAACTGGTCTTCCCTGAGGTCGGCTTCTACCAGTTTTTCCATTCGTCTGTAAAGAATTCGTGTTAGTATTTTGCAGCGGTGGCTTATTAATCTGATAGTTCGGTAATTTTCACATCTGTCAACACCTGCTTTCTTTGGGATTGGAATTATCATATTCTTCTTGAAGTCTGAGGGCATTTCGCCTGTTTCATACATCTTGCTCACCAGATGGTAGAGTTTTGGCAGGACTGGCTCTCCCAAGGCTATCAGTAGTTCTAATGGAATGTTGTCTACTCCCGGGGCCTTGTTTCGACTTAGGTCTTTCAGTGCTCTGTCAAACTCTTCACGCAGTATCATATCTCCCATATCTTCTTCTATCTCCTCTTCCGTTTCCTCAAGAAAATCGCCCTTGTATAGGCCCTCTATGTACTCCTTCCACCTTTCTGCTTTCCCTTCTTTGCTTAGAACTGGGTTTCCATCTGAGCTCTTGATATTGATGCAAGTGGTTCTTTCTTCTCCGAAGATTTCTATAATTTTCCTGTAGGCAGTAACTATCTTACCCCTAGTGATGCATGCTTCTACATCCTTACATTTGTCCTCTAGCCAACTCTGCCTTGCCGTTATTGGCTGTTGTTATTATTAGACTGTATTACACCCTTACACAAATTTGCAGTCTACTGAGAATTAAACGACTGTGCAAAATACTATACTAAAGCGGAAAGGATTAGACTCTGCACCATTGCCGAGCAGGTTTAACACGGGTGGCGTGCGAACAATTGTAAATCGCACGGGGCATAGTCTTTCTGGGTCGTTGCTTGGCATAGATCTCGCAGCCCTTGAGGCCTTACCGTAGACGGCGCATGTAAAATGAATGCAAAGCTGATAGTCAGAAAGAGCTCGCAGAAGTGGGCCAGTCGATACCGAAAGCCACAACGGACACGGCGGTATATCGAACTCGGACATCACTCGCTCCCACGTCCCTTGCTAATTCTGTGTTACCGCTGTGAATTTCAAATTTTTGCTGTTGTGGTTTCACGCATGACCACTTATTAGCTTAGCTTCATCCCGGACCTCCCTGTATAAGTAAAATAGAGACGGAAAACAATGTACTCAAGATAGGCAAAGCGTCCCAGGTAATAAATTGTTGAAGCTCTCGAAACTTATGTTTTCATAAAATCTTAACAAAAGAGAGAGAGAGCGAGTTGTTGTATGACCAATACAGTGATAGCTTTATCTACCAGAAAATTGAGGACACAAAGTTTTTTTAATGAGTTTAAGTACTTTCATCGGCATAAACAGCGCATCTTACTGTGTTCAGTATCAAAAACCGTTGTCTGTTAAGACATACTTTCTTCGCTGAAGTTCTCTGAAAAGTGAGTGCCTCGTTGCAAAGGAGCACATCCTCCATAACAACAAACACTACATGACGAACTGATTCGTTCATTTAAATTTTAGAGCAGGTCGCGACAAGTTTCCGCTGCAGACTTAGTTTTCTAGTGAGCTCTTTGGTAACGTGAAAGTACTTAATTTACGTCAAATAATGTTGACATGTTTAAACAGAAAATTCATTAGTTTATTATAATTTTAATCACATACACCTGCATTTACCGAGTGATGAAAGTTATTTTTGATCTTCATTTTCCACTATGTGCATAGCCCAATCCTCGCCAATATAATTTCAATGTGCAGCTACATATAACTTTTGTAAGTTTCCGTGTATATGAAAGCACCCTTTAACTGTAACCAGTGAAGATTTTGTCATATTGGGTTCTAAATTTGTTTGAATTCACACTCTTTCAAGATATGAACACAGTATCCCGTATCGTTATGGGTACCGAATGAAAGAAAACAACCAAATCTTTCTTAAAAACAGGGAAAAATGTCTCTCTTAAAAAATGGTTGCGGAAAGAAATCATCTGCTCTCATACCTTAGGATGAATAATGAATAAATGTTAGTTTAGAAACAGCTGGTAAATTTAGTAGCTTTGAAGTGTGTTAAGTTTACTGTATGTAGTGTGACGGGCATAGTAACTTAAGATGTTCTGTGTCACGGCTCAGAGGCTGAAATGTTAACAGGGTGGGCGTTGCCCCTCTGCCTAGCCACAGCTTCCACTTGGAACGGCAACGCAACAAACCTACACTATTGCCGACAGTGGACTATTATTAAGGCGACACTGCAAATGACGTCTGTGCTGGATTTCGTATCTTATCGGTAGTCTAACTCTTACCAAGAGTTTAAGACTGCGTGATCTATCGGCGGATAATTCGTGCAGGTCCCAGTAGAGTTGTAGTTGCAAGATCGATATTTTATTAGTGCCAATGGTTTTAGAGCGTCCACTAAGACACTTTAGTACTGGTCTCGATGAGCCAAAAACCACAGGAACCACTGACAAGTTTTTGAAGTCGTTTCTAGTCGATTCTGCGATCACCTGGAATGGTAATGTCAATGATCGACACTTACTACTTCATCGCAGTTGTCATGTCTGGAGTACTGTTTTAGCATTCAATCTGTCCGAAGCCGCACAGTAATTTGCCACGTTTGTTTTGACAACGTTTTTTTCTGGCTTGTGGTCCGGTCAGTTCCTTGCCTCCGGCAAATCGTAATTTTCACAACACGTTAAACCGTATCAATCTTGTTATATCGTTGTGCCTCCGCTTATAACCAGTCTGAGCGATCATTTTGCAACAGCTAAAGAGATGGTCAGTTGCTTCGTCAGCTGCTTTGCACAGACCGCACTTTGAGTATTCTGCTGATTTCTCAATTCTATAATCGTTATCATTTCATTTTTTTTTAGTTTGGTTACATTGGGGCCTTCGAGCCTTCTTACATCAAACCAGCGGTGATTCATAACAAAACGTATTGGAAAACGTCAACTTCTGTGCATACTTGCGGTACAGAAATAAATCTGAGAATTCGTGAGGATACCTAGAACTGCTAAAATAGTAGTGGTAATTTTTTGCACTTTTGATGCAGTGATTCTTACCTTCAGAAATGGTAGAAATAATGACAGAGGAGAAGACAGAAATTAAAGGAACTTAAAAAAAGAGCAGATTGTTTCAATAGACAGCTATACACACGGTGGGGAGTTGACTAGAGTGAGCTGCAGACAGTTTTATGGAGAAGAAAATTAACGGTCCATCTTCTGCCACAATAGCTATCTTTTGAATTGGGGGAAGACTACAATTTTTCGTATACTTGCAGCAAGGTTGTTCCAAAGTGGGATTCCCAACACTGAAAGTGATTTGACGAGACTGCTGTGTTATGTTGTTGTATGAATGGAATTTTGCTATGTTAATGGAAATTCGTGATACGCTGTTCAGATAATGGAGCTGAAGATAAAGTGCGATGACTGAGCGTACGGTGGAGCGCAGGGTATTACACTATATGTGCTTAAGTACATGTTCTTAGGCAGGAGAGTTGTTATCGAAAAACGAACGTCACAAATGTATCATACACAAGTGTTAGTTTCGTATTTTATTTACCGGTTACGCCTTTGATGTATTAAACACATAAAGCATCGTAACACTGATCTGAAAAACCTGTGGGTCACAGCAGAAACCAAAAATTCTGAAAGTGAACCACTGAAAACAGTGCACAGGATAATTTTTTGATCATGGCAGTCTCCGACACGACAATTATCGTGTTCAAAAAAGTGCTTTCGAATGTTACTGAATTGGGAAAATGCTATCCTGACGTTCGAGGGTTATTTCTACCTGCCATTATTCACTGGTGCTAACTGATTTTCAAATCGTGCACAATTCTCTGCAGTAACTAAGGAACATGAGACTAGGAAAGTGACTGGGCTGAAGCTACAGCTGATGAATAGGGTTTTGCATGTAGTGCTGCACAACGCTTGCCGCGTATGCTGACAGTTGTGCACGCCCTTAGTAAGCACGGCCTGACAATGGAATCAGCTGGACGGAAAATGTCAAATCTGACACACAAACGCGACTGGTGGCAGATCGTGACATGTTGAATTTCCAAGTAATTTTACTCATTTTGAACTGACTTTGTATCAGGCGTTTACCATCGCACCAACAGTATTCGACTGAAGACAAAATTGCTTTTGCCTTTTCTGTATAGTACAAACAATTCTTAATATCTACTTCTGCTCATTTTGATAGCAGTTTTCTGCTAAAATAACCGGAGTCAAAGGGAATAAAGCCTCGCGTTTGAGTATGTGAAAACTGTCGACTTCCACAGATGCTCCAGGAGAAGGTAACAGATTACTAACTAGCCAATGCTTACATAAGACAGGTCTAAAGGGCTCTTTATGCCTTTGAGATCAACACCAGCCGTAAATTCATTGGATAAGATATGTTGATATCCATTAATGTACTTCATATCAGTTTCCCATATGTGGAGACAACGAATGTCTCGAAGGTCAGACCCTCCAAGTTTCCTAATCGTCGCCATAGCAAAGCTCCTTGAAAGATAACCAGTTGTGGCTGAAACAAGGGCAGTTTTATCTTAAAAGCAATGGCGTGTAGTTTTAAAGCTCTACTGCTACTTCGGAAGAGCTTATTACTTTATTGCGTAACAGAACAATAATGCTTAACATTTTTCACGTAACAGTAAGAATTATGTAATATCTCACTGTTTGATATCGTTCACAAGTGTCTCTTTAAAAGGAAGTACTATCCTTGGAGTAATTACGTTAAAAGATCTTATTTTGTCAAAACTTATCTCCAGCTCTGCTTCACTTACAGCGGCTATAGATGAACCTCCTAAATCTTGAATGGACTATTTATCATTACTGGGTACAAGTTGCAAGTCCTTCCATTCTTAGGACTGATTCATGGCTCCATGACGAATGAGAACGTATTGTAACGAAACTGCTGAAGACTGCGAAACGTTGGTAAATCTGGTGCCGATAAAATATTTCGCGAGATTTATTCATACAGATCATATGGCATCGTAGTACAGTACATAGCAGTGCTTATTTTTGTAATTAAAAAGCTAGGAGGGAAATATAGGTGAATACAATCTTCTGCAGTCAGAGATTTCTTACAATAACACAAATGGAAAATCTGATATCCATCTGAACTCTCAGACGCACCAAATATAGGGATAAAATTTTTTAAAGATCTGGTATCAGCGAGTTCGGACATCAAAGTTGATCGGTTAATAACAGTGAATAGTGAGTTGGATTCAAAGTAATGCTACATTCCGGGGATTTCGACCATTTCAGAGAGAGTGCGTGCGGTACTGGTCGTTTATTTGGCTATATTCGTTCATAATGTGCGTAGTAAAAGCCAGACACGGTGCAACTCCTTGGTGATAATCTGGAATCGCTTTTGTCGTTATTGTGCACAAGACCTTGAACGCTAGAGTTTGATTTTTCCTCGGCTCTGGTCATAACTTTTTCTTCTTCGAAGTCAGTGACTCACATAAGTGTAGATTTCACAAGACCTGTTAGAGAGGAGGACGGGGTTGGTTCTCACTGAATACGATCCAAGAAAATGTAAACAGTGTTGCACTCTAGATTAAAAATCATTGTCCTGCACTAACATATAGCACAGGCCAACTAAAATTTTTTCAAAAACTTTTTTGCTTCGATGGCTTATCTTTATCGACTTTTGAGCTGAATCCAAATATAGTCTTTTTGTCACCAACAGTTTTCGAGCAATATGCTTTTTATCATATAGTATAAAAATCCTATGCTGTACGGTAAACGAAGAAATTAATGAAACGCTTTATTAAAACATAAGCATGGTTTGTATTTACAGTAAGCTACTTCAAACAATATAATGTTTTAATAGGGGTTTCACTTTCAGTTGGATTTGTTTTGTATTTTCTTTCTATTTTTTTCTTTTAAGCTTTTTTTAAGCTTCTTGTGTAGCTTTTTCCACGATGAGTCGCTTGTTGAAATTCGCGGTGAAATGACCAACAGTAAGCCCCATCATGTTGGTGTTCCAGCGGCCTTGGTAGCGTTTTTCCATCACTTTAATGTCATGGTGAAAACGCTCTCCTTGCTCCGCACTAACATTTCCCATATTGTCCGGGAAGTAATCAGTGTTACTGTTCAAAAAGTGAACTTTCAGGCTCGTTAAACATCCTAAAGTTTTAAACTACTTTAACATGGTAGTTATAATACCCATATTCTGGGTCTTTTTCATGTCCTAAGAACTTTGTAACGACTTGCTTGAGTGATACCCATGCTTCTTCCTCATTTGAGGTAATTGTGGATTCAAAGTCAACATCAAACATCAATTATATGATGTCAGGTCCGACAAAGATGCTTTCTTTTAGTTCAACTTCGAAAAGGTGTGGAAACTTTTGGCCAAAAGTGTCCACACATACTTGAAACGTGGTCCATCCTTAGGCAAAGCCTTTACAAACTGTTCCATTAGGCCTAATTTTATATGAAGAGGTGCTACGTTTTTTTTTTTTTAATCTACAATGTTTTTGCGTAGAATGTTCTTCTCACCAGGTTTTAAAGACTCCCTCACAGTCCAGTTCTTTCTGCACCAGTGTTGATCCCTAGCACTACTGTCCCATTCACACAACAAACATGGAAATTTGGTAAAGCCACTTTGCTGACAAGGATCATGCATATTACTTTTAGATCGCCACATATCATCCAACCATGAGCAGAATAGCCTATTTTATTCAGCACTGTTTCTAGGTTTAAAAAAAAATAGCTTTCTTTCATATGTACAGAATGTCCAACAGGTATAAATGAATACATGTTACCATTGTGTAATAAAACAGCCTTTAGTTTTGGATGAATCAATTAAGTCTCCAGTCTTCCTTTTTGTATTCAATACAAAACTCATTCATCAGACCGGGAATGTCTGAGCACTACACTAAATCCCTTCTTGTTGAAAAAAACTTGGAAAATTGTTGGTGTCTCCCTTTCTATACATGTATATGCTGGTTCCAGCTGTCAGTAAGTTCTTCTCTTTTAATCTAGAGCGAACAAATTGATTTTTCTTCCGTTAAGCCCAGATCCCTAACCAAGTCGTTAAGCTCGGTCTGAGTAAACAATTTGGGCTCTAGACTATCTGTATTACAATGGAATTCATCATCTGGCTCATGTACATCAGATTGTACATCAGAAAATACTTCGGTTGGAATAGAACGTAAACCATCTGGTGGTCCAGAAACCAGCAAATCTACACCATGCCTCACTGGTCGGATGGCGAACGGAAGGTTAGGGTAGCTTGTTACCTTCTTGTTTTTCGATTTATGCCCAGTAATATTAACGCTGCAAAAGTAGCAATCATCGGAATGATTTCTTGGCTGCCTTTGTATCATAGGAACAGCTAATCTAAAAGTTTCTTCTCCTTTTTGGATCGTTTTGTCAGACCTTAAGCACAAACAACAGACCTTATGCGGCGCCCAAGATTTATCTTGATCACCAAGCTTAGATCCGAAGTATGATAGATAACCTTTTCACAAAGTCTGTAATGTTTCTTTGATGTTTTTAATCACAAATTAACCACAAATATAACAAGACTGTCAGCAGAGTTTTTACAACCACGATTAGACATTGTACTGAACACATGTAGAGGAAACGGGAAAGTGAAGTTAGGTTGACAGTAAACAAAACACCATCTGTTAAGACAAAAATAGTCTTTTCTTGGCATCAAATGTTTTTCAGCAGTGCTACCAACGTCATCTACATTCATTACATTTCCTTTTTAAATTATTTTAACTATACACAAGGTATTAAATTCTGTAAAAACTCGCTTAATTTAATAAATTCAACTGTAAAATGTGAAGAAATGGTGGGTGATTCAGTTTTTGAAGTATCATATTTGGATTTCCCACCCTAAAAACATAAGGTATTTTCAGCAAAAATGTTTTTTTTCGTCGTTGGCTTGTGTAGTCTGAATGTGAACAGTGCGGTTTTTCAAGTACATAATATAAATGTGATGTATTCCCCAATATGTAGGCATACCTGCATAGATGCAGAGATTTTGAGACCGCTGTCGGAAGTCGCTTCGTCGTAGACTCTAGAAGTTTTCATATCTTTGCAGATAAGTGATACTTTTTCTTGGAATTGATGATAAACGATATTTTAATACTAGTATCTTCCGTAAATAAGCTTCCTTCCTAGATGTCATTGTGGCCGGCCGTCTATTCTGTGCATGATTAAGACGGCAGCTAAATGCGCGCACTACATGGAAGTTCGAAACTGTAATCGTCGATATGTTAACCTTCCTAAAAGTGTAACTGTGTACAAAATTAGATAATTATAACTTAAAGACAGCGTATTTGTCAAAGCTGGTGAGATGCACTCTTCCTAGCTATGCATCATATAAGGGGCAGTCAAATGAAAACAGAACACCCGCCACAACGGGACCACGGAATGGGCCCATTCAAAAGTAATCACCAAATGCGTTAAGACAGTTGTCTCACAAGGAGACGAGACGAGACGATCAATTTCTGCTTCGAAGAACGCGGTCGGCCGCTGACGGATCCACAACAGCACCTACTGTACGACTGACTAATTGACTGGTACTCACTATAAAATGACAATCGCAGTCGCATGAAGTGCAAGGTGTGTTCAGTTGTCTCATAATATGTAAATTTCTCGCCAAGTTGTATAAAACGTATTTGTAGCAGCCCGCTGTTCGTACCAGCCATTTCTTTATAATTGTTGGGCGGCAGACCGTTGAATGTTACCAGATAAAGACCAATTTTATAGGATACACGAAGGGAAGACTGCTAATGTGGCAGCATATTAATTAGAACAAACAAATCTGTTATCTGTTTGTACATTTAAATAAAGAGATAATAGCCGAGCGGTCTGGGGCGCTGTAGTCGTGGACTGTGCGGCTGATCCCGGCGGAGGTTAGTCCTCCCTCGGGCATCGGTGTGTATGTTTGTCCTTAGGATAATTTAGGTTAAGTAGTGTGTTACCTTAGGGACTGATGACCTTAGGAGTTAAGTACCATAAGATTTCACCCACATTTGAACATTTTGAAGAGATAATCTTGTTACTCAGTACATCACAGGTGGAGCAGAAATAGCCCATTATTTCATGCGTGGTTCCTGAAAATAATTAGGTGTCGTCTTCACAAATGTTCATTGAGTAGCTGAGTGAGGTGTCGGCTGTGCAGGCGGACAGCCTTCATTGCCCGTCTCACTGGAGTCCTCTCAGGGACTGACGTTACGTCTTCTGCGTGTCACGCGGTAGCAGATTGTCGGTTGTTTCGGTGTCTTGCTGCGGGCGTGGCCAAAAATATCGGGTGTCAGTATAAATTTGAAAACTAAATAAACCACGGAATAAAGTAGATAGAGGGGTAAAAATTGACACTCATGCTAGGAATGACATGGGATTTTATTAGAACAAAAAAAGAATTGCTAGACGCGTGAAAGATCTCTTGCGCGCGTCGTTTGGTGAAGATCGTGTGCTCAGCCGCCACTTTCGTCATGCTTGGCCTCCCAGGTCCCCAGACCTCAGTCCGTGCGATTATTGGCGTTGGGGTTACCTGAAGTCGCAAGTGTATCGCGATCGACCGACATCTCTAGGGATGCTCAGAGACAACATCCGACGCCAATGCTTCACCATAACTCCGGACATGCTTTACAGTGCTGTTCACAACATTATCCGACTACAGCTATTGTTGAGGAATATGGTGGACATATGGCGCATTTCCTGTAAAGAACATCATCTTTGCTTTGCGTTACTTTGTTATGCTAATTATTGCTTTTCTGACCAGATGAAGCGCCATCTGTCGGACATTTTTTGAACGTTTGTATTTTTTTGGTTCTAATAAAACCCCATGTCATTTCAAGCCTGTGTGTCGATTTGTACCTCTCTATCTACATTATTCCGTGATTAATTCAGTTTTCAAATTTATGCTGACTTTTTGATCACCCGGTACGTGGCAGTTTAGCTGTGAGAGATCAGACATCTCTTTGTATGTGAAAACCATTACAGTTGTTCATTCTTCCCGCCTTTGTATCTCCTCGGACACCAACTTTCGTCAATTTTTGTCATTATTGGCTGCATAAGCTTCTTACTTCCTACCAATATGAATGAAACTTTGCCCCCCCCCCCCCCCCCCTCTGAGTTAGACTTTACATGTCCAGCCGAAAGAAAAATTAAAAATCTTGTGGCGTTGCTTGGTTTCCCAGACGTCATATTCACTAACGAAAGAAAGTTTAAATTTCGCACCACTCGCATAAAAATGACGCTAGTAGCGCCACTTTGAGGATGCAGATCAGGTTTGCTTTAAGTGCGCTCTGTAATGGTCGTGAGCGTTAGCTATCTCTGAGATTGGGCGCGGTGAGTTGATGTTACTCGAGAAAGCCTTTAAGGCGACAGATACGTCATTATACAGGGTGTGCGAAAAGTCTTTCCCTGATTACATAAATTGATAACTCAGGCTAGAAGTAAGATACAAATATGAATCTGGTGTCTAATAGTTTACAAACTATCAAAATTTTTTTTCACACATAAGTTAACTTCCACATGAGCACCCTTGGTAGCATGTAGCACATCTAGGCGATATTTAATTTCCGTCCACACATTAGCCAACATCACTGGAGGGATCGATTCAACGACTGTGGTTATCCGTTGCCGCGGGGTTTCAAGATCTGGTACACGTGTTCAGTTGACCTCGTCCTTCACATAACCCCATAAAAAGAAGTCTAATGGGGTTATGTCAGGAGAGCGTGGACGCCAAACCGTTGGCCCATCACGACCAATCCATCGCCGAGGAAAGGTCATATCGAGATAGGCACGGACGTTCAAACCCCAATGAGACTGTGCACCGTCTTGCTGAAACAAGACATCGAGGTGATACTGAAGCAGCTGAGGAACAACATACAGTTGCAATACGTCCAGATACACTGCAGATGTGATGGTAGCCTCAGCGAAGAAGAATGGCCCGATAATTCGGTCGTGCAATAGCGCGCACCAAACATTCACCTTTGGACTGCCTCTGGTGCACTCCATGACCTCGCCAGGGGGTTGTGAACTCCAAATGCGCACATAATGGCGATTCACTACTCCACTGACAAAAAAGGTCGCTTCGTCGGAAAAGGCAATTCGTCTGAGATAACAATCATCGTCCTCAATACGTGATAGCATTTAGACCGCAAAGTCATATCGACGTGTACTGTCATTGGGCAACAATGGAAGTGGAAGTTCACTGATGTGTGAAAAAAGCTTTGATAGTTGGTAAACAATTAGACATCAGTTTCATATTTGTCTCTTACTTCTAGCCTGAGTTATCAATTTATGTAATCAGGGAAAGACTTTTCGGACACCCTGTAGTATCAATATCCCACGGAGTTTGAACGAGGTCGTGTAATAGGGCTACGAGAAGCTGGATGTTCCTTCTGCGATACTGCAGGAAGACTTGGCAGGAATGTGTCGACTGTGCATGACTGCTGGCTACGGTAGCCACGAGAGAGTACGTTCTTCGGCTCCGGACGGCCACGTGACACTAGCGACAGGGAAGGCCATCGTGTTCGGCGTATTGCATCTGCAGCAGCAGTTTGAGCAGCAGTTAACACCACACCACGAACTGTTACAAATCCATTACTTCAAGGACAACTCAGAGCCAGACGCCCAGTAGCGTTCATTCCACTGAGCCAAAAGAGCCTGCGAAATCAGTGATGTCAAGTTGTGGTGTCATGATGAGCAATACGTGTACGGACATGGCCTTTTGGACAAGGGGCTGTGTGTTTTTAAATATTTTAGCGACGACAAAATTTTATATTGCGTTAAGTTTTACCCACTTGACATTTTGTGCATGACGTTCAGTGTAAAATGAACGTTTTACTACACTACTGGCTATTAAAATTGCTACACCACGAAGAGTACGTGCTACAGACGCGAAGTTTAACAGACAGGAAGAAGATGCTGTGATATGCAAATCATTAGCTTTTCAGATCATTCACACAAGGTTGGCGCCGGTGGCGACACCTACAACGTGCTGACATGAAAGTTTCCAGCCGATTTCTCATACACAAAAAGCAGTTGACCGGCGTTGCCTGCTGAAACGTTGTTGTGATGCCTCGTGTAGGGAGGAGAAATGCATACCATCACGTTCCCGACTTTCATAAAGGTCACATTGTAGCCTATCGCGATTGCGGTTTATCGTATCGCGACATTGCTGCTCGCTTTGGTCGAGATCCAATGACTGTTAGCAGGATATGGAATCGGTGGGTTCAGGAGGGTAATACGGAACGCCGTGCTGGATCCCAACGGCCTCGTATCACTAGCAGTTGAGATGACAGGCATCTTACCCGCATGGCTATAACAGATTGTGCAGCCTCGTCTCGATCCCTAAGTCAACAGATGGGGACGTTTGCAAGACAACAACCATCTGCATGAACAGTTCGACGACGTTTGCAGCAGCATGGATTATCAGCTCGGAGACCATGGCTGCGGTTACCCTTGACGCTCCATCGCAGACAGGAGCGCCTGCGATGGTGTACTCAACGACGAACCTGGGTGCACGAATGGCAAAACGTCATTTTTTTCGGAGGAATCCAGGTTGTGTTTACAGCACCATGATGGTCGCATCCGTGTTTGGCGACATCGAGGTGAACGCAAATTGGAAGCGTGTATTCGTCATCGCCATACTGGCGTATCATCCGGCGTTGTGGTATGGGGTGCCATTGGTTACGAGTCTGGGTCACCTCTTGTTCGCATTGACGGCACTTTGACCAGTGGACGTTACATTTCAGATGTGTTACGACCCGTGGCTCTACCCTTCATTCGATCATTGCGAAACCCTAGATTTCAGCAGGATAATGCACGACCTCATGTTGCAGGTCCTGTACGGGTCTTTCTGGATACAGAAAATGTTCGACTGCTGCCCTGGCCAGCACATTCTACAGATCTCCCACCAATTGAAAACCTCTGGCCAATGGTGGCCAAGCAACTGGCTCGTCACAATACGCCAGTCACTACTCTTGATGAACTGTGGTATCGTGTTGAAACTGCATGGGCAGGTGTACCTCTACACGCCATCCAAGCTCTGTTTGACTCAATGCCCAGTCGTATCAAGCCGTTATTACAGCCAGAGTGGTTGTTCTGGGTACTGATTTCTCAGGATCTATGCACCCAAATTGCGTGGAAAAAGTAATCACATGTCAGTTCTAGTATAAATATTTGTCCAATGAATACCCGTTTATCATCTGCATTTCTCCTTGGTGTAGCAATTTTAATGGCCAGTAGTGTACAAAAAAAGTATCTAAGATCTGAGGATGACACCTAAGACTGCTGAATCCGGTTGTCTTGAATAGAAAATATTTCGTATGATATTGGCTTTCGAATAGTTTTTAACAATTAAAAAGATAGCCCTTCAGTACTCCCATAATGAGAAAATTCAGCTAAATTAATTTTTTAGAGTTCAGATTTTTTCGTTAGTATATTTCTCTCCGTGCAGAAGGCTGAGCTTTGCTTTTACCCCAGGGAGCGCAGCACTTGGCATCCCTCAAGGTTTCTTTCCTGGCACCTGCCCTCACTATATAAAACCGGTTGTAACAGGACTGACGAGTAACTCGGCAGATGTTGCGGCTACGCCTGGCTCCTCGGTTTTATGGCCCCCTTCTCAAAGAATTTATGGGTAAGGATTTGTGCCTGCCTTGCTGAAAGTAGGCATCACACATAACGAGGTAATCACAGTGCAGGGAAGAAAACTGAATACAGATTAAGTACTTGTGTAAATACTTCTAATAACCCTTAAATATGTAACAAAATAATAAGATTAATTGCCGTCTATAGTGAAGGCATTAGGTTTAAAATACGAGTGTTCAGTATCTGCACCAGTGAAGTGATTATCACGAGGTCGAACAACCTCACAAATTTTTGTGTGTCGCTTTCACCACAGCAACGAAATCATTATCTCACAAACTGCCTGAGAAACACACACTATTGGCTGTTCGTTGTCTCCGAGCTACAGGATTCGGTTCAGTCGTTTCATGCATTTGCCACTGGTAACAGAAATAAATCATTGCCTTTAGGGTAATCCGTCCTCGACTTACATCAGGGATTAAATCTATGTATGTCAGGACCAGTCTTCTATTTGTCGTAAGGAAAAAATATTGAAATCGACACCAGTTACCGGTGATCACGATTAAAAAGCGACGCACTTGAGATTGATTCTACTCGTCAGGCATAGATTTTAAGAAATTAATAGATTGTTAAACTAATTTTACGTAATGATTTTATATAGTAATGTATTGGTTAAGAAGTGTGGGGGCGAAGTGTTAGACGCTCCACATTCTCTTCGTCGTGGCTTCCACAGTACAATCTTGTCTGCCTGTGTGGTTGGTACTTAGTGTTACGGTACTATGTTTGATGATGCGTCTTAATACTCTCACAGGCTGATAAGATTGTACGGTGAAAGCCCGTAAGACGAGGAGCTAATACCGGTTTCAGTAAAGTGGTGCTCCTAGCCAGTCACCCCTCCCCAAGAGATACATTGCTGCACATGGTCATTACCTAAGTTGAACCGCATTTTAATGCAAACCCACTGGACAAAGTATCAGTCTCTCTTCCCACCACCACCACCACCACCACCACCACAAAAAAGCTTAAGATTACAGTGGTCGCTTTGGAGCTGTGTACATCGGGTGGATGATCCTGCTAATGTTCAGTCGCGCTCTTTCAGTTCGATATCAAGATGTTCAAAGTCCTAACTGGGTGACGTAATTAACAAAAATGTTGTTACAAATAATGGCCCGAATCCTGTCAACATAGCTGTCACGTTGTCTGTCTTCTCCATGGCTTTACAATGGAGAATTTAGTGCCCATTGCTGATTTAGCTAGTATTTTAATAGAAATTTCTACAACTTTTTTTCAGCCGTTTCCGACTGGTTTGATGCGGCCCACCACCAACCTTTCTACCTCGGATTAGCACTTGCGACTTAAGTCTTCAATTGTTTGCTGAATATATTCCAGTCTCTGTCTTCCTGTACAGTTTTTACCATCTACAGCTCCTTCTAGTACCATGGATCTTAGTTCCTGATGTCTTAACACATTTCCTGTCATCCTGTATCTTCTAGTCGGTGTTTTCCATATACTCATGTCCTCGCTGATTCTGCGGAAAATCTCATTCCTTACCTCATCTTAAACATCCATCTATAGCACCACATCTCAAATGCTTCGATTTTCTTCTGTTAGAGCTTCCCCACAGTCCACATTTCTGTGCCGTATAATGCTGTACTCCAGACGTACATCTGAGAAATTTCTTCCTCAAATTAAGACCTATGTTTGATACTAGCAGACTTCTTTTGGCTAGGAATGCCATTTTTGTCATCGCTAATCTGCTTTTGATGTCGTCCTGGCTCCGACCGTTAGGGTTTATTTTGCTTGCTAGGTAATAGAATTCCTTAACTTGATCTATTTCCTGATCACCAGTTCTAATGTTAAATTTCTCTCTGTTCTCATTTCTGCTGCTTCTCATTATTTCATTTTTCTTCGATTTAAAAAATTGCTCTGAGAACTATGGGACTTAACATCTGAAGTCATCAGTCCCCTAGAACTTAGAACAACTAAAACCTAACTAACCTAAGGACATCACACACATCCATGCCCGAGGCAGGATTCGAACCCGCGACAGTAGCAGTCGCGCGGTTCAGGACTGAAGCGCCTAGAACCGCTCGGCCACCGCGACCGGCTTTCTTTGATTTACTCCCAATCCATAGTTTGTACTCATTAGACTGTTCATTCCATTCAACACATACAATAATTTTTCTTCAGTTTCGCTGAGGATAAGTGTCATCAGCAAGTCTTACCACTGGCATTAACATTAAAGGTGAAAAAATATCACTCTTGAACCTTTGTTTTATTTCCGTCCTTGCTTCTTCAATATACAGAATGAACGGTAGGGGCAAAGACTTCATACCTGTCTTACATCATTTTTAATCCGGGTATTCGTCTTATTGTTCCCTCTTGGTTTTTGTACATACTGCACACCGCACATATTTCCCTATAGCTTCTGCAACTACACTTCGTGCATATCAGCCAACCTTGTACGAGTGTTAACCTCGAAAAATAGTTGCTCTGTCTACCGTCCGACCTACTTCAAACATGAAGACTTGTAGTTTGTAATCACCGCTTCATGGGGTACCCGCAGAAACCAGGTGCTGAACTACAAAAATGTAATCCTGTGCACATAAACGATAAGCATTAGTAGGCCCTGACTTAAAGTGTAAAGCCTTCGTATTCTAATTACACGCAAGGAAAAATCCACTTGCTCAGAACAGTTCACGCACAACTCGCAAACTAATTATTAATTCAGTCGTCAAAATTAAATTCGGCAGAGCACGGCTGAAAATTTCTCACGTTAACACATCACACTGCTCATCCATCTCAGTCAACACTGTCTGAACTAGGAGTAACATCCAACAGCAGTAAAGTATAAGACTTTTATATTTCCTCATAAGTAATAAGTTTCTCCAACAAATCGTTGAGTAACTATGATGTTCAGTAATCACAAACGAAATTCAGCTAGCAAACTTTCTAGGCTTTATTAGCAAATTACAGCAATACTGACGGCTGTCGATAATCATTGTTGGTATAACCGACGGCCAGTCGAGGGTTTTGCGAACGACGAAGTCATTGTCCAGCTAATCCCCTTGTCGAGGCTGACTTGTATTCTATCACTTTGTCACATATTTTTCATATGTTAAAAGACGGAAATCCCCCTGCTAGACCATGCCTGTACTCTCGGCTGCCCATCCATCAACTATATCATTCAACCGGTCCGTCACTAGAACGTCATGTGAAATGCAGTAAAATTACGGCAATAGGACGACCCGTACAGCGTCAAGCTGCATGGTGCAAAGAAGGAAAGAATTAGCGCCATGTAAGGAAAGAGGCGTTGAAAAAGTCTCGCCTCCCAATAGTAGGTAGTGTTGGTTAAAACTGGAAGGAAAAATTCCTGTAAACGAATACATGTTGCCATACGGGCCATTCTGTCTTTTGTATGTCACGTCGAAACACTCGACAGTCAGCGCTGTCTGTGGTTACCACACCCACTCCACTCCTTCAGCCATTCATCGAGTAATATGCACATCTTAAATGTCACCTGGCTCCATTCGGATTGCATCTCGTGCTTCGGTCACACGCTCCTGTAACGTCTGTACATTGTCGGGGAGGTTGGCGTATACAAATGCATTTAAATGTTCGCACAGCTATAAATAAAGTTGATCCAGGTCCGGTGAATGGGGAGGCCATGCTACTGGATCATCTCGACTAATCCATTGCCCATGAAAAATTGTGATTTACTGCCACACGTACAGTAGAAAAAGGTCTGTTTCTCGTATTGCTAAAACCACAGTCGTTGTGTTTTAGAGATGGGCAAACTCGTTCATCCTTGGGAACTAGTTCACTGGTGATGGTTCTTTTGTGGGAACCGTTCATTTTTACTCGTTCACCGTTCATTTGTGCTTGGTATATGGTTCTTATGAAAAACTGAAAACCAGTAGTGTAGGTGACTGAAGGATGGAGGGCACGAAGAGAGGGAATTTGCCTCCCCACTGGAGTATAGAGTTTTTATTCATTACAGAATTCTTACACACTTTTAGAAGTAATTTCTGTGATTCTGCAGAACCTCTCGTTTAGCCAACTGTAGCGTTGTGTGGTTGATCGCAGGGAAATAATATAGCGTGGCGCACGGAAAACCGGCCCCGATTACAGACTGCTCGCCAATTACGGACGATGTGTTGCGCGTTACGAGCAGATACAACAAACAAACATGTAATAATTAGGCAGTGAATAAATAACAAGCTAATGCAAGCAACAATGGCGAAACAATCGATGACGATGTGTAGAGAGCTGGAGAAGAGAACATGAAAATCTCACGCGACGCGCATGGGCTATAGCACATGTAGTCTTGTAAACCTGTTGATGACTGTGGCTGTGTGAATGGAATAAGAGGATTTCCGATGTGAAGAAACAGCACACCAGTTGCGTTAAAAAAAAAATTAACTCAACTAGTGTGCTACTCCTTGACATCGACATTCTTTAAAAACAGTGGGCGGAGAAGCTTGAGGGGAAATGCTGACGTAGTTGGTGCTCGGCGCTGCCAAAAGAAATAGCAACATTTTGCTTCAGCAAGCAGTTTGACACTATAACTGCTAGGTCACTGATGTTTCGAGAACTGGAAAAACAGAAGTCGACGTGAAGTGTCCGGACAAATCCGATAAGTGACGAAATCGAACGATTGACACATCAGACACCTTTTATTGTGCCTCTTAACTGCAGTTACGTTGTTAGCAAAGTTGTTATCGCAAAGTGTGAACGCGTAACGTTTTCCTTTAAATTCTTGCTGTAAGGGTGATAGGCAAGCTGCTAACTTGATTCACAGAATATCTAATAATAAATCAATAATTCAATATACAGCTCTAGAACCGGCAGTGTATTTACAATGGGCAACACTAATTTTTATGGGCAGTACATCGATATTTCCTCGCAGATATATCGATACTTGTTCGATATACCGAGAGCCGATATTTTTAAATATCAGTATATTGGATTCCGGCATTTTAAAAAATATCAACAGTCCTAACTTGGAGATCATTTGTTCTCAAGCGACGATTGAATTTTTATGGATGGTGGTACACCTTGTCACCAGCCACAACTGTTCGCGACTGGTCTGAAGAAAATTCTGGATAGTTCGGGCGAATGATTTGACCACCCAAATCGCCCTACATGAATTCTATCGAATATTTATTGGACAATCGAGGCGTCAGTTCCTGCACAAAATCCTGGACCGGCAACACTTCGATGGTTATGGACGGCTAAAAAAGCAGCATGGTTCAATATTTCTGCTGGAGACTTCCGCGACTAATCCATACCACGTCGACTTGTGATACTACCCCGAATAAAAGGAGACCGACTCAATATTAGGTGGTACCTCCATGATTTTTGTCACATCCGTTAGTCTACTTCTGCTTAACAGGCAGATGGGAATGATAGAACAGTTTGATATTTGAAAGGTATCGTTTCCCGGACATAATATAGGAACTTCTCTTCCATTTTCGTGCAATACTAGCTCCTGTAAGTGAGACACTTTCTTAAACGTCCCATGTGCACATCAACCTCGAAACTGCTATTAAAGTAAGTAATGTCAACATGCAGATCCTGAACGAAGAAATGTCCCGGGCAGGTCGGAGTTTTTCTTCACTCGGGGACTCAATGTTCCTGGTGTCATCATCATTTCATCTCATCTTCATAAATACTCGCAGGTTGCGGAAATGACGTCAAATAGAAAGATTAGCACCTCTGGCGTGCCACAGGGGAGTGTTACGGGACCATTGCTTTCCGCAATATATATAAATGACCTAGTAGATAGTATCGGAAGTTCCATGCGGCTTGTCGCGGATGATGCTGTAGTATACAGAGAAGTTGCAGCATTAGAAAATTGCAACGAAATGCAGGAAGATCTGCAGCGGATAGGCACTTGGTGCAGGGAGTGGCAACTGACCCTTAACACAGACAAATGTAATGTATTGCGAATACATAGAAAGGAGGATACTTTATTGTATGATTATATGATAGCGGAACAAACACTGGTAGCAGTTACTTCTGTAAAATATCTGGGAGTATGCGTACGGAACGATTTGAAGTGGAATGATCATATAAAATTAACTGTTGGTAAGGCGGGTGCCAGGTTGAGATTCATTGGGAGAGTCCTTAGAAAATGTAGTCCATCAACAAAGGAGGTGGCTTACAAAACACTCGTTCGACCTAGACTTGAGTATTACTCGTCAGTGTGGGATCCGTGCCAGGTCGGGTTGACAGAGGAGATAAGATCCAAAGAACAGCGACGCGTTTCGTCACAGGGTTATTTGGTAAGCGTGATAGCATTACAGAGATGTTTAGCAAACTCAAGTGGCAGACTCTGCAAGAGAGGCGCTCTGCATCGAGGTGTAGCTTGCTGTCCAGGTTCCGAGAGGGCGCGTTTCTGGATGAGGTATCGAATATATTGCTTCCCCCTACTTATACCTCCCGAGGAGATCACGAATGTAAAATTATAGAGATTAGAGCGCGCACGGAGGCTTTCCGGCAGTCATTCTTCCCGCGAACCATACGCGACTGGAACAGGAAAGGGAGGTAATGACAGTGGCGTGTAAAGTGTCCTCCGCTTCACACCGTTGGGTGGCTTGCGGAGTGTAAATGTAGATGTAGGTTGCAGAGCAACACTAGACGAGGTCTCCAGTTGCTCCAGGCCACTAATGTCATAAGATTATTTCAGTGATTCCGTAACTGGACACTTGCACAGCTGTTCAGCCACGGGCAGCGACACACCCCTCGAGGTGTGTAGAAGCGCCATTCCCTTCCACAGGCACGCACGGCGCGCCGTCTTGGCGCGCCCACACGGCCTTGGTGGACGTTGCGAAAGCAGAGAGAAGCGACTTGCCGGTAAACACAACACAGCGCGGCGTGCCGGAGCACATCGGTCGCCAAGCCGTGCAAGACTAAGAAAGCTCTTAGACCCTCCTGCGTTTCTCTCCTCATTGTTACGAGAATTCCTCCGCCATGCATAGACAGTGCGAGGATTGGCACAGTTTTGCCACCTCAAAAAAATTGTCAGTTTTTTGATCGTTTAATAAGTAATGCAACAGACTTTTCTGAAAGAAAGTTGGTTTTATTCAGAATTCCAATTCCCCACTTTTTTGGCTACAAAACCCTGTTTTTCAACATAAACTCCTTTAAATAGTTCAGTAAGACAGCCTTACACCGCCGTACTGGGAGGGTTCGTGTGCCCACATGGTACCACTCAACTGTTAGACGTAGGAGCCAACGTCGTGCAGCATTAATAACCTCTCCATCATCCATGTACAGCTTCCCGCGGAGTGCATCCTTCATTGGGACAAGTCGTGTGTCATACGCTTCTGTCGGCGTCGTACAGTTCATCCGGAACCCACACTTTACCTTAATGACGATCCACTTTCTGTAGTGGATACGTATAAATTCCTAGGACTGGCTTTCGACACTCGGTTTACTTGGCTCCCTCATCTTCGTCAACTTAAGCAAAAGTGCTGGCAGCACCTCAATGCCCTCCGTTGCCTGAGCAACACCAACTGGGGTGCAGATCGCTGCACGCTGCTGCAGCTCTACACAGTCCTTGTCCAATCCCGAATTGACTATGGGAGTGTGGTTTATGGTTCGGCAGCGCCTTCAGCATTGCATTTACTCGACCCTGTGCACCACTGTGGGCTTAGATTGGTGACAAGAATTTTAGGACGAGTCCGGTGACCAGCGTACTGGTGGAGGCTGGTGTCCCTCCACTACAGATCAGACGTGTGCAACTGTTCGCCAGTTACTCAGCACACATTCATAGTTCCCCTGCGCATCCGAATAACCGTCTGCTTTTCCCGCCTGTGGCAGTCCGTCTCCCGCATCAGCGGCCCAGATCGGGGATAACGATTGCGGTTCGCGTGCGGTCCCTTCTCTCCGAACTGGAGTCCTTCCCTTTACCACCTCTGCTTGCGGCACCGTCACATGCGCCTCCATGGTGTACACCTCGGCCGCAGCTCCGTCTGGACCTTCTGCATGACCCTAAGGACTCCGTCAACCCACCCGCTATCACTTCCTCTGGATTGCTGACGTGTTCCGGGACTCTGAAGTGGTTTACACCGACGGCTCAATGGCTGATGGTCACGTAGGCTTCGCTTATGTTCATGGAGGACATATTGAGCAGCACTCCTTGCCGGTTGGCTGCAGTGTTTTCACTGCAGAGCTGGCGGACATATCTCGTGCTCTTCAGTACCTCCGCTCGTGCCCTGGCGAGTCTTATCTCCTGTGACTCACTGAGCAGCCTACAAGCTATCGACCAGTGCTACCCTCGCCACCATCTGGTAGCGTCCATTCAGGAGTCCATCTGTGCCCTGGAACAGTTCCGCCGCTCCGTGGTGTTTGTGTAGACCCCAAGACACGTCGGAATCCCCGGCAACAAATTTGCCGACAGGCTGGCCAAACAGGCTACACGGAAACCGCTTCTGGAGATAGGCATCTCCGAAGCTGACCGGCGTTCTGTCTTACACCGCAGGGTTTTCCGGCTTTGGGAGACGAAATGCCATAACAGCACGCGTAACAAACTGCTGTCATTAAGGAGTCTATGAATGTGTGCAAGTCTTCCATGCGGGCCTCTCGCAGGGAATCAGTTGTCCTCTGCGGGCTCCGCATTGGCCATACGTTTCTAGGATACCTACTCCGTCGCGAGGACCCACCTCAGTGTCGCTGTGGCTCCCAAAAGATAGTCGTCCACCTCTTGCTGGACTACCCACTTTTAGCCGCTCTGCGGCAGACTTTAAACTTTCCCAGCACCCTGCCTTCGGTGTTGGGCGACAATGCCTCCACAGCAGCTTTAGTTTTACGTTTTATCTGTGAGAGTGGCCTTTATTCTTCTATGTAAGTTTTAGCGCATGTCCTTTGTCCCTCTGTCTTCCACCCTAGTGCTTTTCGGGTGGAGGTTTTAATGTGTTGCAGAGTGGCTGGCTTTCCCTTTTTATTCTCGTGGTTGGCCAGCCACTGTAATCTGCTTTCATGTTTTACTCTGTTTCTAGCGTCTCTGTTTTCTTGTACTCTTTTGTTCCTTTTAGTGTTCGTTTCCTTCCCTTCTTTCTTGTGGCTTTTCCTTCCTTCCTTTCCGTTTCCTGTTATGTGTTTCGTTCGTTTTATTCTCAAACTTGTGGCACTGTTTTATTAGGAACAAGGGACCGATGACCTCGTAGTTTGGTCCCTTCTCCCGCTTCTAAACAAACCAACCAACCAACCAACCATTGGGACAAACAAATGGAAGTCAGAAGGTAGAAGATCCTGGCGGTGATTGAGGCAGAGCAGTCCAATGAAGTTTTGTGTGCTCCTCTCTGGTGTGCAGACTTGGGTGAGGCTTTGGGTTGTCATGGAGGACAAATTCGTCTGTTTTTGTTTGTGGCGCAGTTGTTTCCCCAGTTTACTGATGATAGCACAGTACACCTTTGAGTACTGCAACTGGTCGACGTAAGTGCGAGCGAGCGCACATGCGCCTCAGAACTACTAACAAAAAACGAGTTGAACAGCGAGGTGGTTAATTGTGATCCATCGATCACCTCCAACGAATGTGTCCGCACGTTCCAGCACTGGAGTAGTCAAAGCCGTGTGCGGCCGGATGCACGCGGGAGATCAGACAGGTTTGCACGACCTTCTTGCGACGATGCCAGACGCCACGCGCAACGATTCACTGTGCTTTCGTTCACTGCAAGATCTATGTAGACACTCTGCAAGCGCCTATGAATATCTAAGACTGTTTGGTTTTCCGCCAAAAGAAACCTCTTACAGGCGCCATTTTGAAGGCTACACCACCCAACGGAACTTTATAGGGGCTGAAGCGGGAATATTTCACGATGTCCTACAACAAACTTGTGGCCGAGAAAAAAAATGTTTCATTACTTTGTGAACGGTCCTCTCACATACAGGTCTGTAGTGCTGGTACGGACTGAAATCCCCACGTCACACTACCATAGCACGCCGCTGGATGCGCCAGAAACGAAATACTTCTGGGGAGTATCGCGCTGTAACTCGTTCTCTGTATTAACGGAAATTTCGATGTGTCAGTCCAGAGGGCTACTGCACTATATCAATGGCCTGCGCTGTTAAGTTTTTGACTCCTCTTCAACGGGGTTTCACGGTACTGTGACGAGAGTTTTTCAGTGTTTACTAGCGCTGCAGACTGTACTTACAAGCGAAAAAATCGTGTAACTTTATTTTTTTCGCTATGATAGTTAAAACTTAAACTACATCTAGTATGTGAAGTTGGTAATAGGGGTAGTCAGCAGGAAACGTGAATGCTTAGTGGGTTGATACTATTAGTGATTCTGAATAAAAGTCATACGAATATCTGTCATGTTCTTAAGTTTCCGAAGAAAGTAATGAAAACAATGAGGAACATGAGTAATGCAGGTGGTAATAATTGATCTACAGTTTTTTGTGAATTTCCTCACAAAAGGTGTTCAAAAACACCACCGTCAATTGCAGTGCATTTTGCAGCTCTTGTAGACAGCTGTTATGTTGCTGATCTGACCTGATTCGTACGGTCCTCCACGTGGGCGCATGCATGTGTAATACGAGCGAGATGTTTCTGCTTTTACTTCGCTCCTAAGCCAACCCTACAAACAGTGTTGATTGTATTCGCACGTGAGTGCTGGTGAAGAACATGCGACTGGCGCCTGTGATTTTCAAACAGCTGTATGTCGAGTGCATTTAACAAAGGGGCATACGTTCACTGAAAAGTTTTTGTTCAGATTCGCGAACATCATACCTCAAAGGGTCTACCTTTTCTGCTGAGACGCCGCGTATACTTCTAAGGTATGCACTGGCTCAAAAAGTTTTTCTTTTCTAGTGAGTGAAGTACGTGCTGAAAGTTAGACACTGGGAAGTACGGAAACACCCATATACAGTTGTTATAATGTATTTATTGACCTAAACTTCCCCTTCTTAAAAATTTCTGTAACACTGGGACGGAGTGGAAGTCAGTCACATCTGGAGAACAGTCGATATTCCAACAATTTGTACGTAAAATCCTTCAGTTTTCTCATTGCCTCAGTACTATCCATTACTCTGATGCTTTTTCATTTTTTCGTATTACGTGAATCTGTAAAGACGGATCCATTATGGGACCACTTTGTCTGTCCGTCTGTGAAAGACACCTTTTCTCAGTAACGGGTAGACGTACGAAGCTGAAATTTGTCACATACTAAGGTCTTCGGTCCTACGGCAGTGTAAAAAGTTGAAGCCGGTAAGTCAATGCAATCAACGTATGGCCAAGTGTCAGATTTTTGATACCAGTAATCTCACTCATTAAAATCGGCAGGGTACATCCCGTTAGCCTAGAATCATGAAATTTGGCAAGGATGGATGGATTCACGGTAGATGTAATGAAAAAAACATAATTATTAATTTGTAATTATCACACGAAAACATTTCTTTCGTTATTTGTTATCAGACTTCAGACATGAAACATTCTCGAAAGTCTTCGAATCCCAGGGAGCCCTATGAGCGATATCTTGACAGTATCAATATCTATAACAGGGAAAAATCGTAGATATTCTCGATTCTCGAAATGGATGCACTGTCTACACAAGTAAATAAATTTGTGAGGAGACCCAAGAGCACGAGTCTTACTAGCGCCAGGTCATTTTTTTCATCCATAAGATCAAATTGTTGTTGACCAGTTAATGTTTCACCGTTAGCAAGAAAAGTCAATCAAACGAGCATTGGGGGAGTCTGGGAGAATCGGACATCGCGTCTTGGGCAACGTCCTGTCAGGTTGTTCCCACCAACAGTGCTACAGGCTCTCACTACATGGGGCAGAACTAGGATAAACAAAGAAACAGATAAATGACGGAGAGAACAGATAGGAGAAAATAGCAGAATTGTGACTGTTAAGATACTAAAATGGATATAGGCTTCGCATGTACCGAAACAAAAGATGGGAGATGGGTTGATTGTGATTCCTCTTGAAAAGAGAAGACCTGGCGGTACATCGTAATAGAAGATAAATTGATTAAAAAGCGGGACGCACTTCGTGCGGAAGTCTGAAAGTTGTAATATCTGGAGAAGTCCCCGTCGAGTAGTTGAATTTAGATTTCGACCCTTCTCGAAAATTGTGTTAATAATTATTAGAAATCTTCGGTACAGCGTTACTGTGTATATAGTCAGCTAAACGTACACGATTAAGCTGCAATTTACATTTGCTCGAAAATGGTTCTATATTTCTCTACCGTTTCACTCAGGAATAGCACATGGGAATAAGGGACATCTAAATATTTTCGTGCGAACTCTGATTTCCCTGATTTCGTCAGAAGTCATTTCTCCTAGGTGGGAGTCAGCGAAATTTTGCATTGGGGGGGGGGGGGGGTGGAGAGGAGAAAAGTTGTGATAATTTCATGGTGATATCTCGCCGCAATCGAAAAACTCTTTTCATAATGATTGCCGCCCCCGCTAGCTTATCATATTCGTGACACTTTGTCCCTTATTCCGCGATAATAGAAAACGAGGAACACTTCTTTGAACTTCGATGTCATCTATCAATCCTATCTGGTAAGGATTCCATACCGCGCAGCAATACCCCGTAAATGACGAACAAGCATGGCGTAGGCACTCCCCGAAGTTGAATTACTGCATCTTCTGTGTGTTCTGCCAATCGTACGCAGTCTTTGTTCCGCCTCCCAATAACTTTTCTGTGTCAGAGTTTCAGTTTAAGTTATTTTTAATGCTGAACTATTCGACTAGGTATTTAATTGAATCAATAAGTACTAAATTTGATCTATCGTGTACAGAAAGGTAAGGAATTTCTTTTAGAACTCGTTTGGATGATCTCTTTTTTCCTTATTTAGTCAAGTGCCACTTATCAGATCTCGTAGATATCGTGTCTCAAGTGGTTTTGCAATTGGTTCTGAATTTATGGTGACTTTACTAGACGGGAACTGACAGCATTATCTGCAATCAATCTTACTGCTTAGATTGTCTCGTTAAGTCGTTCATATATAAAGATTAAGAACAGCACAGGACCTATAAGCCTTTCTTTGGGGTACACAAGATTATTTCCCTTCATCTTCGACAGAAGCTAGCCCAGTTGGATTGGTGCGACTATAGTCCTTAAGCACGTAGTTCATTAGAAGCCGCTTGAGAGGAAAGGAGTCAAAAGCCTTCTGGAAGTCTAGAACTATGGAACGATATTTTCTGAATTCTTGCTGATTGTGTGCCGGAGCATAATATTACCTCCAAAATTCTGCTAGGAGCTCATGACTTAAAACATTCTGGCTGAGTTACTGGTAATGATCCAACACTTTCAGAACGAGTGAAGCTCAGGGCTTAGGGCTCGTATTGCGGAAAGAAATCGGCGTGTTCTTTACAAGGAACCATCTTGTCATTCGCCTATACCTGTATGACTAGATAGTGTTTTAAATTGCCGTCCAACCGAATGAGATACCATAGTTTCCAACGCGCCACCTTGCTCGATCCAACGCTTCAGGTATTATCGTATTAAAATACTCTTTCAGGGCACCGTAAACACCCTTAAAACATCGCTGCGACTGGGGTAGCTCCCCACCTATCGCAAGTGTCGTCTAAGACTGTGATGATAGACTCCTGGTATGAGTAACATTGCTACAGTAACGGCGAAAAGTGCAGACATCGCAGCGCAGCTTATTAGATACTTTGCTCTTTCAAGCAACGCTGAAATTCACACAGCATTGTGCAATCTGCTATGAAACCAGGAGGCCATGTACTACACGTCCTGAAGCAGCGTGAGAAACTCCCAGCTAGTCTCACGTACGTCAGCTGCTCGTAGCTTTACTGCAACATGGAACGTACTTGCCGAAGGCAGAAATGTTCCGAAAGGACCCAAGATTTTCCTGGAGCTAACCAATTCAATATGGTGCTTGCTAAACTCCTTTGATACTGGTGATCTGGTCGCCCTGCTGCCTCGCTTACTTCATTAAAATACACATCACGTAAGGGCTTAAGCGCTTTTCTCCAGACTGTAATCATTTGCGTACTCTCTCCCGCCTTCTCCATGGTGGCTGATGCGCTTCGTACCCAAGATGACTACTAACGAATAAAGCGGTCTCCTGGGGTGTCAAACCTTTTAGCTTGCCTACCCACACTGGAAGAAAAGTATTTCTGGGTCACAATTAATATACTTACAGCGAACAATGTAACAGTAACCACTGAGGAAACAAAAAAGTGGACCAATGAGAGAGTAGCGTCGTGTGGCAATGGTTCCAAACTGAAAATGTTAAGTGTATCACAACTTCACATAAACGGATATTTTATTGTTTTTACGGATCGTATGATAGAGCTCACTGCTTGATCCGCAGTGATACTTCCCTTGGGCCGCATGCAGCCCGCGGTTTGGACACCGCTGCATCGTACCGGAATTTCAGCACACCAAAACTTCGAAATTGATTATCTATCAATAAAACCTATGTATAATTGGGCCGTGAAGTTTCAGCATTAGATCTGATAGCAGTAGCCGAAACGACGTTATTAGAAATAGACATATCTTAAGCGATCTAAACGATTATATTCACAGAAGAGTCACAAGCATCGCGGATATCGCAGACTCAAAGGAAATTTATTTCCTCCTTTAACAAGATGACTACAGTTGGCTGAAAACCATTGGTCAATTCACGAGTGCAGCTGCGAACACCGGGCCGAGGTAGGGCCTAAACGAAAAACAGCGATCACGCCAGGCAGAGTTTTTTGGCAGTTGTAATTGTTGAACCACGCGCGTTTCTTAAGATTTATGTGGTACATTTGATTACATGAGGAGTATTTCATTATAAGATTAAAAACCATAATCTAGGATTAATGAAATAAGAACCAATACGTTACGCTTGGGAGGGAGTACATGAAAACATTGTTTCTGAGATTAAAGATGGAAGTATATCGAAAAATATATGTATTCTGTTATGTATTTTTGTGTGTTCGAATTACATTTGAGATACTGCTTATTTGCCAATAAGCAGTTCCTTCAGTCCTAAGAAAGTTACCGGTGAATTTACACAAGCTGGTGATCCAGTAGTAGCTTACGGGCAAATGGCAATATTCTTCTCCAGTTGGTAACTCTTCTGTTCGTTATACAAAACAAAATATAGACAGCAGTGTAATGAAGCAACGAGGTGACACTGTCTAATCACACCCAACGACACGGCTGACAATCTGAGATTTTCAGCGAGTGAAACGCGCAACTAAATCCGTATGGAAGCGTTATTAAGGTTTTGAAGACCCGATGCCGTGAACACTGTCTGACGATCGAGGCTCCGTGAGTCCCAAAAAGTTATGGTTCATTACTGTACCAATGACTGTTTATGAATTGCAATCATACGGCATGTTGAAACACCCCCTTAGAAAAATTAATGAATTACTGTGCTGATAAACCTCTTACGTTATTTGATTTTCAAACAACTGAGCAGAAATGAACGTACTCAGGCATTTCTCTCTTTACTTATTCTGATCAACACTAAACTGACACACAATATTTTTAGCGCAACGTAATCTGACTTTCAATAATCCCTACAAAAGAATGGCCCTGACTAACAATAACCTATACTTTTCACAAAAATCTTAGTTACTCGAACTAATGCAATACAGCGAGCGCTAATACTGCCAGCTAAATAAAAGATTCTAACTACTGAAGGCACTAACTACTGATAGGCATAGTTAGCAAATGAAAGATTTTGATAGAGAACAAACAATGCATTTACTTTAACAATATTCAAAAGTAATTATATATATCAGTTCATGATATACAGTATTACAAATTTACTCTTTCTGATGGAAACACGTCCAAATCGTCCGCTCTCAAAATTCTGCCCTCTCTCTCTCTCTCCCCACATCCACCACTAGTTTAGGCCTTTGGGACATTTACAAGTGGTAATGCAAAAGCTTTTTTCTTCAGAACATATCAGTCTTCAAAATCCTCAGACATGTATACATTTCATCGTCAGAAACAATCCTTTTCACTGCATAAAGTAACACCAAACGAGTGCGAAGCTCTAGACATTGTGAAAGATTCATTACGTGAACTGTTACCAATCTTAACATCCCTCAAATATAAACAGTATGTTGGAACGTTGATTTGTAGCGATTTATGTGAAGGATGTTAACAATGGTAACAATTCACGTAATAATCATCATCTCACGATGTAAGCGAACTTGTATGGTGTCAATTTACTTCTACAGTGAAAAGGCCTATTTTTGACAATGACATGTGTACATGTGAGAGGATTTCAAAGTCAGATATGTGCTGAAGCAAAATCTTTCGCAGTACCACTTAAAAATGGCCCAAAGGTCGAAACTGCAATTGTATAACAATATTACAGTCAACGGTGAACATGATGTCCTTTAAAATATTCTAGATGACTGTGAACTCCGACCATGTGAAGTTAATGGCATTGTTAATATACAGCAATCTGCTGTTATTAGTAACCACATAACTAACAAAATAAGGTTAAATTGCCTTATCAGCAAAAAAGTCAACTTTCGCTACTTACGAGAGCCTTAACAAAAAAAATTGTTCGACATTGAAACTTTCTGGAAACATTTGTATAGACATTCCGAAGAGATTTTCACTGCTTGAAGATCGCACATTGTGTCCAGCGTTCTAAGCAATGAAAACAGTAACTTCAAAATATATGGCAATTCCCGAATCGCTTGTTAATTCGAACTTCCGTATCATATTCAACACAGGTTCAGAAAAAGGACCTATTTGTATTTTAATGCGTCGATAGCCGCGAATAACAGCAACAATGCTATTATTTTATAAGAACAGCATTAAGAGTAGAGCCCTGGTCATGTTGTCCAGACTCATGTTGATTGTCTGCAAAAGTGACGCACAATGATGTTTGCGTTTCAGCGCTATGTCATCGTACCAGACGTGGCGCCTTTCGCCAAGTCATGACGTACGCAACTAACAACGCAATTCCCGCAGCACGTAGTCTGAACATCATTCGTATTAAGTTGGTTACCCATACGGTAAATAGATTCCTATCTACAATGGCTCAAATAGCGAAAGTTTAATTATAACCACCTTGTATGAGGATAATCCCAAAAGTAAGGTCTCCAATTTTTTTTATAAGTACATAGACCAGTTTATTTCTACAATGGTTTACTGCAGTTTACAGCTTGAACATTTAGCTATTTTTCGACATAATCACCATTTCTGTCGATGCATTTTTTGTAGACTCTGTGGCAGTTTTTGTATGCCCATGTAATACCAGCTCGCCGCCATGCTGTTCAGAAAGTTTGAACCTCTTCTTTCACCTCGTCGTCGGAGCTGAATCGCTGGGACCACAGTTAACGCTGACAGGTACTGTGAGACTCTGAAAAAACTCAACCGGCAATTCAGAACGGGAGAAGAGGAATGTTGAGCAAGAGCGTACACATTCTCCATGACAACGCTCGCTCACACTTCGCTCGGCAAACCGGTGCTCTATTGCAACAGTTTGTGGAACATAATCACCCATCCTCCCTATAGTCCTGACTTGGCTCCCAGTGACTTATCACCTGTTCCCTACGTTAAAAGAACATTTGGCCGGAAGGCGATTCAGCTCAGACGAAGAGGTGAAAGAAGAGGTTCATAACTTTCTGAACAGCATGGCGGCGAGGTGGTATGATGTGGGCATACAGAAACTGCCACAGCGTCTCCAAAAATGCATCGACAGAAATGGTGATTATGTCGAAAAATAGCTGAATGTTCAAGCTGTAAACTGATGTGAACCATTCGAGAAATAAACAGGTCCATGTACTTATAAAAAATAGACCTTACTTTTGGGATAACCCTCTTTTTTTTTTTTTTTTTGCAGCTTGTTATGAAGAGTGTGGATAAATTTAAAATTTTGTAATTTTGTTTCTTTTTTTTGGGGGGGGGGGGGGGGGGGAGGCGGCATTTGTGGTCTCTTCAACTGGTGAAGTGGTTAATTAGATTTTCAAAAATGGTACTCTCCGAATATAATTTTTCATAAAATTTATGACCTGGCCTGTAATATTTTCTGTGGTCGGAAGGTCAGTTGAGTGGTTGGTTGTATTGTTGGAAGCGATCTGCTCGTTACTCACGGCCATCTTTCCGATATCGTTAGTCGAGAGTATCAAGACTCTGCAAAACAAATAAAATCTACACAATTTGTACTGCTCATCTTTACCACATGCCAGAGACACGTACCGGCATTGCGGGGGTAGCACTGACGTATCTACGTGAGGACGTCTTGTCTGGCGTAGCGGTAATACACACACAAAATCTAGTTAGTTAATTAGTCCATCAGTGAAAACAGCATCAGAGTTGCTACACTAGTTCCTGAGATTCACCTTCACATATAGACAGAAAAACGCGGTGGGGAGTCTGTAATACGCGGTGTAGTGTAACGACGTAAGTTTTGTATAAATGATTTTCTTTTGACATATGACCATGTGCAGACTTCGTCACCTACATCAGTTACAAAACACTTCAAAATTATGAAAATTCTTTTTAAAGTTGTCTCTGAATGGTTCTTCAACGAAACTGTAATTAAAACATCATTTGAGTCGTATGCGAAGAATTACATCACTCAGTCCAATTGGTTTGCGCAAACCCTTCTCAATTTAAGTGTCGTTTGTTTCTTCTCAGAAATTACATTAATGCAAGTTATCTGCTTTAATAAATATTAAAACCACATTGAACAAACTTTTAAGACTCAAACTCGCGATGAACGTTGTCAAAAATTAATAATCTTGTCAATTAAATCAGTAATACGTCTTCCTTAATATGATTCTTCCTTAATATGATTCTTCCTTAATATGATTCTTCCTTAATATGATGATTCTTCCTTAATATGATGATTCTTCCTTAATATGATGATTCTTCCTTAATATGATGATTCTTCCTTAATATGATGATTCTTCCTTAATATGATGATTCTTCCTTAATATGATGATTCTTCCTTAATATGATGATTCTTCCTTAATATGATGATTCTTCCTTAATATGATGATTCTTCCTTAATATGATGATTCTTCCTTAATATGATGATTCTTCCTTAATATGATGATTCTTCCTTAATATGATGATTCTTCCTTAATATGATGATTCTTCCTTAATATGATGATTCTTCCTTAATATGATGATTATGATGATTCTTCCTTAATATGATTCTCGGAACATGTATTTAAACTTTTGTAGTATACACTAGTTTATTTTCGTATATACTACATATAGACGTGAACATGAGCCTTGACAAGACAAGACTGAACATTTACAACATGATTAAACTTTCTATGACGTCTTTGTTGTAGAAACATTACAAATTATTTTTTCAGCTTTTAGAAGCACGACGCAACAACTCGGTTTCAGGATCTTCTGTTGCTCTTTGGCTGTCGACCCGCGACGTATAGTGGCCAGCAATTTTCTCTCTGGTCCCGGTAGTGAAGATGCTGTCTCCGTTCGTTGCGCCACCCTCTCCGTACATGAAACATAAAAATAAATACAAAACTTAAGATAATTCACAAACATTACAAATATTACAAAATACATAAACAAAACACTAAATAAAACTTATATTCACCTGCAAACTGGACTGACACTGGTGGATGGGTGACGCTTCAATTTCGCGTCCCACTACAGCGGTGATTCCTAAATACTAAAATCTACGGACGTTCAGTCCGTGTCACTGCTGATTATCACAGGAATTCTCCTATCGGTGGTATTTCCGCGCGTCCTGTGGTTCTTGCCGTGACGCGCTGTTGTGACTCAAGAACTTGCGGTATTTCTGGTCACCGTACGTTTCCCCGAGGAAATGACAGCGAGTGACTCGCCTTGAACCCGCCACGATGCGACACTGCCGTTCAGGGGACACTAGAAGCAAGAGAGCTCCCTCAGAGGGGAATCAACGCACTTGGGCTGTAGGCGCCGCTAGTCCAAAGCAGCAGCTCGGTGAAGCCTTATTCACACGCGACGAGGCAGATAATGTTTACGTGGACGCGGACGAGAAATCTAACCCCACGAGACAAGCCACGCGTCACGTGCTTCTTGCATTTTCAAGCCATTTGCGACTATAGCGCTCTCCAGTTGCAGCTATCTGCTGTATCGGCTCCCAAGCCATACATTTGGTTTGCGCAAATCGACGCACGTGAAATTCCTTCGTTAGCTCTCTTAAAAGGGACATTTCCTCCCTTGTTCATATGCTAGTCACGCTAGTCTGTATTGTACATAAACTTGAGTAGCGATAAATTGTTAAGACAAAAAGGAAAGTTTCATGTCGAGTCTTTGCGTTTCAGGACATTCATATTTAAATAACATTAAATATTAGAGAAAACATTTCTGTTCATTAGTAACAAAATCCCACAACCTTTTAGAGAACTTGAAGATAAAAAAAATGAAAATTTAAGATAAAGCAAGACACGAACCCACTCTACAGTGCTTCGTACCTCATCTTCTCCACCAATTAAGCGACACAGAACTTCGACCAATGACATCTTTTGTTACGATCATCTGACGGCTTTAATTGCCGATATGTTATCTTATAGTTAATTAGAATTCCTACCAAGAAAGGCACGTATTTTTAAGAATCTTCAATGTCCCGTACCTAGAAACGGCGTATTTTGTCACGCAAGTTATAGCACCAAAATACGAAAATCGTTTAACCACAAATATAACACTCCTCTTTTTTAGCAGGCCGGGGTGGCCGAGCGGTTGTAGACGCTTCAGTCTGGAACCGCGAGACCGCTACGATCGCAGGTTCGAATCATGCCTCGAGCATAGATGTGTGTGATGTCTTCAGGTTGGTTAGGTTTAAGTAGTTCTAAGTTCTAGGGGACTGATGACCTCAGATGTTAAGTTCCATAGTGCTCAGAACCATTGGAACCTCCTTTTTAATGACAGTTTAGAGAGCAGCTCAATGTGCCGGTGCTTACAAACAGCATCTATTCGTAGGATGTAAGCTATAAAACCCACCAAATATGTGCTTCAGCTGGAAGCGACATACAGTGTGGCATCTTGAAAGTTCTGCGTGTAACGCAAAGAGCGGTTCAAACTTTCGTGGCAAGTTGCCGAAACATTGCAGAACTTATACGGAGTTTACGCTGAAATGCCCTATTTTCATTTTGCTCCCAAGAAACAATTAAATAAAGTTGGTTTACTCTTAAAAAATAAGTTGGATGTGAAGTTGAGTTTTAAAAAAATTAAATCATCGAAAACTTCCATGCGAGCCCCTGCGGTGACTCGAAGAATGACTACTTTGTATTCAGTTTCCATCCAGGTTCTTTGCAACATGTTCGGAGGGATGGGACCGATGACTTTCACAGTCAGAATAGAGAGGTCTTGAAAATCGCACATTGTAGTGGCGAACACTTCTGTTTTTCCTAAAGACCCTAATCATAATATAAAATAATGATCGATAATTATTGGAAAAAGTTGAAGAGCTAGATAAATATAAAACGAAATTAATAGAAAGAAAGCAAAAACTGCAGCTACTAGAATGTCCATGAGGCCAAACTTCGTGCAAATCCTACCTTACAAAAACAATTGTCATGTTTGTCCATTTACTAACACAAACTTTTCAGCTTAGGTTTGTTATGACTTCTGTGACTAGTTACATTCGCCATGTTCACCTGCCTTTTGTGATCATTATGTACGTACTGTTTTTAATGTATTGTTGATGGTTGATTTTCTCTTGTGGTAATAGTCTGACATTACTTATTTTTTCAAAAAATGTGCTACTGTTGAATTATAAGTTTCTCACTCTGGCCTTATCCCTTATTTCAGTGGTTGTCAGTAACTGGAAGTAAGTTCATCCTTGTCTGTTATTTTAATGTCGTTTATCATCACACTACACAACATTCTTTGTGCGTGTGCGTGTGTTTCAGCTTCCTGTATGCGCTTTTTTTTTTTTTTTTTTTTTTTTTTTTTTTTTTTTTTTTTTTTTTTTTGTCCTCAAAACTAATACACTCTTCACTTTGTTGCCAAACTGTATGCTTTTTCACTAAAACGCTGAATTATTTCGTGTACTTCGTGTGGCTTTTGGTTCAACGATATGTGTAGCCAGGAAACTTTTTAGTAATTTGTTAAGTGTGCTTCCTGGAGTTGTCGTTATTTCCATGTTGTGCGCAGTAGTCGACGACCGACCCAGTCGTATTCAGGAGCTACACTTCTGCTGTTGTGTACTCGCTACTGGACTCTTAACCAGGCTTAGCCACAGTCGGTCTCTTGCAGCAGTTTATAGCGGAGTTCAATTCAAGACCACACAGCGCCTTGATGGTCTTGTTCGTCAGTGCCGACACTGGATTCCGTTAAACACTAACCATCAGCGTTCGTCAGCTTTTTTAGTCATGATGGCCGGTGAGATCTTAACATCCAGGGTGACTCTAAAAGGACTTTACAACTTTGGAATGTTACTGAAATTTATTGAGAACTTTCAGAATCGGTAATCATTTTATAATAAACATCAAGTTTCACTTGAAAATGTCAAATCTCATTTTGGTTCGATGTGACCACCATTTGCGATGCGGCAAACATCCCACTGGTAATTAATTTCTTCCCACACTCGTTGTAGCAAATTGGGCGTAACTTGTGCAACGGCAGTATAGAATTTTCAGCTCGGCTAAATTGTTTTGTAAGAGAGAAACATACACACGGTCTTTAATGAAACATCAAAGAAAGAAATCCAGTGGGAGTGTAATGGCCGTGCGATTAGCCCTTCACGACCAATCCAGCGACCTGGCAAGCGATTATCGAGGAAACCTCGAACTTCCGTGAGGAAATACGATACACCACCTTCCTTGTAGTAAACCATTCCATCTGTCATTTTCGTCGGACTGTGGAATTAAAGTTTTCAAGCATACTCAAGCAGACAAAACCAGTTTTTTCCATGAAAAAGAAAGGGCCGTACACTTCAGTTTGCTAAGGGCACAGAACAAATTAACTTCGGGGCTGTCTTCAACATATTACGGGGTTGCTTGTGGATTTTCACTGCCCCAAATTCTGCACTTATTGGTTTTCACCCTGCCACTGATATGAAACGCTAACTCATTGCTGAAGATTGTGTTGAATGTCTCTTTGTCCTCTGTCGGATACAAAATTTCCCCACAGAATTCCCCATGAGCAACCTTATTTGCAGCTCTAATGTGCTGCGCCATTTTGAATCTATATGCTTCAAAGTGTAAACGTGTACGCACTACTTGCTAAAAAGTCTTTCGTGGAATGCCAGTCTCGTGAGAAGCGCGTCTCGTTGATTTTTGTGCACTGCGGGCAAAGCTCTCCCTAACCTGTTTGACAACAACAACAACAACAACACGCGGGCGACTTGGTGATTTATCAAGTCGCAATGAACAGCCTCTCCCATCAAAGTTCTTGTGCGAAGAGAGAATTGTAAGCCTGCTTGGAGGTTCTGTAACGAACTCGGTGCAAATTTACGCCGAGCAGCTCTTGTAGAGTTCGATTCGTGAAACCATAACACACAGTGAGTGCGCTCGGCGCCAATGAAAGTGGCTATTTTAACTGTCCACTACTCTGGCGCTCCTGGTGGCGGAATTGGGTACTCATGCTCAACGTGAATGGAACTTGAGGTTGTGTCCATTATAATTATCCGGGCTGTTGTCCCGTGGTCGGTTGAGGAATTCTGTGTAAATTCCCAAGCTTTCGTCCCCGTCCGCGGGGGACCTCTTCAAGGGGATGTATAGCTCAATGGAAGGTCCAACACACCCACTGGCTCGCTACTGACTGCCGCTAAATTCCGTGTCCGTGCCCACCCGCGCCGCGCCGAGGCGTGACGTCACGTGTTTTGAAAACGTCAGTGCAATTGGCCGCTGTCCGCTGACGTCTATCTCCGTTGCCATCACCCAGTGGTGGACGGGTGGTACACACCTTCAACACCGGCATCCATATACCGTTTAATTTCACGCCCTCCCCCTTTCGATTCAAATTATTAGGGTGTTTGGCGATTTCGATTGCCTCCCTATAAGAGCCTTTCGTAATATCCGCATGTGGCCGCTAGTACTTGCGTCTCCCCGAAACTAATATGGTGGTTACCTGGTTGGAAAGCATGCTCCGCAACAGCTGATCGTTCCGTTTCTCCTTTTCAATTGCCCTTTTTCAAAACGTTTGGAAGAGCACAAGGGCAATTGTAGAAAAGGAGAAACGGAACGATCAGCTGTTGCGGAGCATGCTTTCCAAACAGGTAACCGCTCTATTCGTTTTGGGGAGACGAAAGTGCTAGCGGCCACATGCGAATATTACGAAAGGCTCTTACAGGGAGGCAATCGAAATCGCCAAACACCCTAATAATTTGAATCGAAAGGGGGAGGGCGTGAAATTAAACGGTATATGGATGCCGGTGCTGAAGGTGTGTACCACCCGTCCACCACCGGGTGATGGCAACGGCGATCGACGGCAGCGGCCAGCGGCCAACTGCACTGACGTTTCCAAAACGCGTGACGTCACGCCTCGGCGCGGGAGAGCGCGGTCACTGAATTCAGCGGCAGTCAGTAGCGAGCCAGTGGGTGTGTTGGACCTTCCATCGAGCTATACACCCCCTTGGAGATGTCCCCCGCAGACGGGGACGAAACCTTGGGAATTGACACAGAATTCATCAGCCGACCACGGCATAACAGCCCGGATAATTATAATGGACATGACATTTCCGGCCGTGAAAGTCTACATTTTAGTAACTTGAGGGTGTTTGCTACAAAATGACACATCTGCCGATTCTGTAATTTATCTCAAATTTATATATTATTTCAAAGCTGTAAAGTCCTTTCTGACTCGCCGAGTACTGAATGCCGAACCCAGAGCCTTGTTTAAACTGAAACCTCCGTCCATCTTTATAGAAATAAGACCGTGAAAGTGAATGAGCAGCAGGTGTGACGGTAGATGTCGTTTGTTGCAGATGCGAGAGTGGACAGCCTGGCTGCTGCTCTGGCTGTGCCTGTGTGGGCGCGGCTGGGCGCTGAGCAGCGGCGCGCCCAACGGCACGTGCGCCTCGATGACGCCGCGCCACACCGGCTCGACGCCGCAGAGTTCGCCGCCGCCCTACACGGTGACGCCGTCGGTGCGGCAGGTGGCGCGCAACGGTAAGCTGACCGTGGCGCTGGCGTCGCCGCAGGGCCTGCCCATCCACGGCTTCCTGCTCGAGGCCCGCGCGCCCGGCTCCGACGAGGCCCAGGGCGCCTTCACCAGCTACCCCGACACCGCCAAGACCATCAACTGCAACGGCCGATACGCCGTGAGTAGAGTTGGGCAACACGATTCTTTTTCCCGATTCGATTCCTACGATTCAATCTCACATTGCGAATTGATTCCTACTATTCGTTAACGATTCTTTCACGATTCATTCTAGTCTGCGATGACACGATTCTTACGGAATGCAAAAAGTTCTACATCTTACTCACAGATGGCAGGACATGTCTGAAATCGTGTGTATTGGGAGCTGTGTACTCGCTGTACATCGTTTCTGTCATCACTAGTTCGTGTATTACTCGCGCAAACTAAGCTGACGTCGGCGCGGGGGCTGATGGTAGCAATAGTAAATGGGAAATGCTTTTACGCTCGTTCCCGTCAGCCACCGCCAAGTGTCAGCTTGGTTTTCGCGAGTAATATTACGGCCCACGAACTTCGTTTGTTCGTTCTGAGCTTCCTTTGTTCACACGCATTCTCCACTTGACTGCCATCTGGCGGTCGTAATCATTCGGCACGACCTGGCATGATTCGGAAGTTGCCTTCGGAGCATAGCATACTAAGAATCGATGAATCGTTGGAACTTGAAATCGTCACGACTCGGAAACACGCAATCGTTCTTAAGATTCTGTTGAACGATGATTCGTCCGTATCACGATTCGATTCTTTATTTAGAGACGTTCAAATGAACGACTCATTCACGAATTGCCACAACTCTAGCCGTGAGTACAGGACCGTCCCTTAGGCCGGTATGACACTATCAAATTTCTTTGTCAAAGATGTGATCAAATGTCCGTCGAATATATTTGACAAAGATATTTGATGTGGCGCTGAAAAGGGGTATTACACTGTCATCATAGTTTTCGTCAAAGTTAAAGATGGCTGACAACTTGTTATTAACCGCAGCAGTTGCATGTACCACAATTGCACTGTGTGCACATACGGAAGGGAAGCGGGGAAAAAAGGAAACGTACCTGGGTGAAGCCGTGAGTTTTACGACACGATAAAAGCATTCAACAAAACTTGTTACGTGAGCTTATAGTGGAGAACGTCAAGTCGTACATAAATTACATAAGGATGGATGAGCATAAATTTCTGTATGTGCTCAGTGAAGTGTGTCATATCACAATGCAAAATACTAACTTAAGAACTGCTATATCTACAGAAGACAGACTAACTGTAACACTCAAATTCCTTGCTACAGGAGAGGGGTAGGTTAGGTTAGGTCTCCAATCGTCTTAATCTATTTTTGTATTCAGGGTGCCTCACACTGTAAAGCGCCTCATCAGCTTCATACATCTCTATTAATTTTGTAGTTGTCGGTACCCACCTATTGTATTTACCGGCAATGTTTATAAAAATACTACAGATAACAGAACGCTGCAGCGATGCTAACGCTCCACGTGGTAACATGTCACATTGCAGTGAACAGAAGACAAGCGGCGACTTTGATCTTTAAGGAACCATTTGCACTCGAGCACAGACAATATTTAATTTAGTTAACTTAGATTATATGTATCGATTTTTTAAGACAAGAGAATGCAAAATAAAGGAGTTAACACCGCTCTCTTGTCACAGCCAGTAGGCATCAGCTCACTCTTATGTCATTCGTTGTCCTAGAAGGACGTAATATTTTGTGTGGTTTCACAGTCAGACATATTGATATTTGCAGAAAGGAGGCGCAGAATTAATAAGTCGCTCTCATTTGTGAATTATCTGCAATTATTTAGATAGAATTTTACGTGTCATTCATATCTTAATGTTTATGTTTTAATGAATATATGTTTTATTTAATCGTATATAGTTTTCTCTGTTTTAGTAGTTTTAGTCACTCCATTGTCATGATTGAAGCTGAGGTCAGATATGAGACTTTGTCTACAAAAAAATATGAGCCCTGGCTACTTTCCGTACATCTTCGAACGTGCGAAACTCGATAAATTCACGGCGTAAATTTTAATCTCTCAATTACTTATCCAAACAACAACAATTATTATTACATATTATTAGTATAAATTATTATATTATTACTTTATTTTTATTTGTTAAAGATCGTATCTACAGCGTGGCCCTAGATTTGATCACATATTTGACGACATTTGACTAAGTTCCCTGTTACACCACCAAAATTCTTTGACAAAGATATTTGATAGTGTAATACCGGCTTTAAGCCCCCTTTTACACTATCGACTTCATTGTTTCGATTGAGTACTTGCACCAAGTGCGTCTACTGCAGCGCCCTGGCGGTTTATTGCTGTACTGAGCCGTCTGCGTTGAGTGGTCGTTTTCGTTTACACGTCAGCGCCAAAATGGCCGGTATTGTGAAAGCTGTCTGCTGTGGAGTTTGAGGGCTTATCCTTTTTACGGAAAAATCGAAATACAGTAACAAAACATAAAAAAAGCAATGACAGTACAGTTCAATAATAACCAAATGAGAATTCATAGTGGAAGTTCTTGTCAAAGGTCGTATGGTAAATTGTTCACACTACTGAGAGCTGAAAGAATAGGAAAAGTATCACCCAAACCTTTCAGAAAACATTTATTTGGTCGAGGAAATATATGCTTGGAACACATCAGAAAGTATGCAGAACGCAGTAATAGCCCCTTTTTCCATTATAATTTGTATCTTGTTTTCTTGCCAGGTGCCAAATAAGGTCGAAAACTATTTTCCTTATCCTGTAATTACGACTTGTTAGCTGTTCAAATGCCTGTCATTAAACGTTTATCTATCAACGTTGTTTATACGCACTGTAGGTTCTTTCTCTGTAAAACGTAAATTCTTCTTGTTTTCAGATATTTCGTTCCTCTTGTAGAACACTAGTAGTAAAAAAAAACCAGAACCTTGTGTAACTTTGGTGTGTCACGAAAACAAAGCAAAGAACACAATAAAAATTAAGAAGACACGAAAGAACAAAATTCATTCCTATAATAGGAATGAACTCGACCAGAATAGGTTATAAGTTCCAGTGGTAGCAGCTGCCGCCACAGTCCCTTGTCCCTCCCTTCTTTTAGATACTATTTTAATGTATTAGTTTCCTTCTCCTGCTACGTTAGGGAGTTCTTTAAATTACCTTCTGCTAAGTGCTCGATACACGTACGGCTTTTGCACTGATACATCGTTTCACTTCCGGTGATAGTAACACTTATGTTCCGTACGTAAAATACTCTCTACCGTACTAAGTTTTGAGAGCACATATTACCTGCAGAACCAACACATACTTGGGAAATCGAGAGATGATCTTTGTCGGTACCCATATTCGACACCATGTTGATTATCAATTGTGTGCGTTACTGAACAAATTTATAATATTAACGTAGCCCTCGAGTCACCTTGGACTAAAATTCTGATATATTTACTGTATTAGGCGTTAATGAAAATACCTCCTGTTGCACCAGATAAGGACGAGCCCAAGACTAGTCTATCTTACTGTTAAATATTACCCCTGAATGTATTGCAGTTGAGGATTAGTTCTAGTAATGTCATAAATTCTTTAATTTCAGCTTATGAACACGTTCTGTGCTTTAGTAATTTGTTCTGAGGGTATTGGCTTCTGTAATGGGAACATTACAGTATCGGTTTGTGATATCTAGTGATATAAATCTGGAAGGATACGGAATGTTTCTCTTATTTCACTGGCTAGTATGGTACTGTTCTCTACAGAACAGGTTGTTTTCCTTGTCTCGCTTTTTTTCTTTTTTTACCTTTATTGGCCCCTTCGTAGACCTTGTTTGCTTCTACTGGGTTTTGCGTTAAGCTCTCTCTGATCAATAGTCGAGCAGACCTATATGTTAGGGGAAAAAAGGACTGATGATCTAGTAGTTTCGTTGCGTTAACCATCCAACCAGAACAGGTTGTTTCATGTATGAAGTACTTCTTTTAGGAAGTGATATGGTTTGGCCGAGTTTGTATGTAGGAAACGACATACTGCAACTGAGCAAAGATGCAACAAAAGAAAAGACCAGTTAAAGAAAACATTTCTTGTAGACAGGATAAGAAAAGTAATGTTTCCTGTCTGGATCCTGAGGCCCCCATATTAAGATCACAACCTAAATTACACAAGGAGGGATGTCAAATCGCACCAGTAGTGAACTGTTCCATATCCCTGAAGCTTCTGCTTCAATATTTGATTTACAGACGTGTGTGTTCGTAATATGCACAGAGTAAAAAAAAGATCTAACTCATAGCTTTACTGCAGCTAGTTACCCATTTAAAGGCTTAACGTAATTTAAAATTATGTAGCATGTCACATAGGGGAATAATGCTGGAATTGTATTGCGCTAGGTGCGATTGAGTAGAATACCTTGGAGACATGCATACGTAGGCGACAAGCCACTGGGATTTCACTTACACCATTTATTACATGTCAAATATTTGCATACACCGGTACTTGAAAAACATAACTTCACACAGAAAATGTTAATTAGCCAGAAATCTTTATGGCAGAATCAATAATAACAGTAATGATATTTGTAATTGAATCAAATCTTAAAAAAATAAAAATAAAATTATTTTAAGTTTTTAAGGTATGGAAATTGACCAACTCCTTAACACAATTGACAATAGTATAATGGATTTTAAATTCAAGGTAAGTGGATTGACTAACACAACAGATAAATATATTAAAAATTTTAATATTCAAAAAGCAAATCGTCTGAAACCGTTGAAGAACAACTGACAATTTAACTATGACAATCTCCAAAATGTTCAGGTACAACTACAGTGATCTGGCCAGATCAAGATACAAAACTGATAAACACGAAGTTGCGGCTGTAATCTTTAAGAAAAAGCAGCGGTAGCAGTTGCTCGTGAAGGCGGCGTATCAGGTCGTAGACAGCTCACAGGTAAAAGATGCCCGTGGACCACTCTCTGTGCTGGGACGCCTTACAGTAAAAAATATACAAAATTTAACCTCTATAACAGAGAAAAAGACACAATAAGCTTACAGGTCATGATAAAGCAATCACACACCCAAATCTCCATCTACCGTGCCTCACAAGATATTACCCAAAATGATTTAGTTTAACAGCTGCAAAAGGTAATAGTACATAGATTAATACTGAAGCAAATCATGTATACAAAAACTTCCCCTGGCGTACCTCATAAGAACTGGCACATTAATAACAAAACTGATTGACAGCCGATGTAGAAAAATAATCGCCCCCAGTTCAATACTGAATCAAATGACAGGTGCAATAACTTGCCAAACAACCATGACACAGGCAATCGATTAGTGGAGAAGAACCTTACCGACGTAAGCTTAATTTTTACTTTTCTTTGGATGATTTAACTTGAGTGGCACTACAGCCGACCGCGCATACTACGCAACTGTTTTAGACACAGTCTACTCTGCACCACTGGTACTTGTCTATGTTAAGTCAGTGTCACAGCCGGAGACAGCGCTGTCTTTGCAGGAAACAGACAAATCCGGCAAATGCTCACCAGTTACAGATCAGCAAGACGGTCGTTAGCCCTCGGCTTCCACGCTCAGTCTCAGTCTCAGGTCGCTGTGTTGTGCGGTGTACTTCCTCGTTAACGGCGGCAAAGGCGCTCTGCCGCTTTTCGAGAGGTGCCTCTGGTACGAGCCGCGCTGGTCCAGGAAAGATCACGTCAGGCGTCTAAGTTAATCGCCATACACCAGCCGCACGCACGCTACTTCTAGTCTATTAGAATTCCCACTCCGGGCTTGTGCACTGCATAAGAAGTGCGTCCATATTTCCACGCACGCCCTCTTGCCATGGCACACCGTCCAGAGAGCCTCAGCGAAGCTGACGATAGGTGGTCGAAATGGAAGATAGGGCAATGTACCGAAGAGTGCGCGGCCCCAAAGCGAGCACAGTTTGTGTTCCTGACAGTTGACTAAACTGATTAGCTCGCATCTGACGTAGTTGTGTTCAGAGTGGTATCAGAAACATCTCGTAGAAGTTGTCCGAAGAAATACTGCGTTTCCAGAGTGAAACAAGCAAGACTCACTTTCCAGTTATCTTGATGTAGGTCTGGTACTCTGTTGCATAAGTTACACACAGAAAACGTGAGCAGTACCTTTCAGTTCTTGACTTCGTTGTGAAAGACTGGCTTCCAGTCTACCCTGCTGCAACCACATGTTTTGCTAATGTGACGTGTGCTGCCATCTGTTGACTCCACTAGGAATGATTGTTTCTGTACGATAGAGTGCGCATGTTCTCTTTAGGGAACAACTGCACATTTCTACTGTGTGTGTGTGTGTGTGTGTGTGTGTGTGTGTTTCCGAATGACTTCAAATTTGGTTGCCGCTGCTCTTGGTACGAAGGAGTCTGCTTTAAGGAAAAGACTGAAAAAAGTGAGTAGAGAATTTTAGCGTTTCCAGAGGAGTGGATCCAGCGCATTAAGTGTGTGAGATGGTGGCACGAACAGTGCTCTTCATTTGAGGGTGATATTGAGTTCATTTGTGACATTTGCTAAATGCATACTCTTTGGGCATATTTTGCTTACTCTTCAGCGCAGTTGAACGAAAGAGCGTTCGTTTCCCTTTCTTTATTTTTGAAAAGTGCCTCAGCTCCCTCTCTCTCTCTCTCTCTCTCTCTCTCTCTCTCTGATTAGTACTTGAAACTTCATGGCAGATTAAAACTGTGTGCCGGACCGAGACTCGAACTCGGGACCTTTGCCTTTCGCGGGCAAGTTGGTAGAGCACTTGTCCGCGAAAGGCAAAGGTCCCGAGTTCGAGTCTCGGTCAGGCACACAGTTTTAATCTGCCAGGAAGTTTCATATCAGCGCACACTCCGCTGCAGAGTGAAAATCTCATTCCAGATTAGTACTTGTTCCATACATCATGAATACGACACTTCGTAATGATGTGGAACGTGTCAGGTTAATAAAAGGTGTCTATACAAGATATTACATTACACAAAATATTACATGACACTTAGGCCTAATATTTTTCTCATACTCACACCTGAATGAACCTCTAGAATCTAGTCTAAACCAATGGCGAGCATCCCCTGCAGCTGGCAAAACGTGGCGAAGTAGTGCAGAAATTTGCGGAGGAGTACCTATTTGTGTTAGAGCCTCCCCAGCGCCATGCTGTCGGGACTGTACGGTATCCTCCGCCTAACGGCCGTAATTGGTGCCGTTTTTACCAGCCTGAGGTTTCCAAATCACATTTCCGCTCTTATTTGCCACATTACTGTTTCCTAAAATAAATGCGCTATTAACGCCGCACTACATGCGACGATAATAGATACGATGTAGAGTCTAGTGGGATGACTGACTCATTCTGGCAATTCACAATTAACATCTTTAATTGGGCAGTTAATTTCGATATTTAAGCAACGTCTTTTCAGAGGACAGTAGCTGCCTTTTCGCAACTGTTTCAGAAACTGCTACAAATGTTGTCTGGACTGACAAAGCTCACTGTTCCTCCGCAATAGGTGATAGTTACGTTGCATTAATTTCTCACTACTTACTGTGCCATAATTTGTATGCAGCAGCAGTCATTAGCCGGTGGGGTATTTATTATAGTCGGCTACTGAAAAGCAGATCTTCAAACTACCCCCCCCCCCCCCCCTCCCCACGCAAGAATGCTGCAACGACGTTGACATTGTTGTGGGTAACAGTTCAATGGGCAACTTCCTGTGCTGACAAATACAGTATGTGAAAGTGGCAATGCTTGCTAGCTCAAAGCCCGAAAGGCACATTGCCGTTTCACAATTGATTACACAGTGCACTTTGCTGACCAGTACGGAGAATGCATTATGGGTATATGTAGTTATGTAATAGTTTCCTGTAGAGAAGAGCGTGGTGGCTCATGCAGAATCTTACCAGTGTGCCACAACGTGATGGTCTATAGAAATTTGACTTACAAGGGTAGCAATAGAGACCGAAGTGAATATATTAATTTTTCTTACATAAATGTAACTATTTAAAGGCGTTTAAATTTAGTAATTAATCGTTTCTTTTTGAGGAATAAAATAAAATGGAAAAACAGTAGCAGCTAGAATCGAACGGGAGACAACTAATTGGCAGTCGTTGCGCTTGAGCACTGGGCTGTGGGACTCGTACATAAACTGACAATCGAAAATCCCTCGTGCTGTACGGGTAAGTCTTTAGAGCATTATTGTATTTACGTGTCCAGTCTTTCTGGCCCTCTCACTGCTATGGAGAAGCAAGCTACTTCCATATCACCGTGAATAAAAAATGTTTCTAGCGTTTATCATATAACATATGTGCCTCTCTGCATGCTGTCATTCGCAAAAAAATCCTCGTTGCGGTATCTTAAAGCGCTTATGAAATGAGACGATTGTTATGATTACATGATTCCTGATGCGCATGCACAGAAATGGGTGCATCACTTGCGACAATCTTCCAGATATAACGTTCTGCTCTCAATTTTAATTAAAATTTCGATATATTATCTACATTTCGTAAACAGCAATATATGGGCTAAAATCAACCATACGCAAAACAAATGAAGAAAAAAGCGATAGTAGCGGCGGGAATCTAACCCAACCCGAATTATTGTTAGTAGGTGCACTTGACCACTGGACTATGGTACTGAAATCTCAACTGCTCCTCTAAAATCCCTCATACTCTACACTTGCCGAATACTTCACACACAGTGCTCAAAGAAAAATGACCTCCTGCTTGGAGCAATGTAGTGCCCTCAGTGCCTGCAGGGATGACGTCACATCCTGTCGAAAACTAACCGCGCTGCTGCTACGGTCGCAGGTTCGAATCCTGCTTCGGGCATGGGTGTGTGTGATGTCCTTAGGTTAGTTAGGTTTAAGTAGGTCCAAGTCTAGGGGACTGATGACCTCAGATAAGTCCCATAGTGCTTAGAGCCCTTTGAACCATTTGTAGCACATTTAAACGTGATAACCAGCCTCTGCTGACCTCTGTTGCATGCAGGGTATATGTAGCAGTTTCCTATAGTGTAGGTTATTCAGAAAGGGGGTTCCAGTTAAAACAAGATTCAGTATCACCAAAGAAGAGTATACTATACTGGTTGTCCAGAGCCAAACTGTCGTTGTAGAGGACAAACCATAAACCATTTCTGTAGAGGAACTGAGTTCTTAGTGAACTGATCAGTAAAATGTTTAAGAAAATTTATACCAATGAAAAAGCTGAATTTAAATTTGAACGCCTGTTAAGAGTTTTCGTACCTCCACTGAAGTGAGATGTCATGGGCTATATCCTAATATTGTGTCGGACATCCTTTTGCCCGGTGTAGTAAAACTACTCAACGTGGCATGGACTCGGTCACTGCAAGACCTCAGCAGAAATATTCAGCCATTCTGCCCCTTCAGCCATTCATAAGTGCTAAACTGTTGCGGGTCAGAATCTTGTGCACGAACTGATCTCTCAATTATGTCCCATAAATGTTTGTTGGGATTCGTGTCGAGCGATAAGGACGGCCAAATAATTCACTTGAATTGTTTAGAATACTCCTGAAACCGATCATGAACAATTAGACCGCGTGACATAGTGCATTGTCATCCATAAAAATTCTGTCGTTGTTCGGGAACATGAAGTCCATGAAAGGCGGCAAATGGTCTCTCTGAAGCTGAACATAGTCTTGTCCAGTCAATGATCGCTTCAGTTGGGCCAGAGGACCCAGTCCATTCCATGTAAGCACAGCCCAAACTATTGTGAACCGCGCGACTGCTACGGTCGCAGGTTCGAATCCTGCCTCGGGCATGGATGTGTGTGATGTCCTTAGGTTAGTTAGGTTTAAGTAGTTCTAAGTTCTAGGGAACTGATGACAGCAGATGTTAAATCCCATAGTGCTCAGAGCCATTTGAACTATTATGGAACAATCAGCAGCTTGCAAAGTGCCTTGTTGACAACCTGGTCCACGGCTCGTAGTTGAACCCTACAATGAGCTCTTGCGAGATGAAATCGGGACTCTTATGACCAGACAACGGTTTACCAATCATCAAGGATCCAACCGATATGGTCACGAGCCCATTAGAGGCGCTCCAGGCAATGTCGTGCTGTTAGCGAAGGCACTTGTGTCGGTTGTCTGCTGCCGTAGCCCATTAACTCCAAATTTCGCTGCACTGTCCTAGAGGATACGGTCATCGTACGTCCCACACTGATTTCTGCGGTTATTTCGCGCAGTGTTGCACATCTCTAAGCACCGAAAACTCCACGAAAACGCCGCTGCTCTCGGCCGTTACGCGAAGGCCGTTGGCCACTGCGTTGTCCATGGTGAGAGGGGTAATACCTGAAATTTGGTATTCTCGGCCACACTTACACTTTCAATCTCAGAATATTGAACTCCCAAACGATTTGCGAAATGGAATGTCCAGTGCGTCTAGCTTCGACTAGCATTCTGCGTTGAAAGTCGGTAAATTCCCATCGTATGGCCATAATCACGTCTGACGGCATTTCAGACGAATCACCTGAGTACAGTCCGCAGCTCGTGGTCTTGCGGTAGCGTTCTCGCTTCCTGCGCACGGGGTCCCGGGTTCGATTCCCGGCGGGGCTGGGGATTTTCTCTGCCTCGTGGTGACTGGGTGTTGTGTGTCCATCGTTGATTCGCAAGTCGCCGAAGTGGTGTCAACTAAAAAGAACTTGCGATACGGCGGCTGAACTTTCCCGCATGGGGCCTCCCGGCCAACAATGCCATACGATCATCATCATCACCCGAGTACAAATGACAGCTCCGCCAATGCGCTGCCCTTCTATACCTTGTGTACGCGATACTCCATCAATGCAGGGTCGTCCATTGATCGTGGCCGGGCCAAATATCTCACGAAATAAGCATCAAACGAAAAAACTACAAACAACGAAACTTGTCTAGCTTGAAGGGGGAAACCAGATGGCGCTATGGTTTGCTCGCTAGATGGCTCTGCCATAGGTCGAACGGATATCAACTGCGTTTTTTTAAAAAAAGGAACCCCTTTTTTTTATTACACATTCGTGTAGTACATAAATATGAATGTTTTAGTTGGACCACTTTTTTCGCTTTGTGATAGATGTCACTGTAATAGTCACAAACATATGGCTCACAATTTTAGACGAACAGTTGGTGGTAACAGGTTTTTTAAATTGAAATACAGAACATACGTACGTTTGAACATTTGATTTCGGTTGTTCCAATGTGATACATGTACCTTTGTGAACGTATTACTTCTGAGAACGCATGCTGTTACAGCGTGATTACCTGTAAATACCGCATTAATGCAATAAATGCTCCAAATTATGTCCGTCAACCTCAATGCATTTGGCAATACGTGTAACGACATTCTTCTCAACAACGAGTGGTTCGCCTTCCGTAATGTTCGCACATGCATTGACAATGCGCTGACGCATGTTGTCAGGCGTTGTCGGTGGATCACGATAGCAAATATCCAACTTTCCTCACAGAAAGAAATCCGGGGACGTTAGGTCCGGTGAACGTGCGGGACATGGTATGGGGTTTCGACGACCAATCCACCTGTCATGAAATACGCTATTCAATACCGCTTCAACCGCACGCGAGCTATGTGGCGGACATCCATCATGTTGCAAGTACATCGTCATTCTGTCATACAGTGAAACATCTTGTAGTAACATCGGTAGAACATTAAGTAGGAAATCAGCATACATTGCATCATTTCGATTGTCATCTATAAAATGGGGGCCAATTATCCTTCCTCCCATAATGCCGCACCATACATTAACCCGCCAAGGCCGCTGATGCTTCATTTGTCGCAGCCATCGTGGATTTTCCGTCGCCCAATAGAGCATATTATGTCGGTTTGCGTTACCGCTGTTGGTGAATGACGCTTCGTCGCTAAATAGAACGCGTGCAAAAAAATGTCATGGTCCCGTAATGTCTCTTGTGCCCAGTGGCAGAACTGTACACGACGTTCAAAGTCGTCGCCATGCAATTCTTGGTGCATAGAAATATGGTACGGGTGCAATCGATGTTGATGTAGCATTCTCAACACCGACGTATTTGAGATTCCCGATTCTCGCGCAAGTATTCTGCTACTGATGTGCGGATTAGCCGCGGTAGCGGCTAAAACACCTACTTGGGCATCATCATTTGTTGCAGGTCGTGGTTGACGTTTCACATGTGGCTGACAACTTCCTGTTTCCTTAAGTAACGTAACTATCTGGCGAACGGTCCGGACACTTCGATGATGTCGTCCAGGATACCGAGCAGCATACATAGCACACGCCCGTTGGGCATTTTGATCACAAGTCATACATCAACACGATATCAACCTTTTCCGCAATTGGTAAACGGTCCATTTTAACACGGGTAATGTATCACGAAGCAAATACCGCCCGCACTGGCGGAATGTTACGTGATACCACGTACTTTTACGTTTGTGGCTATTACGGCGCCATCTATCACAAAGCGAAAAAAGTGGTCCAACTAAAACATTCATATTTCTTTACGTACTACACGAATATGTAATAAAAATGGGGTACCTATTTTAAAAAACGCAGTTGATATCCGTTTGACCTATGGCAGCACCATCTAGCGGGCCAACCATAGCGCCTTCTGGTTTCCCTCTTCAAGCTATACCGAGTTTCGTTCTTCGTCGTTTTTTTGTTTGATGCTTATTTCGTGAGATATTTGGCCCGGTCACTATGAATGGACCACACTGTATACCTGCATATCGCTATCCCATCACTTCTGTTACATCATTGTAATTTTTTGAGTATTCAGAATGAATGTATGTATGGTGCAAAGGAGCAAAAGACTGTCTCAAAGGAGGAAGAATCAGGGAATTACATGTCACTTCTTTGAAAGCAGAAAAAACTGCAACCGACATTTAAGTTACCATAGCTTTCTCAAACAAAAGATTGTGCTCAGTAATTGAAACAGAGTATGTCCCATCTGTTGACAAGAAGGGACACGGAAGTTACTAACAAAACAGTCACCTACCTGAAATCCATCTCCTGCAGAACCATAGAACAGAGTTTTAAGAAAGGAGTCTTTAGCAGAAGGATCACCTCCATTTCAAACATGTATTTTCGCCTCAGAGGGCTCACTAATCTCCGGTGAATTTGTGCCTGCAGCACCTCTTCCATTTCCGTGCTGCATGTCTACCCTTGTAATATTCTTTATACCCTCCCTTCGGGAACATGTCTCAGATATTTTTTGGAATGTGTTCTTGGGTTTTAATAGCCTGACACCAGAGCAACCCCTCATCTACTTTTTTTTTTTCTTCGTTGTCCATCTCCTGCCTTTCCTCCGCTTCGGCATTTGAGGTTTCTGCTTCTTCGTCCTCCCTGTATGCTACTGAAGACCGACGCACGCGTTTGACGCATAACAGATGACTGGATAACGCGTAATTCGAGCCCCTGGTCGACACAGTGTTCAGTGTTCGCACGTCCCCCCCCCCCCCCCCCCAGGTGCAGGCCAGGCCCAGGGAGGGGTTATTGCCTAAGCTGTGTCCTTCCCAAATTTCCAGATGTCACCACCGTCAATCGTTCTGGAAGTATGAACAACGACCTGATGGCCCTACGCACGGGGACGCTACTGCACGTCTTCTACCGGCAGCGCTCAGGTGAAATGAAATGATCGTATGGCATTTATTGGCGGGGATATCCCGTTCGGGGTTCGGCCGCCGTATTGCAAGTCTTTTTAGTTGACGCTACTTCGGCGATTTGCGTGTCAATGATGATGAAAATGATGGACACACAATACCCAGTCCTGCGCAGGGAATAGAACCCGCGTCTCCTTGCGAGCACTCAAGTCTGGCAGTACAAGACGCCAGATGAAAGCCTTCAGTCTCAGCTCGGCAAAAGAGCTGAAACTTTTGTGTGCAAGTTCGAAATAAAAAGAGAATGCAGAAAAAGTAGTTCTGGGCACATCCATTCACTGCTGACCGTGATATTAACGGGTTATTTGACTCGCTTTACTATGAAAGACATTACAGTGTTATTTTCCAGTGCCCTGATACTGTGTCCGTTCATTTGACGAGATAGTGGATATTTCCCGAGATTAACTGGCGAAAAAGTCACGTTTTAAGGAAAATAATCACCAGAGAAAAAGATTTTCGTGACTTGTGTACTCTGCAGCTATTTGTTGTCTGCAACGATATTTACAGTTTTAGTTATAACCGTAAAGTGTACATAGAAGTGGTCTTCAGTTTCTATTTGAGAAGTACGTTGCTATAAACTGAAATTAAATTTATGAATGTTTAGGCAAGAAGTCGGAAACCTGCCTAAAATATTTCCAGCCTGTGTGATGTATCTGGCCCATTAGCGTCACTTGCTGAAACCATAGAGTAGAAATATCTCTGGAGTGAGCATTGCGTCCTGCGCATGTTGTCAACATTAAACTGGAATTGTCACGTGATCTAGGGACGACGTCAACTGTTTAACACCAATTCGCGTCCGCCATCAGGTGACGTCACGCCTCGTCACACAACACCAAAACTTTCTACAATACCTTTCGAATGGAGGCATTCTCACAGGTCGTCAACGGAACGTCACGTCATTCCACGGTACACCAAGGTTTCTCGGGAAGAAAATTTTGACAGTACCAGTCTGTTAACATCTTGAGTGAACCTATTTTCGCCGCGCTCGTTCTCATTATAATATTGGATTTTGTACTGTTGTATCTTCATAATCTTTATTTTATAATAGCGCTTTGTTTTAGTGACAAATTGGAGATGTTCCATGACGATTGGGATATTTTTTCCACTTTCTTACACAACCGAGGTCTTATATCTGAAGACGAAAAGTTATTTAGGTTTTACGATAACACAACGGCGCTGACGCCCACAATGTATATGTATAAGAACATAAGTAGACGAAGCAAATTCCACCATATGACATTTTAAGCAAAAAGTCAGCTTTAATGAAGGAGTCAAATACAGTTGTTAATGACGTTAAAATTACGTAAGAAACATAATGGATAAGTTTAACAGGCTTCATTAATTCGTTAGAAGCTTTCTTTGATGTGTATGAATGTACATATTTTCCCTAGCAAATAATTGTCGATGTTTTGAAACGTTGTCTCACTTCTCAGTAATTTACCAAACATAATTGATCAAGAACATATGTTATAATGTTTGCTTCGGCCATTGACAAATTTTGTCGTGGTTAGCTCCTCAGTTCTGATACTATACTGTAACATTTTATGCATATTAGGGATGGTGACTCAAAACACGAATTTCGCCGTCAGTACTGTGTTAAGCGACTTGACGAGATGTGACATGAAAGACAAGCTTCTGTGAAGTCATGCTCGTTCATTTTGCTCTTCAAAGCTAAGAGCCCAATTTATTTCAAATATCAGACGTAAATTGCTATGGTGCCGGCAAAACGTTTATACTAAATCCACAGCACTTACGAAGGGAATCTGTCTTTACTAGCGATATGACAACATTCAAAATTTATAGGATAAATGTCGGGCAAATCTACGGCGTCCGTCCCGAGATCACGTGACCATTGTGGCAACGTATGTTGAAAACACACAATCAATTCTGCGCTTCTGAATGCTCACTCCAGAGATATTTCTACTCTATGGCTGAAACAGGAGATTAGGCTGTGCTATTTCGGTCTGGAAGTAGGTTTCGAGGAAAAGTGACATAGCCCGGATAGTAAATGTGCTTCGTCTGTGGAGTAAAGCTCTTGTGGCTGGAGTGGATCATCGGGAACAGGATGTGTAGAAATTGAGGATCGATAACTTCCACGATCTCCAGCCTGCCAGAGGGCAGAAACTGCGTTATGGTAAGTAGTTAGAACGTGATTGTAAAGCGGAGAGGCTTATTCTTCGAACTGAGCTCCAATTATGACCCTGGTAATTCCAACACCTTTTTTCCAGTTTGCATTTTGGATAACTCTGAGATTGAGTGGCCCATGTTGCTGATTTCATCTGCATCTCGTAGATAAAATGATGCGATCTCAAAACTACCCATAATGCTCATATGGGCGGATAAAACTACGCTCATGCTCATAAATTAAGACTAATGCTGACGCATGGTGAAACAACGCTCTGGTGGGCGGTTTGCGGGTTTAAATCACCTCTGGGTATGACCATGCGGTGCGTTTGACTTGCGGTCGTCGCACGGTGGCGCTGGGAGCAGTCCACATACGCAGAGGTGTGTTGGTGCATGTCACAGTACGGTGCAGCGAGTGAGTGTGCAGACATTTTCAGACGTGCTTATGGTGACTGTGTTCTTTGAGCCATTTTCAACACACACATTGATGACGTTATGAGGGGTAGAATACTAAGGCGACTGGAGGCTGGTCAAACACAGCAGGTCGTAGCACGGTACCTCCGTGTGCCACAAAGTGTGATCTCAAGATTATGGCAACGATTCCAGCAGACAGGAATGTGTCCAGGCGCTACAGTACAGGACGTCCACAGTGTACAACACCACAAGGAGACCGATATCTCACCACCAGTGCCTGCAGACGGCCACGGAGTACTGCAGGTAGCCTTGCTCAGGACCTTACTGCAGCCACTGGAACAGTTGTCTCCAGACACACAGTCTACAGGCGACTGAACAGGCGACTGGTTACAAGAGAGCCCGTAAAGCCTGGTGTCAAGAACACAGTACATGGTCATTGGAGCAGTGGTCCCAGGTTATGTTCACGAACAAGTCCAGGTATAGTCTGAACAGTGATTCTCGCCGGGTTTTCATCTGGCGTGAACCAGGAACCTGATACCAACCCCTTATTGTCCTTGAAAGGGACCTGTATGGAGGTCGTGGTTTGATGGCGTGGGGTGGGCTTATGATTGGTACACGTACACCCCTGCAGGTCTTTGACAGAAGAACTGTAACAGGTCAGGTGTATCGGGACGTCATTTTGCACCAGTATGTCTGCCTTTTCAGGGGTGCAGTGGGTCCGACCTTCCTTCTGATGGATGATAAACGTAGGGCCCCGCCGAACTGCCATTGTGGAGGAGTACCTTGAAACAGGAGATATCAGGCGAATGGAGCGGCCTGCCTGTTCTCCAGACTTAAATCCATCGAGCACGTCTGGGATGCTCTCGGTCGACGTATCGCTGCACGTCTTCAAATCCCTAGGACACTTCAGGAGCTCGGGCGAGCACTAGCGCAAGAATGGGAGGCTATATCCCAGCAGCTGCTCGACCACCTGATCCAGAGTATGCCAACCCATTGTGCGGCCTGTGTACGTGTGCATAATGATCATATCCCATATTGATGTAGGGGTACATGCGCAGGAAACAGTGGCTTTTTGTAGCACATGTGTTTCGGGACGGTTTTCTCAACTTATCAGCAATACCGTGGACTTACAGATCTGACATGTGTGTTCCCTATGTGCCTATGCTATTAGCGCCAGTTTTGTGTAGTGCCACGTTGTGTGGCACCACATTCTGCAATTATCCTTAATTTATGAGCGGCAGGTGAGCACTTGGCAACTCTGCTGGCGTCCTGGTGTGGAAGTGGCCATAAGCCTGCCGGCAGAGATGCCATACTCAGGTAGCTGCCAGGTGCGAGAGGCTCCATTGCGTCCCACGCTTTGATCTTGCGTCTCTGCCAGCAGACCTGCCCTGGCATCCCAGTGCTGTAGGGACCTAAGGCAGGTGAGCCTGCCTCTGAACGCGCGACCCCAGTTGGAAGGAGCGCGCCGTAGGAGAAGCTGGCAATCGTGGGGTATTTGTTTGCAATGAGCCAATCACAATGTCAGTCTGTCTACTCAACGTAAACAGAATGAGGCTAAAGTTCAAAGAATCACCCAACTGCACCTCAGTTCGTAGTGGTATCACGTACTGAAGTAGGTCAGTCCTTTGCTACGGTTAATCCGTTCATTTTTCAGAAAGGTGTTGATGCAGTTGCAGGCCCTATGAAATCCTGCTCTTGCTTACGTAACTGAATTTTGCCTCTGGGGGACCAATTGTGATTTTCAAGCCCAACAATTGCTTACAGTTTTGCTCCTCAAAGGCTGTCCTGTCCTGTTCTTGCCGAGGCCTGTCGAACACTGAGTCCTTCGCATGGTGTTATTTATACTCAGCTGCTTGGTGATCTGACTGAAGGTGAAATCCGAACTTGTCTATCTGATCATGGCGTCGGTGCAGTTCACTGGGGAATGAAAAAGGTTGATGCTACCTTAGTACCTACGGCCACTCTTATTTCTGATGTTTGATCGAGTAGTGCTTAATTCAAAGATCAAACCAGGCTGTAAAGTCATCACGTTTCGACTGTACATTCCAAACTTAATGCATTGCTGCTAGTGTCAATGTTACAACCACACTCTTATGTCCTGTCAAAACACGGCCGAATGTATTACTTGCGGTTGGGATGCTAAAGAGGGCAATTGCCAGCCTCCTCTTCCCCACTGTATCAGTTGTAATGGCGACCATGCAGCCTCATCCATAATGTCCGTCCCGTGTATCTCGATGAGCGGGCCATTCAGGAGATCCGGGTGAAGGAAAAAGTACCTTACCATGTCTTCCGCAGGTTGCTGGCTAGTTGAAAGCCATGCATTTTACCATCTGGCACTTGCAGTTCCGTTCTTCGTATGCCTCGCTCTACGGAGAACATGGCCACCCAGGCTTGCAGCTCAAGTTCCGCACTGCAGTTGTAAAATCGCCCAGTATCATGGCAGCATCCCAATTTCCTTCTCCCACAGCTGCGCAACAAGCCAACAAATCTTCATCCCCGGCGACGAAATCACCTGCTTCACAACCAGCAGGCTCGAAAGGACATACGGAACGCTCCCATGAAGACTTGTTACGTCCCTCCAGTCAACGAACATCTGAGCCTTCATCTGCCAAAAGCAAAGGTTCTAAGAAATCAAAGAAAGGCAAGTGGTCTTCTCCTTTCCCAACTCGGGGAATCTCTTAAACGGTATCGCCGTGTGATACTCACCCAGATGACCTCTCATTTTGCTGGTGCGCACTATCTACTGTTTTTCCACCCTGGGATCCATACGCCGACCCAGAGAGAATGCCGCCGGCTATGTAGATCTCGTGGAACAGGATCCTCCAGCCTCTGCGCCCTGTAGCAGTGAGTCCTCAAAGGCTGGCACTCGGCAGCTGTCTAGGTGACAACCCTTCATTTGTTCCCTCCTCCCCTTTCCCCGCTTTGACTCTCCTCCAATGGAACGTTCAGGGCATTATATTCAACAAAGAGGCATTACAGCTGCTCTTGGAATCGCAGCGTCCACTTGTTTTCTGGCTCCCAGAAACAAAAATTGCATCTTCTGAGAGTGCTTTGACCTCTGACATTTCTGTCTGGTCCACTTTGACCTTACCACCCAGGACGACATTCCACCTCGTGGGGAAGTCATGCTAGTCATCTGGGATGACATTCATAGCCAAACCATCTCACTGAACACACAGCTACAAGCTGTTGCAATCCATATTATCCTTCCTCGCTTCCCTTTTCTCTTTGCAACGTCTACATCCCTGCGTCATTAGGTGTCACTAGGGCAGATTTCCTCCAGTTTATTGATCAACTCTCTCATCCCTTTTTGATGCTTGGTGACTTTAATGCACACTACACCCTTTCAGGCTCGCCCAGGAACAGTTGGAGAGGTGCCCTCTTGGCTGAACTCAATCAATTCAATATCATTTGTTTTAACACTGTCGCACCCCCTTTCTTTGACTCCACACACACCTATTCCCATAATGGACTTCTCGTTCTGCACTGCCTAGCTTGGTCATTGTCTAGATAACCCGTTCTCTCCGACATGTACTCGAGTGACGATTTCCTGTGTCATATCCATTTGCTGACTCGTATCCCACCTATGTGTAAACTCAACTGGCAGTTTTGTAAAGCCGACTGGAAGGAAACTCCTCCCAGGCAACCTTCGATGAACATCATTTCCCCAGGTGTGATGACCAGGTAAAGTAACTTAGAAACGTTTTCCTTATTGCCGCAGAATGTTCCATACCCCACATTTCTTCTTTACTGTGCCGTGTCCTGGACTGAGGCACGCCATGACAAGATTTGTACGCAGAGATGTGCTCTCTGCGTTTTTAATAATCTTACGATGGTGAACTGTATTCCTTATAAACAGTTAGGTGCACAGTGTTGTTGCATTCTTCGAAATAGCGGAACAGGTAGCTGGATCTCATTTACTACTTCTTTTAACAGCCTCGCTCCCTCTTCTGTTGTGTGGGGCCAGTACCATCTGCTCTCTAGAACCAGAGTCCATTCCCCACTTTCTGGCCTGACCATAGCAGATGTCACTGTGGACCCTACTGCTATCTCCAACACCTCAGGCCGCTATTTTTAAAGCTCCATCCACCATCAACCCACTATCCTCCCTCGGAAAGAAGCCACCTCGGCTTGGGTGATAACCTTTTCATCTTAGGATGGTGGATGCTACAGTACCGCATTTACTGTGAGGCTAGGCGCAAATTGAGACGCGTATAGCGCGTGTGGCGCGACGCAGCGCAGCGCGTATTTTTGTAACTGCACAGGTTCAAATGGGAGCGCGCAAATTGCGACGCGACGCGACTGGGACGCGACACGCGCCTGCGCCAGGTCGCGCGGCGTTGTGGTTGTGGCACAGTTTCTCGCGCCGCGCTTCGCGCGTGCCTCGCTAGCACCGTGGGAAATCTGAGCCGGGAAGCGGAAAAGTAGCCCGGCTATATGCTCACATCGGCACGGCGCATATGAGAAGTGGTAGTATTGCCCATACGATAAATTTTGCCTTACTGTGTACTAAATTTTATTGCCTTTGGGTAGTATCTCGTTTTTCGCCATTTAAACGCTCCAGCTTTCTTCGTTAGTACATTATACTTTTCTGTTATATGTGTACATGTAGATCTGTTGTTTATATCTGTATAGTTTTGTTTTTCATCTGTCAAAAAAAATGCATACTTCAGTAACTGATGAGTCATTGGCCGCTGGAATTGTATCATATGCCTCCGCGATGTTTTCAGATCACAAGAAGGGACAGAGGGTAGTGAATAAGGAAGCAAGGAATATTATAAAATCGTGTGATTAAGAATCAAGGCAGGAAAGTAAAACAAGGTTATCTTCTGGCTGCGTAGTATGCTGGCGTATCTGTACGATCTGTTACAAAATATTTAGAAATGTATAATCTCCACAGGTGTGATCCCTTTGTGCTCCTGGTAAAAAGCGTCCAAGATATGAAGTATAGAAGTCTCACTGTGATTACTTGGATATGGATGTAATAATGTAATAAGACGCACTGTACTACATGCATGTGAACATCACATTTCCACTGCAAGCTAGAAACATTCGAAAAGCAGTCACAAATAACAATGTTTTAATTGGTTCGCCGTGATGAGAAAAAACATTTCAATTGTTCCATGCACATTGTCAGCATTAATAAACTAATTGTACAACAGGCTACACAAATGAAGAAAAATGGTCGGTATTATTACGAAAGTAGGAATATCCTAAGAGTGTTATGATTAGATATATTTAATTTGTTGAAATGTACTGCTGACAAAGGAAGTACAATTAAACCTGTCACCAAGAGAAATGTGGCTGTTACAAACGGTGATGTTTCTTCGAACGAGAAAAGCTTAACAACTCACACAAAAATAGATTGCCAATTCTGTTGGAATTTTTGTGGAATCCCCGTAACCCATCGTATACTTTCATGACAATTTTTTTTCGAACTCCAACTCACAAGGCACACATGGCATTTCTGTCGCGCGCATTATCCTCTGCTGCTGACGATACACTGACCATTGTGTTGTGCGACAGATCAATTGTTTATTTTTCTCAATAACAACTATTTTATTCGCGATCACACATTGTCAGTTTGGCAAGCCGTAGGTGAGTAACCAGTATCTGGCATGTGGCTATCATTCCGCCTGAAGGAATGCTCGTCATTATTTTAATACTGCTCAGATCACGAGAAGAAATAAAATCCTTTGGTAAGTTTCCATTCCAGTCGCTCAGTGTTAAAAATACGATGGGTTACGGGGATTCCACAAAAATTCCAACAGAATTGGCAATCTATTTTTGTGTGAGTTGTTAAGCTTTTCTCATTCGAAGAAACATCACCGTTTGTGAGTAACAGCCACATTTCTCTTGGTGACAGGTTTAATTGTACTTCCTTTGTCACAGTGTAATTTGCCAAACTCATCTCACAGCAGCTATTGCGTCAGAATTCCGAAACGGAGTGCCTCAGTAAACAAGTAATTGGCAATCACAGAGTTCAGTAGCTTACGAAAAACCTCGTAGTGTCGGTTTGCAGTAACATAAAAGAAGAAATTTCATGTTTATTTTCATACTAGGAAATTCTTGTTTCGCTAGCTCTTAAAAAATTACAGTCGCTGGAGTGAAATAAATAAAAATGGAAGTACTAATATATCGCCATAGATAAGAAAGTTCCGTGTGTTTAAGAATTGTCAAAAACTCTCCGAGATATGAGACATGTTGCGAATATTTCATACTTGCGGGCGTGAAATCGGAAGTGGCAGCGCTACATGGGATCCATTTTCTCGAAATCGGAGGCAGATAGAGACCTCCTCCCAAGTCTAAACAAAAATTCAACATGTTAGCAAAATTTCATACGCAGCAACATATGGTGTAATACGCACCAAACGCAAAATCATAGCGACCCCTAATTTTAGTCGCAAACTTTTTGAGTTTTGCGTAGTGTCTTACTAAAATGTGTACCTCACAATAAGAATGGTCATTAGCGAGATGAAGGGCACTTCCCCACGAAGCTGACATATAACTCTACAAGTAAGACAAAAATCAAATATTTTCAGTGAATAGTTTCTGTAAAATCGTTTGAAAAAGATCACAGGTTGCGCGCGGTTCGGTTTTGTCAGCGCAGAGCGTCGCCAGTCGGCGCGTGCGAAGTATGTACATCTTCATTTGCTTCGTAAGGAAACTACAGCAGATTAGATTGATCGCTGTTTCTTGACCTTTGCACACAGGTTAGCGGTAGCACATTCGTGTTCACTGATTGCTCAAAGACTGACTGTGGTGGTGGGTGTGCCTTCGTGATTGGTACCATCCATTTTTGGTATCTGCTTCTGAAATACTGTTCAGTAGTTATAGCAGAGGTCTCTGCCCTCTACCAGGCTATGCAGTACATCAGACAACACAGGATTTTAAATTGTTACACACTCCAGTTCCGTCAATGCCCTTCAGAGCCTCTGTGTGCTGTACACAGTTCATCCTTTAGTGAAATGGGTCCAAGAAAGCATCCACTCACTCTTGAGGGAGCCACTGTGATTTAATTGGGTTCCTGGTCACATTGGTCTGATGGGAGATGAGGCTGTGCAGGTGGTGTCACTTTGGCATCATCACTGGTCCTCTCTTCATGCAAACAAGCTCCAGAGATTTTAACCTTTCCCGGGAGTTTGGTCAACCTCCTCTTCGCCCTCTCACTGTAATGAGATTATTTTAGCTAGGTTTCATATTGGGCACTGTCACTTTAGCAGTCATTTGTTAGGTGGTGATTCCCCTACCACAGTAGGCTCACTGGTGTCAACCTTAGACAGTTCGCCATTTCCTGACTGAATGCTCTTCTTTTTGACCACTTGCATTCTAGTGTATGTTTGCCGTATGAGTTATTAGCCATTTTCGAGAATGATGTGCTGGTTGTCAAAGCCTCAGTTGTTTTTGCGACCTAATGCACACGCGCACACGCGAATTCTGAAACTTTGTCATGTGAAGCCAATCTCGCACTTTGCTCACTTTACAATACTACAATTATGGGTTAAGAAATTTGGTGGCAGCTTTATTTTTAGACTTCAGAAAAGCATTTGATCCAGCATCACACCAACACTTAATAATGAATGAGCTATCATACAGATTATCACACACAATTTGTGACTATTGAAAATTTCTTGATAGGGAGGACCCAGTTTGGATATCTTAGATGGTGGGGCCTTGAAACCTTTAGAAGGAACTTCTGAAATGTATTAGAGAAGTGCATTGGCACAGTTGCTGTTCATGTTTAATATTAATGACTTGGCAACAAATATTAATAGAATCTTAGACATTTTGCAGATGATGCAGTCATTTGTAATGAAGCACTATTTCAAATGAAATGCCCAGGATACGTGATCAGAGCTTGTTTCTCCTCCTGGGGCAAGTAGTTTTATTTGATGACTCTTCTGCAATTTGTAAGTCAATGGAGATGAGATGATTAAGGCAATACAAACATCAGATTCTGAAGTGAAGAAAATTTCCAGTCTAGCAAGGAATCCAAAATGGGATCCTGCAATCTAGAGGCTGTGACACTGACAGCTAGACCGTGAGCTGCACTAGCATTAAATTATATTCTGATAAGATTTCCAACTTCCCTTAAATATACAGAAATGTGAAGCTATACACTTAACAAAACACAAGGAAGTAGGATCCTATGACTAAAATATTAATGATAGATAATTACAGTTGAAAAACTCTAAACAAATACAGAGTTTTAACAATTTCCAAGGGTATGAAATGGGATGATAAAATATGCTTAACCGCAAGTAAAGCTTGGCTACACTGCTCGAATACTGGGCAAAAACTGTCAGGATACAGAGGAAAGACTTGGCTGTGATCTGTCAAAGAATATTACTAGAGTGAGAGACACAATTGCCGAATAGGGCTTACCAGGTATATTAACGCAAACAGAGAACAGCAACACAAATGGTCACAGGTCTGCTTGACCCATGGAAGAACATTACAGAAATGCTGAAAGACTGGAACTGGCAGATGCTTGAAGGTATGCCTGGTTTCATGTGAAAGTCTCCTTACAAAGTTTAAAGAACAGTTGAGTGCTCTTAAGTATATACCCACATAGGCATTTAAGCAATTATTGTCCCTGCACTCCAAATTGGAATAGAAAAGAAATAAATTGTAGTGTGTGTTGCAATGGGCAGTACCATCTGCCATGCAACAGAGTGGTTTGCAGAGTATACACCTGAAGTACATGAGTGAGAAGAAATAGTGTAATATGCTTTTTATGTTACTGTAAACACAATACACAATAACCTAATGGCCTATCATTTGCCAGTTTTCTTACATAAAGTATAAAGATACATGCTAAACGCATGTGCAGTATTTTTCTGTTTCTTTGTGTCCTCTTTTTCTCCTGTTTCCATTTCTTTCACTAATTTTCTGATACACAGTTCTGCTTAATGACTTGTTTCAGTCGGCAGTAACTCATAAGGATGCTTCAAAGAAGAATTCCTTAACTTTTGAGTGGACAGCACCAGACGAAGACATAAAAATGTTCGTTTTCCGGTGAGTAATTTATAATGGCTTTCATGATTACAGAACTTAGGAATATTCATTAAGGTTATTGTAATCATGAATATTTAAGTAAGCCACTGTATTTAGTCAGTAACAAAGTAACACGCCACTAAACAAAATTGTTAACTTGGTGGTAGGGAAGATTAAATTGTCTATTATACATTTGTAGAGTTAAACATCTATTACTTTGTAGCTCTTCTTTTATAATGGCTCTTATATAGTATATTTTTATAACAAAGATGAGGAAAAATAAAGCTGCTTATTACTATTATACCATTTGATGATATAAGTTGATCATTAGCATTTCTGCAGCAGCCTGTTGGGAATAAACTCAAGTGTCCTGTAGCAGCTTTATCTTTGTGCTGTGAGTTTAATTTATGAAAATGTATGCAAATTGTACAAACGACATTATATTAATTGTCAGGGATATTTAGTGAAAAGCTGTACATACTAGGGATAAAATTTTCATACAACTAATGGTTATGGTACTCAAAAATGGCTCTGAGCAGTATGGGACTCAACTGCTGAGGTCATTAGTCCCCTAGAACTTAGAACTAGTTAAACCTAACTAACCTAAGGACATCACACACAACCATGCCCGAGGCAGGATTTGAACCTGTGACCGTAGCGGCCTCACGGTTCCAGACTGCAGCGCCAGAACCACGCAGCCACTTCGGCCGGCTGTTATGGTACTCATTTTTAATTATTGTTTGTTAGTATTGTTAGTTTTTTCAAATATCTTCTGTTCTGAATTTTCAGAGCCACTGTTGTGCAAGATTTCCAGACTTACTGGACAGGGATTTTGTCAGAAGAAGTGAAAGTTGTTGAACACCCAGAAGTCACAACTGATCATTCAACAGGAATCTCAACAACCAGGAATCCAGTGAAGTCTACTACAGAGATACCAGTTATACCAGAGTTTCCTGATCCTAAAGCAGTATGTTGACCTTCTATTAAGAGATAATTTAATAATAAAAATATAGCAAGATACCTGACTTTGTTTGGCTCCCTTTTTTTTCCATGCAGATATCAGAACCTTCAAACCCTATATATGAAGGCTGTGGCTCAACAAAAGCTTGCTTTGGTCCTGGTGAATGTCTTGCAACAAAAAGTTGTAGTATGATGGTATCGGTTCTTGATAGAGTAGAAGATTATGAATTTGAAATGATGGCAGATAGTGCTTTATATGTTGCTGTTGGCTTGTCAGATGATGGAATTATGGTGAGCACTAAAATGTCATTTTTATGAGGTAGTGAGTGAATTTGAGACCTTATTCACATGTATGTCTAGTACATGAGACTTAATATAAATGCAAATTGGATAATAAATTTCAGTCACATATATAATGTTCAATTACAGGGTGACGACAGTGTTGTGGAGTGTGTTTATGATGCCACTAATACAGCTGTTCAAGCATACAGGTCATCAAATGCTCCCGACGACAAGGCCAATTTCCGCGATGGAAAAGTAAGTTACGCTACACTAAGAATTTATTACTTACATGGCTTAACTATTGGATATATACATAGTGTGATAGGATACTTATAAAAACAAATATGTAAAACTGTATTTGTGAATCTATACACATGCATACTGATGTAGGCAAAGCTTTGAACAACAAAAGAAGCTCTATAACTGCATGTAATACCCAATTTAGATATTGTATATATTGTTTTAGCTTACTGTATAAGGTACTGTGTGGTTACAAAATGTTATGAATAATCATAGAGTTCTACCAAAACTCATTAATACTCCAGCAAAAGACTTCTGCTTTCATACCTTCCTTGTCCATGCCATTCCTTGCGCAAAGAGCTATGGGCACTTCTTCAGTAGAAGAGATGTTTCACAGAGCAGTGAAAATAAGCTAGTGGTCATAGCTCTTTAGGTATACATTTTAGTGCCTGTTTATACTAGAATTTTTTGTTTTAAATGGTCACTCATACCTTTTCAATTAAGTACTTCATTGCTGTGTTAATTTACAGCCTTTTGAAGGAATTACGTTAGTGAATCACAGTTACGTCAATGGTCGAGTTTACTGCAGATTTAGAAGGCAAGTGGTGACTTACACGAACAACAAGACATATGATTTAGCCAATCAACCATTTTTCCTACTTCTGGCTTCTGGCACAAGTCTCAAAGGTATGTTAATGACATATTATTACTGTATGTTTTGAGAAATCAGTTCAGAATATACTTTTCCCAGAATTAGAGTTAATTTTATAAATATTTACTAAGCATAGGTTAAAATACTAATGTTTTTTATTCATTTCATCAACAATTCCACTTATTCAGTGATTCCTTCAGTAAGAGAAACAAAATAAAACTTTGCATAGTTTAATAGCTTCATATCTTAATAACTAAAGAACTAACACAGAACTTGAAAGATATGAAATTTAGTGTGTATCATTCATAAGAAGTGATGATTTTAATATTATTATTTGGATGGTAGTATGTAATAAACGGACCTCAATTAAGATTTATAAATGTGAAATCTGTACATCAGAAATGAACTTAAATGTTACAGAAAACTGAACAGGATTATTAACTAACTAAAAGCAAACAAATTGAAGAGAACAGTGAGAAACTTATCAGGATAGGTAGTCATGAAGTAGATGAAATTATGGAATTCTGATAGGTAGGCAGCAAAATAGTCAGTGACGGATGGAGGGAGGAGGATATCAAAAGCAGACTAGCACTGGTAAAAAGGTCATTCTTGGCCAATAGAAGTCTACTAGTACCAAACATAGGCCTTAATTTGGGGAAGAAATTTCTGAGAATGTACGTTTGGAGCACAGCATTTTGTGGTAGTGAAATATGGACTGTGGGTAAACTGGGACAAAAGAGAATCCAAGCATTTGAGATGTGTTGCTATTGACAAATGTTGACAATTAAGTGGACTGATAAGGTGAGGAATGAGGAGGTTCTGTGCAAAATCGTATAGGTAAGGAGTATGTGGAAAGCACTGACAAGAAGGGACAGAATGTTAGGACATATGTTAAAACACCAGGAAATGACTTCCATGGTATAAGAGGGAGCTGTAGAGGGCAAAAATTGTAAAGGATGACAGAGACTGGAACACATACAGCAAATAATTGAGGATGTAGATTGTGAGCGCTTCTCTAGGATGAAGAGGTTGGCACAGGAGAGGAATTTATGGTGGGCCACATCAAACCAGTTTGAAGATTTGACTCAGAAAAATTCTTTAAATATTAATTACTAAAACAATGTTAATTCTTAAAATATTAAAAAAAAATTAAACTAAACTGATAATTTGTCCTCCTCAGTACATGATTAGGATCGATAATTTGTCACCAATCCACCACTAATTCTTGACCCACACTTTCAATCAATTTAAAACAAATCATATTGATAAAAATGAGCTAGTCTCAAGTGCTGTTAAAATTCATCTTTCAGATCATTTATTGAACAAACAATCAAAGATGCAGTGTTTTACCATGTAGCCTCAAACACATAGTCGTTCATAACATTGCCAAGTGAGCTTTCAAATCAAATCTTGGTGTCTGAGCATCTCATGTTTAGTATTCTGTTGCTGTATTTTCCTTTTGAAACATGATCTGTACACACTGGAGCAGCAGACTTAACAAATACAAATTGAGCTATGTAAGGCTGGAATGGTAAAGTGGATGATACAGACCTTCTAACCAAAATTTATAATAATCTCTGATGTTTTCTTCAAAGTGAGGTGGTGCAGTGGTAATAAACTAGGTTTGCATTTGAGATAATGGCAGTTAAAGCCCTTTTTAGGCCATCAGCAATTTTTACAAGGTTCCCTAAATCCATTGATGCAAATGCTGGGGTTGTTCCTCTGAAAAGGACTCAGCTGGTTTCCATCCTCCACCCTTCCCAAACCAAGTCTTGTACTGAAGTCTCCAATATCTGATAATTGATGTGGCATTGAACACTAATTTCACCCTTCACCCTCTTGTTGCATTTTCTGGGTACGGTGGTGGTGGTGGTGGTGGTGGTGGTGGTGGTGGTGGTGGTAGTCTCCAAAGACGACTAGTCTTCATGGCTGACTGCCATGTGGGGAACCAGTGTTTGATTTCTGGTACTGTCAGGGATTTTTCCTGCTGTGAAGTCTTATACGGAGTGCACTCAGCCCTAACAGACCAACTGAGGAGCCTCAACTGATTAGTAGCAGTTCCCAGGTCAAGAAACGTGACAACTGGGAGAGTGGTGTCCTGACCACATGCCATTCCATACTGCATCCAATGGTGCCATTGGCAGAGGATGACATGGCAGTGGGCCCATTTGGCCCATTTAAGACCAGAGCCCAGAACATTATCTTACCTTAATGATGGAAATTGATACAGTGTAGCAGACTCATTTCTTTAATGTTATATTAATATTGTGACTCCTAGTTTTTACAGAACATTGAATTAGTACTAGCTGTTCAGTGAACTGTGCTTCTAAACTGTTACAAAATGGGTTTGAGTCATAAATCTGTGAATGTCACTTTGTTTGTGGTGTTCTTTGTTCATTTATTTTCTCTCTCTCTCCTCCTCCCTTGATGGGTTGATTTGAATGATTCCATTCAAAGTTTTCCTGTTTTGATTAATGTTTATGGCAGTGAATCCATTTTTTCTGTTTACAGCACAGTCAAGAGTCACTACCTTTTCTTAAATACCACTGAGTTCAGAACAAATGCAAATATAGATGCCTTTGTGAAGTGACTTCGTTTATGGAATCTCTTTGTCAAAGGTTTTGCCAATGAGAAATGATGAGTCTCAAAAGTGAACCTTCATGACCAACAACGCTACATCGAAACAGACTTGCGTATCAGAAGTGTTCAGTTTGAATGATTTTTTAATTTGCCAATGTAGTCCTCAGAATTACACACATGATAAGCACATTTTTCCAACGGAGGCCTTTATAGTGATGCTAAATGTTAAGCACAGTCATAGGTTGGAGGGCCAATGTTACTATCAGACACAGAGGAACTCCATTCTTCTGGATCTTTGGAAGTTCATAAAGCCTCAGAGGAACTGCACCACTTTAAGTCTTTGCACAACTTCTAGTGGAAAGGGCATGTGTTTTAAAGTGAAGCAGCCTTCCTTACCACTTGGTTGGTGGGTTCTTTACTGATTTTCTTTTATGTGCTATCACACAGTAAATTGTTCATTTTATCATGATAGTTGTCACAAGACACTGAATCAGTGACATTACCTTTATCATTGGAAGAACCATCATCTCAGTATCCTGGCAAAGCTTACGTAGTGCAGCCCCCTCTGTCACAGACATGTTACTCCGTTGTGGGCAAGCTTTCATAACTGCTCGACAAGTTTCACTTCTTATTTCTTCTGCTGATTCTATAGAAAGAGGTCAAACAGCTTTTTCAATGGCACTGATCAATGGAGGGATTGGTAAAACCTTGGGCTTGGGTGCAGTGTTTAGTCCTTTACTTAAAACCATTGTAATAGCAGCATCCAAATCATTACCATCATATTAATGATGGAGCTTTGAACAACAGTTTCTTGTTGCCAAGACATCTCAATCTGGCTAAATAATGTGCACTGTTTGGTTTTGTCAAAGAAAACAGGTCCAGTAAGACCATGAAAGGAAATTGTGACCAACATTGTAAACCTCAGAGCAATGTTGTTCATGAAGCACTCTGGGATTTTCAGAAGCCCTAAAGTGTAAATTTAGCTTAACCACACCATCCAAATAAAAATCCTCCTCATCTGAAAACCAGATTTTGTTGAGAGTTTCTCTTTCCTCAGTCCAGTACACACAGTAGTCCCTGCTGCTTGTGTCCTGCAGTGAACTTCTGAGAAGTAGTCTTCTTGTATGGATACATCTGGAGGTCACTTTTAGGAATCCATTTAACAGAGCATACGGATATGCTCAGTTGCACTACTGCCTTTCTGCATGATTTGCTGGAACTTCTCTCTAGAGCAACTCACATGGCCGAGTGCACCAATCTCGATTAACAGTTAACCGTGGTTAAATCAATATATAATCCTGTTCAACGCAAAATTCTAGTGCACCAACGTCAATCTAAGTTAAATGAGGGAATCGACCATGGTAAGATTTAACTGGGGCTCTTTCCCAGTTTTCTAGACATAACCGCGTTTTTAGAAGCATACATTATTAAGCTGGTGGCGCATTTTGATGATATGGATGGCATTGAGGAAGAATTGTTATACCTTGACCATTTAATACATGACCAAAACTGTGTTGGAGTGATTTGGAAAAGGGAAACCCTTTTCAAGATTATGGTGACAGGAAGTTTGAAGAGAGATTTCGTCTGTCAAAAGAAATAGTGTGGTGGTTATTAAACCAAATTAATTATAGGTTCGGATTTCCTACTGATCAGAATAACCCCTTTTTGCCAATGAACAGACTTTTGATTACTTTAAGGGCATATACAACAGGTGCATTCAACATTTTTATTGGGGACAACAGTAACGTACATCGTACAACAGCACAACGAATCATCAGTGATGTATCAGACATCATAGCATCAATGTCTCCTTGCTTTATAAAATTTCCTACAAGAGAAGTGCGCTCTGTGATGTATGGTTTTAGTCAATTGGACCGATTTCCTGGCATTCCTGGTAACTTGGATTGTACCCATATAAGAATTCAGTCTCCTGGAGAACATAATGCGGAACTTTTCCGCAATAGGAAATCATATTTTTCCTTTAACTGTCAAACCATTAGTGATCACAATTTGTTAATAAGAGATATTGTCACTCGATGGCCAGGCTCTGTGCACGACAGTACCATATTTCTCAACTATACTCAAAGAGCACAATTTGAAAATGGAGAAATACCACAAGGTCACTTATTGGGAGATAGTGGTTGTGCATGTAGATCCTACTTCTTAACTCCACTTTTAAATCCGCAAAATGAAGCAGAGCATCTATATAATTGGCCTCATATTAAAACTAGAAACACTGCTGAGAGAAAATATGGCTTGTGGAAGAGATGATTTCCCATATCATCTGTAGGAATAAGATGTAATCCACAGAAAGCAATGTCAATAATAGTGGGTGCAGCTTTCTTACATAATATTGCGAGGAGTACAAGCAGTGAAGAACCGTGAGAAGATCCAGAAATTTCTCTACTTTTAAATTGGTTAAAAGATGAGAGAGGCCCCAACATTTAAGGTAACGAACCTGTGCTACCTGGACAGCAGATGTATCGTGATGATACATTACCAGGAAAAGCAGTTCGCAGTGCTATAATTAATGAACATTTCCAATAAGGTAACATAAATTCAGATATTGTTCAGAATGGAAAAATTATGATTATAGTTACGGGATTCTGCCGTATTTTTAATTTTCCCGGTTATTTCAGCATGTAATCTATTTTTTCCGTTATCTAGGGAACATAAAAGAATTCACTGAACTGGGTGTGTGATGAGAAATTTGAGGTTGAGGCATGCCAGAGACAGGATATGTTGCCTACGGACAATTACCCAGCTGCTGCTTTTCTGAGAGATTTTTTTTAGTGTGGAACTGTTGATAATTCATTATTAAAGATATATTTCTTGTATCACATCGGTTGTGAAAGCAATGCAGTACTGTTATTTATATATATGTTCAGTTTCTGTCTATGTACTTAAATTTGAGAACTAATGACTCCATTACATTTAGAGAGTGTGAGAGTAAAATCAAACGGAATAAAATATAATGGATAGTTCTGTATTATGTTCACTATAGATCCAATCCTAAACATCTCTTAAATTCTTGTTTTGCAAATCAAACTGCCTAGCAGCAGGAAAAAGCAGTTTGATTTGCAAAACAAGTATTTATATGCTTGCTGCGGAGGATGGGCACACAAACAAACTTGTTATCTCTTAAATTTCCTACTGTAACAACAAATATGTGAATGTCCAACAATTTTGCAATATTAAAGAGAGCACATTCATTATTATGAGAACCTTTCAGATTAGAGATTATTTTACTGCACTTCTGCTCACTATTAATGCAGTCTTATCACCCATTAGCTTAAACTTGTGAATATGCAGTAAACACATAGGCACAAAATAATCATTTGTGTAATAACATGAAATGTGAGTTTGGCATCGTTTAGTTGTTAAATTGTTTCCATATTAATCACTACTCTTTATTTACAATATGATTTGCTTCAAACATAAGTGTGTGTGGCTATAAGGTTGTAGCCCAGATCACTTATGTAAATGTTGATGTAATGACAAACTGTGCAAAGAATTGAATTACGTTGTTAATTCTAGCCAGTCATGCCTGTAGCAGCACTTTACACAATATTATGTACAACTGTATGGAATCAAAAAAATACATGAAATTGAAGACAAATTTGTGATTAGAAATTGCCACCAAAAACAAGTTCTCATTGCTACAAAAGGCAATGGAATTTTGTCAGCAATGTCTAACACTTTGGGGATCAGTGCAAGAACAATAATTAGTTAAGGAGTGTGCTACCTCGGAAGATATGAAAGTGGAACCATAATGCTGTGGGTTGTCTGTAAGAAGTGTAATACTTTAAGTTATTACAAAGGAAAACTCCCTCCCTCCCTCTGTCACTGATGTCAATGCAGTTTTTTCGTGTATTTAATGCTCACCTTTGCAGAGGGGAATTCCTTGTCACAGCATAGTGCCACTGAAAAATGCCTCACTACAAATACATTGTTGTGGCAGAAGTTATGGGTTGCCATCATAAACATTAGCAGGCGCAGATTATTGCTAAGAAAGCCACACATGCTAGGATTACTACAGCAGAATAAAGTTCCCCATCATTGGAATGCATTACTGAAAATATCTTGCTACAAATTCTGTTGTGATAAAAGCTGTAGGTTGCCATTATAAACATTAACAGATGCAGGCCATTTCTAGAAAAGCCACACAATGCTAATCTCACTATTGCAGAAAAGAGTGCACATATTAGCAATGTATGCCTGTCTACAAATACTGTTGTGATAAAAGTTACAGGTTTCCACCGTACACATTACCAGGTGCAGAGTATAGCTAGGAAAGCTATATATGCTATATTTATTTTTGCAGAAAAGGGTGCCCATCACAGCAATGTATTTCTCAAAATGCCTCTCTACAAATTGTATTGTCATAAAAGTTATAGGTTCCCATTATAAACATTACCAGGTGAAGAGTATTACTAGGGAAATGGCACACACAGTTATGGTTTGGAGCACTTTCCCCTCATAATTTAATATATTAGGATATTTCTGGTGTAAATATTGCAAAACATAATTACATTGGGCCTCATGTATATAACTGTTAGAGTACATATGTTCATTTCAAAGTTAGAGTAACAAGGACGCTTTATTACTATTATTTTGATTCATTAACAGTCTACCTCATTGTTAAGTCAATTAAGTAGAAATTGGCACCTAATATTATGGGTACAGGCCTGCAACTGACATGTAGCTTACTTATGTATTTTTAATCCTCAGCTCCTCCTTATGTTCTGCCTTCATCATGTGTAATTGGGCCCCCAGTACTTCCACTCTCTTCTTGCACACATTTTCGATTATTGTTCCTGAACCTGATGCCTGGTTTTGCAGGCATCCTGCGAGGATGCCATGTATTTTTTGGCATGAAAATGTTTTCTTTGGGTGGATCAGGAGACTGCGAAACAGACTGCAGCTGGGTCACATCCACCAGAACATTGTTTGATGTCTCTTTACTTTGTATTACGTCATGTGTGTGGGAAGTGCTAGGTTGTGTGCAGTTTGCTAGCTCGACAACTGAAGCAGGTGGTGTGTTCTCACTGCACTGCACTCCATATTAACAATATCCACAATCATACTAAACTGTGCATCGGAATTGTATGCATTTGTTAAGGGTTTCATTGAGGAACCAACAATTTCTAACAGTTCAGCCCGATCATGGATCTTGGTTTTTTGGGTATGCCCCCCCCCCCCCCCCCCCACCCCACCTGTTTTATACACTTCAATCTTCTCTTCTGCAAGGTCTTTCTGAAGTTTTCTTTTCATGTTTTCATAACAGGTTTTCAGCGTGTCACAATCTTTTTGTCACACCTGAAATTAACTAAATGTTGTAGTTTGCAGTACCAGAAATTAATTCTTATATTACTTACATTTATAAGTCCATTTTGCATTCTGAGGCTCTTAACTTATGACTGCAATAAAAATCTAAGATCTATATATGGCTGTTGTTTACATAATAGTTCATTAAAAAGAAAGTGGTATAGGCATATATGAAGAAACAGCACAAGGCTATCTGAGAAACATATGTTCGCAATTTTCAACAGCAAAGTTTCCGTTAGTCACATAATTTTTAGTTAACAGTAGCACAGCATTGGATTTTAAATTTAAAACTAACAAAACAATTCCAAGTGTAAATGTACATAACCCTATCATGTATTTCAGTGGTACATCAATAACACTTTCAAATTTCAAACTAAAAGCCAGTGTGTGCCACATCCTACGCTTACAATGAAGCTAGAAAAGTTATTATTTTATGAGTAAAGTTACCAGGAGTAGAATTAAATTGCATCTCCACGTGAGACCACATTGCCTATTTTTTTTCACCCACCAGTTAAAGAAGTACATCTATCTCGTACTTAGAGAAATTCAGTGTTCTTCTTTTATTCCACATCATTCTCCCGCAAAAAAAAGGGGGGGGGGATCAGAAATAGGTGCCGACGTATGTATACAGACTTCTGCTTGTTGACGGAAAACACATTAAAGAGAGACTGTGACACCAGCGATTATCCGTGCAATTTCATATTTACTAACATCTTTGCGTCGCCAGCGCATGTTCCATTGCAATGTACAGAGTTTACCGTGGTCAAATGCACGGTTGGCTGATGACGGTTTGCTGACCATCGATTAACATTGGTGCACTGCAGAAACATTTTAAACAAGATTTACTTTTAACCATGATCGCGGGACCTTGGTTATCATGCTTTTTGACCAGGGTTGGTGTACTCGGCCAACAGTGTCAATATTCGCTGGTTGATGAACAGACTTTTGCCAAGGACATTTAGCTTCCACTATTGGTGTTTCATACAGCCTGTGCATGAATTTCTTGAAAGAGGCCTACAGTGTGTAAAACAGATGTCGAAACTGCCACTGAGTTGTAAAAGGATTTTTTGTTTTGTGAAAAAGTAATACAACTGCTAATCACTGCTGCATTGTTTCTGAGCAATTGTCAGCCACATTGTAAATGCTAGTCTCCTAGTGATGGTATTGTGAATTTGTTTCACCAAGCTCTACTACTGTTGAGATGCCTAATGGGTTATCTAATAGAACCCACAAATTATGTACAAGACAGATGGGGATATATTTTATATGTCACCCTGTATTATGAATGGATCTGAAATTTTTAACGGAATAAAGATTGAATTTTCTTTTACTTCTTCCAAACAGCAGATTGAATTTGACCTCAATTTTGCCTCTTGACACACAGAATGTTGCATTTAATAATAATCCGTGGTTCTCTCACTAATGCAACTTGGCTTATTAATTATAGAAGATGAGTTGTAGATATTTCTCCCATTTTTAGCTAGCTGTCTTCAGTCATTACTGAAACTTTCATGAAAGATACAGTGAAATGAATCCTGCAGTGTACAGTGGACTGGATGCTGGTTTGGAACTTATGGGCAGATTAAAATGGTGTGCCAGATTAGGGTCTTCAACCCAGGTCTCGCACGCAACTGCCAGGAAGTTTCATAGATACTGGATATGAGATTACCATTTGTATTCAATTTGTATAGTTTTCCAATTTGATATTTTGAGGAGGAAAGTTGCTCCTTACCATATAGCTGAGATGCTGAGTTGCAGATAAGAACAACAAAATGACTTTCACAATTGGTGACCAGTTTGGAGTAGTAGTAGTAGTAGTAGTAGTAGTAGTAGTTGGTGGTGGTGGTGGTGGTGGTGGTGGTGGTGGTGGTGGTGGTGTGTATGGGACAGGTCTTGTATCTAGGTCTGTTGCAGGGTTATAAGCCAAAAGGTAAGGGGTTGGGAGCAGGGGTGGTGTAAGGATGGACGAGTATATTGTGTAGGTTTGGTGGATAGCGGAATACCACTGTGGGAGGGGTTGTCGAAACCCTGGCGGAGAATGTAATTCAGTTGCCCCAGTCCTGGATGGTACTAAGTTACAAGGGGAATACTCATTTGTGACCGGATGGTGGAACTTCGGGAGGTGGTGGGGGTCTGGAAAGATAAGGCACTGTAGATTTGTTTTGTACCAGGTTGGGAGGATAATTACAGTCGGTGAAGGCTTCAGTCAGACCCTGTATATTTCGAGAGGGATGGCTCGTCACTGCAGATGTGATGACCACGAGTGGTTAGGCTGTACGGAAGGGGATTTTTGGTACGGAGCAGATGGCAGCTGTCGAAGTGGAGGTATTGCTCGTGGTCAGTACTGGTGTAGCCTTCTTTGAGGTGGAGATCTACACCTAGGAAGGTGGCTCGTTGGGTTTAGTAGGACCAGGTGAAGCCTGAAATGAGAAATGTTCTGCCACTATCCTTCCCACCCATCCCACAGTGGTATTCCGCCATCGACTGAACCTACACAATATACTCAACCATCTTTGCACAACCCCTGCTACAAACTCCTTACCAAATGGCTCATGCCCCCGTAATAGACCTAGATGAAAGACCTGTCCCTTACATCTTCCCACCACCACATACTGCAGTACGGTCACTAACATCACCTATCCCATCAAAGGCAGGGCTATCTGTGAAACCAGTCATGTGGTCTACAAGCTAAGCTGCAACCACTGTGCTGCATTCTATGTAGGCGTGACAGCCAACCAGCTGTCTGTCCGCATGAATGGCCACTGACAAACTGTGGCCAAGAAACAAGTGGACCACCCTGTTGCTGAACACACTGCCAACGTGATACCCTGGAAACTTTCCCTGCAATACATGCTACATTCCTGTAACCCTCCTGGCCTCAACCTTTATTAGTCACTGTCCTTGCCCATCCAGCCCCTTCAGTGTCCCCATTCCAGCACTACACAGCTGTCATTCCACCACCACGCCTGGTCTTTTTATTTCTCTCCTTTTCCACTACCCCCCCCCTTCCCCCCCTTCCCCACCTTTCCTCTGCCCTCTGTCTAACCTGCGGTATTTCAGTGTCGGCCACCCCCACCATAAGATTCCTCCCCTCCCTGCCCCAACTTCTTCCTTACCCCCACCCAGCTGCCACTCCAATTATGCACTGGTGCAGCTGCTAGCAGCGTGGTTTCAGTTGCGTGTGATGTGTGTGTTTTGTTGTTGTTGTTGTTGTTGTTGTTGTTGTTGACGAAGGACAAAGGTGGAAAGCTTCAATTCTGAGAGTCCTTTTGTTGTGTGTATCTGTGACTCAGCATCTCCGCTATATGATGAGTAGCAACTTTCTTTCTCATAATATTGTTAAATTCCATCCTCAATTTTCCATTGACCAATTTGTGTGGTTTTTTTATGTCAGAGTTTAATGAAAAATTGATTGTTACAGTTGCTTAGTACACTTCCGTTTTAGTATTTGATTTACTGTCACACTATATGCAATCATAATAGTTTTAAAGAGTGTTTAAGAAGGAAAAAATCAGTTTGCAGCTAGGTATTGATAAAGTAGTCGAAATAGCAACAATTTTCTTCTCGTGTAAAATAGTTGAGTAACTGTAATGAATGCTTGTCATTATGGTTTCCAACAAAGTATTCTTAACTGAGTTTGGAATTTGGGTTTCTGACAGTCAGCCTCGAAAATCCTGACAAGCAGCTGCATATTATTGGTACTTGTTGGTACAAACATAGGCAAAATACATTACCAGGGAATGACAAGTTTGAGAGAAATCTAGTATTTTCTGTTCACCTTTTTGCATGTGTAGGATATCATTAGCTATTTGTTGAGGATAATGCAAAGAGCGATCATAAAAATCCTTTGCCATTATCCTGTGAAAATTTACTCGAACACTGCTTGATTATAATTAAACTGTAGGCATTCAGAGTGCAACAGTGCAGACAGCATAAGGATGCAGAAACATTGTAGGTATGTTCATAAATCAATGTGTTTGCAGAGAGTGCTGAAAAACTAATAGTTCCACTTCCTGCCACCAGCTTAAAATATGGTGCCGTAAGCAACCAGTGTGTGCAGTTTTTAATGTTAAGACATCAGTATGCTGTTTGTCACTTGGTGATGTGTATTGATTTTTCATGAAGTAGCTGTTGGTGTACAGGGTTAGGAAGGTTTAAATTCACTAGGGATACGATAGATATTGCCTCCCTAGCTGTGGCGAACATAGTAAAAAACGTGTTGACTCTATCTTTGTATAAAGATCTTGTAAAAAAGTTGAATATGGAAATAAAATATGTAGCCTAACTAGCTAGCATAAAGACAATGGTAACCAGCAAACAACAACATGATGTGGGAAACAAAACTGACTTGACTTGTAGTAGAATTAATATAAGTAGAATTTTCCATCTCCTCATTTAAATTGAAATCTGGATCATTGTCATCATCAAAACAAACTTCCCTCACTGCAATCTGCTGCTGCCTCCATTTTGAATTTATGCGTTACCAATGTTTCTCACCAGTGTATGTGGATTCCCACAGAAGCAAATAAACATTGTTTGTTGTCCTGCCATCTCTCATCAATAAGATGAACTAGTTACACTTCCTGGTGTAGATTAGGTTTACCATTGTCTTGCTGTACTTGGTTTGAAAAATTCAAATTTGATGGGTACTGATACGAGGGACTTATGGAAGGCAGGAAAAGGTGTGGACAGATCCTAATCGGTTACTGTGGGTTGCACAGTAAACACATAATTTATTTAAGGAAATTATATTTTAAAACAATATTTTTTTAAAAAAAAGAAAGGACTGTAACACAAACTACAGTGACAGCTGAAGGCCTTATTAAGGAGAATTCAAATTATTTATTGGCTGAAGGCCACAAGCAATAGGAATAATGTAAACAAAATATTATTTTTAGACAGTTGACACAATCAGACCAAATGAAGAAGGGAGTGATCCACAGACAGTGCTCTAAGGATTGACCTGAGGAAAGTCCCTACAGCTGTGTAAGCAGTGAGACAGGCAGCAAAGTGTTATGCTCAAGTAACAGGATGGCAACTCGAACTAGGGACAGTTTACGACTCGAACTAGGGACAGTTTACGACTCGAACTAGGGACAGTTTACGACTCGAACTAGGGACAGTTTACGACTCGAACTAGGGACAGTTTACGACTCGAACTAGGGACAGTTTACGACTCGAACTAGGGACAGTTTACGACTCGAACTAGGGACAGTTTACGACTCGAACTAGGGACAGTTTACGACTCGAACTAGGGACAGTTTACGACTCGAACTAGGGACAGTTTACGACTCGAACTAGGGACAGTTTACGACTCGAACTAGGGACAGTTTACGACTCGAACTAGGGACAGTTTACGACTCGAACTAGGGACAGTTTACGACTCGAACTAGGGACAGTTTACGACTCGAACTAGGGACAGTTTACGACTCGAACTAGGGACAGTTTACGACTCGAACTAGGGACAGTTTACGACTCGAACTAGGGACAGTTTACGACTCGAACTAGGGACAGTTTACGACTCGAACTAGGGACAGTTTACGACTCGAACTAGGGACAGTTTACGACTCGAACTAGGGACAGTTTACGACTCGAACTAGGGACAGTTTACGACTCGAACTAGGGACAGTTTACGACTCGAACTAGGGACAGTTTACGACTCGAACTAACCCTCTTACCTTATCCACCTAACATCTGATAACCAGTAAAATGATGGAATAATTCAGGCAAGGGTGAAGGGACAGAGGACTGCGTCTGCAGAATCTGGCTTTTAAAACACCAAAAGGCAGAAGGAACCACTCCACAAATGCAGTATACAGACAGCATTAAAATAACTGTTCATTCAAACACACTAGATACACACAGGCCTGGCGAGTACTGCCGCTGTGCGGACCTCACTGCTCCTCCGTCTTAAGCAAACTTCCTGACACAAGATGACCCAGAAATATTAGAGGTCGCTCCAGAGATAGTACCACAGTATTTGCTATCGATAAGCACTGCTGCTGCCACTGATGGACAGACAAAGTGAGCACCAGTGAACAGACTAAGAAAATGAGAGGTGACAATTCCAATACACGACGCCAACCTGTCAATGGCACCAAGGTGAGCTGGAGCACGGCTCAGTTACCATTGTCTTTCCCTAAACCCTTCAAATAAATGGTGCAGTGGGGAGAGGAGGGGAGGAGGAGGAGGAGGAGGAGTATGAGTAGGAGGAAGCAGCAGCAGCAGCAGCAGCAGCCCAGTCCCATGGCAGTTTTTGAAGTTGCTTTACCTATACCCGACTAAACAGGGTGTGCCGTAAATTTTGCTGCCCGTGCTCAAGCTGTGTTGTGGTGATTTGTCTCCCCCCTGGTCAACAGTCCAGAAGAATGAAGCCCCAAGATCAGGTGTAACACCATGACTTTGCCCTCTGGTTTTTTGGGTACATGGAAATGGAAGACTTGTGGCCAGAGAATAATCTTACTCTGCATGGTGCCACGAACACACAGAACAGAACTATTGCTTATAGTGTTCTACTCCATCACATGTTGTGCATGGACATCCACTGCTCCTGGTTTATCTGACTGTGTGGTATAGTTCCATAAGCATCTACACTCTAAGCCCGTTTTTCTTTGAGTTCCCTGTTGAGAATAAAGTAATGTTAATCAACCGTTACATAAATTTGGTCTTCAGAAGGTGTCCATGGACTACCGTTATATTGTCATGTAGAGGAAGGTGTAAGTAGATGAAAGACAAACGCTAACTTCACTTAATGAAGATTTATTCAGTACTTCCACATACAAGAGTGCGGAGCAAACTGCCTCCAGCCAGAACACATACAGTATATATACAGCTACAGAACATTCCAGTACAATGATTCTTGCCATTTGTGGATACTTCTAGAATGTACTCAAATCGAATATAGAAATTAATTTTTTTTTAGTTCAGGTGACTTTTGAACTCGTGACCCTCCATGCAACAATCTAGTATCATAACCACGACACTACGGCGACTGTGCTACTTGGCTTCTTCTGCGACATTGCTCCCTCCTTAAGAGAACAGCATCTTGGTGTTACCTCCTCCTAGTCTGGGAACAAGTCATTAGTCCTGCATACTGAAACTCCCAATGACTGATGTTCACCCTGGTGGTAATCTTCTTAGAACTTCCCTTGCTGCTATGTTCTTCATTGCCTTTTTGCTTGTTGCTTGTTGCCTGTCGCTGGAGCTTCGAATTTACCCTGGGTTGCAGGATCCTTATAGGGCGTCATTCGAAGGACATGGACCGTATCTCTGATCTTTCGTAGTCTTGTGTCGGGGTCGAAATCTTCAGTTTCACAAGTAACATCAGACAACTGTCTTACAACCTTATAAGGTCTAAAGTATCACCTGAGGAGCTTCTCAGAGAGACCAACCTTCTGAACAGGAGTGAAGATCCAGAGATTGTCAGCATGCTAGTAGACAACAGGGTGGTGGCTCGTGTCATACCTTCGGCAATCGTTTTCTTGAGCCTGCAGCATGCGGAGTCGAGCTAACTGCCAAGGTTCATCAGCTCTGGTTAACACCTGGCCGATGTAGTCGTCATCCATGTCATCAGGATGTAACAGAAACACAGTGTCTGTCGTTGTCGTCGTCGTTGTCGTCGTCGTTGTCTCCTCCTCATGCCCATGCGCCAGGAAAAATGGCATAAATCCTGTGGTGTTTTGTTTGGCGGTGTTGAAGGCAAATGTCACGAAAGGTAGCACCTCATCCCAGTTGTTCTGCTCAACATTGATAGCATGTTGGCCAAGGACTTATTAAGGCATTCAGTAAGCCCATTAGTTTGCAGACGGTAGGTAGTCGTCATGTTATGAGTAATGTTGCATTGATGGTTCCTCTCTGTCACAAGATTCAATTGAAAAACTTCCCTCGTTCCATAATTAACAACCTTGGGGGCACCGTGTTTTAATACAATGTCTTCTACGATGAATTTGGCTACCTAGAATGCTTTGGCTGTTTCCACGGCTTTTGTAATGGCATAGTGTGTCAGATAATCCGTGCAAACAATAATCCATCTATTGCCACTAGCAGACGTTGGAAATAATCTAAGGTGGTCAATCCCAACACGCTGGAAAGGCGTTTCAGCTGGTGGAATTGGTATGAGTCAGCCAGGTGGTTTCTAAGGGACTGCCTTTCTCCTCTGGCACTCTCTACAGTGCGACACATAGTGACGGACACTCCTAGATAAACCTGGCCAAAAAAATCTCTTGCAGAACCTATCGTATGTCTGAATAAATTCTAGATGTTCGGCCTCGGGTGTGTCGTGGAATTTCTGTAGAACATCTAAGCCATATGTTTAGGAATCACTGGTAGCCACCTCTTTCCAAACAGATCAAAGTTTTTCTTAATTAATCTTAAATTGTCCTTTCACATCCTCTGACCGGATTTACGGCAAGCATAATTTGAGATATCTTGGCGTCCTTCTTCTGCTCAATAGAGAGATCTTGGAGTGCTGAGAGACAATCACTATCTTCATCAAAGTCTTGATGGCCTTGCATATGGTTTCTTGAGACACGGCCGGCATCTTGGTGTTTTCTTCCACTTTTGTACACTCTTGAAGACAGTGCCCACCTGGAAAGTCATCCTGTTGGATCCTTAAGACCTGTCAGCCAACAAAGTGAATGATGGTCCATAACAACTGTAAATGGCATTCCATAGAGATACTGTCGAAATTTGCACATGGCCCAGATCACAGCAAGACATTCTCTTTCTGTAGTTGAGTAGTTTCTCTGGGCTTTTTTAAGTGTCCTAGAAGCATAGGCTATAACCTTGTCTTTTCCATCTGAAATCTGCACCAGAACAGCACCAACCCCATACCCAATGCAATCTGTGTGTAGTTCTTTAGGTGCTCTCCCATCATACAGATAAAGTACAGGGTCAGTCGTCAAAGCTTTTCACAGCACATAGAAATAATCTTGTTGAGCACCACCACAGATAAATTTAGCATTGGCTTTTAACGATTCTTGGAGTGGCCTGGCTTCGATACAAAAGTCTTTGATAAAACGACGGTAATAAGAAAGTAATCTGAGGAAGCTTCTCACATCTCTAATACTTTTAGGAATAGGCAATTCCGTTATAGCTCTCATCTTTTATGGGTCTGGCCACACACCTTCGTTTGACACAAGGTACCCAAGTATTTTGATTTCTTTTGCTCCAAAGAGATACTGTATTGGATTAAGTTTCAGTGCGGCTTGTTGGAGACACTTAAGAACAGCCCTCAGTCTTTTTGTGTGTTCATGAAATGTCTCTGAGAACAATATAATGTCATCTAAATAAGACATCGACCACTTCCGGTGACGTAGAAGATTATCCGTCATCCTATCATCCTTTCAAAAGGTGCTGGTGCATTACACAAACCAAACTACATTACCTTAAACTCATACAAGCCCTCAGGGGGTGATGAATGCAGTTTTCTCACGATCCGCCTCATCTATCTCAATTTGCCAGTATCCCGAGTACATGTCCATGGTAGAGAAAAACTTAGCCCCCTTCAGAGAATCGAGTGTACCATCAATTCGTGGAAAGGGGGTAAACATCCTGTTTAGTTATCTTATTAAGCTTCCTGTGATCAACACAAAAGCGCCAGCTGCCATCCTTCTTCCTGACAACCACTGGTGATGACCATGGGCTCTGCAAAGGCTGAGTGATGTCATTCTTAATCATTTTCTCTACCTCGTCATGAATTATTTGACATTCCATTGCTGACACACGGTATGCTCTCTGGCTTATTGGTTGATGGTCTCCAGTGCTAATCCGGTGCTTCACGGTCAATTTGTCTAATTTGCTTGTCACCTGTGGATTGAAGCATTCAGAGAACTCTTGAAGAATGGCAAGTAGCTTCTTCTGTTGTTCCTTAGTGAGATGTGGTGATAGTCAAGCTAGAAGATCTTGTCTCGTAGTGGTAGCACTAATTTCGCCAACAGACTCGGCATGGGAGGTGTCTATGACGCTCGGCTGTTCTGCAATTGACAGCTCAGCATTTACTACACACGTGTCTTGGAAGGATCTGCGGTTCTCGGCGACAGTTAACTATCCACAATTCACCGAATCCATTCTTCAATGAGACTATAGAGGCTGGGATGACCAAGTTATGCTTCAGTGGTATGCTTCTCTTACATTCCACTAAAAGATCCATGGGTTGATGCATGGTATGACATGACAGCTACCTTTGTAGCGCTGACTGCAGGAATGATTACTTCGTCCAGCACACACAGTCTCTACACATGCAGATGCACATCTTTCTGTCCACAGTCTAGCATAATCTTTGAGCAACTACAATCTATAATTGCTTGAGGAGCTCTCAAAAAGTCCCATCTGAGAATGACGTCTTGACTACACTCTTCTAAGACGATGAATTCTAAGGGCTGTGTATGGCTAGTTACTCACATGAATGACACATCTTCCTGCAGGTTTTATAGGTTTTACATATTTCCCATTAGCCACCTTCAGCTCTGATGTTTATTTGTCGATGAATATGGTTTTCTGCAACTGGCAACGGTACTTCTCCGAAATGACTGAATATGATGCTACAGTGTCCACAAGGGCTTGGTCTGGTCGGCCATCCATGAGGATATCGACATATTTTCCTATCATTTTCATAGTGATCGATGGTGGAGGATTTTTCTCTTCGGTGGCCTCACCTCCAAGGAAGGTGGCACCATTTTGTTTTCCAGGTTGTGGTGGCTGGGTGATTGGCTGGAGCTTCTAAAAGGTGATGGAGACCTTGACTGGAGTGTTGGGAGCATCCTCTCCAGTGGCCAGCTTGCAGCGATGGTGACCTACATCATCCTGCACCAAAATCTTCATATTTGTCTTCGTTGTCCCAGAGTTGGCATCTGCTAAGATTGGTCTGCTGTCTTTTGGCACGGGCATCATCAAATACATGCAGCCTTACTCGACAATAGCGCACCACATGTCCCGGTCGTCTGCAGTGGAAAAATACTGGTTAGTTATCCTGGGTCCTCCAAACATCAGTCGTCCTCGGTGCCCAAACAGGTTCCTCATGCGGCATTGTAGGAACATAACTTCACCTGGGTCTCGACTTTTTCATCGTTTTAAAGGGAAATGCAGGATGAGAGATTGGGTTCAATGTCTGTTCCACTTCCTCCCTTATGACCTCTTGAAGTGTCTCGGTTTTTTGCTCGCCGTGCAATCCAAGTGCGTCCTGAACTTCCTCTCTCACTATCTGATGAACACTTGTGAAATTGGTTCCTTCCTCCATCCCAGACATCGATATGACATTTGGAAGCCGTTCAGACTTCTTGTGTGTAATTCTATTTTGATGCCTTGTCTCGATATACTGGCACCATTTTATGAAGTCGCCTGCTGTCGAAGCCTCTTTCAGGAGTAGGGCTTGATACATGTCCTCAGCAACACCCTTCATGAGATGTGCAACCTTATCTTCCTCCTTCATTCTAGGATCCACTATTTTACACAGCTCCAAGACGTCTTGAATGTGGGATGCTGTAGTTTCTCGTGGACGCTGTGCCCTGCACTTTAATGTATCTTCAGCCTTGCACTTCTGTCGTCTTGTGTCACCGAAATACTTGCGCAGTTCTACCTGGAATACTTCCCAGCTTGTGAACGTCTCCTCATTGTTCTTATACCACTGCTTGGCAGTGCCCTCCAAGTAGAAAATTACATTAGCCAAACACACAGTGTCATCCCATTTGTTAAATTTGGTTGGTTGGTTGGTTTGGGGAAGGAGACCAGACAGCGTGGTCATCGGTCTCATCGGATTAGGGAAGGATGTGGAAGGAAGTCGGCCGTGCCCTTTCAGAGGAACCATCCCGGCATTTGCCTGGAGTGATTTAGGGAAATCACGGAAAACCTAAATCAGGATGGCCGGATGCGGGATTGAACCGTCGTCCTCCCGAATGCGAGTCCAGTGTCTAACCACTGCGCCACCTCGCTCGGTGTGTTAAATTTGGCTATACGCTCATATACCTTCATCCACTTGTTTGGATCTTGGCCATCGTCACCAGAGAACCTGGAAGGATGTCTCATGTGGTGGCACGCAGTTGCTGTCATCGTAATGTCCTCTTCTTCTGTCTCCGGTAGATTGCGAATTGCTGAATATGGCTCGAACTCGGGTTTCTCGCCACATAAACGGCGGCTCTGTCATGGCCTGATTGAAGCCACTGTGTCGTCGATAATGTGCGCTATCACAACTTCCAATACCCAGTGTCTCCACCAGAATAATGTCATGTAGAGGAAGGTATAATTAGATGAATGACAAACACTAACTTCACTTAATGAAGGTCTATTCAGCACTTGCACATAAAATAGCGTGGCAATGATTCTTGATATTTGTGGATACTTGTAGAATGTACTCAAACCAAATATAGAAATTAAAATTTTACAGTGCAGGTGAGTTTTGAACTCGCAACCCTCCATGCAGCAGTCTAGTATCTGCCATTGAGTAGACACGCTCTCTGCCCCTCCTCTACAGTACAGCGTATGGAGATGGACGAAGTCACGGAGGAAGAGATAGCCACCGCCTATATACCGTATACTGGCGCACTATTGGGGAAAATAAGACGAATATTGAGGAAACACTGAGTAGGAATTGTCTTTTGCCCGCCCAATAAAACACGAGCACTATTGGGAAGTGTCAGACGATCTAGGTTTGTGGATACCAGATTCCCTGTGAGTGTGGGAAGACTTACATTAGACAGACAGTGCGCACCATCAAATATTGTTGCTGAGAACATCAGAGGCACACTCGACTTATGTACCCCAACAAGTCGGCAGTCGCAGAGCACTGTTTGTCCGAAAATCATGAAATGGACTACCAACATACCAGGGTCTTGGCACAGACATCTAAATACTGGGACAGCATCGTTAGAGAGGCTATCAAAATTCATACCAGGGATGGACTCATCAACAGAGATTGCAGCTACAACTTCTGCAAGGCATGGGAACCAGCACTGAACCTAATTAGAAAGAGACTCAGCAATGAAAACGAACAAGCGACCAGGGCGGATGATTCAGTTACACCGACGCCACCATAGACTCTGACGCCAGCCTCTCAGCGACTGCCGACGCATGGCCGCGGAGAGAACGGCTCGCGGGGAAGGGGGATTTAGGACTGCCGCCCGCACTCAGCTCAGTTCGTCAGCGCACCTGACGATGGTGACATGTCTGATCACTGAAATATTGTGCCCATTGGACACTATGCATCGGCTGTACACCTGTGGACTGTTCGAGCAAGAAATACGCTGGGAGAAATTGAAGAATCACATAATATTCCTTATATTTCTGAAGAGTTTTTCATGTTCAACTATATATTTTAATAAGAGACTATTCAAATATTTCTTTAACTTCAAATGGCCACAAAAATAAGTTTTAACAATTTACTTTCCAAAGGTTTTTGAATGTGTTTTTCTACTGCCTAACTTAGTGGCTTAAAATTTTTAATAAATACATTAAACTATTTTTAGATTTGTATATTTTTCTGGCTGGTTTTGTCTACTGTTTGACACTCTTCATATAAAATGTGCATGTGCAAACAGGGAAAGTCCCTAAAATGTGCCTGCTTGCTTGGGTGTTTGGTTCCTTTTTCTCTGTTTGTATCACAGTAAGAGCGTTCTTGTTGTTGTTAGTCTTTTTGTCTGAATTGTGCTTCTCATCTTATGTCATATACATATTTCTGTCTACTTGAACAATGGAAAATCTGGGATGGAATAATAATAGCAGTATGAACTGAACATATTGCTGATCACCAGATGGAGGATGTGTTGACTGGCACACACATTTAAAAGTAGGCTATTGAAAACTATCAGCGTAAAGAAGGCCATGACCATGTGCGGGCATGCTTGGGCTTTTTGTGTAAGTCTGAATGTGTGTGTTATTGTCTCTCATCTGAAGATCATCTTTGGACAAAAAGTGAAATTTTCTAACAGTCTGCATTCTATTTAACTGATTTAATGGGTGGGTTCTGCAGCCAACCATTAATCCAACATATTTTCCATTATCATAAATTTTGTATGTCTGATGATTGGTTGTATTTCCACAAGCAGTTCTATACTAGCAGAAAATGAACATAACTTTTATTTTCAGATAATAATATTGGTATCCACTCTGCTAAGGTCAGTACATCATCTGCTAAATACTTGTCTGATGTAACGGGATGGACTGCTGCTTCAAAAGTGTTGCTCCGTCTCCACGGTGCGTTCATGATAGCTGCATGGATAGGAACGGCAAGTCTTGGAATTCTCTTGGCGAGATATTTCAGACAAACTTGGGTCGGTACACAACTCTGCAAAAAGGACTTGTGGTTTGCAGTAAGTGTGCTGCTGTGTAACTCTGCGTATTTAGATCTTACTTAAGATTATTTTATTCCCAGATATTTAATTATTGATTTTCTAAAGAATAAGGCTACCGTAAACAAACAGACTTTGAAATGTGATACTTCCATTACTTTATAGCTCAAACTTATTTGGAAATTGTTTCCAGTGGCATCGCATGTTGATGGTCACCACGTGGGTCCTCACCATCGCTGGTTTCGTCATAATCTTTGTGGAACTACGTGGCTGGTCACAAGAAGACAATCCACATGCAATTCTTGGCACAATTACAACAATTTTAGCTTTTATACAGCCAATAGGAGCAGCATTCAGGCCTCACCCTGGAACGAGACAACGACCAATATTTAATTGGGTTCACTGGTTCATTGGAAATTCTGCACATATTTTAGCAAGTAAGCATAGTGAACAAGGAAATTAGATATAAACATTATAATAGTACTCTACATACTGTATCTTCAAAACATAAGAGATTATTTCCAAGTGTCTGTGCCAAATAGAAATGAGCTAAATTCATAACACTTCAGCAGAATGGTTGGTGTGTGTGTGTGTGTGTGGTGTGTGTGTGTGTGAGAAATGCATCAGCTGCAAAAATCGCCAGAGCAGTGAAGATGGAGGAAAAGTCTACATACCACTGGAAATTAATGGCTGCATAATGAAATTTCTGCTGTATATTGGTGCAAATGACCAACACTGTCCACATGGGCTCATGTGCCTGATTATTTATGCATTACTACAATCACGAGTAAAATAATAATTCTCGAATTTACATGAACTTACAATTTATAAAAAGTTGTGCATAGAATTTTACTTCAAACTACTTTGTCAGACACATGGTACCCCTCCTAATGGACTTACCATTAAAACTGCCATCTCAGCCTGTCATCTATCCTAGTGCAAGATTCTTTACCTTTCCCAGCTCCATCAGTCCCTCACAGTCACTGATCTGGCCCTGTGAAAGATCAAAGCCATACTTGACAGCCTCTGTTTGTTTCACAAAATCCTTTTACTCTGTGATCACAACTTCCTGCAGCATATTGCTGCAATAGAAACTCCTGCCGTTAAACAGTTGGAATAGCATTTCCAGTACCATCTGTGGAAGCTGCCTCAGCTACTCGAGTCTCCCACATGCTTGGGATTACCTCTAGCCAAAAAGAGCTTTCCACCCTGCCTCCCCCAGTATATGCTGTTTCTGCAATCCCCATCCCCAGCCTAAACCTTCACTAACTTCCAGAATGAGATTTTAACTTTACAGTGGAGTGTATGCTGATATGAAACTTCCTGAGACTCGAACTTGGGACCTTTGCCTTTTGCGGGCAAGTGCTCTACCAACTGAGCTAACCAAGCACGATTCATGGTCTGTCCCCACAGCTTTAATTCTACCAGAGCACTTACCCGTGAAAGGCAAAGCTCCCAAGTTAGTGTCTCGGTCCAGCACACAGGTTTAACCTGCCAGGAAGTTTCCTTCACTAACTTGTTCCTGACCACTCTGTCACATCTATGTTGAGAGTATAGAGGTCTACAAGGGGAGCAGGAGGGAGTAGCATAATATTGAGAGGCAGGAGTGGGACACACACACACACACACACACACACACACACACACACACACACACACACACACAGAGACAGACAGACACACAGAGAGAGAGAGAGAGAGAGAGAGAGAGAGAGAGAGAGAGAGAGAGAGAGAGAGTACTATGCTACTCCCTCCTGCTCTCCCTTGTAGATCCCCATACTGTCAATAGAGGGAGGGGGTTTATGCGATTCACATTGATAATTACATTAAAAGGTTTTATTTCTTGATTCAGTTAGTTATATCTAAACAAAATGAAAAAAATGAAATCAATTAACTTTTTGGTGTCTGTTTTCTGATTTACAGTTGTTACAATTTTCTTTGCTGCAAAACTGGGAAAGGCTGAACTTCCTGTATGGCTGGACTGGATACTAGTGTCATATGTGGTGTTCCATGTGGTCATGCACCTAGTATTTTCTGTAAGTACGGATTTGACGGCTTTTCTTTATATCAAAACACAGATTTTATAGTTATAAGTGATTAATTTGAGACAAAAAACTGTACACCCTGTTATGTAATGTGGCCTGAAATATGGTGTTTTTGCCAGACATAAACATATTTATTGATCATAAACAATTTGTCAAATGTGGTGTGGACAGTAGTAATATTTTATAAACATTTAATGATACTGAAACAAACATTAGAAAGTCAAAGATCTGTGTTGACTGTGTGTCAATAGACCATTCTCTTAGAGGTAATTCGTAATGTTCGAACACAATATATGTTCCACAATCCTTCTGCACATAGACTTCAATGATATGGGCCTGGAATTTAGCGGATTACTCCTACTGTCTTTCTTGTATATTGGTGTGGCCTGTGCAACTTTCCATGCTTGTGTACAGATGTTTCGTTGAGCAAATGGTTGTATATGGTTGCTAGGTATAGAGTTATTTTATCAGCATACTCTGAAAAATCCTAATTGGTATAAAATCTGGACTGGAAGACTTGCTTTTATTAAGTGATTTAAATTGCTGGACTACTCAGAGGCTATTTACTTAAAGTTAATAATGTTGGCAGCTGTTCTTGATTTTTAATTCTGGAGTATTTGCTTAGTCTTCTTTGGTGAAGGAGTTTCAGAAGCCTGTGTTTAGTAACTTTGTTCTAGCAGCGCTGTCATAAATAGTGTCATTATGTCTTGCTGCTAGTATACTTGACATACAACCAGGATCTCTTTGGAATTTCTGCAGGTTTCAAGACAAAGTTCCATTGCGGAAACTATTATACGCATCTTGCATTGAAGTCCACACTAAGTATTGAGCTTCTGCGAAAGATCACCAGTCTTGGAGATCTTGCATTCGCTTAAATTTGGCACACTTTTTTCATTGTCCTGGAACAGTGTTATGACCCATTATGTGTAGCAATGGGGATCAGCTCCATCAATTATTAATTTATCTGATATAAATCTTTAAACTGCTGCTGATACTATTTCTTTCAATTCAAGCCACACCTGATCTACACTTACATTGTTAATCTGGAAGGAGTGGAGATTGTCTCCAAGGAAGGTGTTAAGTGAAATTTTATGTGCTTTTTTTTAATAGGTGTATTTTTCATTTATTTTTGAAGAATTTGGAAATTACAATATTTAATTTCGCTAAGGAAACCCTGTGTTGATGATAATTATTAGCACAGTATTATTTGTTGCTAAGATGTCAAGTGTGTTTTCATAACTGCTCAATATTTGTGTAGGCTCATGAACTGCCCAAAATAATTTTCAGAGAATGCATTTAGCACAATTTTGGATGATGTATTATGTATACCTTCAGATTTACACATGTATTTTCATCAGTCTGTCATGGGTAAACTGAAGTCACCACCAACTATAATCGTATGGGTTGGGTACTTGTTTGAAATTAGACTAAAGTTTTCTTTGAACTTTTCAGCAATTGTATCATCCTAGTTGGGAGGTCAGTAAAAGGATCCAATTATAATTTTGTACCGGTTGCCAAGAATAACCTCTGCCCCCACTAACTCAAAGGAACTATCTACTTAAATTTCTATAAAAGGTAAACTATTCTACCAGCAACAACCATGCTACTGCCAACTGTGTTTAGCCTATCCTCTCAGAACACTGTTAGGTTCTTTGCAAAAATTTCAGCTGAACTTATCTCCACCTTTAGGCCAGCTTTCATTGCCTGTAATGGTTTGAGCATCCGTGCTTTCTCTTAGCACCTGGAGCTCCGATACTTTCCCAAAACAGCTACAATAATTTCCAACTGTTACACCAATAGTTCCTCTATGTTCCTGTGTTTGACCTGCATTCTTTGAGACTGAAGCCTTTTTTGTGTTTCCCTGAGACCCAGTAACCTAAAAAACCACCCAGTCCATGTCACACAGCCCCTGCAACCCACGTAGCGACTTCCTGTGTGTAGTGGGATTCCTGACCTAGTCAGCAGAACCTGAAACCCAGCCACATTATGGCGCAAATTGAAGAATATGCAGCCTACGCAGTTGCAGAATTGTCTGAGTCTCTTGATTCAGACCCTCCACTCAGCTCTGTAACAGAGATCCCTGATTGGTCATGTAGACAATACTACAAATGGCGAGCTCTGCTTTTCATCTCATAAGCAATACTAACAACCTTTACCACTTATGTTAGCTGCTTGAAACCAGGTAGAATCTCTTCCAATCCAAATTACTGACATAAGCCACCACTACCTGCAGTTGGCTGCATCCAGTGCTCTTCATGACATCTGGAAGAACCTGCTCCGTGACTGGAATGGTTCCACTCGGTATGCACACTGAGTGCATATTGGTTTTCTTCCTTCCTTGGCACCCATGTTCCTAAGGGACCCCGTAACGTGTCTTAACATTGGAGTTCCAAGGTACCAATAATCCCACCCTCTGTGACTGCCCGGATTTTGCTGGCTGAGAGGTTGTCAGCCACAGACAGCACCTGGAATATGTTTGTCAGATTAACTGGGCAGGCCTTATGTGCGACTCCCTGGGAGTCTTTCACCACCTGCTGCACCCCAAGGTGACCTCCCACTCGACCAGGGGTGAGGGGTCAGATGCGCTGGACATTGGTTAGATCCACACAGCCAGCCAACAGTGATGCCCATCCACTGCAGCTTCAAGCTATAACGGAACCCAGCACAACCTGGAGCTGAGATTGAAGTGTTACCAACACCATTCCCATTTACACACAGCAATCACAGTCCCTATCCATAATAAAGACTGTGGAAAACTATACTACACACACAAACAAGGACAATATAAATGTACTTTGTCACTCTATAGTAGACATGGAAGAAAGTGGAAGAACTGTGTGTAGTAAGTTAGATTAACATGCAGAGACCCAGAAACTCAACTACCAAAGCACTTGAAGCACTCAAGTGAGACTAATAATTATTTTTGTTCTCTTAGTGCGGCTACTCCATACCACAGCCATGTGCAAACTTATTCCTCTTGACTTCGTATCCTGACAAGTTCATGTTGTAAGAGTATCTCACTACTTTCAACTACAGAATAATGAATAGGTTTTCAACAGTAATCTTCTGTATTGTTCCAACTATTTACATCAGTTGTGAAGACTGATCCAAATATCAGTAACTCATAAACTGAACCAAATCAATCAATACGTCTGACCACATCAAACTTCACCCAAGATAGATTTACAATAGTCATTTGTCCTGAGTGTTTACATTGTACCCTTTGAAAGGGTGTCACCAAGGCATAAATGTCCACATCCAGGAAGGGCACCATGCTAACTATGCCTTACCTTGCTCCTAGTGTGTCACGTGACTGCATACATGCCATCACCACAGATCGGGGTGCACACAGTGGATTTTCTTTTTCTACTACATAACATGTTTATTAAAGACTTGACCATCCTTTGCCAATATGACCATCCTCAGTGGAACATAGTCATTCTCACGAACAACCCATGATACCCTACAAATCTCCCCATTGAGACAAAGATTTCGTGCAAAACTCCTTCAACCTACTATTTACAATTAAATGTAAAATATCTGGTATCATATTACAATTGATGAGTTTCACTTATCTGTACTAAATATATGGAAACTTTTCTTTAAATCTTCATGCATGATTATGTTGTCACAAAGAGTTAGTGTGGAAGCTGTCTCCAGCAATTCAGCATACCATGGTGTTTGTGCTCAGTCATTACACACCCCAGAACATTAATTATGCTTTTAACTTACAAAGAGGATGAGATGTTTACTTCATTTAAACTGAAATACATTGCTGGGTAACAGTAGAAGTTTATCATTAGAAATTACTTAATTTCATCCTTTTGAAAAAGTCGACAACATGGAATATAGATTACCACACGTGGGTTCCATTGTAAAGTTGTTTGCTCCTAACTAATTTGGATACTCCTTTGACAAAGTGACACAGTCACTCAACGCATCTTCTCCAACCTTAATAATTGAGTTCAATCCTCTCTATGGGCAGATACTGTACAACCATTCTTCCTTTCAGATGAGTGTCACCTATCCATTCCCTACAAAAACAGTTTATGTTACACTCTGCAGATTCACCTAAGGAATAGCCCCTCTATTTTGTACACCTGTCCCCAGACTCCTCTACCCTAAATGTGGTACAGGCCATTTTTTTCTTGAATGCACCTGTGCTTAGTTGTAGAACAGCCTCTCTACAAGTCTGCCTACTAATTTAAACTCCAACTCACCTAAGGCACAGTACACTTCTCCATATAAAATTTAGTTGTGCACAGTACCTCAATTTCATGTCTCAAGTCCTGACAGAGGGGTTCCTTTATTTCTGGCGTGTCCTCGCCCCTTTTCTTAAAGCATACCACACTATACTCCCTATACAAAATCGCTTTTCCCTAAATGATTGTTGCTGTACAAAAAACATTTGGTGTTGTAACTTTGGGCGATGGTATTCCTTTCCTGAAGATCATTTAGATCTCCTCCAATGTTTCAATTTAAAATTATTGAAGCCAACACGTACAGCTCAATTTGGCAATAAAAATTCCACAAAGCATAGCAAAGAAAGGACTGAAATTGCCATTTTCACCCTCTGAAGACTCAACTGATTTTATATTGATGGCAAAACCTGCATGGTGGTAGAAAAAACTTTATTTTATTTTCTCCTTATCTTATAATGTATATCTGGGTGATTAACTGTTGTTTGTCTTCTTACACTGATTGATGATTGTTACTTATACCATAATCTTTGTGTTTGCTACTCCCATTTCTTGTGTACTGCCTACTTTAACTCTGTTTAAAACTGATAAAACAGTCTTGTGTTATTGACCACACACGTGTGCTATCAGTCAACAGATTTCTCTATAGATGACACTACCATCTTCCACTCATTACGCTTATGTTAGCATGTCATATTTCAGACTGTTAAACTGCATGTACAGGATTTCCCCATTACCTTCCCCCGTGATGTGTATAATGCACAGGGTACGAAGTTCTTTCCAATTTTTTCACCACCGACAGAATGTCGTCACTGTCATCATAGCTCTTGTAGTAATACTCTTGCTGATGCTTAACCCAGAATTAGAATCAAAACTGACACAGAGAATTCAAACCAAAAGGTAAGATGCAGGATTGGTAAGATTTTCCATCAAATAAGATAGTAGTAGTATAATTCTTGGGGTTTTCATGCAACCTCACCTGGCAATATCTGGCCGTTGAATCCATTGAGCTAACATACTGGGCCTGCTCAAATCTGGCTGACAGTTCCTCAATACTTACAGGTCCATCTCTTTGTGTTTTTATGTAATCATTAAGTATACATGCATCTAAAACTAAAAACACACTTCCTGTGGTTTTTTTAACCCCTAACAGTTGGCTGTTACACAAACTAGTACTTTGTTCAATCACCTCATGATAACCATACTGTTAATTTCATCCTGAACTGCAGACCTTAAACTTAAAGGCACAAGATAAAGTTTGCATATGAATGAGTTAATATTCTTGGTATTAAACTGACAGATGTAACTTCCTATGACTCCTGGCTCATTGGGGAAAACTGATTTTTAATTTGCTAGAATCTGATAGCGTCATTTTCTGATTGTCCATTTACATCTTGGACACATTTACTCTCTATTACTATATTCTGCATAACAACTTCATTATTTTGAAAGGTAGCAATATACGCTTAACATAAACTTCACATGACTGCTAGCTGTACGAAAATCTGAAATCACTTTGCACTTTAGCAGCCAGTCTATCCCCAACAATAAGTCTGTGAACATTTGAAACAACTATTATAGACTGTATACATTGAAACCGGCCCAATTTTCTATGGACTCTCATCTCAGACTAAATTGACTAAAATTTTATTCTGCTAATACCTACAATATATACTCCAATAACTGGTAGTAGAGGAACTAATTGTTCCTGTTTTATAGTCTGTACTAATTCTTTTGATATCAATACTTCACTACCTGAATCAATGTATATATGTACCTTATGTCCACACACTTCTCCTAACACAACAGGTTTTGGCGGTATACCTTCAGTTTCACCTTCTGCCTCCTCTAGTAACCATTCATTACTTAGCATTGTATGGATTTAGGCTATTAATTTTTGTATATATGTGTCAACTATGGATCAGTCACATTCTGGATCCTGGCCCTCAACCCAGCACATTCTGTTTTTTCTGTTGTTATTACCAGATAATTACCTGTTATTACATCCTCACCAATTCCGAAGTATTACTAGCATTATTGTTCACATTATCAGGGGTAGGTATTAGTATCTGCGAATGTGTATTACTATTGCTAGTTGTAGTCTGTTGTTGATGGAACAGAAATTCTTTTCTCTCTCCTTTGGAAATGGTCTATTGCCTTTGTTTCTTGTTCTGATTAGTAATGTTAATATTTTCATTACATTCCTTGTTGAAGGTATCTAATCCCTCAACAAAAGTTGGTAGCTCATTCACAGTTGCCCAGCCTCTACAAAATGTAGTCGTGTGTCATGCCGCAACTGATATATTAACACTTTCCCTAAATGTGATTCCTATAATGCATTATTTAAATAGTTTGATCTTATTATATGTCACTCAATGTACTTCTTATAATTACCCCAAGAACTGTTATAATGCTTTACGTCACGTGCTGGGAGACCAATATTGCCTTTTTAAAACTTCCCTGAAAAATCCTCCCAGGACTTGAAACCTTCAGAATGGGCATTTCCCCATTCTGATGCATCACCAAATAAGCCTATAATCTATCTTTCTGGAGTCCTCGCATCTTTCCGGTAAAGATCTACAGAATGCCCTTAAAAATGTACTGGATGCACCTCCCCATCTGGTCTGAACTTCTGAAACTGTTCAGAAAATGGTATTCTATTTTCCATTTGAATATCCCCAAACTAATGATGTACACCAACATTATTATTAGTCTTCTATGAGGCACACCAATGTTAATATTATTCTCATTAATTCTAAATTCTATTTTTTCATTTCCTAAGGTGTTACAAAATTTCTGTATTTCCTTTCTGTGGTCTACAGTATCTCACAAAGAAAGGGTTTTAATACCAGTGGATTCAGCTGCATCCTGTAGTTTTTGTTGTACCAACTCCTGTATTCTCTCTTCCAAACTAATAAAGGTTGCTTGCGGACTCAAAATTTCATTCAATAATTGTCTCTGCTTTGTTTCAACCCGCTTGCGTATGTACCTGACATCTGATTAAGGTTTGTACTTTTGTTATGAACTTCCTTCAGATAATTATTTACTTCATCCTCCACTAAATCACACTGTGAATTAATGTCCATTTGTACTTCATTAGGCAAATCATTTAATTCTTTCTCAATAGCAGTAATTTTATTCTGCTGTATGTTAACTATAGACTTCAAATTCCTCTTCAAACATTTTTGCATGTGATTTAATTGCTGCAAACTTGGTAGTTCTAGCCTCTAATTTTGGTTGATATTTTTTTTTTCCAACTTCTTAAGTCTAGCTTTTCATTGAGTCTATAGAGTCTTAATGATAACTTCCAATTTGGTTTTATTGTCATCCCTAAGTACTGTAAAGGCCCTGTGAGTTTCTTAATACTTTTTCTAATTTCTTGTTAAATGCTTCACTGTTTTCCTCCACTGCTTTTTTGTTCTGTTTCACAAATAACCTAAACCATTCCAGTGCTTCTGCTGCCATTTTTTTTTTTGTCCACAAAGGCATACACTGCTAATTTAATGCTCAAATAATTAGTTAATCTAGGCATTACTAGTCATCACCACAAACATTGGTAACTAATCGTGTAAGTTCCTGTACACAAAATAATAGGATACTAATAATAGAAAAGTGCTAAACTGCCAAAATTGTATCCGACCCAATGTGTAGACCAGCAAACTGCCACTGACTGCACAGGTTCAGTGGGCAAGTCGTATTGAGAAGCTGTAACAGGCAGCTGGCACTCTGGCACACATGCGCACACTTGAGGAACACATCTTCCACAATAATATTCTGTATTGTTCCAGCTGTTTACATCATTTGTGAAGACAGATTCAAATGTTAGTAACTTGTAGACTGAAACACATCACTCAAAACATCCAACCACATCATGCACAACTTAAGATCAAAGGCCTACAGTCTTCATTTGTCTTGAGTGTTTGCATTATAGTATGTCCATTTTCTGTGTGGTATTCGTGATACTTTGAAAGTGTGTCCCCAAGGCATAAACATCCATGACAAGCAAGTGCTAATTCAGTCACCATGCTGCAGCTTGTCACTGCATACTACTCATAGGCACAGATAAAAAAATCAAGATGGATGCAGTGGGTTTTTTCCACAACATAAAACGTTTATAAGAGATACAGCCATCTTTTGATAGTGTGTGTGTCCTCAGTGGAACATAGGTCATTCTCACAAATAACTTATGTTAAGTAAACTTCCAGCCAAAGCATGATCTCTCTCTCTCTCTCTCTCTCTCTCTCTCTCTCTCTCTCTCTCTCTCTCTCTCTCTCTGGTTGCTCAGGCCAGACTGAAGCAGAAATGCGTTGAGTGGGAGCATCAGTTTGGAATGGGGAAGGAGCGAGGGATAGCAGGGTATTGGTGGGGGAAGAGAAAACCGTAATGTCTGGCAGAATGCAATGGATTAGAGGTAACAGACAAGGCCACCTGGTATAGCATCATGAGGCCTTGGGGAAAGTGAGGGAGGGGAGGAACTAGCTGGCCTGGGTTGTGAAACAGCAATTGAAATAAAGCATATTATGTTCAGCTGCATGTTGAGCAACAGGTTGGTCCACTTTCTCTACACTGCAGTTTGGAGATGGCCACTCATCCTGGTGGATAGCTGCTTGGTACTCATACCAATATAAAAATCTGTGCAATGATTGCAGCAGAGCTAGTACAAGACAGGGCTGCTTTCACAGGTGGTCCAGCCTCTGATGGGCTAGGACCAGAATAGGAAGTGTTGGGTGGTTGGATTGGACAAGTCTTGCACCTGGGTCTTCCACAGGGATAAGACCACTGTGGCAAGCAGTGTGTTTGGTAGTAGTGTAGGGTTGGACAAGAATGTTGTGGAGGTAGGATGGGCAATGGAACACTGCTTTAGGAGGAATGGGAAGGCTCTTGGGAGGATATCCCACATATCATGGCATGATGATAAATAATCAAAGCCCTGACAAAGGATGTGATTCAGTTGCTCCAGTCTAAGGTGGAATTGGATGACAGGGATGCATTATTTTGTAACTGATTATTGGGAGTGGTGGAAGGATTTGTGGTGTATTGGTATTTGGCACACCAAATCTGTTTGCAGTCTAGGTCTGAGGGGTTGTGCCAGACTGTGGAGGCTTTTGTGAGACTGGCACCATACTGAGCAATGGAGGTGCAATCATTGCAGATATGCCATACTCAGATGGCTACACTGCACGGGAGGGATTCTTTGATGTGGAAAGGATGGCAACTGTCAAAATCCATGCACTGATGGTGATTGATGTGTTTAATGTGGACAGAGGTGTGGATGGAGCTCTGAGAGAGGAGGAGGTCAACTTCCAGGAAGATAGCATGTTGGTTTGATAAGGACCAAGTGACATGTATGGGAGAGGTGGTGTTGATATTTTGAGGGAGCTCGTGTCCCCTCACCCTCATTTTGCACTGCTCTTTTCCCCTTCTGTGCTACTCTCCTTCCTGTTCCCTTTCTCCAGCCTTGTCTGTCACCTAGTCCCTGCACAATTTGCTATGCACCACTTTTTCACATTCCCTGCCCTTACCCTGCCATCCCTCTGTGTTCACTGCTCTGCTACAGATAATTACTCCTGTTAGACATATTTGCCTGGTCTGAGCAGCCGTAGAAAGCGATCATTTGCATAAAGTGTGCTTGCTTGTGTGAATGTGTGTTCGTCTTTTCTTATGAAGTCTTTTTGTTGGGCCTGTCTGCAACTGTCATCTTTACAGTGAGTAGCAATCTATCCTTTCCATGATTGTTAAGGGTATTGAAACAGAAATTTTTTCTGTGTCATAGGGAAAGGGTAAGCTTTTTCCTGTATAATCAACATTAAAAACTTTACCTACTGCCATTATGATTGGTTTAAAATGGAACAATGAACTTAACTGCAATTAATGTTGTATAAAGGAGAAGTGCACAGTGGTAGGGTACAAAGCATTTCTTCTTAGATTTCTTCGTGATTATAGCTAAAGGGCACAAACTGGTTGGTATGCACAGACATCAGTTTCACATAAAGCTGTTATGTCGTGGGTATTTTTGCTAATTGTTTCAGCATAAACAATTGGGACATATTGTTTCGTTATACTGCTATTTCTGTGCATTATGAAAATATCATAGTTCACTGCTCCCAATAAAAATAGCTTCACTACACAGATAAAATTTATTGGGGGGAAGGGGAAGGGGGTGGGAATAAAGTCCTATTGAAAAACCTTGTTTAGATACCTTAGAAATTTTCTGAAATATTGAGGGTGTCCACATGTATTGTATAAGTGAACTATTTGCACAGTTCTTGAGTTCTTGTTTATCACTGACTAAAGTATCAGTAACACAACTGCAGCTACAACGTGTGTTCACACACGTACTCACTCTGTTCAGAGATTCATTGCTTTCATTTCAGGTCACTGGTTGTATGAGTGAACGGCATAGTGCATCAAGGATAGACAGTTTCCCAATGAAAGACATTGCATCAAGTCGTATGGCACTCCAGACTGACAGGAAACATGATGCTCCGGTAAGATGTATTACTTAAAAGAAACTCTAGCAATTCATTTTAGAATATTTATAAAGTTTATGGGACTAACACCAAACAAGACAGCTAGTGGATATTGACTGTACGCAGAGGAGTAAAACATAAGCTGTGGGCCATTAAAACTGCACCAGCGTGAAGTTGACATGTAAAAAGTCAACCTGGCACCCAGTTTATTATGTGCTTGGATATTGCAATACCCCCTTGCCTTTAGTGTAGCTAAAATATGTGCATTTAAATTGTGCAACCTTCAGAATAATTAAGAAGCATATCAGTATATTGCAGCAGACAAATGCAACATTACTTTTTGATTTGCTTATTTCATAATCCAACTGTAGAAGGTAAGTCAGCTGAGACTGCTTACTGCAACAATTTAGTTCCAAGTTGTATTATTTGGTATACTTAGTATCTCAAATAAAATCACATACAAATTAAATAAGTTCACATACTTAATAATTTTTAAAATTTCTGATTGAATTTTCTCAAAACATTGATGTGCCTATCAACATGACCTTGGGCTCTCGTATGATTAATCGTTCACTGCACTGGCACTTGGGTGCACTCAGTTTACACTGGTTTGTTGAGTTCTGCCACCAGAGTATATGTACATTATTAACAGTTGTACCAACGTGAGTATTGCTAATAATATTTTAGCTTGATTCTAATTAGAGAAGTTCATTATAGAGTTACTGAACTGCACATTTGTATACTTGACAAAATATAAATATGTACTTTCTGGTAAGAATTAAGTAATTTACATGCTTCCCAGCTTCGAATTTACATCATATGTATTTTCAACAATCAGAGTTTCAGATTTTAATTACACACGTAACATTTGTGTCTGAACTTTACATCGTACAGTATCATATAAAGTTTTTCCTTCTACTTGGAATTCTGAAAAGCTAGGCACATAAATCTGCATATAAGAAACACACTGGTTCTCTAAAATTATTTAATAATGAGGACATTAATTATGTTTGCATATAACATATTAAGTCAATAATTACAGTGAGTGGAAAATAAAAGTTCCCATAATAATCATTTACTATGGGTCAGCTTGTTTATTAAAAGGTGTATCATGTTCTGCAATTAGTTCATCTTGATCTATTACATTATAATATGCAAATGCTTAATATTTCACAACAACAGCACAAAAGCACAAAATAGGTTTAACAAAATCGTACATTTTGTTGTGTATGATGATATATTATGTAAAGAGTTTCTCTTGAGAAAATGTATGTGACTGTTAGTCCTTTGTGAGAAGGTTTTGTTATCCTTATGTAAGGAGGATAAATGTGCACCAGCATGTCAGAATTGAGCAGCAGCAGCAGGTTCATTGCCTATCAAGACTGCAGTTTATCTTTCTGCAATACTGCTGCTTGTGTTCATTGGGATTCCATGACTGTCATGTGAATATGGATTCAATGGGTTCAGGGAGCCAATAGAAAAAGCCATGCAGGATCTCAGTGGCTCCACAAGCCTGCTGCCCAAGAGGACACAAGCATTGTTTGCTTGAGCTGTGCAGGACTGTACAACTACATCATATACCTAGGATTATAAAAGACAATTTTCTGTAGCAAGTTAAGTTCCAAAAAAATAATGCCATGATGCCTGGAGCACCATGATTGTCAACACGGGGACTACTGTTGAGCTTTGCTTGGTGCAGCAGCAGTGAAAGGCACAGAGAGAGTCATGCACACAGCAGCAATGCTGCATGCTACTCTAGCATCCAAGACCTTTACATACTGGTCGCAGTTCAATTTACAGCCACACAATGGACGTATCCATGTGTGGAGGCTCAAAGGAAAAAGATTATTGCCAGACTGTAATCATTGTCATAAATGTAGTGTCATGGCATGGGATGCCACCACATAAATATTACACCCTTGGTTTGCACAGTTAGTAAGTTGGCTAGCAGGCATTTATGATGTGTTAACTTTGCCTGTGTCTTTACCTTAATCTCCATTATGCAGAAAAACTGAGTTTTGTCCTTGCTGTCTTAACCTAGTTCCTTACAGAAGCCCTGGCTGTTGAATTCTCCTGATCTCTCTCGTATTGAAAACATCTGGTAACAGCATGCTGAAAGGCTATTGCACTACCTCTCACCAGCCACTCTGATTGATCATTTCTGCAAGAGTGAAGCAGCATGGAATGATGTGGCCATATCTATTGTCCAAGCTCTGCTCAATTTGATGTACAGCTGTGTCAGCCACTGCTGCTACCGCAGAAGCCAGCTCTGTGTGCTCAATTCTGCTTCCTGTATACCCCCAAATCTCCTACAAATTTAATTATCTATTCTTCCTACTAAACTGTGGAAGCAAGTGAATTAATTTTTTTATTTGCTACCATTCCTGGTTTTGCAATTTTAATCATTACCAGTGTAGTTCTAAAGGGCATACCAGTTGTATACAAAGGAGGACAATGCACTTGCTCATAAGTTTGTATGACCCACTGGACAGTCACAGAAATGCTGGAAGTCCAGTTCAGGCAAATATATGAAAATAAGCATCAGTTATCCCACAAAAGTCTACTTATAAAATTTCAAGAACAATATTAAATGAAGAATCTAATGATGTAATTAAAAACCCTGTATACTAGGTGTAGTAGTAAACTACCAGGCTCACTTTCTGTGAACACCTGATGGATTTGAATCTAGCCTGCTTGCATGAGCCAACCTTGAACCTTCATGCACATTCATAATTTTTTTCCTGTCTGTAGATGGCATCAGCTGCTGGCAAGCAGCTGTTTTGTGAGGTACTGCTAGTGTCAGTTTTTCGTTGCAAGGGAAATGATGGAATGACTGGAGTAGTGCTACTGCATCAAATGTTGGCAGAAACTGGGTGACAGCCAGGTGGAAACCATTTGGGAGATTGACAGCTTTAGGTGATGATACTATGGGCATCACACAGATTAATGAGTGGTAAAATGGTTTTAAAGATGACTGCACATCGGTGGAGAACAAGCCCTGCTCCAATTGACCATCAACATGCCGAAATGGCCAGATCATTGCTAAATTGAACACTAGTGATGTGAGACCATCAAGTAACTATCAGAGAAATTGCAGAAGTAAGCATCAGCCCTTTTTTTGGCACAGTCCATTCTGATGGAAGATTTGGCCATGAAGAGTGTCAGTAAAACTTGTGCCAAAGCTGCTGGTGATGGAGGAGAAGCAACTTTGTGTTCATGTCTCACTGGACATGCTGGACTCCAGAAACAGTGAACCCAACTCTGTGAACACCATAATCCCTGGTGATGAGTCCTGGGAGTGAATGTATGATCTGGAAACCAAATCCCAGTTGTCACAGTGGAAGCATCCCTTGTCACCAAGCCCAAAGAAGACTCACCAAGTGTGCAGCAATGTCAGAGGGATGCTGACTGCTTTCTTTGACTCCCACAGTGTGGCACACCAAGAGAAAGCACTGCAGGATGTGATGCTGTTCAGTGCAAGAGATCATACTTGCAGTCAACAGGAAATAGGCACATTCATCATGACAATGCTCCAGCACATTCATTGCAATTGATTCAGACTGTTTTGGTGAAAAACCAGATTCCTGTGCTTAAAACGGGCTCCTTACATTCCTAATATGGCCCCCCTGCAACTTCTGGCTGTTCACCAAACTCGAGAGGCTATTGAAAGGATATCGATTTCACAAGAAAGCGTATTATGGCAGCGACAACAGCCAAGCTAAACGCCCCAATAATGGTGGCACCACTGGGAAAAGTGTGTGCAACATGTAGGGAGTCCCAAGGGAACTACTTTTAGGGTGATTAGGTGTCCAACACTCCAGGTGGGTCTTCTTCTTCTTCCTCCTCCAATGGTCGAATACTTCTCTAACAGACCTTGTACTGCTGTCAAAGAGACTGCTAAGCCAGCATAAACAGAGGCATTTAACCACTCAGTCTTCCCTCACTCCTATGTTAGTGGAGTAGAACCGAAAATTATTATGTGGTGCAATGGGAAGTAGTATGTGCTAAGTATTTCACAGTGGTTTACAAAGTATGGAAGCAGGTGTGCAGAAGCTCATTTGGATCAGATAAGGTAGGAGAACAAAATTGGCCATTCACTTTCCAAACTAACCATCCTCTCACTCATCCTGAACAATAGAGGTAAACTAAAAAAACTGAATCTGAATAGCTGGATAGAGATTTGAATTCTATCCTCTCCCACTAGCGTCCATTCAGAATTATCACTGTTTGATCCTGTTTTACTCATATTTCATCCTTCAGTAATTTGTCATTTTAGTAATAATGTTCATAGAAATGAGACAATTTATTTATAACTGTTTTTACAATCAAATTGCTAAAGGCCTCTATATCTAACGTAGTTCATCAATCTTATATCTTCAACAATATTATGAGAAGGAAAGTTGCTACTCACCATATAGTGGAGATGCTGAGTCGCAGATAGGAACAACAGAAAGACTTTCACAATTAAAGCTTTCGGCCACTGGCCTTTGTCAACAATAGACAAATGTATGTGGTTGCTGCTGTTCCTTTACACACTGTCTAAAATTGCCAATATCCTTGTGAACAATAAACATGTGTACTATAAGGTGTATTGGTTAAGTGGTGCATGTGCCAAAGTTTTGTGAATATCTGCTCAGCCAGCATGTGAATTATTTTAACTGGTTAGTCAAAGTAGTAAGTTTCTCCTGCACTGCTATTTCAGATTCCTCCCATAACATTATAACATCTATAAATACCAGAATTTACCATAACTTTCATTACTTGTTTTAATCATTTTGATCTTTGACTACAATAAATAGTAGTAGTCATAAAGTACTTCCATAATGAACTCTTACATTTTTCAAATTGCTTGGATCATCCATCCACCACCAAAATGCAACTGTAACATTTGTTATAAAATCTTAACAGTGTAGGAAAAGACAGATAGCTACTTAATGCAAAGAAGACACATCAAATTGCAGACAAGCATGATTAAAATAGACTTGCATGTAGCTTTTGGCCACAGCCTTCATCAGCAACTGCCTTCTCTAGCATCTCAGGCCGGAATGCTGGTCTGAGATGCTGGAGTTTGGTGGTTGCGCGCATGTGCTCGTCCGTGTTCACTTGTGTCCATCTGTGTTCACTTGTGTCCAACCATGTGCGCATGTGTGTCCTCTTTACTGATGATGGCTGTGGCCAAAAGCTACATTTGTCTGCCAGTCTGCAACTACATGTCTCTTCTTTACAGTAAGTAGCAATCTGTTTCTTCCTGCATTATTGATGTTCCTACCTGGAGTTTCCATTGTTTGCCGTAAAATCTTTTCATTTTTAATGAGGAAGCTTTGTACTTCCACACCTCAGAAGAATTTCCACATATTTTACTTTGTGACACTGTGGAATGTATTTCTCATGTGAACAGAGTTCTTTCAAAATTCCCAGGCTTCCCCATTATCATTATAGTTAGGTCTATAACAGTGAGTCATGGAGGATATATTCACTAATCTTCTAATAGTGAGTTGACTACCTTCCTTAACGTCTGCAAATTATTTTTCTACTAATTTAATGGAATGCAGCAAGTGATACCTGTTTCTTCATTTCCTGAGGCAAAGTATAGTTAATCTGTTAAGTCTTAAAAGATTATGTTCTTAGTCCATCAAATGATCATCAGTAATCCACACAGCCAGAGCAAGCATGGTATCGCAGTCGCCTTTTGTCATATCTACATGGTCAACAGACTCTGGTGTCCTATTTTCCAAGTTCTTCAGTTTTGTCTTTACTTCATTCTATGTTGGAGGAAGTTATTACTTCAGATCAGTATAACCTTCTTTTGTTTTATCATGAATTTTGGAGGGTAGTGTTGAACAAATACTGCTTATCATAGATTTTGGGATGGTGATGTGGATTGTGACAATAGCTCTAGTCATCTATCAACAAAACTTAAGTTCTGTCCTGTGTGTGTTTTATTTATTACACCACCACGACAGGATAAACTAAAAACTATTCAGATTTATAGTGCAGATTTCATTAAAATAATAAGAGGGGTGACACAGTACAGAATTGTGTAAAGTAGTTGGCATGGTCATACATAGATGCTAATAGGGGTTGGAAGTTCAACACTGGCTATTTTAAATGATGTAGCTGACAGGTGCACATTTGCATTTAACAGTTCTTTACAGTTCACAACCCCCCCCCCCCCCCCCCAAATACTATTGGTTAACTTTGATAAGCCTCATTAATAGGTTGCAAGCAAACATAAACATATTGCTACGATAGTTTACTGTTGAATATCTATGAGCAGTAAAAATCTAACCACACAGTTTACAGTTCTTGCAGAATAATATGTACATATTGAACACACACTATCATTGTTTTAACACACTTATTTCACAGTTAAGTTGATGCATTGTTGTTGACCTAACAAGCACAAGTTTCTCTTCTGAAAATCGGCTGTGGACTGACTGTCTCGGCACCAAAAATCGGGCCTTTATATATCCTCATAATACTAGGCACTGAAACTATACATTGTTTGATGTTAAAGTTACAGAAATTACAATTAAAGCATACCTCATTCAATTAACTGAATACATGAAAAATTCTTTCTTTTTAACGGTTTCTTCTACTACAATGGTTAAGCTGAATTATTTGTTTAAATGATGAAATTAAAAGAAATACTTATACGAACAATACTTTTGACAAAACTGGTAATTACTTTGGAATTAAGGGCTGGCTTTGTTAACAAGTTTTCAAATAGAGCCAAATAAATACTTAAAGAATGCCAGTGTTTCGTCTTCCAAATATGTTTATAATTGGTACAGAATTTATATTTGTTTATAAGTCAACAATAGAATTTAAGTTATGAAACAGTTACTGATTTCATCCTATAACAAAAGATACTAACTAGGAATAGTCCAAATAAATTAGAAAATCAATTACATACATGAAACTAAGCACAAAATTAGATCAGAAGTTATATTATTTAAAACTGACCGCCAACCTTTCGCTTTTATGAAAATGCAGATTATACTCACGTATGTCAATGGTAATTAGTCAGATTTGAAAAAATGAATTTTAAGGAGGAAGATAGCAAAACAAGAGTGGAATTAAAAATATCCCAGCTTGCTTCTTCACAAGTCATCTGTTCAAAGATCTTTCCTACCCACTCCACATCTCAATCAGCTCAGGCAACTGCTATTGATAATCTAGTATCAATAATTAGTCTTGCCATGCACACAGCAGTGTGTATTTTTGTCTGTGTGCTGGAAGGTATTTACTTTCATTAGAAAGAGTTTGTGTTCAAAAGCTAGTGTGAATACTGTTTTCAGTTGTTTTTCTGTGCCCCGCACATTGATCTGCTATACACTAGTTATTGGCTTTCCCTTATTGGATGTATTGCTCCATCCTTAATTTCCATTAATGGTTCTTGTGTCCTTACTGATGATTAAAACTGGTATCCCCAAATGGCTGTCAGTACTTTAAACACTGGCTTCCTGATGATACTATAAATCTTACACCAACAGTCTCACTTACCCTTACTAATAATAATTCTCACTCACTTATTACATTACACATGAACTATGAAATGGACCAGGCATTTCATTTCATTACTTAACTGATAATTTACAGCTCATTTTGAGGGTAGTGCAACTTGGCAAGTTGTGATAGCTATTTCATTAAAACATGTCTGTGGTTCAAATCAAATTATCAGGGCATTGGTATGGCATACTAATTACAAATGATGCAGACAACGCACCATAGATAAATCTTTCCTATTTATTATAACACTGTGGCAAAAACTTATACAGAACAGATTTAATTGAAAGCTGCTTCAACATTACCTCGGTGTGGTTTCAGCCATGTACCTTATGTAAACTAACAATAAACAAAATTTAGTAGGTGTATTGTTGATTGCCTACTTCTTATGAAGTGCCCATTTCTTATGAGTTACAATGAAAGTCTTGCATAAGTGAATGGTTAATTAATGAGTAAGGCTCGTATTCGATTCAAATTTGTGTGTAGAAAAATAGTTTCACTGGCTTAGATCACATGAACATATAACTCCAGTTACGGAAACAATGTTTAACATGAAAATGCAGAGTACTTAAAGATTAAGCAGAGTCAGAAGTTACCAATGTTTTCAGCAGAATTGTGTTAAACACTTCAAATATCATAACTGCCATTTTGCTTGGAAAATTTGAGAAATCCTAATATTTGTTTGTTTACATTCCAATAAAGATGGTGAACTTTAGAGTAAGTATTTACACAAATTCATTGCAGTTATGAGAGTCGGTTAACTAATGGCTACAGCACGACTGACTCAATCAAAGCGGACACAATCGGTTGGTTTGACATTTTTGCACAAAATGGATGCAGTTTGCGTTTTAAGTTACAAAAGGAGAATTCAATTTGGAATGCTAGCATTGAGTTATGATCAAAGTTGTATGTACCATCCTCGAGGTGCATTTCCCACCAATTAGAAAAACACAGTTTTGAGAAAAATGCATTTAAAGTTTCAGGTTACAGATGGAAATAGTAGAGGCAGCATGGCTATACCAAAACAAATACCCTCAAAGACACCAACCACATCACACAAAATTTCAAGCCTGTTTTGGGTGATAGTATGACTGTGGATCCTTTCATATGGACAAACACTCAAGGAGGCAGCAGAACGTGCATACATCTGCTGATTTGGGGGATTGGGTTCTGCCTCTCGACCATTTCCATCTCCTTGGCTATACACAAACACCATCTCGGATTGTTCCCGATACGAATACTGGACTAATCTATTGCTTACAGTATGCTGAGTCAATCACACAGCCTTCAACGCACAAAGAATGCACTGCCATGGTCAGAGGAACTTTCATTTGTCAGTGCCACCTGCCATGGCAAATGCATTTCCAAATGGATGCTGATAGGACTTTCTCCTCTGTTTCACTTAGGAACCAGTCCATGCAGTTTGTCAATTTTATTAATGTTAACACTGTATAAAAACCAATATCTTGAGAGTGAAGATATATATTGCTCTGCTCTCTACTTAAAAAAAAAATTGTTAGGTTAGCAACATTTCATATTGCAGCAGTGTAGGACCCAAAATGAACAATACACTAAGTCCACACAATGCATTTTTACCTCTGCGAACTCTTTAAAGTTTCATACAATGGTTTACTTAATTTGATATGGTGTATGTGCAAAAATCAAATCTCTTCACAGAATAGATTTATTAAAATTGGGTGACATGTATTTGATAGCAGCTGGCACATTCACGCAAGTGCTGCAGACAGTTTGCAGTCAGTGACACAGACATTGGTTGTTCACTGCTGACAGTGGACAGCTGATCTTTTCAAATCAGTATGAGTGTGCTTGTGCTGTCATAGTGCATGTGATCTCTTTGCCTGAATGTACAGATTTTGGATGGCAACTGGTGAAATTAAAATAAGTCTGTTTTCTTTGACTGAATTGGCCAACATTCTTTCACATGATATTTACACTGTAAGAAAAAGACGAGTTAAGCCCACGAAAATAGTAGTTTGTGATATTCTGAGGACGAAAATTATCATAATGGGGATGTAGCTTGGAATCTGTGGACCGAAATTGCAGCTTCATCGAAAACCACAACATCTTTATCGGAAGTGTAAGACATAATTTATAACACAAAAAATACGGCCAAGTTGGAAGGGTGCCATATGTAATGCTTAAAGTTACTGTAGTAACTTTTATTTTCATATGTAGGTGACAACTTCAGCTTTCTGTGAACTGTTACGCTGCTTATTGGTGTTTTTATGCGAGTAGGGTGGTGATTCCATTATACAAAGCATTTGCATATCTTGAGTACAGGTATGTGCTTTAACTTGTTAGTAGCTTTTCATGATAAGTGTGTCTTATTGTAAAAGTTATGCATGTCTGTCACACACATGCTGAATGACAATCATTGAAGGTTAATTGACATGTGTGTGTTTTCAGAATGTATTTAAAATTGTGCAATGTTTGTAGACTTGTTCTTTAGTCACCACACATCATCTCAACCATGTAACAGAAAATTTCTCTCATCATCCCGTGTATTCATAAAACTTGTCTCGTTATTCCAATAACTAAAGGAATAGGAGGACGTTCATGAATAACACACACTATTTCAAAAATGCACCAAATCCGAAGTTTTGGATATATGGCAATGAAATTTTGTACCACACTTTACATGAAAACAACACATTTACTTTTTTTGAATGAAATTTGAAGTTTTATTTTCAAAAAATAATAATGTTCCTTTTTCTTAGAAAGTATTCAAGAGATTTCTACAAAAAATTCTCTGTTTCATCTCTTTATATGTTGTAAGCTTCTCTCATGAGGTTTTTGGAATAGGTCAAATAGGAGAATTTTCATAATTTTTTTAATTATAATTCCACAAGTACAATTTTAAATTCATGCAAAATTCCAATCATTTAAATATGTGTACAAAATTTCATAATTCTAACATTCATAGAATCTGAGAAAAAGGTACATAAACTTTAAAAAACAAAAATTTCAGGAAACACAATTTCAAGTTCAACCTAATTTGTTTCCTTAAGTCACTTCTTCAGAAGGCACCACATTTGTACTCTGGGTCACCTTTCCCTTCAAGGCTTCTTTCCTGGTTTCTTGTTTTCTGTCTTCTTTCCTTTACCAGGTCTTAAACTGACTTTTCAGCTGCAGAGATGCACTGTAAAACTATTTTTCTCAGGATGTCTTGAGTAAAATTTCCTATCTTGAAGCCCATTCTTTGTAACAACTTCATCTTCCCAATGTTCCCATTGTTAAATACAGTAACTGCATCATAAGTTGTAATTATGGCAACTGTAGCAGATGCAAATGTGTTCTTAGGGCATCATTTCCATAGGAGTGAATTTAGAGAAACATTTATGATACGGAACAGTCAAAGATGATCTACAAAACCAAAGAGTATGTATCATGGCCTTTTAGGTATATCCTGCCCAAGTTTGGTTGAAAGTAATACACGAATCGTTGTTCACTCAGCTAGTATTGAAGTGCTGCTTCAAAATGTGGGCATGGCAGGAAGGCCACGTCACACTTTTAATTCATTTTCCAGGCACTTCGGATGCGATTTAAACATTGAAACTTTGGAAACTTATTGTCCATGAGTTGTACTAACAAATAAAAAATAAATTGAAAATTGACATTTTGGTAAATTTCATCATCGTCCCCCACCCCTTAAGGAGGTTAAAATAGATTCTGAGCTCTTAGATTGAACAGATTCTAACCTAACATCACCACAGTGATCCCACCAAAAACTGGTGGAAGAGAGGGGATGCACTATAACAAAGCTGTCTGCTGAGCTGGTGACCATTCTAAGTACACTGTGAACATAGCCTACACAGCTGTGCTGCTTATTTAGGTCAGAATAGCTGCATCGCATTGCTAAACATTCAATAACTTGAATGGTTGCATGATCTCAGGGAGCTCTATATTGTCAGATTGCTCATGTAAGCTGAGGTCTTCACGTGTTCAACTGAAACAATGAAGCTCACAAAGTCTAGGTGACTCTTTCCTGCAAGTCAAACAAACCTGTGCTCATTTGTCACCCATCTTTGTATACAGCGAATAACTGTCTTGATGCCCAGTGGTATTAAATTTATCCTATTCCAGTGTTGATAAAAGTTAGAATTTTATTAATTGTTAAAAAAGTGTTTGTGTGTTTAAATCCTCTATTGTACATAAGTTGTTGGGTTCCTATTGCTATTAATGTTTGACCTGCTTATATTTAATAATCTGCAGAACATGTAAAATTTCAGTACAGTTTTTCTGTAGTTATTTTTGTGTGTTTATTTTAGTTGTAGCTGTGGTGGAAAACCATACAGATTTTAAGAAAATTTGTTGTTATTGTAGCAAATTTACCTCATTTTCAATTGTAACATATATTAATTCAGTTTTCTTGCTTTACAGTTTACATGTTTGAGGAAAGTGCTCCTTGGAATTTATATCGTGATCATACTTGGACTTGCTGTAGCAATTATTGTAATAGTTGCTCTTGCACCAATTGAAGAAAGCTATGAGACTTTCTCGAGATGGCTCAAAGATGCTTGAAAGATAACTTCCATAAAAGCTATTGTGAGAACTGTGTAGACTGTTCAGTATTCAGAAGACATTTACTAATTATGAAAGTATTTTGTGTGTGTGTGTGTGTGTGTGTGTGTGTGTGTGTGTGTGTGTCAGTTTCACCAATGTCCATATTTATATAAATGGTGGTGTTGACATTTCATTTATTTTGTGATCAGATTACATCTGCAATTTTTAATGACCATCACACTATTGAAATTGTCAGTGACTTATTAATACCATTTGTGACCACAAATCAGGTGATTTAATGCTGGTAATCTGAGAATAATTTGTTGTGTTTTGTTTACAGTAAGATATTTCCTCTTCATGACATTTTTGTACAGTAATTGTAGTTGGAATGTAATATTTGTTGACAGTTTCAAAGATTTGCTGCAAACAAGTTAAGGTCATTCAATTTGTTACAACATTTGTGAATATTCATGTCAAATCATTGCTTATGATATCAGAATGAATAAAGTCTCATCACATTTTTTAGAACGTTCCTTGTGTTTGGTTATCTTTGTAACCTTCTTAATTAAGAATCATTCAGCAGTACCTGAACGATAACATGCCATTTTGAACCACATAGTTGGCACAAAATTCAAAACAGCATCACAAGCAAATAGACAGTCGTAAATATGTTAATAGTGCAGATATTCAATCAAAATCTGGTGACAATATCAGCAAATATTATATATACAGTTTTACCCCTGTTGTTAACAAGCCTAATATGCTGAATTAGCTATCTTACTGCCAAACGAGACTACCTACAGGCGAACACATTAGGTATAGTATAAGAAAATTAGGTAAACGGACGAAAACTAGCAAGGACAGCAGATTACTGTGTGTTAAACTGTAAGTGGTGCAGTATGTAGAAAGATCCACACTTTGGAGTATTTACAGGACAGTTTGTGTCAAATATTAATCTAATGTGTTTTCCAGTTTCTTTGCAGTTGTGCCTTATGCCCTTTGTTTTACATATTTCTCAAATAGGTAAGTGGGATTCGGTATGAAGTTAGAAATTTCACAAACAAGAAAAAAGATTAATAGCATGTAACTGGATCATAATACAAACAAAATGATTGATACTGGCAGTTCACTGTTACTGCAAGCATAATATGATAGCTGCAGCAGCAGTTGTTAAGTTAAACATGAATTTCCTTTGCATATTCTCTGTTAACTGACAACACTGGATTTTTCTATGCAGAACTGTAATAACCTTATCACTTTCACTATTAGCTGCAGACATTGTTTTGTGCACTATAATAAAACATTGTGAAAACAAGTCATAACAGTTAAATTGTCAACCATAATCATTGCCCACAGAGCAGTATGACAACTGACAACAAAACAGCAGGTGTGACCAAGCTCACTCTCTGGTGTGTTCCTGTGGTAGCTGTTTTTGTAAGCAACTGATCGTCAGTCACTTTGTTATTCTGACATGGGTATGAAGTACTGATAAGACCTGAACAACTTCTGGAACATACAACTGCTGTTAGCTTTATACACAGCTGTAGCAAATCCTCCACATTTCAGCCAGTGGGTCTGTGAATACAGCCACCATCACTTTCATAGAAGCCAGCTGTAAATTTTAACAAAATCCCTCACGCGCATGAGGATACTACTCCTCCCCCCCCCCCCCCTCCCCCCTACCCACCCACCCTCTTTCTTGGATGGAAAATACAGTTTGGTCTGTCTCCTCACTTAACCTTACACTCTCAACACATCTTCTGCCTAAGCACAAAAGCTACAATCACATCTGAACACCTCGAAGTACTTATTCCAGTTAGGTTTAGAATCAATCTTCAAACTACCTCTCTGCACAAGAGGCATCCATTTTGTTAAAGACATTAACCTTCAGCCCTCCACATTGAATTCAATCATAATGCCTTAGTTAAATATCACCTCAAGAGGATATAGCACTTCACCATCCAATCACAACCCCAAGAAATAGAACCAACATAGAACCCTGCCTGGAACAGTTTTGCCCCAAATAACAAAGCGATCTTGCTCTTCTCCCAAAACCATCTCTAATGAATTTCACTTCTAGTGAGCTGGAGAAAGACTTCTGTCATCCTCTCTCTCTATTACTTTAGCACCTGACTGGCGAGTTGGTGGGTGGGATCTACAAGCTGAAACCACTGTCATGCATATTATATGGGGTTTGACAACCATGTGGCGCTGCTGTGTGTGTGTTTATTTTATTTATTTATTTATTTTTGTAGGGGGGGTTGTAGGTTTGGAATCACTTGGCACAGGGAAATAATGGCAATGTTCAATAATGGCAAGGCCATAAGGCCATGGGCATTAGGAATTTTAGTGTAGAAGGAGGTGGCATCAGCAGTGGCAAGCAGGACACCAGTTGGTAACGGAACACGAACTGTGAAGAGTCTGTGGAGGAAATGGTTGATGTTGTTTATACAGGAAGCCAGGTTACAGGTAATAGGCTGGATTTCTGGAAAAGCATCAGGGTGTGTAGGTGGTTACACCTGACAGCTGGTGGAGTCCTTCCACCAAGTAACCCCTGCATTTCATAACCAGTGGTGGAGCCTTTGTCAGCAGGTGGGATTATAAAGTTGGGACCAGTTTTTAGGTGGTGGGTTGCAGTTCCTTCTGCAGCTGTAAGGTAGATTTCCATGCTGAAGGATGATAGTGACACGAGGTTCGAGTTGAGACAATTCTGGAAAGTCAGTAGTTGGTCTGGGTCCAGTAGGGATGGATCATGGTTGAATGGAGGAATAAACAGTTTGCCAGAGTTAAATATTGGTTTCAGATTGAGTCCAAGTGGTTGGATTGGTGGCGAGGCAGTGTCTACTGGGAGATGGAGAGAAGGTCAACAAGGCCAACATAATTTAATTTGGGAGTGGCACAAAACTTAAAGCTTTTGGAAAGAACTAATACTTTTGTGGGGCTGAGAATTTTGGAGGATACGTTCAGGATTATGCTGTGGGTCTGTTCAGGTTCTGCATTCTTATAGGGGTTATAAATGTAGCTGGTCTGTGAGGTAGGGTTTGGTGATTTTGAGGGGATGTGGGGACAATTTGTTGGAGGCTCTTGCAGAGATGGTGGATAGTGCTAATCCAAGGTGGGAGTATGAGGTGAACAGAGTGGAGAGGTTTTTTGAGGTGGCATGCTGCTCTAGTTCTGGAGGGCAAGAGTTTGAATGTGGAAAATGGAATGCAGGAATTTGGGATTGCAAAACAGAAGAATTTTAAAGAATTTTAAATACTGACTATCTCCAAGACTCCCAACTAGGACAGGAGCAAGTGAATCATGTTCTCCACTAGAGAGTTAAGACTATCTTTAATCATGTCATGAAATGAGGACTGTCCTCCCCATCTCTCCTACAATGGTATTTCACTGCCAACAAACTTAGTGTCCTTGTTCATCATTATTCCAACTCTTTGACTTATGGCTTGTATCCCTGCAATAGACCTAATGCAAGAGATGTCCCACACATCCTCCCGCTATCAACTACTCCAGTCATGTCAGACATCTGCTACCTCATACAGGGCCATGTGTGAAAGAAGCCATGTGATCTGCCGCCTAAGCTACAACCACTGTGCTGCTTACTACGTGCATCTCACAAGTAACAAGCTGTCTATTTGCATGAATGCTCTCGGCCAACCTGTGACAGAGAGAGATGGACCACTCAGTTGTTAAACATGCAACCAAACATAATTTGCTTCTCTTTAATGATTGTTTTACAGCCTGCATTGTTTGGGTTCTTCTTAGCAACACCAATTTTTATGATCTGTGAAAGTGAAAACTTGCTGCACAACATAGCCTTCATTCCCCTAACCCCACTGCCTTCCCGCTAGTCCCTGACCTGTACCTTCAATCGCCTTCCCTGCTTCGACTCCAGCACTACACAAGGCTCCTATACTGCCAATGCACCTGCCAGTCCTTCTTACTCCTTTCCTACTTCTGTGCCCCCCCCCCCTCCCCCTCCCCACAGCACAGCTGGCAGTGCTAGCATCTGCCCCAAACCTACTGTGCTATACCTGCCCCATCTCATCACTATGCCGCCACCTTCTCCCTTCCTCCTACCCCAGCAGGTGTCTCCTCATGTCAGCAGCAGTCGTAGTTGGGACCCAGGGCACAGAGATCATGGCCATGCGTGTGTGAGGTGTGTTGTTTGTACTTTGTAAGGAGTGCTCTGTCTGAAAGCCAGCCTTTTTCATAATGCCAGTCTGTGACGGAATGCCTCATCTATATGGTGAGTAGCAATCTGTCCTTTTCATATTGTTGTTATTCCATCCAGTACTTTCAGTTGGGAAGTAGCTGAAACGTTTATAGTTGCTGGCATGGCATTTTAAATGTAATTTTTTGAAATAATGGACACCATTCTGGACCAAATTACGTTATTTTAAGAGTGTATGGACAATATTCTTGTCCATAATATCGGCCCTTTGGACAGAATTGTTGGTTTGCAAGACGGTGGTATTATTTATGATTATGTCCATTAAGGATTAAATATACAGAGACATGGGCAACCATTGTTTATAATTATATGACTAACATAGGAAATTGTAATGTATCCTTCCTTACTAGCAGAATAAAAATTGGAAAAAAACATTAAGCTATAAGCAAAATGTATGCAGAGCGGTTAAGGAAGATTTGCCTCAGAAAAGACACATCACAAGTGTGATGGCATGAATCGTTACCAGTTTCACACACATCACAAAACTTATCATTTGGTTAACTGTCATTAATTTCAATACCTTACTTCTGCCATTGCTATTTTGAAGTCTTCTCAATGTATCCGGCCCTAGTGACTATTATGCATTGTCACTGTTTGAAAGCATTGACCTTCATTGGCTTCCCCAAGTGCACAATCTGATAAACACATATGAAATGTTAAAACTCTTTAATGAGATTAAAAGGCTTGATTCTAGACGAGTCTATGAATGACTGTACACTCATTTGTAAGAAATAGCATTATTAATCATCAATAATTACAAATTACACAGAGCAATTATACATACCTCTATCCGTTAATGCAACAAGAAGTGAAGAGCAGAAGAGGAAGTCCATGATTGTTTAATGTTTTCTTAAGAAATGAATAACATTTAGACACAGTCTTTGCTGGTTTTTGCTACACACAATCTGTGGATTACATAATCATCTGGTGTTAAATTTATCTTTGAAATTTTCAAAAAAATGTTTAAATTTACATTCTCCTTTTAAGATAAGCTCAAATGTTGATATCTGCTATGTTATTAGACTGCATGTTTACAATATTATGGGTAAAGCTCAGTTAACACTTTGACTGCCACACACATGCTGATGGATGGTTCATCACCATGCCAGACCATGGTGTCAGAACTGAGGCTCTGCTTTGGCCAGCGACAGTCTCATGGCAATCAGTATGTTAAGACAGGGCAATTCAGGAATCCAGGTAAATAATAGATTCACTAACCTGATGAAGGCCATTTGAAACAATGGTGAAAATGTTACCGCTGGTTTACGTTAATGTCAAGATTATACTGAACAAAAGGGTTTTGGTCCAACTATTCCTACTTTGCTTTCTCTGTCTTTACCAAGTAATAAATCACAAAAACTTAATTCTTACATGTATTATGGTCATGAGCATAGTTTGTCAGTTGGACTTTATTTTGATTATGGCATTATTTCAGAGTCAATAATAAAATGTTTTCAGTCTTGACTAAAAAATTATTGGTGAGAGGAACATGGATCTCCACTTTAGTGTGTTTTTGCTACTGTCAGGTAGTGTAAAGCTATAGAGCACACAAAAAGTTTTCTGCACTGGTCCCAGATGGGGTGAAACACTCTTCATTCTAATACTAAAGCAAATGAAGTGGAAGACTCTTGAAGACAGATGTAAACTGTCATGAAGTCTGTTAAAGTTTCAAGTGATTACTCAAGGAATATACCCCAGTCCACTACGTATTGCTCGCATAGGGATCATGAGGATAAGATTAGAGTTATTACTGCATGCACAGAGGCATTCAAACTATCGTTCTTCCCATACCCCACATGTGACTGGAACGGGAGGAAACCATAACTAGTACAGTGGGGCATACCTCTGTCAAGCAACTTAGTCATTTGCAGAGCACAGATGTAGATTCAATATATGATGAATTATGCTACATGCAGTCCATTCCAGAAATCTGGTCCCAGAGTTCACTTGTGCTTTGTAAATATCAAGAAGTCAGTCCCACAAGGTCATACTTAAAATATTTATTTCATAGACACAGTTAACAGTAATGGCCATTGACCATATTTTGTCACATTGTTAACGTACTTTTGGAAAGGTTTCTCAGAAACAAAAAATATTGAAGATCTCCATTACCTGTACCAATCAATGTTAAAGTGGTCTCTACACAGATGCGATCTTGTTGGATGAAATGTGATGCAGCAGATTTGGAATTACGCCCCGGCTGCACAAGAGCAATGGAGAAGTGTTTTATCTAGACAATCCACATGAAGTAAAATCTGCCCTAATGGCATGACATAATTTTCTGCAGCTAGTCAAATGAAGAGGATGTCCACACTGGAATGACCCTGTTGGAATATCTACAATATTATGAAAAGGACAGACTGCTGCTCATTGGAAATATACATTGAGTAGCAGACAGGCACAACAAATAGACTGTTACACTCTTAGCTTTCGGCCAAAGCCTTCTTCAGACAAGAAAAACCTGCACACACGCACATGGCCCATAGCGGCCAGAGTGCGCTCTCATGTATGCATGAGGTGTGCTTCCTGACTGTGCAATATTTTCATTGTGCCTGTCTGCAACTCAGTCTGTTACCTTTACCGTTAGTACCAATCGATCCTTTTCATAATGATGTTGTCTGATGAAGAAGACACATTTCTATTGTTAGCTGTCATAGATGATGATTGAAGAATGAGGTAAGCATCCCATAGTATCATTTTGGAAAACTGCAAGTACGGTGAATATCCTACATTGATGCCAGAACTCTATCTAGATAAGAAACAATTTTTCATTTACTTTAAAATAACTAGTGAATGTTTCAATGAGATTTTAAGTCTCGGTAAAGACAAAATACAAAAAGCAGATACAGCTTTCTGTGATTCAGTTGCCCCTGAAAAATGGTTGATCATCACTTTACAGTAAGCAAACTGCAACCATATGTGCACAGAAACACTTTTCCATTTGTACAATTACAAATGAACTGTACATACCAAAAAAATTACAAAGTAATTTATTGTGGGCTGCTATTGATTTCTAACTAATGACTGCACATATTTTGCAATAGACACTGCAATAAGTTACTCAGTTCTATTGTTTAACACCCTTCATGGGTAAAGTAGAAAGCATTCACTTCCACATCCTTCGCACTATTATTCGAGGTAGAATGCATGTTGCTGTTACATGCTGCCATTTTCTTGGTTTTCTTCAAATGTACTCTTATTCAAATGTTAGCAACTCAATGTCTCCTCTGTGTGGTGAGTAGCAATCTATCCTTTCCATATGGTTGTTACTCTATCCATGATTTTTCACTGTTTAGTAGTAGCTGATGTTTATTTTTAATTCTACTAAGGCTTGCCTTGTAAGTGAAAATGTCTTCACCATTTTGGCATAAGGTGAAAAAAAATGTCTATTACAGAAGGCAACAATTTTGAGGAGATCCTTAAAGTCCTTTTCTTAGTGATATGTGCCACGCAATTTGTTGTAGGGAGTGATTCGCTTAGCATTGCTTGTGCAGGCAGAGCAGGCGTTTCATTTTAGCTGTTTTGGACGTCACAGACAGTTAACTCCTATTTTGTGCAAGAGGGATATTCATAACATTCCTTTGTTCCTTCTGTATATGTATCAAATGTGCAGGTGCAGATACATTAGTAGTGCTGACACAAAAGTCAAAGGGACAGAATGCCATCATTTGTTTAGATCACATAATTTCTTACTGTCAGCTGATTGTACGTTCTATTTTAGTGTTATTAAAAAATTCATAATAGATCTCACAGACATTTTCCTGTCTTTTTTTTCTTGGGTGATTTTCCTGAAAATAACGAGAGATGCATTATGAAACATTACTCTTTCTCATAAGCTAGTAATTTTACTAATATTCAGTATATTAATTGTTATCCAGTTTCCATGTCGGACATTCAACTCTGTGTGTAACTGTTGCAAAGTCCAAAAGGTTATCATAAAAAAGATCCCTTTCATTTGTGAGAAACCAATGATGAAAGGATTTATAAATTTGTGTTGACATACATGGTTATGGAAAAAATACTGACTGTACGATTTTTAAGGCATCTAATGTGGATCGGAGATTTGAAGAGAACCCCAGCTCTTGAAAATCTTCCCATACAGAATACACCTTGTAATTTAACATGACGTTTTTACACTCTTTGGCTCTTCAAGAAATGAAAGATATTCATGTGAATATAAGGAAAAAACTATTATTTTAAGTTAATTGAACTAGAGGGGAGCAAAACACTGTTGCTAGGATTCTATTTATGCAGAACCAAGAATATATGCAAGAGTTGCACCTTCCATGGGCATTAGTGTGTTACAGGAATCCTCCTCTAGCTTTACTCTTCCTCAACAGTAGTTGTTGATACCAGTATAATTTTTTTGAATTTTGGACTGGTCAGTATTATCGCAGTTGCTTTTTTGAAAACTTTCATACAATTTTATGCACAGTATGTTGTATTTCAAGCTAAAATTTATGAAAAGGAATTACTTTATAAAATATTTTAGTTTCAATGTTAAAACTGATAGGTACTAGTTCTGAATGTGCAGTTAAAATTATTTTTTAGAAAAATCTGAAATTATAAATTATTGGTACACTTAAAATTTCTGTTACTAATTACACAATCCTGTACTGTTTGCTATATTTATGTCTGGATTCATTTATGAAATAATAATCGAAATTAATAATGTAATGGTAACTAGCAGAAATTCATTTGTCAAGAAGAATTGCAAACGCTTTGGAATAGCGTTACTTCCACAAAGTGAAGAAGTCGTAAGCATGCACTGATGTGATCGGATGTAATTTTGTATTTTTGTGCGAACAATGTAATTTTGGCTTTGTTAATGCAAAAAATTAAAATACTGTATGATATACTAAAATGTGGCAAAATATGTTTATGTAAAAACAAAAATTCTGTGACGACATTCTCCATATTTATTTAATTCAATCCAACAGTGAGGACCTAAAATGTGAGATTTCCAGCTTCAAGACTTTACATCTTGGGCCTGTTGCACTTCTGTTCATTGAAACTACAAAATTCTGGGGCTCATTCTTGATAGCAAACACTCTTGGTCATTCCATGTGTCTTACCTGGCAGCCCACTGTACATGGTCCCTCAATGTCCTACATGTCTTCAATGGTACTTCCCGGGGTGCAGATCAAACCATCCTCCTCCATTTGTACCAGTCCCTTGTCTGTTCGAAACTAGACTACGGCTGCTTTGTTTATGCATCTGCATATCCGTCCCTCTTATGGCATCTCAACACTATCCATCACCATGGCACCCGTTTGGCCACACTAGCCTGGATGGGAGTCTGTATGTCGAAGCTGCTGAACTATCACTGTCCTACCACTGTGACTTTCTCCTCAGAAGGTATGCACACCGTTTGTCTGCCATGTGTGACCATGCATCCTATGCCTCCTTCTTCGATGACTCCTTTGATAACCAGAATGGGGCACGTCCCTCTTCCTTGTTACCTCCTGTAATCCGCTTTTGGCTCTTGCTCTGGTGGCTTAACTTCATACTACCTGCAACTTTCCTAGTGGGTGTGAACCCTTCACCACCTTGGTTTGTGCAGCGGCCCATGTTCACCTTAGTCTTCATTTGCTTCCTAATGGCTCTATTCCAGCCTCGCTCTATTGCCTTCAATTACACGACCTTCGCATGGAACTTCGTGATAGTACTTTTGTGTACACTGATGGTTCTTGAACTGGGTCTGGTATTGGGTATGCCTTCATCATTGGCCCTGTATCAGGCCATGGAGTACACCCGGCAACACTGACTTTTCTATTGTGTTCTCTGCTCAGGCTCTCTCGGTGCCATTTAAAGTCCCTGTGCGCTGTACACTGCTCATTACTTAGTGCAGTGGGTCCACTTGCTCACTCTTGATGGCGCCACTGCGATGTTTGTGGGTTCCTGTTATGTCTTCCAGGAAACGAGGCTGCTGCCACTGCTAAGGCTGCAGTCCTCATACCACAGCCTACTGGTTCCTATATTCCCCTCTGATCTCCGTGTTGCTGTTTGTCAGGAGGTGGTGTCACTTTAGCAATGCCATTGCTCCTCCCTTCCTGGGGATAAGCTCCAGATTATTAAGCCTCTCCCAGCACTTGGACAACCTCCTCACAGCCCCCCCACCGAGAGGTGGTCATTTTAACTAGGTTGCGTATTGGGCACTGCCTTTTTAGCCATCACCATTTGTTAACTGGTGCTTCCAACTGTCCGCCATTTGCTGATGGAATGCCCATTTTTTAACCATTTACGTTTCCGCTTGGGTTTGCCTTCCGAGTTATTGGTCATTTTAGCGAACAACGCATGGGCTGTTAACTGCATTTTACTTTTTATCCACTGTAGCAACATGGTGAAGGCCATTTAACTTTTAGTTCTGGACCTCCATTTCTCTGTGGTGTATTTGTAGACCTTTCTCCACATCCCTGTTTTTAGCTGTCTTCTCTTATGTCGATAGGGACTGACGTGTAATCATTTTTTAACTCCTCTCTGTCTTCGTGTTTTATGTTTTTGACTTGGGTGTGTATGACCCCAGTTGGTTTTGCACCCCAAAACAAAACACTACCCTGTGGCAGGCAATTCCTCTGGTTTCTCGTTCGGCTTTGTTTTTGCTGTAACTCCACTAGAAACCTCAGACTATGGAGCAGGTTTCTAGTGATGGTTGTAAGATTAATGTCTGTAATCGTAGCATACACCTTCTGCATCAGGAGTTGAAGACTGATGCAGCTGTAAGGTCAATGAAAATGGCACCCGTTACATAGCCCCCTCGGAAACCATTCTTGATGTGCTGAGTTAGACTGAGCACTTACGTGGTACCCTTTTTTCAGGACAGAATCCAGCATGTTGCAGTATGAGGATAGGTTCCATAGCCAGTGAGAGGCAGTTTTATACAATTCATTTGAAAACTTTATGCATATGGCATAGCAGGGAGAATGGATGGTAGCTCTTTGGACTGCTGGTATCTTTACATGGTTCAAGAATAGGTATGGTCTTGGTTTTTTTGCCAGATTCTAGGAATTTTGCACTATTGTGGACAGGCACTGAATATGTCAATAGTCACTGTTTAGCTATCAGTCTAAAATATTTGATCTGCTCAGTCAGGATGTTATCTAGTGCAGTGGCCCTCTATGGTTTGAATTTTTTTGTGGCAGTAATCAGCTCTTCTATGGTAAAAGGGAAGGACAGTTTGGCCATTTCATTGTCATCTTTTTCAGTTAATATTGGGTTCATGTCTTTGGGGGGATTTGATCTGGCTTGCCATTCTTTACAAGCTGAGTGGCTATTTGGTCTGCCATTACATACATATAGGCTCTTGAGTGAGTTGGGTCGCTTTCAGGTGTTTCAGTAGTCTCCACAATCTGTGACTGCTCTTGCCATGTTGAGTTCCTCCATTAGTTTGATCCAATTCTCTCTCTCGGCCTATAATACAGAACTGATTAATTGATAGCTCGCCCCCTATTGTGCCATCTCACAGGGAATTGCCCTCAAAGAGAGTTAGGTAGTTTTGCAGTTCAGCCTTTGTTGTTGTTGTTGTTGTTGTTGTCAGACCTTGGATATAGTTCTTGTTGCATCCTCAGGAGATGGAGAGTCATGAGCATTTTTTAACAATTTTCACAAACCTGCCATACGTGCTTCAGATGGGGAAAAGGGTATCCACATGGCATTATCCAGTAATTTCTGAAATGTGGGCCAGGCGGCTTTTTGAAAGTCATATATGCATCTGAAGGGGATGTTATGGGATCTGGCAATAGCAGTAAGCTGACACATAACTGGCCAGTGTTGAGTTTTTGGAATGAGTGGGCATACTCCATTGATCCATCGGTGGTTTATCCCGTTACTCACAAATAGCATATGTGGGCCATAACTGCTCCACTATCCAGCTTTACTGAAGGAGGATGGTAATTTATCATTGTGTAAGAGACCTAGACCATTTGTGTCTGCCAACTGGATCACACCTCCCCATTCTTGTCATCATCGCAGCACCCCCAGAGACTGCTGTGGCAGTTGAAATCCCCAACCATCAAATGTACCTTTTCAGCAACAAGTGAGTGGAATTCGTTGGCCTCAATTTCAGTGTATGGTGGCATACACATAGAAGTAACTGTGCAGTTGTTCAGTTCTACTATTAGTATCTCAGTTTCCTTCTCCTCAGTTATATTGGTGGGCTGGGTCTGGATGCTGGGCTCAACAGAAACTGCTCTTCCATATTGTCAATGAGGTCTTTTGGCAGTAAGCCTCTGCTTTGAATTCTAGGTCTCTTCTGGTAACTCTCTCTGTGGGTCACCAGAATACACAGGACATCAGTCCTATTTTTGACATAGGCCCTGCAACTGCTTTTCCTAGCATGTGGATATGCCCTCCATGTTTAAAGAGATAACAGTCATCTTTGGACCTGAAAAGGACCTCTGCATTGTTTACATTTTCTAACTGTTTCACTTCTGATGTTTCTGGAGTGAAAGGATGGGCCAGCCAAAGCTGTTCCTCAGGGGATGCTCAAATCCGTAATTAGCATACTTCAGGGAGGCACCTTTCATGCCCCCAGAATCTTGTTAAAAAGATTATAAATGGAATACAAATTCTCTTGAATCAGTAGCCTCTGACAAAAAAATCTACTTCTACATCTACATCCATACTCCATAAGCCACTTGACGGTGTGTGGCAGAGGGTACCTTGAGTACCTCTATTGATTCTCCCTTCTGTTCCAGTCTTGTACTGTTCGTGGAAAGAAAGACTGTCGGTACGCCTCTGTGTGAGCTCTAATCACTCTGATTTTATCCTCATGGTCTCTTCACGAGATATACGTAGGAGGGGGCAATATACTGCTTGTCTCCTCGGTGAAGATGTGTTCTCGAAACTTCAACAAAAGCCTGTACTGAGCTACTGAGCGTCTCCCTTGCAGAGTCTTCCACCAGAGTTTATTTATCACCTCCATAATGCTTTCCCGATTAGTAAATGATCCTGTAACGAAGCGCACTGCTCTCCGTTGGATCTTCCCTATCTCTTCTATCAACCTCATCTGGTACGGATCCCACAATGGTGAGCAATATTCAAACAGTGGGTGAACAAGTGTACTGTAACCTACTTACTTTGTTTTCCGACTGCATTTCCTTGGGATTCTTCCAATGAATCTCAGTCTGGCGCCTACTTTACTGACGATTAATTTTATATGGTCATTCCATTTTAAATCACTCCTAATGCCTACTCCCAGATAATTTATGGAATTAACTGCTTCCAGCTGCTGACCTGAGTCTCATGGACGAATAGTGCGAGCTGGGTTTTACACGATCGTCTTTTTTTAAACCTATGCTGATTCCTACTGAGTAGATTTCTAGTCTCCAGAAAAGCCATTATACTCGAACAAAATACGTGTTCCAAAATTCTACAACTGATCGACGCTAGAGATAAAGGTCTATAGTTCTGCACATCTGTTCGACGTCATTTCTTGAAAACAGGGATGACCTGTGCCCTTTTCCAATCTTTTGGAATGCTATCTTCTAGAGACCTACGGTACACCGCTGCAAGAAGGAGGGCAAGTTCCTTCATGTACTCTGTAAAATTGAACTGGTATCCCATCAGGTCCAGCGGCCTTTCCTCTTTTGAGCGATTTTAATTGTTTTTCTATCCCTCTGTCATCTACACTCCTGGAAATTGAAATAAGAACACCGTGAATTCATTGTCCCAGGAAGGGGAAACTTTATTGACACATTCCTGGGGTCAGATACATCACATGATCACACTGACAGAACCACAGGCACATAGACACAGGCAACAGAGCATGCACAATGTCAGCACTAGTACAGTGTATATCCACCTTTCGCAGCAATGCAGGCTGCTATTCTCCCATGGAGACAATCGTAGAGATGCTGGATGTAGTCCTGTGGAACGACTTGCCATGCCATTTCCACCTGGCGCCTCAGTTGGACCAGCGTTCCTGCTGGACGTGCAGACCGCGTGAGACGACGCTTCATCCAGTCCCAAACATGCTCAATGGGGGACAGATCCGGAGATCTTGCTGGCCAGGGTAGTTGACTTACACCTTCTAGAGCACGTTGGGTGGCACGGGATACATGCGGACGTGCATTGTCCTGTTGGAACAGCAAGTTCCCTTGTCGGTCTAGGAATGGTAGAACGATGGGTTCGATGACGGTTTGGATATACCGTGCACTATTCAGTGTCCCCTCGACGATCACCAGTGGTGTACGGCCAGTGTAGGAGATCGCTCCCCACACCATGATGCCGGGTGTTGGCCCTGTGTGCCTCGGTCGTATGTAGTCCTGATTGTGGCGCTCACCTGCACGGTGCCAAACACGCATACGAGCATCATTGGCACCAAGGCAGAAGCGACTCTCATCGCTGAAGACGACACGTCTCCATTCGTCCCTCCATTCACGCCTGTCGCGACACCACTGGAGGCGGACTGCACGATGTTGGGGCGTGAGCGGAAGACGGCCTAACGGTGTGCGGGACCGTAGCCCAGCTTCATGGAGACGGTTGCGAATGGTCCTCGCCGATACCCCAGGAGCAACAGTGTCCCTAATTTGCTGGGAAGTGGCGGTGCGGTCCCCTACGGCACTGCGTAGGATCCTATGGTGTTGGCGTGCATCCGTGCGTCGCTGCGGTCCGGTCCCAGGTCGACGGGCACGTGCACCTTCCGTCGACCACTGGCGACAACATCGATGTACTGTGGAGACCTCACGCCCCACGTGTTGAGCAATTCGGCGGTACGTCCACCCGGCCTCCCGCATGCCCACTATACGCCCTCGCTCAAAGTCCGTCAACTGCACATACGGTTCACGTCCACGCTGTCGCGGCATGCTACCAGTGTTAAAGACTGCGATGGAGCTCCGTATGCCACGGCAAACTGGCTGACACTGACGGCGGCGGTGCACAAATGCTGCGCAGCTAGCGCCATTCGACGGCCAACACCGCGGTTCCTGGTGTGTCCGCTGTGCCGTGCGTGTGATCATTGCTTGTACAGCCCTCTCGCAGTGTCCGGAGCAAGTATGGTGGGTCTGACACACCGGTGTCAATGTGTTCTTTTTTCCATTTCCAGGAGTGTATTTCAATATCTACCATTTTGTCATCTCTTTCAATATCTACCATTTTGTCATCTATTTCAATATCTACCATTTTGTCATCTGTGTGACAATCTAGAGAAGGAACTACAGTGCAGTCTTCCTCTGTGAAACAGCTCGGGGAAAAAGACACTTAGTATTTCGGCCTTTAGTCTGTCATCATCTGTTTCAGTACCATTTTGGTCACAGAGTGTCTGGACATTTTGTTTATATCCACCTACCTCTTTGACATAAGACCAAAATTTCTTAGGATTTTCTGCCAAGTCAGTACACAGAACTTTACTTTCGAATTCATTGAACACCCCTCGCATAGCCCTCCTCACACTACATTTCGCTTCATGTAATTTTTGTTTGTCTGCAAGGCTTTGGCTATGTTTATGTTTGCTATGAAGTTCCCTTTGCTTCCGTAGCAGTTTTCTACCTCAGCTGTTGTACCACGGTGGCTCTTTTCCATCTCTTACGATATTGTTTGGCACATACTCATCTAATGCATATTGTACGATGGTTTTGAAATTTGTCCACTGATCCTCAACACTATCTGTACTTGAGATAAAACTTTTGTGTCGAGCCATCAAGTACCCTGAAATCTGCTTTTTGTCACTTTTGCTAAACACAAAAATCTTCCTACCTTTTTTAATATTTGTATTGATGGCTGAAATCACCAATGCTGTAACTGCTTTATGATTGCTGATTCCCTGCTCTGTGTTAACTGTTTCAAATAGATCGGGTCTGTTTGTCACCAGAAGGTCTAATATGTAATTTCCACAAGTTGGTTTTCTGTTTAACTGCTCAAGGAAGTTTCAGGTAATGCACTTAAAAAAAATTCCTGGATTCTTTGTCTCTGCCACCTGTCATAAGCGTTAGAGTCTCCCAGTCTATATCTGGTAATTAAAATCTCCACCCAAGACTATAACATGGTCAGAAAATCTACTCAAAATATTTTCCAAATTTTCCTTCAGGTGTTCTGCCACAACAGCTGCTTAGCCAGGGGGCCTATAGAGACATCCAGTTACCATGTTTGAGCCTGCTTTAACCATGACCTTCGTCCAAATTATTTCACATTTTGGATCTCTGTCAATTTCCTTCAATACTATTGCACTTTTTATCACTATAAACATGCCTCCCCCTTCACTATCCAGCCTGTCTCTGCGGTATACATTCCAATCTGAGTTAGGATTTCATTACTGTTTACATCTGGTTTCAGCTAACTTTCCATCCCTAGTACTACGTGGGCATTGTGACCATTTATTAATGAGAGCAGTTATGGGACCTTTCTATAGATGCTCCTGCAGTTTACTATTACCACATTAATATTGTCATTCCCTGTTGTGTTTTGCCTATTGCTACTTTGTCGCATCTCGGGGGGCGTCTCGTCAGGCCTAGGGAGGGAATTCTGTAACCTAAAAAATCCACATGTGCACTCCACATGTACTCTCCGACCCTTGTAGCTGCATCCTGCGTGTAGTGCACGCCTGACCTATTCAGGGGGACCCTAGATTTCTCCACCCGATAGTGGAGGTCGAGAAATTTGCACCCCAGATCTCCGCAGAATCATCTGGGCCTCTGATTTAAGCCTTCCTCTCGGCTCCAAACCAGAGGACCGCAATCGGTTCTGAGAACAATACTACAAATAGTTAGCTCAGATTCCACCTCGTGAGTGAGGCTTTCTGCCTTCACCATCTCTGCCTACTGCCTGTATGAACTGAGGATGACCTCTGAACTCCGGCGGCAGGAGTCATTAGTGCCGACATAAGCAACAATTTGCACTCGGGTGCACCCAGTGCTCTCTATCGCCGCTGGCAGGGCCTCCTCCACATCTCGGATGAGACCCCCCAGCAAGCAGACAGAGTGAACAGTGGTCTTCTTCCCCAATCTTTCCGCTATTTCCCTAAGGGGCTCCATCACCCGCCTAACATTGGAGCTCCCAGTCACTGATAAACCTCTGCCCCCGTGTGCCTGCTCGGACCTTGCTGAAGGAGTGGCCACATGTCCACTCATACACAGAGCGGGCGATGCCACATGGTCAGCCTCCATATTGACCCTCTGCCTCGTGTGATGTGAACGCCGCTGAACCCGCCACTCCCCTTGGCGAGAGGGTGGCCCAACCGTGCTCGGTACCTGCAAAGATGTCTCCACAGCAAGGACCATGGGTGAAGCATGTAACACCTGGGGTGTACCATGCGATGCACCAGACTCCCCACTGCCGCTACACTCAGAGGCAGCAGCCTGAAGACGGCTGACCGTGGCCATCAGCACATTCAGCTGTTCGCAAACAGTGGCCAGCTCCTCCTGCATCCGTACACAGCAGTCACACATCCTATCCATCCTAAGAAATCAACAATTTACTGTAGAGAGTTAAGTAATCAATTTTTAACTAGACTGCTAATTCACTAAAGACAGCTGATAGCTGACTAAACTGTGGTTACTAGACACTTCTTGTTGGAAACAATGAAAATAAGCACTAACCGTCTCTGGACTGTATTCAAAACAAACACAAAATCTATGGAACACTATTACTAGTACTCAAAAATTAAAGCTTCCTAATAGCCAAAACTCATGGAGAAAGAAGTAACAAGTAAGAAAAACATAGCGATTACATTATCTCATCTTAAATTTCTAATCTGTCATTTGAAAGCTGAATTGATCCTTCCTAAATGGCATTAGTAAAAGGAATGTCAGATGGTAACATGTGAAATTATCAAACTTTTGTTAAAAGGTTTCCTTAAAGCCATTTGAGAAAGATTCAGTTCTTGTGTGTACATTGAGAACACGTGTGGCAAAGGAAACGCTGCATCACTGTGAAACCGGATTGGCACCATGTGGCAGATGTGTTACAAAAATCAGGCATCCTGTGAGGTTGTGACATGATTTCTGTTGCATCAGTGTGAGGTACACTTAATTCATGCTGCACTGCCTTTTGGCATCTCTCTATTTATAGACATGACCCTACACCAGTTTAAGGAATGTGAGGTCACAAAAATGAAGAATTCAAGAGCATGTGTGGAAAAGGATGTAAAAGCCAAAAAGTAAATTTTTCAGGCATTAAGAAAATGTAACTGGGACTTCAGAAATGCTTTATTTCTTGTAATTTTTAGGTACAATCAATTTAGTTGTGTGTTTTGAACAATCCTCACTATAGATATTAACAAAAGGTATCAAAGTCATTGTTATATACAACAATAAAAAGTTATGAAGAGCAGATGTCCTTGTAGAACTGATGATATTTTGGATTTAGGTAATCCAACATAGCCAATAAATCTTTTTTCTTGGCATCGCTGATGTCTCATTGTTGAAGGCGTACATATTATCTAATTCCTCATATTTTCCCTTCTTGAAAATAGTATGATGCTCCCATTTCATTGAAGGTTTTCTTTGTTTTAATTTGTGGTAAATCTGTCAGACACTTTGATCCACGATTTGTTAGTGATCTGTAATGCTGTTGTGTTTATAAACTCATCAAAGGCACGGGAGACATCAAAGAAATCATATTTTGCCATTGGCTCCAGCTGAAATGGGTTGTGTAACTGCAACAATCTCACTACACTCTGAAGTTCTTCTAGTACCATGGCTTTGCAAACGCGTTTTCATTTTTCAATAATGCCAAAATCTCGATCACAAGGTGTATAAGAATGCCCAGAGACCAGAAACTTCAGTTCAACGGAATCATGGTATCCTCTTACTACTAGATACATTAGAACCAGCTACACCATCTTGTTCTTATTCTGACAAGCGCAGTTGTCTCACCATATTTCCAGCTGGCGCTTAGGTGTCAATCGATTGGACAGAACCTTCAAAAGACATGATACAATATCATTGCCTCCACGGCCTCCAATTCCTTCATGCCACATACACGTGACTGCAGAATTTCCCACATGAATACACAAGTTGTAATTCGACAGCTGGCACATATAAAACATGTTACTATGTGTTAAAGTGGGCGTGAACATAATCTGTTGCATATCGATAGCTACAGATATGGAGCTCTAAGGATATTGACTAGATTTAATGGAAGCAGAAAGAAGTCTTACAGCTTTCCCAGCTTTCCTGAGGTGAAGCTCTTTTTGTGGAAATTGCAGTGAATCTGGATGCCTCACTACTGGCAATTATTTCACAGATGAACTTATCACACGTACGGCCATCTAAAATGCAGATTGGGAAATTCTCTCTTGAAGACTCAGCAATAAAATCGACCATCAATATGTGCCTCAGGAAATTTTTCCTTGAATGCATGATAAAGCTGATTAATGTTTAAGTCAGGACTGAGGTACTGCTTTGCTGACTTCTGCCTCGAATAATGGCTTTCTTCTATTGGGAATGATTGTACATGATCTTTTATGTTATGTAAGTCAGTGGCATTATATTTTTGCTTGTGTGATGCAGCGGAAGTGCCTCAGGCATCACTGAGCACTACATCTCCTTTCTTCAAACAATCCAAGAGAAGTTGGTTTTTCTTTTTTGATATTCTGAAAACAGCTAAGAAGGTATTGTTACAGACCCATATGGTGCCTTGCCATTATGGAATAGTGTACGTAGCTGACACTTGTGTTCTGCTGTCTGCTGGATGTTCACAGCTCCCTTGGTGTCTTCTTGCAATGTTTGTCAGTTGAATAAGACTCATTTAATATGTGCCTTGTGCATCTTTTGCTAAATGAGAGAAATCCTCATACAGCTTGTGGATGTCACTCTAGGTCAATGATTGGCATGCATATCTGCATTTACAGGAAGCCTGGATAGAATGAACACAGCGGAATCAGCAACAATATTGAAGGAGTTTAATGCAAACAATGTGTTGATTATGTTGTTATATTTAACAAAGAACTGATTGAAACATACCTTGTCTGGGGGTTTATACAATTCCTTCACTTTTGGGATGTTCCTTAACATCTTAGCTCTATATAATTCTTCAGTAAGCAGCAAAATACACTTAAATGAGTAGTGAATATAAATCAACACTCAGACTTCCCTAAGTATAGCACTGACTCTTACTGAATACTGAAAGGCACATACATCCTTTTCCAAGCCAACAACCATGGAGTTACATCAGATGCCATCTAGCTGTGTCAGTGGGAACTACAAGCAGTCGCTCTGGACCATAGATCTCTCTCCAGGCCACTGGCAATGGCACATAGGACACTTTCAATGCAAAATTAGAATAATGACCTATTTGGCACTTACACCCTTTTCCTTCAATAGTGTTTATTTGTTGACAAATTTTGTTGTATGGATGACATTATTGTGCGTTCACACACACACACACACACACACACACACTCTATGCTATTGCTGTGACAATGTTATTCTCTTTAGTGACTGTATCATCACTATCTGTCTGCTACATATGGGCCTTGGGGTGGCTCTAGTGCACTGTTCTCCTGGTGGTTGGGGGTCCTTTTCCTACTGCTTCCCCCACCTCCCCTTATGGGAGCACTGACTCCTTATCTGCAGGGAACATCAGTCTTCAACCCCCAGCTGAAGAAGCAATGCCCTTCTCCAACAACTCTAATCAGGAAGGGGTTCCTTGGTACGTTCGCTTCACAAGACTACAATGACCTGCAACCAGATGCCAGCTCGTGGCTGAAGGAGCTACACGTTGCAGGTCATAGGACTTCACATCTTCCTCTGCCCCAAAATCTAGGGTAGACAAGCTTTCTCGTAAGTCTGAATCATTTAACAAGAAATAGCAGTCCACAAAAAAAGAGGTGAATTTTTTGGATCATGTGCTTAGCAATAATGGCCCCAACCCTATTGACAAGTGTGTCAAAAATCATCTTCAAACTGCCATTACTTGGGGATATGAAGGACATCCAGTCCTTTTTGGGCAATATTTGTTAGTTTACTACATTCATCCAGCAGGCCCTGCACACCTGCCATCTCCTTAACTGGCATCACCCCAAAAGGGCATCAAATTTGTATGGTCTGTGGACTAACAAAGGCTTTCAGTCCTTCAAATGGTCAGTGATTGTGCTCTGCTTGCTGTTTGGCTTCTTTTATGTCAGGTGAACCATTAATGCTGGCTGTTAATGCACCCCAATATACCACCGGTGAAATCCTGTCACATCAGAACATAGATGGCACCAAGCAGCCCATTTCTTACATCCTGAATGTGCTTTCAACAGCACAATGTAATTATTCACAGTGAGAAAAGAGACTAAATTTCCTTTACTTTACATCTATGGTCAGCCATTTTTTGTCATCAGACAACTGGTTTTGGTCTATAATGACCATATTCAGATCTGTTTTATAGAAACATGTCCTAATATACAGGAGCCATAGTGGCATCATCAAATGTTAAACCCAAATCAGCACCAGCATCGTCAAGTACATATAAATAACATCATATGCAATCGTCATCGTTAGCAGCACTATTGTTCAAAACAAAGTGGCTACAATTTTTGGAATTAAAAAGTTTCATGTTTTCTTTTATGGACTGGAGTTCCTACCCATCACCGACCACAAGCTGGTGGTTTGGTTTCATTATTCGGCCCTCATTCCAAGCAGCAGGATAGAACTGCCCACAGGTTGCAGAGGTGGCACTCTTTCTCAGTAATTATTGCTATGACATTTGTTACTTGTCCATCACCCAGCATGCTAATGCAGAAGTACTTCTGATGTTGCCAGTGGGATCAGAGCTGGAGTTCAACCAACAGGAGGCTCTTGTTTCTGCATTACAGACAGGATGGCTCAAATAGACTCCTTCGGGAGCAGAGTCTGTGGGGTATAAGATTTTCCTCCCATGTGACTGCCTCAACTTGGTTTAGTGGGTCCTCATGCTTGCCACAGAGGAGTAAAACTGCAAGAGACTGACCCTCCGGCATCGCCTCCTCCATCACTCCACCTGCTGCACACATCACACTGTTGTATGTCTTGTATGAAGGTTTTGGCATGGTGTCAATCTACCAAACAGCAATTGATCATGATATTAAACATCTTATGTGGACTTGTGCAGCCATTGTAGAGACCCAGTTGTGCTGCCACATCAGTGTGGCCAGCCCCAAAGCACCCTTGGAAAAGATGCACATCAATTTTGCAGGCCCTTTTTTGGGATGCGCGTCATTGTCGGTAGTGGATTTGTTGTCAAATTTCCTCCGCATTGCTGAATTGTCATCTGCAATGTCAACAGTTACTATTTGTGTGTTGCCTCTCATTTTGCTATTGAGACCCCCATTGGACCCTCCTATCTGAAAACAATCAACGATTTGTGTCATTGGAGTCTGCAGATTTGTTTTTGTATTCACACTGGTATCCTGCATCTGACTACAGTTTGTTTTACCTGGTTTCTATCTCCAAGATGGATAGCTTACTGAAAATGTTCAAGACGCAAGTGAAGAAGTCTGTGTATGCACCTCGTCCCACAATAATACACTGTCTAGCTTTCTTGCTTTGTACCAGGTGATGCTGGTGAATGGGTGCAGTATGATAATAGAACATTTGAGTGGGCACCAGCCAAGGGCTCTTTAAAAATTGGTGGAACCTGAGTCACATGCCCTGGGCCTTTGGCGTGGTCTTTCAGCGGACAGCAGCTTGGGTACTGGGCTTTGAGGTGGGTCACAAAGGTTGGTACTATTTCTGTGGTAGATGTTGTTAAGGAACAGCTTATCCATCATCCCAGTCAGTTGCATCCACAATCAGTTTACCTGCATTTCTGTCTTTTCCATGCCACATGGGGGATGGGGTTGGTTGCAGCATTTTTTCAGTCAAAGGCTCCGAAATGCGGCAGTATGTGCACCTGCTGCTGCATCCACTGTGCCCTCTGCCATCCTACTTTTTCCCACAGAATGGGACGATGATGGTAATCAGTCCTGCAGCCCCCTCTGCAAAGCTCACGGAATTAGAACTAATGCCCTTCTTTCCCCATTCACCTGTGGACAGGTCCTTGTCCCCGCCGATGAGGAGGACCAGTAATTATACCAGCCCCCGCAATCTTCCACTGCTCTGCAGGCATCAGGTGTGTCAGTGTTGCCTACTTGGGGGTGGATCCACTGATGGGGAACCTCAAGCCGTCTCCAATTTTGTGACAGTAGTCAAGGCACAAGCCTGGCTGTTTTCAGCCCTATGTGGCCATTTCAGAGAGGAGGGGCTTAGTATTCCTACTGTCAGATATCAATATGGACACAGATGAGCTTGAAATGGTCTTGTGGCACACATGGAGCATTATATGTGCAGAAACATTGACCCAGGTGATCACTTGCTGATGGTGATAGACGAGTGCCCATCAGTTCTTATGCTGGCTTCAAATACCTTGCATCTGGCCTCTGCCTCATGCTGTGCTCTGTTTAGTTAGTCATTCATCTGCTCCAGTTCCATATGTTTTTCACACCATTCTTGTCTCTACATGATGTTCAGACTCTGGCTTTGCAGATGAGCCAATGTTGGCTACTATAGCTACATTTGTGCCAATAGTGATGGCACCATGTGCAGGTGCTATTTGTTATTCTACATATTAGTAACAACTACATTTGACATCTACATCAAAGTCTCGTGTATTTCCATCTAAAATGGTACGTATTTCTCTATCAATGTTCTTGTATACTGTTTGTTTAGAACTAACTTTTATAAGAAATTTGGGTTTCTGTAATATTCATTATATAAAATCTGTTGCTTTTCTCTGTTTATAATAGGTCATCATGACAGTTAATAAAAAAATTTAGAGAAAACCAGTGACTGTTTTTAAGCAACCACACAGCCTTTCCAACAATTATAGTCATAAAGATTGCATGCCACAGCAAAGACTTTCAGTCCAATTTAGAATTTATGTGTTTGTGGCACCATAATCCATAACTATTGGGACAATACAGTCATGGAACACTTAAATAACCTGATATCAAACTTGCTTGTCATTAATTCCTTTGGAATGTGCAAATACAAAATGCTCGAAATCAAACAGGTCATACAAATTTGGATTCCTTCCACATCATAACATTGCTTCAAGTTCTCCATCTAAAACTGAAATGGGACTGTGATTAATGATATTAGCAGCTGTCATTTCAGCTTCTGCCCAAAATTACTTTCCAAGTTTGCCTCTAAGAATCATACAGTGAGACTTTTTCAATGATGGTATGATTTAGTTGTTCTGCCATCCCATTTTGGTGAGTAGTCTATCTTACGCTAAACTTGAGCTGCACACTCATTTCTTCAGACAGTTCTTTCATTTTATTTTAAATGAATTTGTGACTATTATCATGTCTAAATCTGCTGACATTCATGTTTAAATGAACAGGAGCTACTCCTGACTATGCTCCAAAATAATTAAAAGTTTACAACTTTGACTGAAGAGTATAAGGTGCTGTTAAGTGAGTAAAACTGTCAATGAAAGTCACTATTATGCAGAATGGCCAAGCCACGGGAGTGGATGATAGGGGCAGCAGTCAATTTAGGGCAATAAGGAGAAGGAAAATTTGACAGCAAAGTGTTTTACTGGAAGAATGGATACAGAGGGCCTGAATAGAGGGCGGCATGATGGAAAACTTTAGTCTCTTAACCTTCCAGGCCTACTACAGGTAAGTCTCACCCAATCTCTGATGAGGAAGCTCACTGGTCACCCGGAAAGCACTGCTCCATCTGCACTGACACCGCAACATCTGCGCTCACAGTACAGCAGTTGGGCCACCATCTCCCTCCTCCAGCCTCAGTAAAAGGATTGAAAATATTGAAACTCTTACAACAGTTGGATAATAAACATACATTGTATACTCCCCCTCCCCCCTTTTCACATACATCCACATGTGATTTTGCTCTGGCTGGCTGCCTACAACTAATGGAGGGATAATTAAAGAAAAAAAAATAGCTGATGATGTTACTTTTGCAATATGTGACTTTTCTTCTGATGGGCAGTGGCTCTGGTTAGGCAACTAAATGGAGACAGCAGACCAGACAGTGCAGAGTAGCTGTCAGGCTGGTACTGGTGGACAAGTGAGGGTGAGCTAAAACTATGCATGGTAACTGAGGAATTACTACATTATCAAGGTACAGGGAGGCTCTAGGGCATTATGGTAAAACTCGCACAAAATTTACTTGTGTGAGCTTTAAGCTAATTAGTTATAACGAAAAAGTTATAAGTTTACAGAGATTATTCAAATTTATAACTTTTTTCTCTTTTTGCACACTTAGAGGTCCCCATAAATATTATTCCCTTCTTCAGCAAATTGGTGAGAAGTCTGGCAATAGTGAGATATTCCAGTACAAAATAATGATCATAATTTGCTAAGCTGAGAAAGGACTGTAATTCTTTCACATTACAGGAGGGCTTCAGTTAAGCATAGATGAGGTTGGACTGCAACTGCTGAAATTATGTGACAGAAATAATTAACTTGCAGTTCTGCAAATTAGCGTTTCACTAATTTTAGATAGAGATTTGCTTTTTTTGTGTGTGTGAAAGGAGTGCTCTTAGTCATTGCACATGTCCTCTAGGTAATTAGAAAAAACAGTGTTGTCATCCAAACAGCACAATGAAGGTTTCAATCCTGTCAACAATAAATCCACAAACTGTTTGAAAGTTGCAAGTGTGTTTCATAATCCAAAAGACAACCTCATATACTCAATATTGCCCTGATGGTACTATATGTGTAGCTTTCTCATTATCTTCTGGGGCAGTAGGTATTTTCTGATCACCAGAATACATGTCTAGAATTGTGGAATACTGATGATTGCCTAACTTGTTCAATGTTCACATTATTTAGTTACATACTTCTACATCTTAATTTCCTCCTGATCCTACTTTTCCCCATATATTCCCATTGTGCAATTTCATTTGCCAGGAATGCTTATATACTCACTAAAACTGCTCCCTTGGTTATAGCGGCATCTGTCCTGCCAAAATTCTCAATGCTAACTGGCAAAAACAGTTCCTTATTCAATACAACTGGTTGACATATACTTCTTTTCATGTGCACTTGTAATTCATCTAGCATCTAACACTCAGAAAATCTCTATTCTGCTGGTACCATAGCCTAGGGCATGCCCGTTGCACATGGTCTATTTCTCTACAATGTGAGCAACAAAGATCTTGGCATTGGTGCACACACACTATACCAGTTGATGGCAACAGCCACACGTGGCTTTGGTTCAACAAATCGTAAGTGGTTTCCTTGTCTTGGGTATATTCCAACTTAATGTCAGAAATTAAATGGATTATCTGTGACTTACACCTTCTGTTGCTTTCCCAGAAGAGCCTTTTTTCGGTGCAAGTTTTTCAGCTGTCATCATTTCCATGCACAGTCTTTTCGCAATACTCAGTAATTCCATCTCACTTAAAAGAATTTCAGTCCTAAATATCCAGCTGCTGAACTTTATACTATGAAACAATGAATGGTACTGGTACCCTACATTTCTCCATTTCTTGTGCCATTATTGTAGATAATGTAACAAACTGCTGAAATCGATTTCCTACTACTATGACTGTTACACTGTGAAACCTGTCTCATGGGCCCATAAACTCCTGTAATGACTATTTGTAGTCAAAAACCAAGAAATAATAACAATTTATTAAATACTAAATTTAAAGCAGACCCATAACTGCAGGCAAAACAGATACCAACAATCAAAAATAGACAGAAACACATACACTATGTGATTGAAAGTATCCAGATATGTATTGGCGCGCACATCTTTCACTTTTATGATGGCTTGAACTCTGCTAGAGACAGTTTCAGTGAGTGTCTGAATGTCTGTGGAGGAATGGAAGCCCATTTCCCCTTAAGAGCTGAAACCAGTGAAGCTAGTGATGTTCAGTGATAGGAGTCATGGAGTAAAACTGACATTCTAACTCATCCCAAAAGTGTTCCATTGGGTTCAGGTCAGGACTCCAGGCATGCCAATTCATTTCAGGAATGTTACTGTCCACAAACCATTGCCTCACAAATGCTATTTTAGGACTAGGTTTATTTTCGTGCTTTTACAACCAGTCACGATATCCTAACTGTTCCTCTACTATATGCAATACACAATGCTGTAAAATGTGTTCATATCCTTCCACATATAGCATTTCCAGAAGTAGAATGAGGGGATCACATCCTAACCACAAAACACACCCCAATATGATAACACCACCTCCTCTGAGCTGTTCCATTAGCACTACACAATAGCAGGTAATGTTCTTCAGGTATTTGTCAAACACAAACACTTTCATCAGATTGACACATGGTATAGCATGATTCACCACTCCAAATTACTTGTTTCCAGTCGTCTCTTGTGCAATGGGGTCACTCTTTACACCACCTCAATATTCTCCAAGCACTGACAACAGAAATGTGTGGCTTATAAGGAGTCATTCAGCCACTGTGCCTGATTCTTTTCAGCTTCTTGTGCAAATTCATTGTGGTAGCACGACTACTGCCAGCACTTTGGAACTCAGGAGTGATTCTTTCTGCCAATTTCATGCAATTTTTTACAATCTCCATCACCAATGCTCAACAGTCACTGTCTGACATTACATGACGTCTGCTTGGTCTTGATTTAGATGTGGTTGATCCTTTGTGTTTCCACTTCAGTCCATTACCAACAGCTGACGTGGACAGCTTTAGAAGGATTGGAACGTCCCTGATAGATTTTTTTTACTAAGCTGACATCCAACGACTTGTCCACATTCAAAATCACTGAGCTATCCTGACCAACACACTCTCCTGTTACTGCTTCCCAACTGACATTATGTCACACTTGAAAAGACAGATTTTCTTCACATCCTGAACTCATCAAGTTACGCCTCCAAACTGTTACTGGCACATTGGTCTGTGGTTTCAGTTGTCCTTAGTGAATGTTGCAGTTGTATGATGATGTCCTCTCATACTGGCAGTGATTTAATCACATAGTAGGTATGGCAAACATGTGATGGTTGACATCTGCAGATGTGTGTCAAGTTCATGTATTTGTGATTTGTCAGACTGCACTGTCTTTCAGGAGAAGTTGTGCACAGTCTGGCAAGATCTCTCATGTAGAAGGGTTTCTTGAGGTATCAGCAAAATGTCGTCAGTCAGGAAGTACCAGGTGATCGAAAAGTCGGTATAAATTTGAAAACTGAATAAATCCCAGAATAATGTAGATAGAGAGGTACAAATTGACACACATGCTTGGAATGACATGGGGTTTTATTAGAACCAAAAAAATACAAAAGTTCAAAAAATGTCCGACAGATGGCAATTCAACTGATCAGAATAGCAATAATTAGCATAACAAAGTAAGACAAAGCAAAGATGATGTTCTTTACAGGAAATGCTCAATATCTCCACCATCATTCCTCAACAATAGCTGTAGTCGAGGAATGATTCTGTCTTTCAGCGTCCCTAGAGATATAGGTCGATCACGATACACTTGCGACTTCAGGTAACCCCAAAGCCAATAATCACAAGGACTGACACGAAAGTGGCGGCTGAGCACACAATCATCACCAAATGATGCACGTAAGATATCTTTCACGCGTCTAGCAATATGGGTGGAGTGCCATCCTGCATAAACATCGTATGTTCCAGCAGGTGTTTATCAGTGGCTGGAGATGATGCAATTCTGTAACATATCAGTGTACCTCTCACCCATCACGGTAGCAGTTACAAAACCAGAATCACGCATTTCCTCGAAGAAAAATAGCCCGATAACGGAAGATGTGGTAAATACAACCCATACCGTGACTTTCCCATCGTGCAATGGAGTTTCCACGACAGTTCTAGGATTTTCGGTAGCTCAAATTCTGCAGTTGTGGGCGTTGACAGACCCTCGGAGCATGAAATGAACTTCATCAGTCCACAACACGTTACTCAACCAATCGTCATCTTCTGCCATCTTCTGAAACGCCCACACCGGAAATGCCCTCCACTTCACTAAATCGCCAGGTAACGGTTCATGATGCCGATGGATTTTGTACGGATAGCATCGGAGGGTATGCCTAAGTGCCAACCAAACAGTAGTGTATGGAATGCCGGCACGACGTGCGACTGCACGAGCGCTGACTTCCCCGTGCATAGACGAACCCGCTACAGTCTCCATTTCTTCCTGAACTGCCTCAGCAGCATTACGCCTTGTGCTCGGTCGGCCACTACAGGGTCTATTATCTAAACAACCCGTGGCTTCGAACTTCGAAATCATTCTCGCCACAGCTGCATTTGTCAACGGACCTTTACCCATTCGAATCCCCTTCCTATGGCTACGGGATCGTAACGCTGAACTACCACATTCCCCATTCTGATAATACAGCTTCACTAAAAGCACCTTTTCAGGTAACGTATACATGCTGCGACTACTGGCGCATTTAATTCTCTCTCTCATTACAGCTCCTTTTATACATGATTGTCACGTGCAGTCACTGACATTTTGCCGTCCAGCGCCATCTGTCAGACATTTTGTGAATTTTTTTTCCCTCTAATAAAACTCCATGTCATTCCAAGCATGTGTGTCAATTTTTACCTCTCTATCTACATTATTCCATGGTTTATTAAGTTTTCAAATTTATACTGACTTTTTGATCACCCGGTATTGTGCAGGTGTAGGGTTAGGTGGAGGGCACAGTTCCGAAACCTCTGCAAACAATCAGTGTGTGTGACCACTGTGTTGCCCCAGACAACAGCCACATTTTTAAAGATTGTACATACAGTGTCATGTAGATGTTGACACCCGGCTGAGGTAAAAGCACAGTCAGTGGATTCAGGAATAGTTACAGAACCTGTCTCAGATATGTGGCCACTTGTAAGAGATTCTTTATGTGCTCCCTCAGTGTTAAGAAGCAATCAGTACTTACACCCAGGTATATGACCATGCTGCCCCAAGACACAGCTGTTGCCTGATCATGATCAACTGTGGTGTTGCTGGCACTGGTCGTTGAGCAACCACTGTGGCTTGAGTCTTCTCACCACTGAGTTTCAGATGCCTTTTGGTGGCCCACTGTAACAGGTTCTTGACTGCCTGTTGCAGCTGGTGTTGAAGATGGATGGTGTATTGAACTCTGGCTGCCCTAGGAATGTCTGCTGTATACAAAGTCTACAGCAATGGTGCAAGGACAGATCCTTGCAGTAAGCTGGCATGGATGGGTGTTCTGAAGACTTCCACTCCACCCACAGATGGAAACTGCACTCAGTCAGGTAGGAGACAAATATACAGCAAGAGAACTCCTGTGTCAAGGAGCGTTTACAAGAAGCCCCTGGGGCTAAATGGATTCAAGCACCCTTATACCTGTCGATATGTTGTGGGCCAGGACCACACTGCACTGGTTGAGGACTGGCCGCCTGTCTTAGCAGCAGAGCCTGATGAAGAGCAGGGCATCAGTGACAAGATTACTCCACAGGGGTAGCACAACAATTCAGATGGCTCAATGTTAGAAAAACAGGAGGGCCTCAATCTGCTTTCTAATGACCTACTACATTATGGTCCACTTGCTGCTGCTGATCATAATCTTGCAGCAATGAATATTCAACCAGATCCTCCACATGGATACATACTGGCAACACACATTGTGGATGTTAATGGAGTTGACTTTATTCTCCAAATATTCAGGAGTTCAATAACACATTCTTGTTTTACCTTCTGATCATCTGCTGTTGACTGAGTGCTTCAGTTTTGGTTGTCTTCAGGTTGAGCCTTTGCTATTCACTGTTCAGAGGTGCTGCCTATGCAGAAAGCAGATATGGCCATCTTATTATGACACTGATATGCAGTTTCTAGCTCGGCATCTAAATCTTGATGTCTAATCCTTATGTCTTCTAATAGAAGAACCAAACTGTCTCCCAGAAATGGTCTGAACTCATGGGATTTCTGCAATGTTATGTAATTAACCTGAAGGGAAGTCACAAGAAAGGTGCAGAGGCAGGCATGACACGCTATTCTGAAGAGTTTAGAACATCTGTATATGCGTCTCAGTGACCTGACACAGCCGAAGGTGGCACATTCAAGGACAGGATGGAGCAACACTTGTACAATGTGATGCCCAGCTGAGGTGGAAGTGCTGAGTCTGGATTCAGTAAGGGACACAGCTTGCTGAATCAACCCTTTGCTTTATTCTTCACTTCACAGATGTGCGGGCACCACTTGAGTCAGCAGTCTACTGATGCTGAGACACCGCACCATACACCTCCATGGGACACAGCTGCCATTGATGTTGATAGATGGCAGGTCTGTTACATTGGGTGATTAGTAGAAACTGCCTCTCAGAGTCATTGAACTGAAGACAGCCAAGTGTTGATTGTGAAGGAGGTGAGCTGCATTCAACGATGATTGGCATCAGTGTTCATACACCAGCTGTAGATTACTGTATTGCTAGCATTTCATTTAACATGAGGTGCATGTGATCTATCTTTGGTGTGTTAGTCCTTAAACTGAGTACTGTGCCATGCCAACTTGGATGCAATGGATGATGGACTCTCCAGATACCACCCTCACATGGAAGGTTGACATGTAATGCTGGAATCCCCTGCTCAAATAACACAAACAAGTTGCCATCATGCTACATGCTATCAAAAGCTTGCAGGATGAATCTGGAACACTGCACTAAAGATCTATTGACATTACACAGCATCGGAGGCCTCTTTGTCTATTTGCAGCAGTTGGTGCACACTTGGGTGGTCCTGGTGAAACCAGAACTGCTCCTTGGGTAAGACAGCCTTTATGGTGACAAGATGATAGTCTCCTGGGGTAGATCCTCTCAAAGATGTTTTAGAGTAACAGCAGTTAAGCTGTGGGGCAGTGACTCTTAGCTAACCAAAGATTTTTGCCCATCTTTGGAATGGCTGCAATTTCTGCACGTTTCCAAATCAGATGGAAGTGGCCAGTCCAGAATATCTCGTAGAAGTGCCAACTAGGTATGCAGTTTCTACCAGTGGTAAATCATTCAGGAGGGTGTTTTGTGTGTTGTTGTGGACCATGGTCATTCCAGGATTAGTACTTGGAAAATCAATGAGACTTCTTCAACTGAGGTTTCCTCAGTGAGGCTGTCCTCTTTGACTCCCTCCCCAAGTTGTTATGGAAGTTGATCTGCCACTTGTGCAATGCAATCTGTCAAATGTCAGTGGACGTCCCAAGATAAGGAAACAACTAAACGGGCATGGGAAAGATGCAGGCCATTTATCGTAAGTCATTTGTTACTTCACAAGAGCCCAACAACCTTTTATTACACAGATATCAAAAATACTAATAAAACACAAATGATTCAGGCAGTCACTCCAAAGTTTCTTCAATTAAACCAATTGATAATTAATTTAAGCGAATAAAATGCACCAATTTAGGAAGGACTAACAAGAAAATACTACAATCAAATATAACTTGAACACTCAGTTATCACTGGGCAAACAATGACAGAAATGGTGCTAATGATTACAACTGCAACATTTGGCTGGCCAAAGGGTGTGCTTGACATTAATGAATATAACTTATAAGAAGTGTAGTAATGTAAAATTACACAAGTCTGGTACCTGACATTAATGAATATAACTTACAAGAAGTTAAGAAACATAAAATTATAAAAGTCTGGTATATGAAGAGCTGAGGCCCATTAAGTACTAATATTTTATGCAACAAGCAACAATTCTCTACACAAATTTCCAATTTTGATCAATCAGAGAAGCCACTTGACCATAATCAAGATACTCAAATGGAAAAATAATAAAATATCATTTAACAATTTGAGCATTACACCCAAAATTAAAACTATTACATAAAAGCCAAACTTCACACAGGGAAAATATGGAAGGGACTGTGCAGCTGGCCAGGTTTGAGTAAAATGGTTTAGAATAAAGGGCACTACTGGTTAAATTAATGCGCGATTGCTACAAGATAGAAATTCAACTTTTGAGGAATGCCGTAGCAAGCCAAGAGGCTGCAACACATCCGACACTACAGTGAGACTGGAAGTGGTGTGCTGCCCACATACTGGTACACAGCTGACGTGCACAGGCTACACCTGATGAACTGGTTGGTAACAGCACCTCTAAATGCTACGAACAGCTCAGAGAGCTGAGAGCAAACAAGCAGACATGTAATTCACGCATAATAACCATCGAACATATGAAGATGCTCAGACCAAGACAAGAAACTCAATGCGAGTGTGGCCCGAAGTCATAACCAAACCGTCCATATTACAACAAGAATATTAAAATAAGAATTACTAACAGGATTAGCTGGGTAATCTTACAACAAAATAAAACAACAAGTTAATGTAACAAGTGAGAACTAACAGGATACTCAAACACATTATCTTAAGTGACTTGAAAGGTAACAGGCGAATCCCAAGGGCTAACACAAAAACTGCTACAATAGTAATTATATTTAGAACAATAAATATTAATTTTTTGACAAGGACAAAATCTCACCAGAGTTATGGAACTTGTAACGGCATTACTTTTCCTCAACAGTAGTAGTCAATGTCGATAATATTTTTCAAATGTTTGACGGGTCAGTATCAACTCAGCTGTTTAACTGAAAAATTTCATACAATTTTATACACAATATGTTATATTTCAAGCTAAAATTTATGAATAGGAATTATGATTGTGGATGTTATAATCAATAAATACTAGTTCTGAATGTACACCCAAAATTAATTTTTGTTAAACATTTGAAATTACGAATTATTTGAAACACTTAAAATTTCTGTTATTAATTGCACAATCTAGTACTGCTTACCACATTTATTTTTGGATTCATTTATGAAATAACAATCAAAACTACTAGAAATTCATTTGTCAAGAAAAATTGAAAATCCTTTGGAATATTGTTAGTTCCTCATAGTGAATTAGTAGTAAGCATGCCTCAGATGTGATCGGGCATATTTTTGTATTTTGGGCAAACAATGTAATTTCAGCTTTGTTAATGTGAAAATTCAAAAGACGGTGTGATTTACTAAAATGTGACAAAATAAATTATCACAAAAACAAAATTTCTGCAACAACAGTCTTCAGAATTATTTAGATCAGGACCTAAAATGTGAGAATTTCAGCTACAAGAATCAGACCACTAGACAAGGAGAACTGGAGCCAACTCTAGAAGAAAAGATAAGCAAACTAAAATGTTTAAGTAATATTACTCCTCTCAAATCCTCAGAAAAGACTTTGCTATTTGTGGACAACAGCTGCAACTAGTAAGAAGGGAGGAGATTACAAGTGTGGGCATAGTCCATAATAAGGGGGCTATCCACAAAGTACACTATGTTTTGGAATTAAAAATAAATAAAGTATTGGAAATTTTTTTTTTATATACAGATGAAAGCCACACTTAAATACTACTTTTCTACATAGTTGCCATTAAATTAAGGCACTTATCGTAGCGATGGACGAGCTTGGAAATTCCTTCGTCGTGAAATTCGGCCGCCTGCGTCTTCAACCACGTGATTACCTCTTTTGGGACAGAAAAGGTGTGATTTTTGTGGATTTCCTGGAAAGAGGCACTACAATAAACTCTCAAAGGTATTTCCAAACTCTGCACAACCTCAGAAGAGCAATACGAAACGAGTGCAGGGGAAAGTTGGGCTCAAAGATCTTGCTGATTCACGACAACGCCCGGGCCCACACGGCAAATGCCACTCGTGAAGTTCTCGAATCTTCTAAGTGGGAGTTGTTTCCTCATCCGCCGTACAGTCCTGACTGGCACCGAGCGACTTCCACTTATTCCCAGCAATGAAGAAGTGGTTGGCTATGCAGCGTTTTGATGACGACGCACAGCTTCAAGAAGTGGTAACCACGTGGTTGAAGGCGCAGGCGGCTGAATTTTACGATGAAGGAATTTCCAAGCTCGTCCATCGCTACGATAAGTGCCTTAATTTAAATGGCAACTATGTAGAAAAGTAGTATTTAAGTGTGGCTTTCATCTGTATATAATTAAAAAAATTTCCAATACTTTATTTATTTTTAATTCCAAAACGTAATGTACTTTGTGGATAGCCCTCGTAAATTCGTAATGTACTTTGTGGATAGCCCTCGTAAATTAACTAATAATGAAGTTTTGTCTGTTGCAGAAAGTGCTCTATTGTGTAAATTTTTGAAATTTATGTACAAATAAATTTTTGATCACATGGAGCAAAAAACCGAAGCAAAGCAAATCATCCCAACAGTGATGATGTACTACCAATAATGATGGACCAGAGTGAATGAAAGTGAAGAGGACTTTACAACTACAGCCAGAGACATCAAAAACTATTTGTGAAGTTAATTTGTTTGTGGCCTTGTGTGCTTGTTAACAAAATGAATAGGGATGAAAGCAAAAGTAAGGTAGAAATGAAAGCTGTAGGATCCAGTCAGGGTATGTTTGAGCCTAGTGAAATCGTAGTCAGTACAGAAACAGTAAAAACTGATATTTTGCATTTAATTCTGGCAAAACTAGAGGAAATCAACAGATAACAATAGCAAATTTAGGGCAGTTTATGATCAGTTACCTGTAATAAGAACTGCAAACAATGCAAAATGGATGGAGTACAAGATCAGATAGCTCAATTTAGCAAGCAAGTTTCAGAGTTAAAAAATTGGTTGTCAGAGGGGTTAAATAGTGTGAACGAAAAAGTTGATCTTTTAGAAAATAAATGTATTGTTTTGGAAAAAGAGTTTGTAGCTGAGTCAGCTAAACAATCAAAGAATGTTGTGGACATCAGAGTTGAACAGTACCAGAAAAAACTTGACAAAATATTGCTGGTTTAAACGAAAAAATTTTAAATGTGGGAAACAATATGCAAACTACAGTAACTGTATTAAATCAATAAAATTGAGCAGTTCAGGAGATTTGAATTCGCCAAAATCTGTGTGTAAACAATAGTATTGCATGGTCCAACACTCCTATCAAAAGTTGTCCATCAGATAATTTACATCCACTGTATTTTCTGCACCACTGCAGAGATAGTTTTGTGTCAAGCATGAATGACAATCAAAAACTTAAATTTGTTAAAAAGATTTCTTGAAGGTGAACCTCTGCCATGGGTAGATTTAAATTTAAGTCAGTGGGAAACATATCAGAGTTTTGAGAAAAGTTTTTTTAAATAAATTTTGGTCAGAACCCGAACAGGGGAGAATCAAAAGTGAATTTTTTGAATGGTCCTTATTGTACGAATAGGGATAGCACTTTGAAAGAGTTTTGTAAGAACCAACTTAAAAAATTAGCATATTTTGAAAAAAACCATTTGACAAAATGACCTTGACTGATGCGCTTAAAAGGAGATTACTAGAAAGATTACAGTGGGATTTAGTACACAGACCTGACAATTGTCTTGAACAATTTTTACAGAAAGAAGTATGTACCATAATAATCAGAATTACTGAAATCACAATGAGAGTAATCACAGAAACAGAGATAGTGGTCAACTTCTATCAGGATCAAAGGGTCAATAGAGAGAGAAATTTGAAACATTTGCAGGATATAAATAATGGGAATAACCATAGAAATTTTAATAGGAGAAACAATCATAGAAGTAACTACTTGGGAAACGGCAGTTCGCCTTAACGGAGGTCCACAGTTTTGGGGTGAGGACACATAACAAGCACAGGACCCCCAAGTTACACTTGCAATTAGACAGTGTTAATGATATGGCACAGGTATCTGAAATTAAACACAAAGAATATCAGATTTTACATTTATATTTTGTTCAAAAGTTTCGGGACACTATGTCTAGTTATGTCCTTGTAAAAAGAGATCTACAGATGAATAAAGCTACTACTACTACTACTACTACTACTACTACTATGGTGATGTAGGTGCAAATCACTAATCGGGATGGGAGAGTAGTGTGAATTTTGATGTAGTATGTACTAATTTATTTCTTCTCTTTGATGGAAAACAGTGTTGTTGCTGTATGTAAATCAGGTGATGACTGTATTGGATCTGAACTATGTGGTATTTTTGATGTAGATGTGAATGAGAGCTACGAAATAACTGAGGTTGGTAAGTCTGAGCCTGGTGGCTTATTGAAAATGTAGGTAAGTGACTTTGATGGAGATGAGAATTCTATTGTTAGTGATGCTGTTGATGATATATTTTTGGAGGAATGTGATGATGATGAGTATCAGGTATTCATGGAGTTCATGAATAATGAATTTTCAGAGTTAGTTTCAAATGATGTTAACAATACAGGTAAGATGAGTGATGTATGTGATGGTGTAAGTGAGGGTCATGGAATGCCAGTCTAGACAAAACAGTTTTCCGTTAAAGTTATGCAGAGTAATGATCAAAACAGTAAATATAAGGTATCTGCGAGCCTGGAGAATAAAGGTGAAAACTTTTTGAAGTTTGTTTGGGACCAGATTGATGATAACATAGATAAAGGTACATTCTAGAATAATATATCTGTGGTTAGTCAGAATTTGTATCCCAGGTGGTGGAATGAAGTGAAAGAGGATCTAAGTAGGAAGTGTAATTTTGACAGTAATGTGTTTTGTGTTCCTTTTGTAACAAGTGATGTTAATTTGCCATGGAATCTATTCTTTGTGATCAATCTTATCTGTCAACATGAGTAATCAGAGTAAAGCTATGACACCCGTAAAGTTGATAAAACCTCGTGACGACAGTGAAGATGTAGTATTTGATGAAATTAGAAGTGATCTATTCCATGAAGTGTCTGACAACAGAGCGGATGATTCATATTTTGGGTGTCCTTAATTTAAAATTCAGTCTGATCAGTGGGAAGATACCTGTTTGATTGATACACGTAACTCAATTTGTGGTATATCGGAACAATTTAGAGACAAGATCAAGTAGAGTAACAATTTTGTGGAAATGTCCATTGTACATGTAAAGACAAGAGGAGTTACTGGTAAGCAACAAATTAGTAAAATCTCAAGTATTATTAAGTTTTAGTATAGAAAACAAGACTTTTGAATGTGGATGCATAGCGATCCCTAGTCTGGAAGAAAATATATATTATATATGTGCAGGTTCATACAACTATATAATTCTGTTTTGTAATAGATTTGTGCTTTCAAATTTGATACATATATGGGATGTGACTAAATGAGTAGATCCTTTTACAATTTTGACAAGGGACGATGCCATTAAATACCTAGTAATAAACTTCTTATCTTAGAATGCTATTAGTGTTAAATATTATTGTTATCTCTGTGTACTCTGCAGAGAACTCTTCTAGGTAAAGTCATGGTGGTTGTGCTAAATTGAGTGAAGACTTGTTTTATTCATGTGTACTGTAAATATTACGAATAGTGTCCACCCCATTAGCTGAATGGTCAGCGCATTGGATTGCCACACATGGGGGCCTGGGTTTGATTCCCAGCTGGGGCAGGGGATCTTTTCCTCTCAGGGACTGGGTGTTGTGCTGCCTTCATCATCATTTCATCCCCATTGTCGACGCGTAGGACGCCCAATGTGGCGTCGCACTCAATAAGATCTGCACTTGGCGGTTGAACTTCCCGACTGGGAACTCCCAACTGCTGATGCCATACGCTCATTTTCCATTAAGAAAATTCATAAGTGCAAACCAAACACACACACACACACACACACACACATATATATATATATACTCCGGAAATGAACGAAACAATGTGCCTTGTTGCATGGAGTGGAAGTTGTTCACAAGCTTGTTCACAAAAAGAAGAAAAATCCTGAGGGGGTGTGGTGTTGGGAGAAAAAGCCGCACTTCCATCATGCAGTGCTAGTACTACACTTGCACTTACATATCAGTATCAATTTATGCCCAAGCAAGGCTCCAGTTGGAGTTGTTAGTTTCATGTTGAATGCTGGTGCTTTTTGCTCCTAATTTCATATCATAGAAATTGAAAGAGCCAGTAATATTACTTACATTTTGGCGAGGGGGGAAGGGGCAAAAAAAATTTTTCAAAATGTTTCTTAAAGTGAAAATTAAATTTGAAGATTTGTATGTAACAGATGAGGTATGGACCAAAGTCCGTGGTGTACTGTTTTTAACATATATATATATTTCCGGAGTAGGTTCAATGCTTTATTGCAAGGCAGCATATGTTTTATGTTTAAGTTATTTCTTTGTGGTAGTAGTGTGTTCAAAATGGATGGGAATGCGGCAAATCCCACGAAAAGAAAATTAGGTATTCTAACCAGTAAACACCAGAACAGACGACTGCAAATGTGTCGTTCAGTTTGGGAAAAAGAATTTTCAGAATTGCGGCCAATTGCAGGAAATGTATATAAAGCAAGGTGTTCCTTTTATGTTGGAAAAGCTGGAAGAGGGATTTTTGATTTGACATGGCAGTATAACCCACGTTAGGCATCACTTTAACAGTGTCAAGCACAAATGCAGACACTTAACATCAGTACAAACCATACTGACGAAAAGTCTCTACAAGGTGGACTCTGCTTAAGCAGGCAAGGTATGTAGTATGTGCACGCTAATTTCAACATTTCTAATTTTCAAGGCAATAATACACCTGTTCAGGGAATTATAAAAAGACAATTATTATTAGTGCTTCTCTCTTCATTTTCAGATATTAGTGTCTGAGCTTACATTCGCGTTTCACACAGTTAACCATCATTTTATCTATACCAGCACTGACTGCAATGTAAAAATAACTTCTCAGTTATTCCTGGATTTGACAATTGCAAATAAGATCACATACGGTAAAACAAAAACAAAAAAAATGAGGCATTAATTACTGGTGTTTTGGGACCAAATAGTGTCAATAATTTAACTCAGAAGTTGACGGATAACAATGTTTTTGATGTGGGTTTGACACTTCCAAGAAAGGTAATCAAAAGTGTTATCCTATTTGTGTAAGATTCTTTGATGTGCAAGCAGGCATGTCCCACAGAATTCTAGATGTCTATGAGGACTCTGATGAATCTGCATTGCAGTGTCTGACCAGATCTTGAATAAGATTCCAAAACACAAGTTGAATTTGTCCCAGTTTTCAAGTTTTACTGCAGACAATACAAATGCAAATTATGGGAAGAAAAATTATGTTTATGTCTACTTAAAGAAAGAAAATTGTGATACAGTGAAATCAAACTGCTGTGCCCATATCTTCCATAATTGCTGTAAATCTGGTATAAATGCTGTGTCAATAGATATTGAAATGTTAGTGATTAAGACTTTCAACTATTTCTCAAATTCAGCTAAAAGGATACCTCAGTTGAAAGATTTCTTTCAATTTGTTGATACAGAACACATTGCTTTGCTGAGACATGTACCTAAAATGTGGTTAAGCCTAAAGCTCACTGTAGAAAGATTGTTGAAAAATCTTCCTGCAATTATATCATACTTCTCTAATGTAGATAATTGCCCCAGCTTCGTTAAAAACAACTTGATAGGTGTGAGTGGTTCAGGAAAACAACTTATTTTAGTGGAAATATATCTACAATTAACTTTTCAGTTAACTGACATTTTTTCAAAGGGACTACTCAATTCAGAAAAAAAATGGACTGACAATTTGTGAAATGTACTGTGTGATGGAGAAAATAAAAATGGAGTTAGAAAATAGGATAAATGATCTGTTTCTTGGTTATAAGGTGCAATGGTTGCTAGATAAATTGGAGATCTCAAATTTATCTAGCCTGTCCTGATCCCAAGTGAAAGACAAACACAACTGGAACAATGCAGACATATATAGAAAGTTTGTCTGAAATATTTAAATAAATAGTTTGATTTTGATGAGAGTAACGTATTATCCTTCATGGATTGCATGTCACTTAAAAAAAAAAAGGTTTCAAAATATTTTGAAATTAGCCAAATCACTTTGTATTCTTGATTTCCTTAGTGTAGATAATATATATTCAGAGGTCGCTGTGGTTTCTGATTTGTTTTGGGGAGGAAGGGAATGGCCATTTGAAAGCAAATTTAGCTACTATGCTAGTGTTTTAGTTACATTAGTTTCGAGTATATTCCCTCCAAATGCATTCATGGAGGGAGTTTTCTTCATTATGAACATTAAATGGAAGGATGAGCAAAACACATGTTCAGCTGATCTAATAAAAAAATGAATCGTACACTTATTCAAAATATGATGGAAGTTGTAGTGATTTTTATAAGACAGTACTTTATTTATTTATTTATCTTACAGCTCGAAACATGTATTTAACATGCATGGGAAATGTTATAATAATTACATTTAGATTATTGATACACAATAGAAATAGATTACATCCCAGCTAGCACTCAAGCTTATTTCAAGGTGGATATTGAGTTTAGGTTCAGTTGAAAATTCAAGATTGAAAAATCAACCTGTTACACAGCTTGTTTCAAGGTGGGTATTGAGTTTAGGTTCAGTTGAAAATTCAAGATTGAAAAATCAACCTGTTACACAGTTTACATCAAGCTGTAAAAATTTAGCTTGAATTAAAATAATTTTCCCAAGCTTGAAATAAACTGTAATTTCCCTGGAAGGCTGTACAGCAGATGCGCGCGCAACATAGCTTCCATAGACGTCCACGGGAAGCGCCACAAGCGTTTATAAGCCGTGACGTAAGGGTGTTGTGTGTGACGTCATGACGGCGCGGAGTTTGGTTTTAGTGTGGCTGTCTCCAGTTCTGTTTTATCTTATTTTATTTACTTTTCTGAGCCTTGCTATGTTTACGGCCATTTTACCTTTGTGATGCGCGTTAATGGTTGTGGTTTGTTGACAAGTTTGTTTTATACTAGAAAACAGTTCGGTACGTTAATGTTACAAATGTTAAATATTACGTAACTTAAAGGAATACCATATTCTTTTACGTAGAAAAATTGAGCCTGGATAAAAGTGAAATGGATTACCAGCTAAGAATACATATTACAAGTTGTTGAGCAAAAAGAAGTCATTTTAAACTAACTCTCTAATACGTGGCACAAATAAATTAAAACTTCTTCATAATTTTTTCACACCATTTCGATTCTGATATTTATTTAATTAATTAGGTTCAATAAATTCAGATTAATATTTATATAGCTTAAAACAAGCTGTAAATACCAGGCTGTATTCCACGTGTGTAGATACAGCTGGAGCCAAGCTTGATAAGTCAAGCTTGAAATATTGCTTGAACTCTGCCAACTTTGATGTTTGTTTCAAGCTTGAATCCAGCTAACAGGCCTGAATATTCCAGCTTTGATCAAGCTTATATACTTGAACTTTACAGCTGGAAACAAGTTTGAAACCGGCTTACTGTGCTATCTGGGATGCTATTAAGTAAAATATCATTTAAGTATATTTAGCAGCATTCCTGAGGTCAAATCATGTCAGCGCCATACTGTATGGACACTTCAATATAAGCCATTTTTTTAACTCATTTTTAAAAATTCTACCGCTAAGCTGTTTCAGGTTGTTTGGCAGAGAATTACAAAATATTGCTCCCTTAATGAAAAAAAAATGTGAAGAATTGCACGCTCCACTGAAAAGTACTTCTTTTCATTGTATTGGGTGTATTATGCAGAAAATGTGAAAAAAATGTCGGTGTTAATAAATGTGTTTCTACTTTCCCTCACTGAAATCTGGCTACTCTAGCACAGGAAGCATGTTTTGTAAGAAATGTCTATCCCAATGTGGGTTAATCTGCATTTGTGATGTACTGAGAATTATTTCGCCATTTTATAAATTAAGGTTGTTAGAAATAAGCAGTACCAATTGTCTCACAGACTTATTACTTTGTGTTTTAATAAAGCTATATGTAGTATTCGAAGAAAATTTTTTTTTCAGTCCATCGTTGAGTGCTAATGCTGAAAATGGGAAGAGGGGAAGGTAGGAGAGTGGCAACAGCTAATATCCGATTGCAGGCAGGGATTATAGTCTCAGAAAGGTTTGTGACCACTGGTCTAAAAGAGCAATGGATTGTATAGGTATTTGTAACAACAGATAATGTGTTAAACAGGGGCTATTTAGTATCAGAAGTTAGAAATATTACAAAAGAAAACTGCACTTACCGTATTTACGCTTCTTACTCCACATGTATTTTATAAAACTTACAAAATAATTACTAATAGTACACTTCTGACGTCTGTTATTAGTCGAGAGAGAATTAAATATTGCACCGAACAATTACGAGTTACATCACAATTGCTACAGTGCCTCGTATCAATAAACAGTTAACCGTCAATAAGAGACCACGTGCGCAAACAAGTCATTACAATAGCGTGGAAAACGAAATCTGATTCGTCAAATTCACAGAGCGAGACGTCACGGGAATTCCCCCGTATGGGAAAAGAGAAACTGACACTTCGCTACGGGCTCGCCTTCTTTCTACTTGGAAACATGGGGAAGTCCCTTTGCAAGTACATACCGGTACTTGTTATAGTGGTTCGAAACCGCAGATTTTTTTTTATTTTAATTCCAAGGGTAAGATATACACGGCGTTGTAATGAGATAATTCAAACAATAATAACTGTGGCCTGCGAAGCACACATGAAATTGAGAGTGAACACGAGGTGGCTGAATTAGACGCCAACCTGGAGGTGCAGCACACATGTGGCTCCAACTTTGCACAACCGCTCCATCGGTCCTGCTTGCACTGATATTGCTTCCCGCGTTTAATCAGGCTATGAAAGTGCCAACTCAAACGAAGCTTAACGGCTGATATTCAGATAATATTTTTCCTTTAATACCAAAGTATCCGTACGTTTCGAAGACAAATCGATGTGATTACGTGCGGCGGGTTCGACCTGTTTATTGTCATAGTAACAATAATGGCGCCTGCGCATTTGAATAATCTCATGAGATGTTTTCGTAGATACATCAGAGTACCAGGGCAGTCAGGTTTATTCATCTTAATCTGAAGGTATGAGGTCTGCAGCAGGCAAGAAAACTGTACAGGCTGCTTCACCCAAGGTGCGGTATATGGAATTGCGAATTCCATTTTTGAAAATGTTAGATTTCTTTGTGCACTGCAACATTGTGACGTTAGTTTTAAGCCAGTGATGCCATAGTGCACTGATCAAACTTTATCTTCATTGTGTAAACATCAGTACATACTGTATCTCTGTTCACGGTCTCGATTTCCTTGTATGTTTAGACAAGAACTAATTAGAAACTGTGAAGCAGGGTACCGAAAACGAATCTTATAAATAGTACATGTTAACGTTTCAAATCCGACTAGAGTTGGGAGCTAAGATTGCGCTGTTTTGTCTTAAGAAAGATCCTGAAAAACCAAAGTAAATAAAGAAAAAGAAAGCATTAGTCAACTTTTGCCATTTCTGAAGTACAGCCGAGTACGTCACACTTAATAATTGTAAATGGGAGTAGACATTTTAGATTTAACAACAAATGTGAACCAGAACGAATTTTGCATCATCGGCAATTATTAATAAACAGGAGATTTTTAATTCGTATGGTCTGTAAAAAGTAATAATTTTGCAGTACAGAATTACAAAGAGTGAAATACGGTACTGAAACGCGACTGTAGCAAAAATTGATCTCTTAAGACAGAGATCTTCACGTTTTATGTGCTAAGTCTCATACGCAAATCATATTAAGTAAAATTCTTGTGCTCATGATTGGTACTTAAATATCATTCTAATAACAACACTGACAAAGCTAATGCTGTACTTAAAGTTAGGTCGACTGAGTGATTTTTTTGGACTCATTTGGCAAGATTATGGAAGCGAGATCATGTTTTATGTGTTAATAATGTGTAGGTGAATAGTGCCAGTAAAAGTTTTTGTACAGTACTTGTAATATAGGAAAAGACAGCCTATCCAATGCCTTACAATATGTAGCCTTTACGATAGTGTTTTTTATAATTTACTACCGCATTTACATGTAGGTCTTAAAATTTTGCTTAAATACTTATTCTTTGAATCATGTGACTACTGCACACACACACACACACACACACACACACACACACACACTCACGATTCGTACAATAAATTATATGTATGTGTATGTAGTTTTATATTCAGATATAAGTTAATGTTATTTTCATACACTATTTCAAATAGGTGAGAATTTTTTTTCCTCAGTTAATTGTATCATGTAAGTTTTGCCATAATATCTTTACAATTTTCCAATCATCGTGTCCCTTCTCCTTGTAAATATTTTCGTATGTTCCTCTCCCTGCCAATTCCTTGGAAAACCTACTCTTTTTTTTTACCTAATCAGTCCACCTCAATTTTCAGCATTCTTGTATAGCACTACATCTCAGTTCTCTTTTCTTCCTTTTTTTCCCCACTCAATCATTTACTTCAGTACAATGATCCACTCCAAACATACATTCTCAGAAATGTCTTCCTCAAATTAAAGCCAATGTTTGATACTGGTTGACTTCATTTGGCAGGAATGCCCTCTTTGTATGTGGCAGGCTACTTTTCATGTCCTCCTTGCTTCATCCGTCATGTGTGTTACTGTGCTTCAAGGCTAGCAGAGTTCCTTAATGTCGTCTACTTCGTAGTCCCCAGTTTTGATTAAGATTGTCGGTATTCTCATTTCTACTGCTCCTTATTACTTTTGTCTTTCTTCAGCTTACCCTCAATCCATAGTGTGTGGTCATTAGACTTCATGCCATTCAACAGGTCTGGCAATTGTTCCCCACTTTCATTTAGAATAGCAATAATCATCAGCGTACTTTATCATTGATACCCTTTCATCCTGAATTTTAATCCCACGCCAGGCTTGTTATTACCATCAGTGCTTCTACAGTGTATAGATTGAACAGTTGAGGTTCATTTTTGGTCTTCCATTCTTATTGTTCCCTCTTGGTTCTTCTATATACAGTACACTGCCTGTCTTTCAGTATAGGTTGAACCTATTTTCCTGAGAATTTGGAACATCTTGTACCATTGTTAGATTGTTGAATGCTTTTTCTACTTCAAAAAATTCACTGACTGGGCCTTGATTTTTCTTAAGGTGTGCTTTCATTATCAAGCACATCGGAGCTGCCTGTCTTGGTCCCCTTGCCTTCCCCAAAGACAAACTGATCATCATTTAGCAGACCCTTATTTTTTGTTTTCATTCATTTGTATTGTATTCTTTTCAGCAGCTTTATTGTTTGAGCCAAAAAGCTGATTGTGTGGTAGTTCTTGCAGCTTTGTGCCCTTGCTATATTGGGGATTGTGTGCTTGATATTTTTCCGAAAGTATGATGATGTTTCTCTAGACTCAGAGATTCTATGAACAAACTTGAATAACCATTTTCTTGCCACTTACTCCAATGATTTTAGAAATTCAAAAGAAATTTTATCTTGTTGGTATGTATATATGCTTAATAAAATATTCTCGTTCATTTACATATTTACTATAAATTTTTTGCACTAAATAATTCTTAAGAAGTTTCTGGGGGTGGCTTCACACTTTTAATATGCCATAAACTCTTAGGTGGATATTTTATAAATTGTACACCTGCAGGGAGATCTATACTTTTTTATGCTGATGGTAAAAGGCAACGCCAGAAGTCTGTGTTAATATGTGTGAAATATTTGTCACTCCATGTTTCCATTATGTTTGAATTTCTTGTTTCAAACTCAGGGGAAGCTGCATTTAAATATTCAAGAATAATATCAAATTTTTCTATGCCCACTGTGCAAACGACTTTCAAGAACATTGTGTAATTATAATTCCAAGTGTTTTGCTAAGTTTGGTTGCTTTTATTTTACAACAGGCCTATTTTCGCTGAATTGCCATCATTATGTTGTTTCTGACAGTTTTGATATCCCTCCATGCAGTATTGGTGGTTCTGTTATATTCTGTTTGCATGTTCTGTTTCTTTCTATTTGCTTGTTGGTTACATTCAGTTGGTGTTATTGTAGTAATACTGGTTGGTCACCACCTTATCTGACATATTACTTTATGTAGTTGTCAGATTATATTCTTTATGTCATTATTTTTGTGATAGCTTGTTTGATGTACAATCCAGCAATATTGATACAGTACTAGCATTACAGCATGTCCTCGTTTCTCACCAATCACTTGGCCTTAATTTGTGTTAACTTCTTTGGTCTCATTATTTTTTCTCAGTAACTGTTCCTTTCTTCACTTCCGTTTACTTTTTGATGTCTTTTATTTTCTGACCTGTCTATTTTTCCCTGCTCCCCCACCTCACCTGTCTACCATGTACGATGCACTTAGCTTTCTGCTCTTACTAACTAACGCATGATATTTTGCACTAATCTCTGTCTTGCATATTACCCTGTCTGCCACCTTTTAGATCCCAGTTTTTCAAATCTCGTCCAATGTAGTCTCGAACAATCTGCCTTTCCTTCTCATCCCATGTGGGAAGTCTCCCCTGACCTGGGGTTCTTTGCAACTTTCCCGAACTCTCCATCAGTTCTTTTCCTTCACTACTCTTCCTCCCACCTTCAATCCTTCTGGCAAATGAAGGTGCCACTGGCTCCAAAAATTTGCATATTTCTTAAACCCTTGTATAATAATGAAAACAATCAAGTGTTGACAAAATTATTTAATTGGATGGATAAAAAAATATACTCACCAAGGCAGCAGAAAACACACCTAAAAGATGGTTGTAATTGGCAAGCTTTTGGAGCCAGTGGCTCCTTCTGCAGGCAGGACGGTCGAAAAAGAAGGAAGAGGTATGAAGGGAAAGAACTGGAGAAGTCTAGAAAAGGGGATACATTGTGGGAAAGTCACCCAGAACCATGGATCAGGGGAGACTTACCGTACGGGAAGGAAAGGAGGATCTTTCCTTTTTGGCAAATGCAGACAGTGTACTCCGCTGCTGAAAGGGGGAAACTAAATGAAACACAATATATTGTTACAATATGCACAAATCATATTATTATCTTATAGCAGTTGACTTTGTAAGAGCTATGTTTACATCATGATCATACACCCATCGAAACAGTTCCGTAGGAGAAACTGGTTAGTGAAAGAAATTGGTCAATGACTGGATGAAAAAGATGGAAATGAAGCACTAATCCCATAAATACAAATATTATGATTATGCTGAAAATTATTTTTTGACTACATACTGTTCAGATTCGTAGAATGCATAACTGTAACTTGTAAATGTTGACATACTTCAATACATGTTATGCACAGCATTTGCAAATCTCCAAAAAGATAGAAAATATACTTTTATTCATTGAGCTATAGACTGAAATTATGGGGGATGATTGTCTGACTGGGAATGCAACTGCCAAAATTATATATCCTGAGGTGACAAAGTCATGGGATAGCGATATGCTCATATACAGATGGGAGTAGTAATGCATACACAAGGTATACTTGTAAAAGGGCAGTGAATTGGCAGACTTGTCATTTGTACTCAGGTGATTGATGTGAAAAGATTACCAACTTGATTATGGCTACACAACAGGAATTAACAGACTCTGAATGAAGAATGGTGGTTGGATCTAGATGCATGGGTTGTTCCATTTTGGAAATCATTAGGGATTTCAGTAGTCAAGATTCACAGTGTAAAGAGTGTGCCAAGAATACAAAATTTCAGGTATTACCTCTTACCATGGACAATGTAGTGGCCAATGATCTTCACTTAATGACTGACACTGCATGGAATAACCACAGAAATCAGTGTGGGACATACTACTAATGTATCAGTTAGGACAGAGCAGCGAATTTGGTTTTAATGGGCTGTGGCAGCAGAAGACCGACACTAGTCCCTTTGCTAACAGCATGATATCACGTGCAGTGACTCTCCTGGGCTCGTGACCTTATATGTTGGACTCTAGATGACTGGAAAACCATGGCCTGGTCAGATGAGTCTTGATTTCAATTGGTAAGAGCTACATGGAATGGGCTGGGTCCTCTGTCCAGCTAAACCGATCATTGCCTGGAAATAGTTATGTTCCTCTATTTGGAGACCATTTGTAGTCATTCATGGACTTAATGTTCCCAAACAATGATGGAATTTTTATGAGTGAGAATGCACCATGTCATGGGCCACAGTAGTTTGCAGTTACACTACTGGCCATTAAAAGTGCCACACCAAGAAGAAATGCTGATGATAAACGAGCATTCATTGGGCAAATATATTATACTAGAACTGACATGTGATTACATTTTCATGCAATTTGGGTGCATAGATCCTGAGAAATCAATACCCAGAACAACCATCTCTGGCCGTAATAACGGCCTTGATTCGCCTGGGCATTGAGGCAAACAGAGCTTGGATGGCGTGTACAGGTACAGCTGCCCATGCAGCTTCAACACGATACTACAGTTCATCAAGAGTAGTGACTGGCGTATTGTGACGAGCCAGTTGCTCGGCGACCATTGACCAGACGTTTTCAATTGGTGAGAGATCTGGAGAATGTGCTGGCCAGGGCAGCAGTCAAACATTTTCTGCATCCAGAAAGGCCCGTACAGGAACTGCAACATGCGGTCGTGCATTATCTGCTGAAATGTAGGGTTTCGCAGGGATCGAATGAAGAGTAGAGCCACAGGTCGTAACACATCTGAAATGTAACGTCCACTGTTCAAAGTGCGAACAAGAGGTGACCGAGACATGTAACCAGTGGCACCCCATACCATCACGCCGGGTGATACGTCAGTATGGCGATGGCAAATACACGCTTCCAATGTGCGTTCGCTGCGATGTCGCCAAACACGGATGCGACCATCATGATGCTGTAAACAGAACCTGGATTCATCCGAAAAAATGACGTTTTGCCATTCGTGCAACCAGGTTCGTCGTTGAGTAGCTACACCATCGTGGGCGCTCCTGTCTGTGATGCAGTGTCAAGGGTAACCGCAGCCATAGTCTCCGAGCTGCACGATCAGGGATCGAGACGTGGCTGCACAATCCATTACAGTCATGCAGATAAGATGACTGTCATCTTGACTGCTAGTAATACGAGGCCATTGGGATACAGCACGGCGTTCCGTATTACCCTCCTGAACCCACCGATTCCATATTCTAACAGTCATCGGATCTCGACCAACGCGAGCAGCAGTGTCGCGATACAGTAAACTGCAATTGCGATAGGCTACAATCCGACCTTTATCAAAGTCAGAAACGTGATGGTACGCATTTCTCCTCCTTACATGAGGCACAAAACAATGTTTCACCAGGCAATGCCGGTCAACAGCTGTTTGTGTATGAGAAATCAGTTGGAAACCTTCCTCATGTCAGCACATTGTAGGTGTCGCCACCGGCGCCAACCTTGTTTGAATGCTCTGAAAAGCTAATCATTTGCATATCACAGCATCTTCTTCCTGTTGGTTAAATTTCGTGTCTGTAGCACGTCATCTTCGTGGTGTAGCAATTTTAATGGCCAGTAGTGTAGTTTGAAGAACATTGTGGGCAATTCGAACGAACTATTTGGTCATCCAGATTGCTTGACATGGGACGTACTCGAGGGGTCAATTTGTGCACAAAATCCTGCACTGGCAACACTTGCACAATTATTGATGGCTGTAGAGGCAGCATGGCTCAGTATTTCTGCAGGGGACTTCCAGTGACTTGTGGAATCCATGCCGTGTTAGCCCATAATTTTTGTCACCTTAGTGTAAAGTGAATATTCACGTTCTGAAAATCCCCATTTGTGTTAAGCGAAACTGCTGTATTCTCCCAGAGTTACTGTTTGGGCTGTGGTATACAGCAGATTCATTTTTAGACATTTTTTCATATAAGAAACAATCACTAGCAAATGTTACATTGCAATTTTGGAACAATTTGGTGCCATACAGCTAGTGTTTGAGGAATGATGGAACACCGAGTGTTTCGTGCAAAATGTGGCCTAACCACATCACACCAAACAGGCATTTCACTTTCTTGATGAGTACTTTGAAAATACAGTCATTGTGTTGGATTATTGCAAATTTACTAGTGCAGGGATGGATTGGCCTCCTTATTTGCCCGATCAGAGGCTTGTGATTACTTTTTGTGGGCACATTCAAAGACAGTGTTTACAGAAACCATTCCACCAAGCTGAATCAGCTTGAATCAGCAATCTGTGTAGCATCTGAATTCATTTCCATTGAGACACTACAGGATGTGATTGAAAATTTCATTGTTCATTTGCATCAACTCCATACTGCGAGTGGTGGACATTTTGATAATACTGTGATATGATTTGTCATGCCTGCTTGCACATGGTGAATTTAAATATGCACACTGATACAGTACAAGCTGCATAGCACACAGCAATATCTGTTTGAGAGTTTTTCTAATTATTTCTAAAATCCTGAACAATAAATATACTGTTTGTTTTAGCCATCTGTTCAATCTTAGTTTTTGAGGTACTTTAATTTTGAGATCAGGGACTCCCTCACCGGATACCCTGTACATTTGCAGGACCAGTTATAAGTTACAGAAATGAGATGTTTCTACTTCAGCTTGCCAGATCATTGTTCTTAATTAGAATGTGGAAACATTTTTGTAATAAATTTTTTATTTCAACCCCAATGTTCTCCTCGATATGACAACTCATTTCAGATCTAAATTAATAGCACAGATTTAAACAGAAGTGAAGAATGTTGTGAAAAGGATATGAAAAGAGAAGATGCATTTGGAAATTTTGGTAAGACAGATGGTATAGCAAGTTCTGTGTGTGATTATGGGTAAGTTTGAATATAATTGAGATATGATTATATTACGTTTTAGTTTAAATGTCTATTGAAGCACTATCCTAAAGCATGAACGGAGTTATGCTAATACACAAATATTTTTAATGTTTAATTCCAACAACTGTTAACACATGAATACAGTTTGTGTTCATGTGAGGAGATATGTCAGAATAACAAACAAGATTATTTGTTTCATACTTAATGTTTGCCTGTTGAGTTAAAAAGGATAATTGCACTATGAACAATAGGTGAAGTTGAGCAACTTCTTCTCTTCATTTTTTCAAGTTGTTTTCATTATTTGCTAATGGATAGTGTTGTTACATTCAGAGTATGATTCATAACATGTCACTTTCTATTGCATGGACAGTTTGCCTCAACCAAAGACAAGCGTCTGCATGCCTTGATTAAGGTAGGAGCTGATGAAGAAGAGTAAGTTAGTGAGAATGAATCTAGATGCAGACTTTTATGTGGCTTCTGCTAGAGAGTGGTAGCCCGACAACTAGACAAAAGCTGGTGTAGTTGTGAAGTGGTTTCAGGATGAATGTACATGGACAAAACCTTTGTTTTTGTAGCTATGATTGTAACAAATACTTCATTTCACATGGTTACATAAAAAATGGTAGAATGTAAAAAACTGAGCTTTTATTTCTTCACCTCACATAAAAATTTATATTTGATGGAAGAGTTGTGTGTTTTGTGTAGTTCCTATGTTTATGTTGATGTAGAATATAAGAAAAGTTAAAACATTGTCTGCAATAACTCAGTATTCAATAATATCACAAGTGACACAATTTCAACAATGTAGGAAAAGACAGCTTGCTACTTACCTTAAAGAACAACAATGTAGGAAAACTGCAAAGAAGTTACAGAATTTAGTTACTGTTTTCTGTTATTCTTTATGGTGTAAGAATATGGTGAAGAATGGACTTTCATAGTCATACAGTGTTTGTGTGTGCAGTTTCCTGTATGCTTAAGATGCCAATAGTCGCATATGAATCTTGGAGTGTAACATTATAGAGCACACCTATTATTTTAGACTGGGAAATATAAAGTAAGACATTACGATCTGATGTTTTTCCGGCATATTTCTAGCTTGTACAATTCTTGGGTGTCTGCTCAGGTCATATCATAAACTCTTCATGATATTTTGGCAATCTGACTCACTGTCATCTTCAAGTGGTTCCAGATGACTGCTGCTCCACTCTTGTTGGGATCCTGTATACATTGGCCATTACTGCTTCCATCATTCCACTCCTGTTGCTATCTGTGCAGGCATTGCTATGGTGGTGGCAATGGTGAGGATAGTGGTGTTCAGCTGCGAACTGTGATCTCTATTGTCCAGGCCATTGCTGTCATATACAGATCACAATGTACAGGAACACTTTTCTTTCTCTAGTCTCAGTGCAGGATTCCACACCAGACTTAGCACTATGTTTGTTAATTAGACCATGTTGGATCCTAATTCCAGTGGCCTCTTTAATAACGCAGTCCCAGAAGTAGGAAGAACGCAGAAGTCTCTTGTTTTTATCATAATCTGTGATCTGGCCAGATTTTTTTCTGTGATTGGCCACGACTGATTTGGGGCTCTGACATAATTTATGTTCACGGCACCTCTCTATTACCATGCATACAGTTTCACAGTTTTTGCTTGTTGACACTAGCAGAGTATTTCGTGGACCTCTGGTTTGTGAAGGCCTAGATCCTTCTTTACTGAATCTAGTAGTGTCATGGTCTTACAGAGTTGGACGAAATGCACATTTTAGCATTGTGTCACCAAAGATTCTGTCAAGTTTTGTTGCAGGTATTGCCAACAAACGGGATTCACACTAGTGATTTGTGCTTTTTGTTCTTGCTGTTGCCTAGATACAACCTGTCTAAATGCATGCCTTCTCTGCTTGCTACTGTACCCATGTCTTCAGAATGTTATCTCCAGGTGCTTCAGCTCAGTTGGAAGGCTGTGAACAAGCACGTGTGAAATGCCTTCTTGCTGCGAGTTGTGCTGACTACTGGAGGCATGTAAATACAGACCAGTGTGTGTAGGTTTTCTGTACACACAGTGTCCCAGCTTGTCATTTGGTTTCCATTTCACCAAGATGTCACGAAACAGGAAGGTACCATTCTTTTCCACCTCCATGATAAACTGTTTGTTGGGGTGAAGCGAGTTGAGATGACGAGAAATTCACTTCATATTCGAGATCACACGACAAATGTGTCATCCATATAAGAGTAAAAATAAGCTGGCTTCTCCTTGAAATCTTCCTTGCGCAAATTCACCACAACTGGCAACAGAGTACATCGTGGCAGTGACATCTGTTAATATTAATTTCACCAAGCAATGTGGAGCAGTGGTTAGTACACAGGACTCGCATTTGGCAGAGCAATGGTTCAAACCAATGTCCGACCATCCTGATTTAAGTTATCTGTGATTTCCCTAAATTGCTCCAGGCAAATGCCAGAATGGTTTCTTTGAAATGGCACAGCCGATTTCCTTCCCCATCCTTGACACCATCTGTGCTTATGTTTCATCTCTAGTGACTCAATGTCAGTGGGCTGTTAAACCTAATCCTCCTCCTTTTTTTAGTAATAATTTTCTTCAAACAGGAAATATGTTGAATTTAGCACAAACTCAAAGAGTCTTGTCATATTGGTTTTGAATTTCTTGCTTACCAGCTCCATGGAGTCCTCTAGTGGTAACCTGAAGAAGAGGGACACAGTGTCGAAACTCAACAACAGGTCACTATTCACTAAGTGTATTTCTTGTAGATGTTGTAGGAAATGAATGGAATTACAGATGTGATGTTTGCATTTCTCACAGATGGGCTCGTGGGAGCAGTTGAGCATTCAGCAAAGCCATATGTTGCTGCTCTTATGTTACTGACTATGGGATGCTGTGGAATGATGTTCACAATTGGTAGTGATGTTGGAGTCTAGGTGAAGTTGAGTCCTTCCCTGAGAACCAACATTGCTGCATTCTTGGTCGTTCTCCATGTAAGGTTGAGTGCAATTCACTTAGGCGGCCCTTGCAGGATTTTTCATCAAGCTGCAAGATGTTCTACTTTGACACCTGTTTAGTTGTAGATTTCCTCATGTGCTGTCTGCCTTTGCTCAAAGACAGTGTCATCCCACTCCCTTGAAGTGGGAGAAAGTGCTGAAGCCAAACTGAGGTGGATATCCAATAGTTTTTTTTAGAGGTGGAATCTAGGCAGTGGCAAGTACATTGGATTCACTCTCTTGCCAGCTGCCAAGCTGGCTCAATTTATGATGCAAATGACCACTGCAATCATTATGTGGTGAGATACCTTGGTGAAATGTGGTATCAAAGTACTGTCTCGACATCTGAGCAGGAATGCAATTGAGTAGAGCAGCTGCTCCCCCTTGTTCTGCATCTTGTCCAACATCTTCATTTGTTGAAGTACATCCCCCCCCCCCCCCCCCCCAAAAAAAAGGTACTTGAAATGTGATCTAATGTTTAGATGTTTAGCTGACATATCTCTAACTTGTAGAATTCTCAGGTGTCTGTGCAGGTCACATTGTAAGTTCTCCATTATAGTTTGGCAAACAGATTCGTTGACATCTGATGACTGCTGCTCCACTCTTTTTGGTGTCCTATACAGGATATCCCAAGAGGAATGGTCTGTATTCAGGGATACGAGAGGAATGATCATTTTAAATAAAAACCCCCGTAAACATGGGCTCTAAAATGGAGCTCAAGATCTTTGAGACTGAAAAAGTTTGGGAGAGATACTGAGTGTGAGTATATAAAAGTGCTCATTATACTGTAGCAAGTTGGCAAAGACGTTTATCAAGGTTTAAAAACAAATCGTTTAGCTGTTCTGCTGTCCATGAGGGAGGTTCAGAAAAACTACAGACAAATAATGGCCAAAAAATCTCAAAGACTATCAGGGCCTGAGATCGAAATGATGTTATGACGTAAAAAGAAATTTTATTTTGAACATTATTTAGGGATTACAGCTAATGTAGAATCACAAAAAAGGTATTCACCAAAAACTGCAGTGCAGTTAATGTTTTCCAGTTTTTGCTGGAGAATATTGTGGTTTGAAAATTTTCCATCATTATCCTGAAATAAAGAAGATTTTAGGAGATACAATGCACTGATATTCTCTTCGCATGCATACAATGCGTTTTCTTTAGTGTATCACAATTGCAAATTGAAAGTCAAATAAACTTTCCAATGAACTTTTTTTATGTCAAGTTCTGAAAATTAATTTAAAAGCAACAAAAAATACATAAATTGCTTAATATATGACAACAAATTGGAATGATAGGTTTCATTGTATTTTGAACTTGTATGTTATTTGTAATGTATTTTCTTCACAGACGATGTGAAATATTTTGATCCATGTGAGTGAATAATGTTTCGATTTTTATTTGATATTGAATACAAGTTGTTACAAGTATTTGTTATGTGTGATTCAAATAAATTTTGCCCAACTCTGGCTGCAAAGGGAAGTCATAGTGCATGCGCACACTGCGGGTGTGCGGCCTGTTTGCAAGTGAGTGCAAACGCATGACATCTGCATGGCTGTGGACAAGTCCTCACTCGGCTGTGTCACACTCTCTTGGCTGTGTCATTAACCGAGGTCATCTTGGACAACTTGCCCAGTGTTCTATACAGTTATGGCAATGAACTACACAGATGAATGGCCAGCACCTAACAGTGCCCAAGAACCCATTACATATCTCAGCTATTGAGCTGTAGAACATGTTACCCAACATAATATTTGTGTCCTCAACACTGACATCACAACTGATGTCATCTCCATGCCCCTTGTTCTTCATCTTTTATGGAAATGGGACTACCAAGACATCCTTAGTTTCCATAAAACACATGACCTTAATTTCTGCTATAATTTTTTCTCTACCTACCTACATCTCCACTCCCATTCCCATAGTATTCCAGGCACCCACTTTCCTTATCTCATTCTCATATTCCAAATTCTCTGCCTGTTCTATTTTCAGAGCATTTCCCCCACTGTGCACACTGTGACTTTGGGAAAGTGCCAACTGCTTCCACTACATGGTCCATACCTGCATGATTTTTCTGAACTGTCTCTTTTGATAATCCTCTCTCTGGCCCTCTCCCACTCCCCCCCCCCTCCCTCCCTCTCTCTCTCTCTCTTTCTCTCTCTCTCTCTCTCTATCTATCTATCTATCTACTGATAACTCACTTTGGCCCATCTGTGATCAATGGAAGTCAGCTGACTTCATATTACTCCACAATGTTTTTGCTTATTGCCAACCTTAGCTTTGTAATGGTGTTGGATGCCATGATAATAACTAATTGTTATGAATATAGTGTTGATCGGTGTGCATTGTTGAGCACGAGTGTCAATATTATTTACAAAAATGAGCAAAGAAGCTGTACCTGTTCCATCTAACAACTCACCATCAAGTTTTGTGTCACTTCTGTGAGGCATTAATTCATTACATGTTCATTTTTTTATAAGCTATAAGCTGGCTGCTCCAAGAAAAGGATTCAATATTTGTCTCTGCAGCCAGTGTGCTACGAGCTCATCACAAGCTTCTGCTCCCAGAATCTTCTGGTCGGGGGCCAAGTAAAAAAAAACTGGTATCTATGTCCTCATCATATGCTCCAGCCATGATCCATGTTCACTCCTCTTTGGCTGTAGCACATGCAGGCAGACTAGATCTAAAAACTTTGCTAGGAATCATACTGTTCTATGTATTTGTCTTCTACTCATTGCCCCATTTGGTCAGTGATTGGTGATACATCCTCATCTAGATATTTATAGCACATGATCACTGACATTAAAAAAAATTAAATGTCACTTGGACCCATGAAACACATGAAGTAACTTGTGATCAACAAGATATTGTCCAAATAAACTATGACAAAATTAAGGTATAGCAGTAAGTGTACTTATCAATAGCAGCTGATAATCAGATAGATGCAAAGAAAGACTGCTGACTCACAGGCTTTAGGAGCCAATGATCCTTCATGTTTTAAAATTAGAAAAGGTAATATTCAGTAAATGAAAGAATCACAAAAGCAATAAGTATATTTAATAGAAAGTACAATAATGACTATGACAGTTGAAAAAAAAAAGGATAAACTAAATGTGGAGTATAGAAAAGAAAGGTTCCACATGTGGACTCTACAAAACAAAACTTGTCAATGAAACAGAACAAGAAGTGCGCACATCAAAAAAAGTTTTGGATCACTTCAGTTCCGAAAGTTCCGGAACCTGTACAGAAAATTGGAATAGAGATCAACATAAACATCATTACTGCCCTTTTTATTGCTCATGAAAACCACACATTGCACATTGTACCACCATACAGCGAGACCTTCAGAGATGGTGGTCCAGATTGTTGTACACACCGGTACCTCTAATACCCAGTAGCACGCCCTCTTGCATTGATGCATGTCTGTATTCGTTGTGACGTACTATCCACAAGTTCATTAAGGCACTGTTGGTCCAGAATGTCTCACTCCTCAATGGCAATTTGGCGTAGATCCCTCAGAGTGGTTGGTGGGTCACGCCGTCCATAAACAGCCCTTTTCAATTTATCCCAGGCATGTTTGATAGGGTTCATGTCTGGAGAATATGCTGACCACTTTGGTCGAGCGATGTCGTTATCCTGAAGGACGTCATTCACAAGATGTGCACGATGGGGACGCGAATTGTCATTCATAAAGACAAATGCCTCGCCAATATGCTGCCGATATGGTTGCACTGTCAGTCGGAGGATGGCATTCATGTATAGTACAGCCGTTACAGCGTCTTCCATGACCACAAGCAGCGTATGTCAGCCCCACATAATGCCACCCCAAAACAGCAGGGAACCTCTACCTTGCTACACTCGCTAGACAGAGTGTCTTAAGGCATTCAGCCTGACCAGGTTGCCTCCAAACACATCTCCGACGATTGTCTGGTTGAAGGCATATGCAACACTCATCAGTGAAGAGAACATGATGCCAATCTTGATTGGTCCATTCAGCATGTTGTTGGGCCTATATGTACCACGCTGCATGGTATTGTGGTTGCAAAGATGGACCTCGCCATGGATATCGTGAGTGAAGTTGCGCATCACGCAAACTATTGCACAGGCTTGAGTCATAATACAATGTCCTGTGGCTGCACGAAAATTATTGAACATGGTGGTGTTGCTGTCAGGGTTCCTCTGAGCCATAATCCATAGGTAGCAGTCATTCACTGCAGTATTAGCCCTTGGGCAGCTTGAACGAGGCTTGTCATTGACAGTTCCTGCCTCTCTGTATCTCCTCCATGTCTGAACAACATCGCTTTGGTTCACTCTGAGACTCCTGGACACTTCCCTTGTTGAGAGCTCTTCCTGGCACAAAATAACAATGCAGATGCGATAGCACAATGGTGTAGACCATCTAGGCGTGGTTGAACTGCAGACAATACGAACCATGTACCTCCTTCCTGGTGGAATGACTGAAACTGATCAGCTGTCGTACCTCCTATGCCTAATAGGTGCTGCTCACACATGGTTGTTTACATCTTTGGGTGGGTTTAGTGACATCCATGAACAGCCAAAGGGACTGTGTCTGTGATACAATATCCACAGTCAATGTCTGTCTTCAGGAGTTCTGGTAACCGGGGTGAGGCAAAACTTTTTTTGATGTGTGTATAAGTGGCAGAGAGGACTCCCCATATATCACTAAATTTGAATGAAGTATAAAAGTAATAGTGCATAGTGAAAGACAGAGGCAAAAAGAACAAAGACAGCAACAGAACCTGAAAGTGCAAGAAAAAAGAATGAAACAGCAGAGAGGAGAAAAGGAGGAGATGTAGTGAAAATGTAAAACAGGGGTCTGCAACAAAGGTTAGAATTGGGAGAGGGAGAGCCAAGTAATGAGGCATTGGAATTACAAAGTGATGCAAATACCACAATGTCTGCCGCTATTGTACAGCACGTGTTGTACTAGGTGATATTTATTACCATTATAATCTGTGAATTCAGTCTTATTCGTAGAGTGAGATGATCAGGCTGACAAAATAAAGTGAACCATTATTGTTCATCAGTTTGCAGGTAGAGGATTGAAAGGCCTTAAGACTAAAGTTATGTTAACTGTATAGGATAAGTGATTGCTGTCAGCCCCTTAGGATTGTCTATGGTTTATGTCTGAATCATGCCCTAGGTGGAGAGGAAATTCATAGTTATTATGATGCACTATCTTGTGTACTTAGTGTGTGTGGGTAGACTGATGTAGCCCTAAGTGAAATTTGTTCATTCTCCTGGATATATTGTCACAGAAGAAGCTCAGTAGTGCAGCCACTGTGGTGTAATGGTTACGATACTAGACTGTTGCATCAAGGGTCTCGAGTTCAAAACTCACCTGAAGTGTAAACTTTTAATTTCTATATTCGGTTCAAGTATACTCCAGAAGTATCCACAGATGTCAAGAATCAGTGTACTGGAATGTTGTGTAACTGTATATATACCTTGTGTGTTCTGGCCAGAGGCAGTTTGCTCCATGCTCTTGTATGTGCAAGTGCTGAATAAACCTTTGTTAAGTGAAGTTAGTGTTTGACATTCATCTAATTACATCTTCTTCTACATGACATTGTTCTGGTGGAGGCGCTGGTTATTGGAACTTGTGATACTGCACGTTATCAACGACCCAGTGGCTCCATCAGGCCACGACAGAGCCGCCATTTGCGTGGCGAGAAACCCGAGTTCGAGCCATATTCAACAGATAGCAATCTATTGGAGACAGAAGAAGAAAAGGACATTACGATGACAGCAGCTGTGCGCCTCCACATGAGACATCCTTCCAGGTTCTCTGGTGACGATGGCCAAGACCCAAACAAGTGGCTGAAGGTATATGGGTGTATAGCCAAATTTAACAAATGGGATGACACCATGTGTTTAGCTAATGTATTTTTCTACTTGGAGGACACTGCCAAGCAATGGCATGAAAGCAGCGAGGAGAAGTTCACAAGCTGGGAAGTATTCCAGGTGGAACTGTGTAAGTATTTTGGCGACACACAATGACAGAAGTGCAAGGCTGAAGATACATTAAAGTGCAGGGCACAGCATTTAGGAGAAACTACAGCATCCTACATTCAAGACATCTTGGAGTTGTATAAAATAGTGGATCCTAGAACGAAGGAGGAAGATAAGGTTGCACATCTCATGAAGGGTGTTGCTGAGGACATGTATCAAGCCCTACTCGTGAAGGAGTGAACAGCTTCCAAATGTCATATTGATGTCTGTGATGGAGGAAGAAATTGATTTCACAAGTGTTCTTTGTCAGATAGTGAGAGAGGAAGTTCAGAAGGCACTTGGATTGCCCAGCGAGCAAAAAACTGAGACACTTCAAGAGGTCATAAGGGAGGAAGTGGAACAGACATTGAACCCAATCTCTCTTCCTTCATTTTCCTTTAAAATGGTGAAAAAGTCGAGACCCAGGCAAAGTTACGTTCCTACAATGCCGCATGAGGAACCTGTTTGGGCACCAAGGAAGACATGACGTCTGGAGGACCCAGGATAACCAACCAGTATGTTTCCACTGCAGATGACTGGGACATGTGTTGCACTATTGTCGAGAAAGGCGGTGGATATTTGGTGATGCCCGCACCAGAAGACAGCAGACCGATCTTAGCTGACGCCAACTCTGGGACGCCGAAGATGAACAAGAAGATTTGGGTGCAGGACAACGTAGGTTACCATCACTGCAAGCTAGCCACTGGAGAGGACGCTCCCCAACATGCCGAACAAGGTCTCCATCACCTAGCCACTGCAACCTGGAAAACTAAAGGGTGCGACCTTCCTTAGAGATGAGGCTGCCAAAGAGAAAAATCCTCCGCCATCGATCACTACAAAAATGATAGGAAACTATGACGATATCCTCATGGATGGCCAGCCAGCCCAAGCTCTTGTGGACTCTGGAGCATCTTATTCAGTCATTTCAGAGAAGTACCATCGCCAGTTACAGAAAACCGTATTCATCGACAACAAAACATCTCTGCTGAAGGTGGCTAATGGGAAATATGTAAAACCTACAGCAGATGTGTCTTTCATGTGGGTATAAGTGGCAGTGCACAGCCCTTAGAATTCATCGTCTTACAAGAGTGTAGTCATGACGTCATTCTCGTATAGGGCTTTTTGAGAGCTTCTCAGGCAGTTATAGATTGTGGTTGCTCGAAAATTAAGCTAGATGAGAATAGATATTGTGGACAGGACGATGCGCATCCGAGTGTGTGGAGACTACGTGTGCTGGATGAAGTGATCATTCCTGCAGTCAGCACTAGAAAGGTAACTATCATGTGTCATGTCATGCAGCAACCAACGGATCTTGTAGTTGAATGTAAGAGAAACGTACCACTGAAGAATAAGAAGAATAACTTGGTCATCCCAGACTCTGTCATCTCGTTTAAGAATGGATTCAGTGAATTGTGGATAGTTAACTGTCGCCGAGAACCACAGATCCTTCCAAGATGCATGTGTGTAGCAAATACTGAGCTGTTAATTGGTAAACAGCTGATCATCATAGAAACCTCCCATGCCAAGTCTGTGGGCAAAATTAGCACTACCAATACGAGACAAGTTCTTCTAGCTTGACTATCACCACATCTCACTAAGGAACAACAGAAGAAGCTACTTGCCATTCTTCAAGAGTTCTTTGAATGAAGAGCAAATTAGACAAATTGACAGTGAAGCACTGGATTAATGCTGGAGACAATCAACCAATAAGCCAGAGAGCATACTGTGTGTCAGCAACAGAATGTCAAATAATTTGCGGTGAGGTAGAGAAAATGATGAAGAATGACATCATCCAGCCTTTGCAGAGCCCATGGTCGTCACCAGTGGTCCTTGTCAGGAAGAAGGATGGAAGTTGATGCTTTTGTGTTGATTACAGGAAGCTTAATAAGATAACTAAAAAGGACGTTTACCTCCTTCCACGAACTGACGATACACTAGATCATCTGAAGGGAGATTAGTTTTTCTCAACCATGGACATGTACTCGGGATACTTGCAGATCGAAGCAGGTAAGGCTGATCATGAGAAAACTGCATTCATCACCCCAGAGGGCCTGTATGAGTTTAAGGTAATGCTGTTTGGTTTGTGTAATGCACCAGCAACTTTTGAACGGATGGTGTATAATCTTCCAAGTCACCTGAAGTGGTTGATGTGTCTTTGTTATTTAGATGACATTATATTGTTCTCAGAGACATTTGATGAACACACAAAATACTGAGAGCTGTTCTTAAGTGTCTCCAACAAGCCGCACTGAAACTTAATCCAATAAAGTATCTCTTTGGAGGAAAAGAAATCAAAATACTTGGACACCTTGTGCCAAACAAAGGTGTGTGGCCAGACCCAGAAAAGGTGAGATCTGTAATGGAATTTCGTATTCCTAAAAGTATTAGAGATGTGAGAAGCTTCCTCAGATTTTGTTCTTATTAACGTCGTTTTATCAGACTTTTGTATTAAAGCCAGGCCACTCCAAGAGTTGTTAAAAGCTGATGCTAAATTTATCTGTGGTGGTGCTCAACAAGATTCTTTTGATGCGCTGTGAAAAGCTTTGACGACTGACCCTGTACTTGGTCTGTATGATGAGAGAGCACCTACAGAACTACACACAGATTCCAGTGGGTATGGGATCGGTGCTGTTCTGGTGCAAATTTTGGGTGGAAAAAAAGGAGGCTATAGCCTATGCTTCTAGGACACTTACAAAAGCCAAGAGAAACTACTCAACTGCAGAAAGAGAATGTCTTGCTGTGATCTGGGCCATGTGCAAATCTCGACAGGTATCTCTGTGAAAGGCCATTCACAGTTTTTATAGACCACTATTCACTTTGTTGGTTGACAGGTCTTAAGGATCCAACAGGACGACTCGCCAGATGGGCACTACATCTTCAAGAGTATGACATTACCATAGTGTACAGAAGTGGAAGAAAACACCAAGATGCCGACTGTCTCTCAGGAAACCCTGTGCAGGACCACAAAGACTTTGTTGAAGATAATGACTGTCTCACTTCACTCCAGGATCTCTCTGCCGAGCAGAAGGGCACCAAGATATCTCTAATTATGCTTGCCTTAAATCGGTCAGATGATGTGAAAGGATAATTTAAGGTAGTTAATGGATTACTTTGCAAGAAAAACTTTGATCAATTGGGAAAGAGGTGGCTACCAGTGATTCCTAAACACATGCTCTTAGATGTTGTACAGAAATTCCATGATACACCTGAGGCCGGACATCTAGGAATTATTAAGACATACGACAGAATCCGCAAGAAATTTTTCTGGCCAGGTTTACTTAGGAGTGTCCGTCACTATGTGTCACACTGTCGAGAGTGTAAGAGGACAAAGGCAGTTCCTCAGAAACCACCTGGCTGACTCAGACCAATTCCACCAGTCGAAACGTTGTTGGGATTGACCTCCTCGGGCGATTTCCAACGTCTGCTAGTGGCAATAGATGGATTATTGTTTGCGCAGATTGTCTGACACTCTATTCCATTACAAAAGTTGTGAAAACAGCTGAAGCATTCGAGGTAGCCAAATTCATTGTGGAAGACATTGTATTAAAACACGGTGCCCAAAGTTGTTAATTATGGATCAAGGGAAAGTTTTTCAAACAAATCTTGTGACAGAGATAAACCATCGGTGCAACATTACTCATCACATGATGACAGCCTACCATTCGCAAACTAATGGGCTTACTAAACACCTTAATAATACCTTGGATGACATGCTATCAATATTTATCAATGTTGAGCAGAGCAACTGGGATGAGGTGCTACCTTTCGTGACAGCCTACAACACCACCTAACAGGACACCATAGAATTTACGCCATTTTTCCTGGTGCATGGGCATGAGGCAACTAGGACAATGGATACTGTGTTTCTGTTACATCCTGTTGACGTGGACGACAACTGCATCGGCTAGGTGTTAACGAGAGCTGAGGAAGCTTGGCAGTTAGCTCGAATTCACACGCTGCAGGCTCAAGAAAACGATCGCTGAAGGTATGAGGCGAGCCACCGCCGTGTTGTCTACCAGCCTGGTGACTTCGTCTGGATCTCCACTCCTGTTCGGAAGGTTGATCTCTCTGAGAAGCTCCTCAGGCACTACTTTGGACCTTATAAGGTTGTAAAACAGTTGTCCAATGTTACTTATGAATTTGAAGTTTTTGACCTTGACACAAGATGACGAAAGATCAGAGATACGGTCCATGTCTTTCGAATGAAGCCCTAGAAGGATCGTGCAACCCAGGGTAAATTCGAAGCTCCAGTGACAGGCAATAAGTGGAAAGGTGATGAAGACTGTAGTGGCAAAGGAAGTTCTAAGAAGATCACTACCAGGTTAGACATCAGTCATCAGGAGTCGGAGTATGCAGGACTGATGACTCGTTCCTGGACTAAGAGGACGTAACACCGAGATACTGTTCTCTTGAGGAGGGAGCAATGTCACAGAAGAAGCTGAGTAGCACAGTCACTGTGGTGTGGTGATTGTGACACTAGACTGTTGCGTGGAGGGTCGTGACTTAAAAACTCACCTGAACTGTAAAATTTTAATTTCTATATTTGGTTCAAGTACATCGTAGAAGTATCCACAAATGTCAAGAATCATTGTAATGGAATGGAATGTTCTGTAACTGAATGTGTACCACATGTGTTCTGGCCAGAGGCAGTTCGCTCTGTGCTCTTGTATGTGCAAGTGCTGAATAAAACTTTGTTAAGTGAAGTTAGTGTTCGTCATTCATCTAATTACACCTTCTTCTACATGACAATATACTTTTATCTTTATCTTCACTTCCTACCAGTTCACTACTTCCCTTCAAGGAAACTGCCAGCAACTGTGGAAGAGCCTCTGGGTGTATTTCACTGGATGGACTTATTCCACATTCACCGTGGTGCTTTGGGAGCTGTAACTTCACATTGACAGGGGACATCAGATTGACCATCTGATTTGGCCCCTGATACAGCATAATGAATTTCTGAACTTTACTCTTAGAAATGTAGGGGTTGGTTAGCTTCACCCATTGTCAATGTGGAATTAAGGTGGTTTGGTTCTTAATTTTACTCTTAGAAATGTAAGGGTTGGTTAGCTTCACCCATTGTCGATGTGGAATTAAGGTGGTTTGGTTTTCAGTTTTTGTACTCTTTCTTGTGCCTCTAGAGTTTTGATAATTGCCATCCATACCTGCTGCCATATGTCTCATAACCATTTTGCAAAACCATGAATGGATGACACCTCCTCCCCAGAATTCAGTTAAGTTATCTTGAAAAGAAAAGGCATTTTCTGCCCATAGATAAACTCATATGGCAAAAGGCCTGGACTCTCATACACCTTTGATTTGAATGATGCTACAACATATGGCAGCAAAGTGTTCCACTTACAATGGCAGCAGTTCCCGGAGATCAGTGTTTCACTTAAGATCTGGTGCATCTGTTCTGTTCTTCCATTGGCTTGCAGATGCAGTGTGCTTGTCCATAACTTGCTTCATCCACTGATCAGTAGGATGGTTTCCGGTATCTCAAACGTCAGTATCCAGTGGTTAACTTTTGTTTGGGCATTGTCTCTGCTTGGTAATTTGGTACAGCATTTGAGGCTAACTGCAGTACAATTTTACTGCCGCCAACTTACATTTCGCAGAAAGACCACAAAGACAAGATAAGAGAGATTAGGGCTCGTACTGAGGCATGTAGCAGTCATTTTTCCCTCGCTCTGTTTGGGAGTGGGACAGGGAGAGAAGATGCTAGTTGTGGTATGACGTACCCTCCACCACCGTATGGTGAATTGTGGAGTATGTATGTAGATGTAGATCAATATATGTGAGATATGGTCTATGATTATAAAAAGTACGGGTATTTGTGCAAAGGGTCTGAGAATATCCACAGCAATCATTTGAAATGGTTAGTTAGCCTCTAGCAATCTCTGCAATGGCTAAGCTCTGGTCTTTCTGCTCAGTGTACACGTATTGATTTCCTACCCGCTTGCATTTCTGCTATCAATAGGTCTCCGTGAAGCATTGTACTGTAGCAATACCTCATGTAAACTTGCCAAGATGACTATATGTTGGCCCTGCTGGATCTCTTGATACAGTTTTTTGTCATCAGTGTGGAACTGTATTTGTGTTGCAAATTGGTGACAGTCAGGGTCAGTGCCCTGCAGGGCTCATCTGTCACCTGCAGAATGCATTTCATTGTGCACAATTTTTGGCTCAGGCCGTCATTGTTACCATGAATTTTCCCAGCCTGATGGATTATTTCAAAATTGTACTTGTTCAGTCGCGATGTCCATACAGTCTGATGGCTGGTCGGATCCTCCAGACCCATAAGCCATTTTAAGGTGCTGTGTTATGTTATTAAATTAAAATCCCTTTCATACAAGTAGCAATGAAAATAAGTCAGTCTGTAAATCAGGCTCAGTGCCCCTTTCTCTGAGGTGGAATAGTTATCATGCTCCTTGTTTAGCTGTCTGCACGTGTAGGCTATTGGGTACAGTGCTCTGTCTATCTCCTGACTCAGCCTGCATCCCAAAGTGTGATTACTAAGATCAAACAATAATATAGATTGGTTATGATAGACTGAGAAAGCAAAGACATGACCACTAGTCAATAAGTCTTTTAATTGCTTCAGGCTTCACAACTTAAGTGTGATGTGTATACGGAAAATCTAGCCTACTTATGACAAAGCTGCTGCTAAGTCAAGGGAAAACTTTTGTTCAAGCCCCAATACAATGCGGTGGATCCAAATTCCTTACCTCCACTCTCCTCTGACTTGGCATGAGTAACTGAGACCCTGTATCCAGCAAAAACTTGCACATTGGACTTCCTATATATTTGGTCAAATATTAATCTGCTTCTTCCGAATGTCAAATCTGTTAACAATTCGCGCACTGAGGTTTCCTGCAATTGACTGAATGTGACCAGGGTGATCTCACCATTAACATGTGACTTCTGTTTTAAATCCTATTTTTCTGTCTTTAAGTCTGGTGAGTGTATTTACTTCAGCCAGACCCATTGTTCTTGCCACTGCTTCGTTCAACATTTTTGGGGATGCGGCTTGTACCTTATGAGATACATCGGTGGGTGAACTCTGTGAGAATGCATCCAACACCCTCCATTCCACATCATGCAAAAGTGCTTTATTGGTACAATAGCAGTCTGATAATAATGAAGAATGAACATCCATTAATTTCCCATGCAACATCATGTACACTCTCACATCTCCTCTCAATCTTAGCTGCATACAAAAGCTGTTCCTCATTCCAGCCTCCCAGCTTTTTGGTGATAGTGAGGTTATCCACAAAAGCTAACATATCCTCCTCTGCTATACTAGAAAAGAAAGTAACCAAAGGGGCTGTACCATTGTCAAGGATAGTTAGGGACACATTTGGAGGGGAATGTTCCCTCCTGTAAGCTCTCTAGTTATATGCGGGTTCACTAGTGGGAAGCAAAGACAAATTCAGCCACTCAGGTTGGAACTAATTGTTTATTCCTCAGATAGGGCAAACATCAGTGATTCAGTGCCCATGTACAGCTGGTGGCTGGGGGAGAGGGTCAAACACATGGGCCTTGACAACAGTGGATTTTCATATCCTCACTGCAACTGTTATGACACAGCATGGCAAGGAAGTGGAAGGACTGTGGAAGATAAGCATTCCTAACCAAAGGCCAGAGTTAGCTAAGCTGCTGGCAATGCAGTTCGTCATGGATCTTGCCCCAGTATTAGCTGATGACAGAAATGATGGCATCCAGTGAGCAAACCTCAGCCCCCAGGTCTGCTTGATGGTGCCTGGTGACAATAACTGCTATGCTGGTTGGTGACAAGAAGGGTCCTAATTTGCTGATGCTGGACTGTATAGCAGGCAGCCTCATAGGATGACAGACATTAACGACTGCACCAGCGGATGGTGGTAGAGCAGTGACGCTTCTCTGGGCACATGGCAGCATCCCAGTCCACAGTGGTCACCAACTACATGCCCTTTGCTGACTAGGTGCCCAGTACTTACATGTTGCAGCACCAGGTGGTTTGACATGCATATGCTTCCTGTTGTGATACTGCTATCGTGTCCCAGATTTTGGTAACAACACCGGTTGCTGACTGGGTGGTCATAACCGCATACTAAGACTTGCCTTGATGACAAAATGCTTTGACAACTGGTTGCTGCAATCAGCACAATTATGGCAACAGTGGGTTGTACTGGCCAGCACTTTCACATAAGGAGGTAATGGTCTGAAATCAATATTTCAGTTGGTACTAAGTTTTGAATGAAAAGCATGTGGGAGGCACGTATCTGTAAACTATTTATCTTTCATATCAAATCGCCGCCTGCTGCAACAACACTGATGACAGTCTAATAAATAACACTTCATCTTTTACAGCTGCTCATGAAATGAAAACAATGGTAATTTCTACAATGGAGGGAATATTTTTGTTACTTCATGTGATTGTTGGCAGAAATATTCATTAGTTATAAAATGACAGTAAGAAAAATTGCAGCGCCAAAAAATAATTAATGTAGAGTAATGAAATTTTGAGAATATATTTGTCTGGGTAACATATTTACATGATTAATATTGGAAGATCACATGTTAATGCAAGCACGAGGTACCTCATTGCAAATGTGAAATGCTGGTACATTAATAACTGGGGTAACTGCCAGAATGTTGAATGCAAGTATGCAAACCTGCATGCATTGTGTTGTACAGGTACTGGATGTCAATTTATGGATGGAGATCCATGCCTGTTGCACTTGGTTGCTCAATATAGTGATGGTTAGTGCTGTTTGTGCATGGTGCTGGAGCTGTCATCTGATAATATCTTGTGAATGCTCGATTGGATCTGGTGATCAAGCAGACCAAGGTAACATGTCAACACTGTGAAGAGCATGTTGGATTAAAATAGTGGTAGGTGGGTGAGAGTAATGCAATTTTGGGAATTTATTTGTCTGGGTAACATATTTACATGATAACCGGTGTAACTGCCAAAATGTTGAATGCAAGCATGCAAACCTGCATGCATTGTGTTGTACAGGTGCTGGATGTCAATTTATGGATGGAGATCCATGCCTGTTGCACCCCCTCCACCCCTGTAATGCTTGACATACAAAATTTTCAATCAGGGTGTTTGGGATAACTATGAGAGTGTTTCTCCTGTCATATGAAATCACAGCCCAGACAGTAACCCTAGGTGTAGCTCCAGTGTATCTAGCACACAGACAGGTAGGTTGCAGGCTGTCAACAGGCGTCCTTCTAACCAACACATTGGAATCACTGGCATCGAGGCAGAACCAGCTTTCATCAGTAAACATGGCAGACCTGCACCCTGCCCTCCAGTGAGCTGTTACTCGACACCATTGACATCGCAAGTGGCGCTGGTTTGGCGTCAGGGATATTGACACTACAAGACGTCTGGCTCAGAGGTGTCCTTGAAGTAACTGATTTGTAACAGTTCATGGTGTACCTGTGGTGCCAGCTGCTGCTCAAATTGCTGCTACAGTTGCAGCGTGATGTACCAGAGCCATATGCTGAACATGACGGTCTTCCCACTCAGTGTGTCTCGTGTCTGCCCAGAGCCCACTCTTCTTGTGACCTAATGGTCTCATGACCACTGGTGCCAGCAATCACATACAGGTCTTCATTCCTGCCAAGTCTTCCTGCAGTATCACAGGAGGAACATCCAGCCTCTTGTAACCCTGTTGCGCAACCTTGTTAAAACTGAGTTGTTGATAGTGACATCTTTGTGACCATAAATGCATTCTTGATTAAGAACAACGTACCATGCCCAACCTCAAAGGCAACTAATGTTCATGACTGTTACAGTGTTTATTTAAGGCAAACCTGATTTTCATCCTCACATTGGTGCTGCTAGCATCACTTTTATGGGGCTTACGTAAAATGTGAATAGACACTTTTCAGATGTAGAAATACCCTTACCAACCTCTGCTTATATCACACAACTCCTTCTTGGGGTTATGATTTTTTTTCCAGCAGTGTGTTTGTATTTTAAATGCCTTCAGTGCATTTAATTTTGAGATACCACAGGAATTGTTTATGATTAGCTATTTTTCTATGCAGGTATTATGGTTATGGCAGTTTAGTATGAGAGGAAGTAATTAAGTTTAATTATTACCTAAAAAAATAAGGATATATTATTAACGTTTTGCTTTACTGCAGATACATGTCTGCAGTCCTGGTACACCCAGAAATCCCCAACTTTAGTACTACAGCACAGTGCTTGAAAAACCAAAACATAATGGCAAAGCTCATCTCCACTTACCAAGAGGGTGTACCATTTTGCTGTGGCTCCTCCAGCAGTGTGCTGCAGTACTGAGGTGTGGGTATTTCTGGGTGTACCAGGACTCCAGACATGTATCTGTAACCAATGAAACATTGATAATGGGTTTGTATGACTACCATCATACAGTGAAGGTTTACCTCTCTCTCTCTCTTTCCTCTTTATTTTCTTTTTTTTCCATCATCTTCTGACTGGCATGATGCAGCCTGCCACAAATACCTCTCCTGTGCCAACTTCTTCATCTCAGAGTAGCAGTTGCAACCTAAGTCCTCAGTTATTTGTTGAGTAAATTCCAATCTCTGTCTTCCTGTACATTTTTATCCTGTAAAGCTCCCTCTAGTACTATGGAAGTTATTCCTTGATGCCTTAACAAGTGTCCTATCACCCTGTCTCTTCTTCCTGTCGGTGTTCTCCATATATTCCTTTCCTCACCGATTCTGCAGAAAATCTCCCAATTCCTTACCTTATAAGTCCACCTAATTTCAACATTCATCTGTAACACCACATCTCAAATGCTTCCATTCTCTTCAGTTTCCACTTTCCCACAGTCCACGTTTCACTACCAAACAATACTGTGCTCCAAATGTACATTCTCAGAAATTTATTCCTCAAATTAAGGCCTATATTTGATAGTAGTAGACTTCTCTTGGCCAGGAATGCCCTTTTTTGCCAGTGCTAATCTGCTTTTGATGTCTTCTTTGCTCTGACCATTATGGTGTATTTTGCCTCCTAGGTAGCAGAATTCGTTAACTTCATCTGCTTTGTGGTCACCAATTCCAATGTTGAATTTCTCACTGCTCCTCCTCATTACTTTCATCTTTCTTCAATTTATTGTCAGTTCATATTCTGTACTCGTTAGACTGTTTGCTTCATTCAGCAGATCCTGTAATTCTTCTTTACTTTCACTGGGGATGGCAATGTCATCACGAAATCTTGTCATTGATATTCTTCCATCTTGAATTTTAACTCCACTCTTGAACCTTTCTTTTATTTACACCATTGGTTCTTTGACATATACACTGAAAAGTAGAATCAAAAGACTACATCCCTGTGTTACACACTTTTTTATTCTGAGCAATTCATTCTTCGTTTTCCATTGGTTCTTGTACATATTCTATATTACCTGTCTTTCCCTGTAGCTTACCCCTATTTTTCTCAGGATTTCAAACATCTTGTCCCATTTTACAGTGTTGAAAGTTTTTTATCTTAATACTTTGTTATAAATTATTGTTATCATTTAATTCTATCTTTCATTCATCTTGTTCCATAAACCACATCATAAAAGAGAACTTTCTGAACTGTGAATAAGACAGAGTATATGTTCAAACAATTCAGTGATTCAGCATCTGTGCTATATTGTGAGTAGTAACTTTCCTTCTTATAATAGAGTATATGTTCACAAACAGGTGAATTACAGCAGTGGTTATCAACCTGGGGGCATGCCCTCTTGGCTGTATCTGAGATTTTAAGGGGGTGCTGGGACGGACAGCTCGGAAGAAAGCAGAAACATGCGATCAGATGGGTCAAACGTTTTTTATTGTTATTAAAGTTACCAAGTGTATTTTTTGTAGAGTTGGTTGTATTAGATTCACTTCGCGTGTTACCAAGCTCTTGCGACAAACACTTTGCACTTTCTGTAGAATCGGTGAGGAAAGGAATATATGGAGAACACCGACAGGAAGAAGAGACCAGAGGCTTCGTCGACTGTGTGACGGTCTTGGCTGTAGATTTCTAGACTTGCGGTATTGGGTGGGGAATTGTAGGATGCTCCTAGATAGGTCGGGGGTGCACTACCCAAAGGAAGCGGCTACTCAGGTAGCAGAGTACTTGTGGCGTGCACATGGGGGTTTTTTAGGCTAGGCAGTAGTGCGAGGTGTTCTGATGAACATTCACCAGTCGGCATGCAGGCAGGGAAATCAGGACGTGCTCAGTGTAAAGACACTTCAGCTATCAAGATATTAGCAGTAAATTTTCAGAGTGTTTGGAATAAAGTTCCTGAATTTACTGCCCTCCAGGAAGCGTGTGGCGCACAAATTATTCTCAGAACTGGCTGAACCCTGACATGGGAAGTTCTGAAATATTTAGTGAGGGTTGGAACGTGTATTGGAAAGACAGATCAGACACCGTAGGAGGTGGTGTCTTCATTGCAGTCGACAAAAATATTATGTGGATGTGTTTTTGCACCTGTACTAATCTCTGTGCTCTGCAACATGTGAGCTGAGGGGTATGTCAGGAGCGGTGGCTTTTGTATGTCATAGGGAGGAGGTAAATCTGTGAGGCAAGATTTCCCACTGTTTGGTGTTGTCCAGCATTAAATTGGTAAATGATTTGCTGCACAGTGGCCTGTTTGGTGAGTGATACATTCTGGCACCCTCATCGATACATTGTTACTCACTTACCTGACTTTGGCACCAGACATATTCCATGAATCGAGGTTGTTATTATACATCCCTGACACAGTGGCACATGAAAAATCCCAGAGCTTTCACAACCTTGGAGATGAATCTTGTGTGTGGGGTACCCTGATCTGACCACAATAAAATGTGACTTGTCTTGTCCTTATGTTATCAAACTGGTGTACCAATGGCCAATGTGAGATGTAACACCGTCCTAGTCACATTTCATTCCAAGCTTTTTTGCACTTTATTGCAAGACAGCAGTTACCTCTAATTGTGCTGCTCATGAATGAATATTAACAAAGATATTTAATGGCTGAAAATACATTGTCATTTTGCTGAGTATTTTTACAGAATATTTATAACATTTTAATTAAGTTTTTATAGTATATCCTTTCCTACATATGACAGTGAGAGAACTGAGAAATGTGATAGACAAACATTTAAGAAATTTTTGAAAGATTAAATTCTGTTTGAGTGAACTATGCAACTAACTGTGCTTTTATAGTAAGCAGTTATAAGGAGACCACTATAAGAGTTAGTGTTCATGTATTGTATTTCTGAAGCCACTGTACTCTAGCTGCTGCAAAAACAACAGCAAAAAGTATATCTAGTTATGTACATGATAGCAATAGAGAAGCAAATACTATGTGCTATTTTAATGAGACTTATTAGATGAAATTCTTAAAGCTTTGTATAGACTCAGTGTTCCATTAAATGAGCAGATTAATGCTCCAAATTAAATGTGTTAAATGTGGTTGCTTCACATAAGTTGCTTATTTTATGAAGTGGCAACACCATAAGCTTTCTGTTGTACATATCACCGTGCTTCATGCAAATTTTCCCTTCTCACTGCAAGTTGATTGTTATAAGAGAATGCGCTGTATAGAGTAAGCCATATTAGTAATGTGATGTGATGGTATTCAGGGGGAGAGAAAGAGGTAGGTGGTGAGAAAGTTGGACACCTAGATCCTCTGTTCACCACACAACAAATTCATCTTCCTAGTGAAGCTTATTGAGAAATGCTAACAGTGTGGCACTTGACTCAGAGATAGCCAGTTTGACTCCTCATAGAAAAAAAAGTCGTTGCTAAAATTTGGCTGGGAAGGAAGAACAACAGGAAGAGTTTGGGATGTCCACATAAGTATTCGTGGTCAAATTCTGAACCCCTCTACTATGTCTCATGTAGCAAGGACATGTAATACTGTTGAGGGTGATCTGTCCACTGAATAGTGCTAAGCTCGGTAGGCCCTTTAGTACTAATTAAGATGAGTAAGTTATGTGCAGTCATCACATTAACCCTTTCTCTTCTCTCCCATTGTAAACAACTATGCAAGTTCAACTATACATTGTACACCCATTCTCAACAGTCTTCTACATCAAAAGAGACATAACAAAGACACAGAACCCATATTTTAAAAACAGAATGTGTTAATGTACTTGATGACGTGGTTCAGTTGACTCTTTGACATCTATCAGTCGACAAAACTGCACAGCTTTACTTTTACAGTATGCTAATATTTTGAGATTACTTCTGTGTCAGTTGAGGCTATGCTTTTCTATACTCTCTTCCAAATATGATAAACATCTTGCACAAAAACTTACCAAGCCCCATTGCAGCTCTGCAGGCCTTGTGATCTCACGTAATGATACTAAAATGCTCAATCTACTTGTGTAATATCCTAACCCAAGTTTATGGTGCACCATTTTCTAACATATCTTCCTCCCCATACTTTTCACCACAGTCTCTGGTAAACATTCAAGCTTTGTCTGGATGTTCTCCAGCACGCATTAATCTGGCCATGTGGCAGGTAATGTCTGTCTATTAGACTTAGTTAACAAGTTCCCTATAGGAAGACTCCACTAGGACATTAATACTCGTGGTGAAACACGTATGCCCATGTGCCAAACTATGTTTTGTCTTGCACGGTGTTGATCATAGACCATCAGATGGATTACTCTGTACATCCTGCTGGGGTCTTCCACAAACAGTTGCTGTCAGGGCTTGAAGATGGTCAACATATACTGTGACAAAGTGTTATGAAAGGTCCAGCAATACCATCTGGTGCAAATATAAGTCTCTCAGCAACAGTTTATATAGTTGGAAGGCCTTAAACAGCATATGTATTTGTGATGTATGCCAGATATTTGGTTTCTCTATATTTTGTGTCTGTATAGTTCACTCTTGTGTGGATCACAACCTGACTTGGTAAAAGACTGGATATAATTTTATTGCTAGCATTTTATTTATTAGTGTTACAATTAACATGAACTGAAATGAATTTTTATCACAAATTTTGTCAAGGAATGTGTGTATAATGTGGTTGTGGTAAATATATCTTGTTATTTAAAAAGGCTCCACAAAATGTACATCTGTAAATCCAACATTATAATTCTATACAGTACTGGAATATTTGCAAGGAATACAAACAAAGGAATGAGTAAAGATAGCAAATCACTTTGTAGTAGAAGTGTTGATTGGTAGACACACACATAACCAAGAACTGTAATATGGTAGTTCGGTGGAGAAATGTTTATTCTTCATCAGAGCGTCCAGAGACAGCTCAGCTATGGCAGCAACCCTGTACTCTTTTACTCATTCAGTTGTTTGCATTCCACTTTCATTTGAATGAGGAATACTTCACTCATCACTGTAGATTTATGTCCAAATTACATGTTTCCTGATATAAGTCAGTTTTCGTAGATCCACAACATAATTTTTTTCAGTTTAAATTCCTATCAATGCGTATCTCCAACAGATGTGAACAAATGAAGATGCTAATGTCACTTGTGCAGGAAATAGTATCTTCCAGTTAGATGGGCACCTACAGTTCACTGATTTTTTCAAGAAAAACGTTTTTATGACTGAATTAAACGAAAACCAACTACTTACCTCTGGAGGATCGGTGCTTGGCATATAGAAACATTTTATAGAAAACAGTAAACAGTAACTTTCGAGCTCTTACTAGTAAAAGAACTCCAAGTCAAAATGCATATAATTTTTTAATGTAACTTCCTCGTATGCCAGTGCACTTTGTCCAAAATTTTTCCTGCCAGATTCCGTCTCTAAACTAAGTGGCCTTAACCCTCGTCAGCAATGGCTGAGGTCCTGCAGAAACTTACAACTGTTTGCTGTTCTTTGTTAAAAGGCAATGCTGGAACTGTGGAAGTAGAAAGTACTTCACATTTGTACCTATCAGCTACCCCCTGGATGCAATGATAGCTAACAGCTGTGGAAGTTACTGACCTTAGACAAGAATTGGAAGATCCAAGGAGAGCATTAGACAGTAGTGCTTCCACACAGGTGCCCAGCATCCTGCAAATATCTTGTAAAATACTCCAAGTATCTTTGGTGTTGTGAAGTTCTGTGTAATATGAAGAGCAAAATTGCATATCATGTTGTGTTTCTGCACGTAGATGTACATTAACTGATTTCTGTATCACTTGTAAATTTGTAGGTTTCCAATTTGAAATTAATGTTGAGGTCCTTGTTGGATTTCATAGGAGCTGCCAGTAGGATCAGGTAACAAGTACATGAGATTATTATTTTTTTATTCTTTGCTGAGTATATTTGAAATATTTAAACCCTATACAAGACTGGAACTCATACTCAAGTATGTGACATTTGTTTGCAGAGCAGGGACACTAAGTAAACTTACCTCATGAGATTAGATTAGAGTAGTTTTTCGTTCCATAGATCCGTGCAGAGGAGATCCTCGTGGATGTGGAACATGTCTATATCTGCACGTAGATATATATATATATATATATATATAGAGGGAAACATTCCACGCGGGAAAAATATATTTAAAAACAAAGATGATGTGACTTACCATACGAAAGCGCTGGCAGGTCGATAGAAACACAAACAGACACATACATACACACAAAATTCAAGCTTTCGCAACAAACTGTTGCCTCATCAGGAAAGAGGGAAGGAGAGGGAAAGACGAAAGGAAGTGGGTTTTAAGGGAGAGGGTAAGGAGTCATTCCAATCCCCGGAGTGGAAAGACTTACCTTAGGGGGAAAAAAGGACGGGTATACACTCGCACACACACACACATATCCATCCGCACATACACAGACACAAGCAGACATATTTAAAGACAAAGAGTTTGGGCAGAGATGTCAGTCGAGACGGAAGTGCAGAGGCAAAGATGATGTTGAATGACAGGTGAGGTATGAGTGGCGGCAACTTGAAATTAGCGGAGATTGAGGCCTGGTGGGTAATGGGAAGAGAGGATATATTGAAGAGCAAGCTCCCATCTCCGGAGTTAAGATAGGTTGGTGTTGGTGGGAAGTATCCAGATAACCCGGACGGTGTAACACTGTGCCAAGATGTGCTGGCCGTGCACCAAGGCATGTTTAGCCACAGTGTGATCCTCATTACCAACAAACACTGTCTGCCTGTGTCCATTCATGCGAATGGACAGTTTGTTGCTGGTCATTCCCACATAGAATGCATCACAGTGTAGGCAGGTCAGTTGGTAAATCACGTGGGTGCTTTCACATGTGGCTCTGCCTTTGATCGTGTACACCTTCCGGGTTACAGGACTGGAGTAGGTGGTGGTGGGAGGGTGCATGGGACAGGTTTTACACCGGGGTCGATTACAAGGATAGGAGCCAGAGGGTAGGGAAGGTGGTTTGGGGATTTCATAGGGATGAACTAACAGGTTACAAAGGTTAGGTGGACGGCGGAAAGACACTCTTGGTGGAGTGGGGAGGATTTCATGAAGGATGGATCTCATTTCAGGGCAGGATTTGAGGAAGTCGTATCCCTGCTGGAGAGGCACATTCAGAGTCTGGTCCAGTCCCGGAAAGTATCCTGTCACAAGTGGGGCACTTTTGTGGTTCTTCTGTGGGGGATTCTGGGTTTGAGGGGATGAGGAAGTGGCTCTGGTTATTTGCTTCTGTACCAGGTCGGGAGGGTAGTTGCGGGATGCGAAAGCTGTTGTCAGGTTGTTGGTGTAATGGTTCAGGGATTCCGGACTGGAGCAGATTCGTTTGCCACGAAGACCTAGGCTGTAGGGAAGGGACCGTTTGATGTGGAATGGGTGGCAGCTGTCATAATGGAGGTACTGTTGCTTGTTGGTGGGTTTGATGTGGATGGACGTGTGAAGCTGGCCATTGGACAGGTGGAGGTCAACGTCAAGGAAAGTGGCATGGGATTTGGAGTAGGACCAGGTGAATCTGATGGAACCAAAGGAGTTGAGGTTGGAGAGGAAATTCTGGAGTTCTTCTTCACTGTGAGTCCAGATCATGAAGATGTCATCAATAAATCTGTACCAAACTTTGGGTTGGCAGGCCTGGGTGACCAAGAAGGCTTCCTCTAAGCGACCCATGAATAGGTTGGCGTACGAGGGGGCCATCCTGCTACCCATGGCTGTTCCCTTTAATTGTTGGTATGTCTGGCCTTCAAAAGTGAAGAAGTTCTGGGTCAGGATGAAGCTGGCTAAGGTGATGAGGAAAGAGGTTTTAGGTAGGGTGGCAGGTGATTGGCGTGAAAGGAAATGCTCCATCGCAGCGAGGCCCTGGACGTGCGGAATATTTGTGTACAAGGAAGTGGCATCAATGGTTACAAGGATGGTTTCCGGGGGTAACACATTGGGTTAGGATTCCAGGCGTTCGAGAAAGTGGTTGGTGTCTTTGATGAAGGATGGGAGACAGCATGTAATGGGTTGAAGGTGTTGATCTACGTAGGCAGAGATACGTTCTGTGGGGGCTTGGTAACCAGCTACAATGGGGCGGCCGGGATGATTGGGTTTGTGGATTTTAGGAAGAAGGTAGAAGGTAGGGGTGCGGGGTGTCGGTGGGGTCAGGAGGTTGATGGAGTCAGGTGAAAGGTTTTGTAGGGGGCCTAAGGTTCTGAGGATTCCTTGAAGCTCCACCCGGACATTGGGAATGGGGTTACCTTGGCAAACTTTGTATGTGGTGTTGTCTGAAAGCTGACGCAGTCCGTCAGCCACATACTCCCGCCGATCAAGTACCACGGTCGTGGAACCCTTGTCCGCCGGAAGAATGACGATGGATCGGTCAGCCTTCAGATCACGGATAGCCTGGGCTTCAGCAGTGGTGATGTTGGGAGTAGGATTAAGGTTTTTTAAGAAGGATTGAGATGCAAGGCTGGAAGTCAGAAATTCCTGGAAGGTTTGGAGAGGGTGATTTTGAGGAAGAGGAGGTGGGTCCCCCTGCGACGGAGGAAGGAACTGTTCCAGGCAGGGTTCAATTTGGATGGTGTCTTGGGGAGTTGGATCATTAGGAGTAGGATTAGGATCATTTTTCTTCGTGGCAAAGTGATATTTCCAGCAGAGAGTATGAGTGTAGGACAGTAAATCTTTGATGAGTGCTGTTTGGTTGAATCTGGGAGTGGGGCTGAAGGTGAGGCCTTTGGATAGGACAGAGGTTTCGGATTGGGAGAGAGGTTTGGAGGAAAGGTTAACTACTGAATTAGGGTGGTTCCATCAGATTCACCTGGTCCTACTCCAAATACCATGCCACTTTCCTTGACGTTGACCTCCACCTGTCCAATGGCCAGCTTCACACGTCCGTCCACATCAAACCCACCAACAAGCAACAGTACCTCCATTATGACAGCTGCCACCCATTCCACATCAAACGGTCCCTTCCCTACAGCCTAGGTCTTCGTGGCAAACGAATCTGCTCCAGTCCGGAATCCCTGAACCATTACACCAACAACCTGACAACAGCTTTCGCATCCCGCAACTACCCTCCCGACCTGGTACAGAAGCAAATAACCAGAGCCACTTCCTCATCCCCTCAAACCCAGAATCCCCCACAGAAGAACCACAAAAGTGCCCCACTTGTGACAGGATACTTTCCGGGACTGGACCAGACTCTGAATGTGCCTCTCCAGCAGGGATACGACTTCCTCAAATCCTGCCCTGAAATGAGATCCATCCTTCATGAAATCCTCCCCACTCCACCAAGAGTGTCTTTCCTATGTCCACCTAACCTTCGTAACCTGTTAGTTCATCCCTATGAAATCCCCAAACCACCTTCCCTACCCTCTGGCTCCTATCCTTGTAACCGCCCCCGGTGTAAAACCTGTCCCATGCACCCTCCCACCACCACCTACTCCAGTCCTGTAACCCGGAAGGTGTACACGATCAAAGGCAGAGCCACATGTGAAAGCACCCAAGTGATTTACCAACTGACCTGCTTACACTGTGATGCATTCTATGTGGGAATGACCAGCAACAAACTGTCCATTCGCATGAATGGACACAGGCAGACAGTGTTTGTTGGTAATGAGGATCACCCTGTGGCTAAACATGCCTTGGTGCACGGCCAGCACATCTTGGCACAGTGTTATACCGTCCGGGTTATCTGGATACTTCCCATCAACACCAACCTATCTGAACTCCGGAGATGGGAACTTGCTCTTCAATATATCCTCTCTTCCCGTTACCCACCAGGCCTCAATCTCCGCTAATTTCAAGTTGCCGCCACTCATACCTCACCTGTCATTCAACATCATCTTTGCCTCTGCACTTCCGCCTCGACTGACATCTCTGCCCAAACTCTTTGTCTTTAAATATGTCTGCTTGTGTCTGTGTATGTGTGGATGGATATGTGTGTGTGTGTGTGCGAGTGTATACCCGTCCTTTTTTCCCCCTAAGGTAAGTCTTTCCGCTCCCGGGATTGGAATGACTCCTTACCCTCTCCATTAAAACCCACTTCCTTTCATCTTTCCCTCTCCTTCCCTCTTTCCTGATGAGGCAACAGTTTGTTGCGAAAGCTTGAATTTTGTGTGTATGTATGTCTGTGTCTGTTTGTGTTTCTATCGACCTGCCAGTGCTTTCGTATGGTAAGTCACATCATATATATATATATAAAGCTGAAATAACAATACTAATAGTATGAATATATACAATACATCATTTGTTTCTATTAAAAAATTTGTCAATGGAGTAGAAGGAGTTGGCCACTAGTAAGTCTTTCAGGCTCCTTTTAAACAGATATTTATTTGTAACTAAATTTTTTATGTTTGCTGGCAAATTATTGAAGATGAGTGTTCCTGAGTAGTGGACCCCTTTTGAACTAAAGTAAGTGCTTTTAAGTCCTTTTGCAGATCATTTTTGTTCCTAGTATTGTATGTATGAACTGAACTGTTTGTTGGAAGAAGAGATATATTATTTAGGACAAATTTCATTAAGAAGTAAATATCCTGAGAGGCAGTAGTTAGTATACCCAGTTCTTTGAAGAGGTTTCTACAGGATGTCTGTGAATTTACTCCACAAGTAATACGTATTACTAGCTTTTGCTGGGTGGAAACCTCTTACAGGTTCTGAATTGCATATAGTGAGTCTTTTCGAAGTTTAATGTCAATGAGTTGGCTTTAAACCATTTATTAATATCCATGAAAATATCATTAGCAGATCTTTCTAGAACTACACTCGACATACTATTTATTGCAATACTTGTGTCCTCTGCAAACAAACAAACTCTGGTTCTGACAGTGAAACTGATGAGAGATCATTAATGTACACAAGAAAAAGCAATATCCCTAAGATGGATCCTTTTGGGACACCACATGTAATTTCTTCTCATTCTGATGATGACTGATGACTTAATTCACTAGTCCCTTGCACTGACACCCTTTGTTTCCTGTTAGTGAGGTATGACTTGAGCCATTTTGCAGCACTGACCATGACACCATAGAATTCTAATTTATTTAAAAGGATGTTGTGGTTCACAGAATCAAATGCCTTTGACAAATCACAGAAAATACCTGCTGCTTGTAATTTGTTATTCAATGATTTAAGTACATTATCACTGTAGGTGTAAATAGCCTTCTCGATATCAGAACCCTTCAGAAATCCAAACTGTGTTCTTGATAATATGTTATTTGTGGTCAGGTGGTTGAGAAGCTGTATGTACATTACTTTTTCTAAAATTTTTGAGAATGCTGGCAAAAGTGAAATCGGTCTGTAGTTTGATGGTATCTCTTTATCCCCTTTCTTGAATAGAGGCTTAACATCTACATATTTTAGCCAGTTAGGTCCTGAACTTGCTACGGACTTTTCCCCATTTCTTTGCTTCACCAAAGGTTATCCATGTGTACTGTGGAACTGGCACCTGAGGAGACTGCATTTGGTAGGGAGCCCCAGTTTAGAAGACTGATTTACTTTATTGTATGTTAGCAACATGTGATTGATTGTGCCCACAATTGGTCATTCATTACTGTATGTAAGTATTCCCTTCCTTTGTGTCATATCTGTTAGGAAACAAGAAATATAACAATGAAGCTTCAAGTGCAAGAGTGTTGATGATGTGCTACAATCTACTCTCAAATTCTTGGTGGTCAGGAATGAGCTATTTCCAGTTTTCTAAGGAGTGGTTGTCCTGTGTTGTTGAAGAGGTTGTATGTTAAAGAAAATATCAAGTCAAATGCAAAATTATAACAAGTTTCAAATTTTAAAACACCTTATTAAGTCCATTTTTTAAATAGTTTTCAGTGTATTTTTTGCATTCAGAGCATTTAAGAAATTTGTACCTGATTATACTGTTTGGAAGCTTGTAATGCATGAGGCATCCAGTCATTGTGTTCCACAATCTCACCAAGTGGAAGAATATTCAGCAATTTATTTACTTTCTGCTCATAACTCATAATGTTACATGCATGGGTAATATCAACAGCTATGCTATTTTTGCACACAGAGAAGTCTTGTACACTATTGTACAGGTATTTGATTCATACAATTAGACAATCATGTTCTCAATTGTGCAACAGTTGTTTTTATGCAATTTAGTACTACATTCATTGCTTGGATAGGATTTTTACTTTCATTACTTATCAAGTTAGATCTTAATTATATGGTCATTTAAGGCAAAACCACTCCTTTCAAAAGCGTTTCAAGTCAAAATCGTAACTTAATTTGGTAGCAAATTATGAAAAATAGCTCCTTTGACGTAAAGCTTTTTGCTGTTAGCATTAATCTTCCATTAATCACAGGAAAATCTGTTTTATACATCATACCATTGCCATGAATTTGTATGTTTCTATTTGTCACCTTCAAGTCTTCTTTCACTAACATTATGATTTGTAACATATACATGGCATAAATTTAGATAATATTAAAACTAGTGGATAAGCTTTCACAAGAAGTTTCAGGTTTCGTTTTGGCTATGATCTTCAATGTTCTCTTCTACGATATCATAACCCTATGGGTTTAGTGTTGTAGAATTGCCAGATCCAATGATGTACGCTATACAACATGTAATAAGCACTATTTTATTTGTCCGAAGCACACACACACACACACATATATATACCCATCTAGTTGATACACGACTTGGTTGCTTGTCACCACAACCCTTTTCATATTATTTTGGCAGGTCCTCCCACACAGTACTATTCTGTCAGACGAGAAAGAGCATATTAATCCAAAATACACAGTTGTTGGGGTTTCAGAATTGGCAGATTCTCATCATTCAAAGAATTTTGTGTATTTATTTTTTCTGTGTTAACTTTGAAGTTATCTCTCTCAGAGAGAGATCTTGCTCTTCCAGTAAGATTGTGAATTTCCTCACGAGGTTTAGGCTCACTGTCTGCCCAAAACACACCACATATGTCATCAGCATACATGGTAATCAGATGCTTATGATCTATAGCACTTGGTAAATCATTTATACAACATATGAGCTAAAGTAGATGTCAAAAGAGGCAAATTGTAATAATGAAAAGAGAGACCTATTTACAGTGAACAGTGCTACTTTGTGTTTCATTACATTTTGTTGTACAAGGTGCTGTACAATTTAGAATGAGACAGTTTAGAAGTGATATGATGGGTACATATATATTTAATGATGTTATAGGGAAGCATTTTGTAATTAAGTAAGCCTGACATGATACAGTTTAGAACTACATTGCATCTACAAAGCCTTTCACTTTTCTTGAAGTTATTTATGTGCATAAATCAGATAAGAGTTGCATTTTCACTAGGATTGAAAAAAAGTAAATTTTTCCCTATTTTATCGAAATCCAAAGTCATTTCATAGCCTTGAAATTCATTTTTGGCGGCCAAGAAAGCTTCATACCATATACTATGTTGTCCCAAAGTACAGTTTAATACAGAGTGAATAAAATCAAAATAAATAAGAAATTAAGAAAATAAATAATTTAAGATAGAACTATGGAGAGACATCAACCTCAAATTGCTGTCCAAAATTTTTAAGAAACTGCTAAAGAAATGAAAAACTTGGAAATCATCTAATACAAATCTAGGAGAATTCCAGATTGACCCTGTAGCTATATCATTTAAGAGTGAAAAAAATCATGAATGTAAAAGTTAGAAAGGGTGTGAATATTGAAACAGATCACTAACTATCCACAATAAAAATGAGATTTATCCCACAAACAAGGATTCTAAGACAAGAACATAGGATTCATAAAATAGATACAGAAACTTTGAAAGTGAAGAAACAAGAATAATTGCAGGAACAGCTAAATATATACTCAGAAGACTGGGAAAGAGATTAAAACAAAATTGGTCAAAAGAGCCCTTGAAATAACATGAATCAAAAGATACAAAAAACACAGATGATCAAATGAAAAGTGTGAAAAAGCATTACTAGTTAGAAAACAAGCCTGGCAGAAATGGTACGCCACAAAAAGAAATGAAGACTTTTATCAGCTTCAAACAACAAAGGTCTCAAACATCAAAAACAATTATAGCAGTCACAAGAATTTGGAAAGAAACCAGCTCTCACTGATTGAAGAAGACATCCAAAAGAAAAATACTGGGAGCTTCTATAAATTTAAACAAAGCCTCCAAAGATACCAACTACATACCTTGTGCTCCAAGAGTGAAGATGGGAAATTAACCATAAACAACAAATAAAACTGTGAAATATTAGCGAAGTATTTCAATAAGTTGTTAAATTGTGAGGTACAAAGAGCAAATTTTTCAGAACAAAATTCAGGATACACTCACACAACTCAGCCAGCATGGATGAAATCTGAAATATCATTAAATATCTGAGAAATTACAAGGCCCCCAGGGAAGATTCAGTAACTGCTGAAATATGGAAAATTGCAGGTGCGGGAACAATCGAGAAGCTACATGGAGTCTTTCCAAAAATCTGGTAAAGAGAAGCTATGCTAGAAGATCAGAAAACACCATTAGTTCACCCAATCCACAGGAAAGGAGATAAAACTATAAAACTGACTCCAGCAACTGTACAGGAATATCACTCCTTCCAGTGACTTACAAAGTTCTTTCAAAAGCATTACTAAACCGGCTAGAAAGCCAACTGGACAAGAAAACAGTATTCTACGCCTTTAAAGTGTTTGGAGCTGACAACAAATCAGTGCCAGTCATAAAAGATGCACAAACAAATACAAAATGCAAAATTAAATTTTTAGACAAAACATCCAAGGCTTCTGAGGTCAAAACTGGTGTAAGGCAGTTGTTCCATTTTGTCTTAGAAAAGGTAATCAGGAAATGGAGGAAAAGAACAGAAGAAAAAGGAATTAGAAGAATCACAATTGGGAGAAAAGAAGATAACCTGAGTTTTGATTGTCTGGCTTTTTCAGATGATCTTGCCATCTTTGCTGAATCTGTATCACATGTAACAATGCAGATAAATCTCCTACAAGAAATAGCTTCAAAAAGAGGCCTACAAATGTGTTTTGGAAAAACAGAATACATGTCCGATCTGAAGGAGGCACCGAAATGTATGGAAACTGATTGTGGTAGAATAAAAAAGGCTACAAAATTTATATATCTAGGTGACATAATACAACCTGACAAGGGCAAGCAAAAAAGAGCTGACTCTTCAGCTAGCAAAAACTCTCACAGGAAATCTATATCAATAAATGCAAAACTTTAGCACTACAATAATGTCATTAAACCAGAATGCCTTTATGCATCAGAGTACCTTTCATTAAAGACTGCCAAGCAGTCAGGTGAAATGGAAAATAAGGAAAGGGGAATAATCAGAAAAATCTTGAAATCAAAATACTAGAGCAGGAAATAGAAATTAAGAAGTAATAAAAAAAGTTTATGAAGAAATAGAGTGAATATTAGACATGATGAGGAAGAGAAGGGTTGTGTTCTGTAGACACCTAAAAGAGTTACATGAAAACAGGATAACAGGAGGAATTGTTAACTTCTTTGACAGAAACCCCAAAACATCAGTGATGTGGATAAAAGAAGTTAAAGCAGATCTGAGGGAAATGGAAATAATGTAGGAAGAAATAGGAGAAAGAGAAATGTTCAGAGAAAAAGTAATAGGTTTCAAGGGTTTGCAGGAGAAAACAAAGAAAAAGGCAGGTGCAATATGGACCGAAGAAAGAAGAGGAAAAACTTAGGGAAAGAATGAAAAATTACTGGAAAGAAAGAAAGGAGGAATGAAAGAATACATAACGTATTTCTTGTGGTCCTTAGTAGGCCAAAACAATTAAGATAGTGTCCGTAGCAGCAATTTTTGGTGACTCTTTAGGTAACATGTAGTACTTAGCTTTGAGAAATTTTCAATGTGTGTTTCCTACCTAATAATAACCTGAAGTCAAATTCCTAGAAATTTTAGACCATTTACAGGCTGAATACTTTTGTCATTCCACTGTACATTTATTTCATATTCTGGCCATTCTTTTGAATTGTATCAGTTTAGTGTTACTGTTTTGTACTGTTTTGTTTTAACTCACAATAGTTTATTTTTTTCAACAAGTTTTACATACTGCCTAAAATTTCTGTTATAGACTTCTGGAGTGTTTCAGAATTCACATCACTTGTATCATCTGCAAGCTAAATAATATTTTAGGAATATTTATTTGATATCAAGTCATTTACATACAAAAGGAAATTGCCATATGTAATTTTCTGATATCCCGACCAATGTTTATTTAATTTGAAATTTCAACCTATTGCTTCTGTCTACATGAGTATGGCATGAGACATTTGTTGGGTTTGCTCCTGATGCTCAAACTGTGCAGTTAGTAAATTAATGTTGTATGTTAAATGATATCAAAAGCCAGTGACAGATTGAGGTTTATACCAGTGATACATTCTCCAGTGTATCAAAGAAAAAAATCTAGCAAGAAAACTAGCATTGTTTATTAACATTTTCCACTGGAAACTTATGAAGTACTTGAGTTACAAATTAAAAAATAGCAGTGTTTTGTTATCAGAATTTCCTGAAACCTTGTTCTACTGTGGAAAAGAGTTGACTTTTTTATACAATAAAATGTGGAAACCTCTTATGGAAAACTTTTTCTAGCACTTTTGAGAAATCAAATAATAGTACACCAGGCCTGTAATTTGCTACATTTCTTTCTTGCTATTCTTGAATATTAGTTTTTGCATTACCACCCTTTCTTTAAAGAGCTAGGGAAACTTCCATTTGACAATGAACTGTTGCATAAATGTCGAGGGATTTAGTTGAAGGTCAGCACAGTTCCTAACAGTGTAATCTGGGTTGCCATCTATGATTGTGGCTTTTGTGGATTTAAAATTTCTAATTGTTGCTAAAATATCCTCCTTATTAGCTAGAATAAGTCATATAATGAGACTTTGTAGGAAGAGTGATTCATGTTTATGTTGTTTTGAATTAGCAGAGTGTCTCAATTTCTTGCCTTATGTCTGTTGTCAGCTAGTTGAAGATCTTTGGTCCAGAATAAAGAAACCACTCTGAACCGTAGACAAGGATCCAGACTTCCCATAAAAATTATTTTTGTGTTTATTGTTATTGTTTAAATCAAAGTCAATCTGAAATTATTTTTTAAATCTACCTATTTAAAAATGGGGAAGTAAATTGTGATGTGTTAAAATATACATTCTGTTTTATATAATTTTCTGGTACAAAGACTGAGAACAAGTTAACTTGCTTTCAAAATGATGAGAAATTATTTCAGTTCCTTCCTTCTTGTCCAGTGCCCTTTATGCAGCCAATGCTGGTTTGAGACAGGTATGGCACATCTATTTCTTGAAGAACTGACCATACCCAATTAGAGGCTATTATTAAGATGGGGCTGCCACCCCCAACGACATTTTAAAGACAATGCTAGCTCCCTCTCATGGAGAAATCCACATGTCCCTTCTGTCTGTGTGAACTGTAATCACATTGTCAAATGTTATAATGTATTACAGAATGTTGTGCATCATGTGACTATGGTTGTCTATGGTGGGATGTGTGAACCAGCCCAAGATTTGGCTGGGTGGATGTGGAAAACTGCCTAAAATTCATGTCCAGTTTGGCCGACTCACCGGTCCCTGTTGTTAATCATTGAATTAGATTCAAATGATACTTAAATGGATACCCTAGCTGCAAACAGGCATTGATATACTTCATTGGTGACATGTTGAAAATGTGTGCCCTGACCGGGACTCAAAAACCTGGGATCTCCTGCTTACATGGCAGACGCTCTATCCATCTGAGCCACGGGTCAGGGATTTTCTCTGCCTCGTGATGACTGGGTGTTCTGTGGTGTCCTTAGGTTAGTTAGGTTTCAGTAGTTCTAAGTTCTAGGGGACTGATGACCATGGATGTTGAGCCCCATAGTGCTCAGAGCCATTTGAACCATCTGAGCCACCAAGGGCACAGAGGATAGTGCGCCTGCAGGGAGTTATCCCTTGCACGCTCCCTGTGAGACCCACATTCCCAACATGTCCACACCACTACATTCGTAGTGCACCTAATAGATGTTTGCCCATCATACTCAGAATTAGATTCGATTCAGGGCTGGCACATCTTCCTGTGTCCCAGAAGCAGGCACTTTAACGTGTTTGGCTATTAGGGTGGATGTGAAATTGCCATTGAACTTATGATAAAAGTTTGAAAATACTACTCAGGCTACTTCAAATTTAGTAGTCAGTTAATATAAAATAGTGCCATAAAATTCGAGTTGTATACTATGTGCGCTAAAGATTAACATTTCTTTTTATTCGTCCAAATAAAACTAGTCTGTCAAGATAATTATGACATGTTTGAATGGTATGTAATAACAATGATATTTTAATTGATTGTTAGTTAGTTAATTGTTCCATATATCAAACTGATGAGCAAAATTACAAAATTGAGTGTCATCTGAATAAGTATGGAACACTTATAAACTAAATAATTGGTGATATCAATATAATGGAAGGAAACATTCCACGTGGGAAAAATTATATATAAAAACAAAGATGAGGTGACTTACCGAACAAAAGCGCTGGCAGGTCGATAGATACACAAACAAACACAAACATACACACAAAATTCAAGCTTTCGCAACAAACTGTTGCCTCATCAGGAAAGAGGGAAGGAGAGGGGAAGACGAAAGGAAGTGGGTTTTAAGGGAGAGGGTAAGGAGTCATTCCAATCCCGGGAGCGGAAAGACTTACCTTAGGGGGAAAAAAGGACAGGTATACACTAGCACACACGCACATATCCATCCACACATACAGACACAAGCAGACATATTTAAAGACATATTGGTCTTTAAATATGTCTGCTTGTGTCTGTATGTGTGGATGGATATGTGCGTGTGTGCTAGTGTATACCTGTCCTTTTTTCCCCCTAAGGTAAGTCTTTCCGCTCCCGGGATTGGAATGACTCCTTACCCTCTCCCTTAAAACCCACTTCCTTTCGTCTTCCCCTCTCCTTCACTCTTTCCTGATGAGGCAACAGTTTGTTGCGAAAGCTTGAATTTTGTGGGTATGTTTGTGTTTGTTTGTGTATCTATCGACCTGCCAGCGCTTTTGTTCGGTAAGTCACCTCATCTTTGTTTTTAAAAATAATTGGTGATCCTACACATAATTAAAGAATCTGTTACAGCATGAATATGTCAGCTATAGAGGAGCTGACATATTCATGCTGTGAGAATCACCAACTGTATTGATGTTTCAGAAAATTCTCTTTTATTGTTCAGTCTCTGTTGCACATTTTATTTAGATTACATGTTTCAATCACTCAGGATCATCTTGAGATTTAAAACCAAATGAAACTAAATATGAATCATGTAATGCTTTACAATAAGTAGAAAAATAGAATAGTACATAAATATAGAATTTACCTAACAGTTGCACCAGCAGCTCATTATGTCTACTCAGAACCACGTATCAGAGCACAGTGGTTTGCAACTGTAGTCAGTGTTTGAAACAGGTACTATAAAAACTGCTTTTTTCTTTGAAAAATGCCTCCAAAATTCAGGTTTGTCTTATACTCAAAATTAATATAAAAAGTCCTGTGTTTCATTTAAAATTCCCACCAGTCTTAAAAATGGCCATATGAGGTCTGTCCAAACAATTCTGGAACATTTATGATTTCACGCCAGTGGTGTGTTGGAGCAAAATGAGGTTTGCATCACTGCACACGCCTGTGTTTAATGTATAACTGCTAGAAGTTATATTGTTGTTTGTCTGTCAGTTACGGTTCAGTGCTGCATTGAGTAGACTGTTGTCTCGCACATTTTGGAATTTCGAGATGGCAGAGTTAGAGGAGCAACGTGTCTGCATTACATTTTGTGTGAAACTCAAGTACACCTTTACAAAGACACACCGAATGATTCATGAAGTCTACAGTGATGAGTACTTAAGCCGTACTCGGTGTATGGTTCACATGGTTTAAAAATGACCAGGTGGAAGTTAAAGATGACTCTTGTTTAGGACACCCTTTGACGTCTACTTACGATGCTCATGTCAGGAACGCCGACAAAATTGTGGATGCCAGTTGAAGACTAGCTATCCAAGAGGTTGCAGAAGAATGTAACATTTCAGTTGGATCATGTCATGAGATTCTGACACAGCATCTTGGACTGCATCGTGTTGCCACCGAGATTGTCCTACGACTCATGAATCAAGACCAGAAAGACCTTCACCTTGTGATCTGTGAAGAGCTTTTGGATCACAAGAATGAGATGTTCCTTAAGAGAATTGTGACTGATACTGAGACTTTTTTTTATTACTAAAGTTGAAAACCCCATTATGGGCAACAAAGATTTGTGACAATAGACAAGATAAAAGGAAATTCAGGGATGGTGCTTCACATGAACCAGCAAGAGGCTTACCAAAAATGCTTCCAGAAGTATAAATGGCATTGAGAGTGGTGTATCAATTGTGGAGCAGCGTATTTTGAAGGAGACTATGCACAATAAATAAAAGGTAAGCATAGAAAAAGTTTGTGAACAAAGTTTCAGAATTTTTTGAACAGACTTCATATATCTGATGCTGTGGAAAACCTCTCTCTATCCAGCATCATTGAATTCAACTGGCAGCAGCAGTGTACCAATTTGACAAACATGAGTAGTGGAGATTCACAAGCTTGCTAACACAGTCTTCCTCCAGCCCCGCCATCACAAACCCACAACACTGTCTAGTCTATGATGCATCATTGCAGTCTACAACACCAGCGAACTTGAATTGAAAGTGATTTGTGTTAACGGCAACAGTACAATAATTTTGTCAGTGGTTGGTTTTGTAATGGAAAAAAAAAAGGTATCCATATGATGTGGGCTATAAGTCAAAAGTAACAGTATATGCAGAAAAACATGGAAATAGAGCTGCTGAGCAGTATTTTGACCCTCCACTAACAGAAAAAAACCATTCTTGATTGGCAGGCTAGTAAAGAAGAACTGAAAAAAATGAGGAATACTAAATGTGCAAATAGAGGACTGAATGCAAAATGGCCAAAACTAAATGATGTATTGAAATGGATTCAAGGTCATCGTCAAAATGGCATTATAATTAATACAAAAATTATTCAAATACATGGTCGTAAGTTAGCACTACAGTGGAACTTAACAGACTTTAAGGATGGAGTTGGTTGGTGCTATAGGTTTATGAAGCATCATGGACTTCACACGAGAACCAAAACCAAAATATCTCAGAAAATGCCACAAGGGTATGAGGAGAAAGTATTATCTTTCCATCTCTTTATTATTCAACGAAATAGCAAATATGGATAAAACTGCTCTGACATGTGATATGCCGTGTAACACAACTGTTACTGTGAAAGGTGCTAAAACTGCAGTAGAAAAACAAGTGGCCAAGAAAAAATGCTCTACACTGTTGTCCTCCCATGTTGTGCTGGTGGTATTGAGCTCAATCCAGTGATCATTTTCAAGCACAAAGCAATGCCAAAACCTGAAATGCTGTCAGGTGGTGTTGTTCACATACATGGGAATGGTGGATGGATGATGCTAGGATGAAATTATGAATTAAGAGAGTATGGGAGAGAAGGAAAGGTGCTGTATTAAAGAAGAGTTCTCTTCTTGTGCTAGATCAGTTTAGTAGTCATTTGGAAAATTCTGTGAAAGAGAAACTGTGACAGAGAAATTCAGAGCTTGCTGTTATTCTGGGAGGACTTACTTCACAATTGCAACATATTGATGTTTTGGTAAATAAACCATTCAACGTGTATATGAGAGAGAAATGGAACAAATGGACGAAGGATGAAACCCAACATGAATTCATGCTGAAGAGAGCTTTAAAATGATCTATAATCAAGCAAGCGTGTTGATGGATAAAACAGCTGTGGTCTAGAACTAGAGAAGACATTGTTGACAAATTTTTTCAGGAAGTGCAGCATAAGTAATGCTCCCAATAGCATTGAAGATCATATTGTATATGAAGAGGACAATGATGATGATGAAGAAGCGGAGGAAGAAGAAGAAGAAGAAGAAGAAGAAGAAGTAGTTAGTTCAGATGACAATTTTCAGGGATTTAAAAGATCTGTTTGGTTTTATTAATTAAGAATTTTTGGTAGTCTGTCTTTGCAGTCTAATAAGAAAAGTGGTAAAAATGTTATTTTAAAAAATTGCTTAAAAATTGAGGTGCTCTTATAGTCTATAACATTTTATTGTCTGTAAAATATGGTATATGTTGGAGGTAGGGGAGAGGGGGTGGGGAATGGTATGAGGTTGGTTGGGGGAGAGGAAAGAAAGCAGGGAGGGGGTGGTGTGGATGTCGTGAGTTCAACAAAAAGGTTTTTGCTAAAATTACAGACATATAATTATGTAAAAATTCTCATTAAAATACTAATAGTGTACAACAGTGGATATGTAAGATGTCAGTGGCATAAAATAATAAAATTATAAAGTGTGCAAGGGGGATTGATAGTGGGGAAAGAAGGCAAGGGAGGAGGGAGGGAGGGATAGTGGCAGGGATGCTGTGAGTGTAGCAAGAGAGGGTCTTATATTAAAACTGCAAAACATTAATCATGTAGAAACCTTTCTGTTAAAAAACCAGAATGGATGTTTAAAACTATTAAAGGGGCTAAAATAGTATAGGTTATAAAAGTATAGGGCTAGAACAATGGACGTATAAATTATGAAAGACATAAAGATCATGTAGTTACAGAAGGAGGATTATGTATAGGACCTAGAATTGCTTGTAGTGTCCTTAAATAATGAATTTTTTTAAAAACAATGGAAGTATAAAACTGTTAAAAATATAAAATTTGAAAGCCTCTTCCAATTGTCCACCTCACTGAAATACACATATGACCAGCAGCTCCACTCACCAAGAAGAGACAATGGCAGCATATCGAGTCACAAACCGTCCTAGCAGTAGGCCAGTGTGCAGATTGGCTTCCGTACATACTGCAAAACTGCACATCATACAGTACCACCATACAGAAGCAAATGCAATTAACGATAACTGTCACACCCTGTTTCCTGCAACTTTAATTGCTGTACATAGTTTCACTTTTATAATTTATACTTTTAGTGTTCTGTACTGCCAATGTTTTTAAACATTTATGATATTTAATGACACTTCATACAATTCTAGGTCGTATGCATGGTTCCACTTCTGTAATTTTACAATCTTTTTATGCCATTCACTATTTATACATTCACTGTGCTAGCCATATACTTTTAATATTTCAATGAAAAAATTTTATATGATTTTATTTTTTACACTTTCAGAGTTTTATGCTTTCAAAGTTTCACATTTTTATTACCTTATGTTACTAGTTCAGCATTTGCTGATTTAGTTCCACTGTTATGCTCTACTGTTTTATCCCATTTTACAGTTTACATGTGCATTCTAATTTTTCAACATATGGTTTTTTACATAATTGACTTTTTGAAATTTTAGTATAAGATCCTACTGTGTTAAATGCATAGTACCCCTGTCACTATTCCTCTCTCCTTTCTCCCTTACATTCTTTCCCTGCTCTCTATCCCTCTCACTCCAATTTATAATTTTGTACCATTTACATTTTACATATCCATTGTTCTGCATTATTAGTATTTTAACAAGAATTTTACAGAATTACACAGTCTATAATTTTATCAAAACTCCAACAATGGAAAATCCAGGATGGAATGTAACAGTATTATGATATGGATAGTTGTTACTCATCATATGGAGGAGATGCTGAGTCGCGGACAGGCACAACAAAAGGACTGTCAGAAAATGAGCTTTTGGGCAACGAGGCCTTCATTGGAGATAGAACATGCACGTTTGCACACAACACACACACACACACACACACACACACACACACACACACACACACACAGACAGTTCACCCACACAGATGACTGCAGTCTCTGGCTGGTGAGACTCATTTTCTGACAGTCCTTTTGTTGTGCCTATCTGCAACTCAGCATCTCCGCAATATGGTGAGTAACAAGTACTCTTTTCATAGTATTTTTAGCAAAACTCCTTTTGTTAAAGTCATGACATCACCACCACCCACTCCCCCAACTTCCTTGCCTCTCCCCCTCAACCAGCATCATTCCATCCCCCTCTCCCCTCTTCTGTACCTCCAACATGTACCTATTTAAAACATTGACGACAGCTGCAGAACACAGTGCTCTGATTTGTGGTTCTGAGCAGACAATATGGATTGCTGGTGCAACCATTCGGGTAAATTCTTCATTTATGTGCAATACTTTTTTTGCTACTTATTGTAAAATATTAGATTATATGTATTTAGTTTTATTTTGTTTATGATCTGAAGATGATCCTGTGTGATCAGAACAAGCAATCTAATAAAAAATGTGCAACTGAGACTGTGCAGTGAATGAGAATTACCTAAATTACCTAAAATATCTGTTATTTGCCAGACAATTTATGAGGGCATACTGAAAAGTAATGCCTCCAAATTTTTTATTCTGTTCTCGATATTGGATGAGGTGTTACATGTCACTTGATCGATGTTTTTGCTGAACAAGTTGCAACCCTCTGCCACTAGAGGGCTCTGAATTGTAGTGTGTAATATGTCATTGTGAAACATAACTACGTCGGTGAGAAAATTGAAAATTCAGGAAACTGAAAGCACCAATTCAAAGAGTTTGTCCACACATGAGTCCCCCCTCCTACTTCAGTATGACACTGCCAGAACACACACAAGTGCTGCAACCTCTGCAACAATCCGACACCTTGAGTTCACTGTCATTGATCATTTTCCATACCGTCCAGACTTGGCCCCATCCAATTTTTATCTGTTTCCAAAACTTAAAAAAAGCCTTTGCAGACTTCACTTTGGTAGTGTCAAAGAGGTGCAAGCTGAGGTGAGGTTGAGGCTCCATTTACAAATTTGAACATTCTACAGTGATGGTATCAGCAAACTGGTCCCTTGTTGCTAGAAATATGTTCATCACCAACTTGACTATGTTGAGAAATAAATGTGCAGACATGAAGAATAAAGTTTGTTTTATTTAAGAATGTGCAAGAGTTTTCACATAAAATTTTCAGAGGCATTACTTTTCACACAGCCTCATACTTTTGTTCTTTATTATACCTCTCAAATTAGATGTTTCTTGCATTCTTGAACTGACACAGGCCAGCTATTTAAGAGTTTGTCTGTGCCAATGTGTAGATGCCTGAAAGCTTGCGGAAACTGTATAATTGTTGGATTTATATTGTATAACTCAAGGATTTATATGCAATGTTTCTTTTTGTGGACAGGCGTGTATGATTCAGCTGAGTAGCTATGCACACTTCCAAGGTGCTTTCATTCAATAGAAGTAAAGCACACCAGTTAACATCCAAGTTAATATGCTGCCAAGTAACTAATGCTTGTCAATAGTATATATTCAATAGAGATATAACAAAAATGCACTGAAAATAAATATAGCAGCACATTATTATTATAATTTTATTGTCCATATATGTTTAAACATTGAGATGGAATCGACAGATTAAAGACACCATAAATATAGAAGTAGCTGCATTTATTAGTAGTCACTGTTAAAAAGTTGCGAGACTTCAGTGACACAACTTAGTTATCAGTTGTACTTAAACTATCAGTTTTGAACTGCAGAGTGAGCTCTTTTCTTTTTCCCCTGATTGAGGATAATTGTTTTGTAATCACTAATTAAATGAGACTGATTTTCTACAGACACAGTCCAAACTAATAAAAGTACAATCAGGTTCAGCAATTGGAACAGCTAAACGAACAGATCAAGCTGGAGGGGCAAATGGGGACGATGGTGAATGCACACGAGTGAAGCTGTGTGCCAGGCCAGATGATCAGCTGGATCTTTCTGAACAGGTAAATCTAACATGCTGCAAGCTTCCATTTTGTTATACTATTAGTTTTTGATAGGCATCCCTGTTAATTTGATATTGAAGAATTTTTTAAGCAGAAGCAAGTATCAGTCATGACAAGTAAATGACAGAAGCACTTGCACTTATACAGTGTTATGTGTTTTCTGTTTAAAATAGTGAAGTGTCTGAATCTGTTTTGCATACAGTGAACATTTCATTCCTCTGCCAGCTGAAATTTCATTGTTTGCTAACAATATATAAGGAAACTTGCAGTTTAGTTTATATTGTTCCTTGAAATTTTGCACAAATTTTGGTCAGTTACTGACAACTGCCATTTCACCGGATATTTCATGGAACAATCTATACACCTAAGAAATTTTAAATTTCATATATTTATATTTTCTCTTTATTTTTTCACTTTTATTTTTTATCATTCATTTAAATCTACAGCTGTATACTTACTCTTCAAATCACTGCACTGCCAGGGCATAAGATACCTCACTATCGCTGCTACGTACCTTTCCACCTACCTCCCTCCTACCTTTCCACCTGTACTCTCTAGTGATAACAGTTGTCTCTAGTCTTCTGTGCATTTCTGAAGCTAACTTTGTAACTAAGATCTCTAGGCAACGTGTTAGTGAAATATTTTATAGCAATAAATACTTGCAATTTTATTCACATATGTTATTTTACTGAATGGCAGCTTTCTTTCTTCAAGTTTAGTGAGTGTCTGTATTAAACTAAACTCTCAACTCAACCAAAAAATCAAACACAAATTATAAAATTTTTTCAACTTCTGTAGGCTAACTGGATGTGACTTCTTGCATTTTGTTACAATTTTCTGGTGTTGTGACTTCACTATGTACAACATCGTCACCCACAAAGAGCCTCAGGGAGCTTCTGTTGATATTCACGAGACCGTTTTTGGCCAATTTCATCTCTGAACATACAGTTTAAGAGTGAATGTGATACATCACTATTTCAAAGTTTGCTGAAAAAAATATGTTTTGAAGTTCCACATGACACCTCTCCAAAACTACAATATTTTGATTTTCTACAGACCTCTCTAAAAGAGAGTGTTTGTGAAAATGTCATAACAAAAGGAAAAATTGAAAAATTGCAATAAAAAACCAACTGTGATAGAGATCTGAATTTATTTTAAATAAATACTTTGTTCCCAATACTATCAGATATGATTAATAAATATGCACTTCTGACCTTTTTTCATTTTTCTTTTTGGAAAAATAAACTACAAAAATTTGTAACTTTTTGTGAATTTCAAAATTGTTTTGAAAATACGAATAGTCACAGGATGTTAACTGTCTTGAGAAATTATAAAGTGGAAGGACTGCTAACTGTCAGCTATGACATTAATGCCACAAATTCTTAAACTGTCAAAGTATTTGTACATAAAATGATAGAATCTGAAATTTTTTGGCTACTTAAAAATTATTTTCACCAAAAATCCCCATCATGAATGTTCTAAAAATTTCTTGGTATGTTAGTTGGTCATTGTACTTAGGGAATGTACAGTCAGAGTGGGCAGTACTTGTCTGTACAAAATGCGAGAAATTTTTTAGGTAGACCTAGCTACTCTCAAGGTCAGAAAATCGTGGACACTCAAATATTTAAATTGATCACTGATTTTAAGTAAATATCATGCAAAACTGGTATTTCTGAAGCAAAATAACTACTTTACAGCATTTTAAGTGAGTGGGGAAAACCCTTCATATTTTTGTCAAAAGCATTTTATAACAAAAATGAGATAAATAGATTTTTTATACCTATTTTTCTTTTTGTGGTATTATTCACAAATTATTATCATCTTCTGTCATGATTATACTTCAGTTTCCGTGAATGAAAATTGCCTACAATGTAACAATTAACACTGCACTGTTGAAAAGTATGCTTCTCATTAAACTTGTATAGCCGAGCTGGATTTGGCCATGGAAAAGGATGATCCAACAAAAGCAGTACTTGGGAAATGGGAACTGCACACTGATATTTTGATGATAGCCATTTGAAAACATTAGCAGGACCATGAGGTGTCATAAAGGAGATGATTATTACAATCCACTGCCCTACATGGAAACGAATCATTCTAGCACTACTATAGACCAAATAATAATTAGCTCCAAAACAAAATATAAATCAGTTGTAATTAAAGCTGGACTGGCAGACCATCATGCTCAGGCTATAAGCTTTTGTGTAAACACTAATCCATCCTATAATTATATGAGGAAGACAACACACATGGGCAGAACTTTCAGTAATGCTGCAGTACAAACATTCCGAATTATCTCCAACTAGAATCATGGAAGCTAGTGTATGGTACAGAAAATATTTCGAAGTTTCAGACATTCATGAATATATTTAAATATTATTTTGATCTTGCTTTTCCATCGAAAGCCAAAACAACCCAAACCACTAGATTCAACAAGTGGATTACTAGTGGTATAAGGAAATCTTGTGCTAGAAAACGGTATCTACACAGCTCCGGAGTTTGATAGTTACTTCAAAAAATATAAATCTATCTTAAATAAAATAATAAATGAGGCAAAGAAATGAGACAATGACAAATACATAGAAAATTCTTCAAACAGAACCAGAGCAGTCTGGCTAGTTGTAAGGAAAGAAACCCAATCTGACAAAAATAGAGTTAATAATATTACATTGAAGTCTGGCTTGGAAAACATTAATAACCCAGAGGAAGTAGCTAAAATGGTTGATAACTATTTTATAAATGTAACAAACAAACTACTACAACAGACCTCCAATAGAACACAGCACACAGAAACAGGGAAAAAAGGTCTCAAGCAAATCAATGTTTCTATAACCAATAAATGTAGAAGAGGTTCAGGTTACACTAAAAAGTCTCAAAATGACACACACTGCAGGCGTAGATGATATACCTGATTTCATTATAAAGAAGTGTGGGGACTTGATTATTGAGCCCTTAACTCACCTGTTACGACTCGCCGATCTTTCAAAGTGTCACCGCGCAGTTTCATGCGTCCTCTACATGCGGCGCTGTCTGCCAGCCATGCAGCAGCAGCGCCACCTAAGTGGCCAGCCAGCCAGCGGCTGCTAGACTCGGACTCAGTTATGATTTGACTGTTAAAATGACACACGTTTTACTCTGTTTACTTGATCTGTGACTTTCATGTATTGCGTCGTCCTTGAAATATATTTGTTCAACTTGAAGTTATAACAATTGGCGACGAGGTAGTGAATTTTTCTTTTTCATCGCTGACCCACGTGTTTCCATGTCTACTTTAGAGCAACTATTGCAAGGTCTTATAGAACAGCAAACGCTTCTCACAAATGCGATTCGTGATTTCGTCACGGCATCAAATGTGGGACGTCTCTCGTCGTTGTCTCTACCTCGTTTTTCCTCCTCACGACGAGAAGGTGGAAGACTGGTCTGATTACGAAAAACGTCTTCGACAGCACTTCTTGGCATTTCATGTCACGGACGACCAAACAAGTAAGTCTCTGTTCCTTTCATGGATTTCACCTCAAATGTATCGGTTGTTGTTGCAATTGGCTCCTTTGAAAGATCCTGCGTCTGTGTCCTTTGCTGAAATGTGCTCACTTCTGTCTGTTTATTTTCGAAAGCATACGCATGTGGTAGCCTCTCGTGTTGCCTTTTATCTTTGTCAAAAACAATCAAATCAATCCTATCGCGCTTGGGTTGCTGAATGTCACGGCCTCAATAGAAAGTGTCAATTTGTTACTGAATTTCACAAAGAATCCTACGCTGATTCCATGGTACGGGATGCTATTATCCGGTCGGCGCCCGACAAAGAAGTTAGGCAACATGCCCTTCAGTTGGCAAATCTGACTCTAGATGAAGTCCTAACCATCGCTCAGTCTTTTGAAATTTCTCGCGCCGCTGGAGCGCAGATTGAGGCAGGGGTGACATCAGGGAAATACAACCTCTGTGCGCTGTTGACAAAGCGTGTGGCGTGTCCCCACCAGCCATTGTGGCCGCAGTGTGCTCCCAAGTGCAGCCTCGGCCTAACCGTAAACAAACCTCTAAGAAACTGCAGCGAAACCCCCGGCAACTTCCTTCATGTCCGCAGTGTTTTACAAAACATTCACGAGAGGATTATTCACAACGTTGGGCCGTGTGTCACAAATGCAAAGAAAAGGGCCATGGGTGATCCGTTTGCAAATCTGACCGCATACATGATGTTCATGAACATGGCGCTGATTTTGATTCTGTGTTGTCTGTCAATTGTACTTCTTCCCTTTCAGGGAAGTTATTCCTCACTGTCCAAATACTTGGTCGAGATGTTCACATGCAGGTGGATACTGGTTCTGCTGCCACTATCATCAATTCTCAGACGTATCTTCAATTGGGTTCTCCAATCCTGTCACCTGTCACTAGGCAATTACAGACTTACAATAAACAGAAGATTTCTCTCTTGGGACAATTTGATGCTGAGGTATCTTACAAATCAGTCATTCGCACTGTTACCTTATTTGTGGTCGACCATAGTAACACGGAGAATCTTTTCGGTTTCGACACTTTTCGCGTTTTTGGGTTCTCCATAGGTGACTCTGCAATATCGTCTCTGATGCTATTCCTTATGCTCAATTGGATTCCTTGTCAACAACATTTTCGTCCCTTTTTTCTCCTGGGTTAGGCCGTGCAAACAACTTTGAAGCTCATATCATGCTCAAACCCACTGCTCGGCCTAAGTTTTTTCGGGCTCGGCCCATTCCTGTGACCCTTCGTGATCAGGTCAAACGGGAGCTGGATCATCTCACTGCTTCTGCGGTCTTGCTTCCTGTCACTTCCAGTGAGTGGTCCTCTCCTGTCGTTGTCGTTGCTAAGCCAAATGGTGCTATTCGTCTCTGTGGCGATTTCAAGGCCATTGCAAATGCTCAATGCCTTATCGACACTTACCCTATGCCTTGACCTGAAGAATTGTTCACTAAACTTGCTGGAGGCCAGTATTTTTCTAAACTTGACCTGTCAGAAGCTTATCATCAACTTCCTCTCGAGGCTGCTTCCCGGCAGTTTCTGGTCCTTAACATGCCTTTCGGCCTCTATCAATACCAACGATTGCCATTCGGGGTTGCCAGCGCGCCTGCTCTCTTTCAACGATTCTTGGAACAATTATTGCTCACTGTCTCTGGGTGTATAAATTACCAGGACGACATTGTTGTCACTGGCTCCACCACTGAAGAACATCTTAAAAATCTCCGCACACTTTTTCATGTCTTACAGACTGCCGGTCTTAAGTTTAATCTTCAGAAATCAAAATTTTTTCAAGCATCTATCACATACCTGGGGTTTCAACTCTCTTGGCATGGTATTCGTCCGCTTTAGCAAACTGTTACTGTGATCGATGCCCTTCCTCACCCTACATCTGTTAAGGAACTGCATGCCTTCTTGGGAAAAATAGCATACTATCACAGGTTTCTACCGTCTGCTGCTTCGGTGGCTCAGCCATTGCATCACCTGTTGCATAAAAACATGCCTTTTCGCTGGTCCGCGTCGTGCAATGCGGCTTTCCAGAAATTGAAGCCTATGCTGAAACAGGCCCCATCCCTGGCTACTTATCGACCTGGCCAACATCTTGTTCTTGCCACAGACGCCTCTCAATACGGGGTCGGTGCAGTCCTTGCGCACTGTTTTTCTGACAGTTCTGAACAACCCATTGCTTATGCCTCCAAAACGCTCACAGATGCTCAACAAAAGTATTCCCAAATTGAAAAAGTAGCTTTGGCCATTATTTATGCTCTTCATAAGTTTGGTGTTTTTCTCTATGGATCCAAATTTCATCTTGTTACGGATCACAAACCACTTGTTTCCTTGTTTCATCCATCAACGTCACTTCCCGACAAGGCTGCACACCGCCTCCAGCGTAGGGCTCTTTACTTGTCTCGTTTCAATTATGAGATTCATTTCCGGCCGACGGCTCAACGTGCGAATGCTGATGCACTGTCTCACCTTCCCATGGGTCCTGATCTGGCATTCAATAGGGACGAACTCTTGTGTTTCCACCTGGATGTTGCCGAGCAGCGGGTTGTGGATGGTTTCCCCATCACCGGGGACTGGCTGCTGGCTGCTACAGGTTCTGACGCTACCCTTTACCGGGTTTTATGCTGTATTCAGAAAGGTTGGCCAGATCGTCCATCCGCTAAGACTTCTGATCCGTTGCGGAACTACTACGCTTTGCGTTACTACCTCACGGCTAGGGGTGGTGTTATTCTCCTTTCCACCGAAAATGCTTCACCGTGTGTTGTGGTACCTGCGTCTTTGCGTGCTTTGGTCTTGTGCCTCCTTCACCAAGGACACTGGGCTGTCTCTCACACAAAATCTCTGGCGTGCCGTCATGTGTACTGGCCCAGCATTGACTCTGAAATCGCACACATGGTCACTGCCTGCGGCCCTTGTGTGTCACAGGCCGCTGCCCTGAAGTCATCTTTGTCACCGTGGCCTTTGCTTGAGAAGCCCTGGGAGCGTATTCTTGCTGACTTCGCGGGACCCTGTTTAGGTACTTATTAGCTTCTCGTTATTGATGCCTACTCTAACTTCCCTTTCATTGTCTGTTGCTCGTCGCCTACCACCGCGGCAACCACCAATGCTCTAGCACGCATTTTCTCTTTGGAAGGCCTTCCCTCTGCTCTTGTTACTGATAATGGACCGCAATTTGGCTCTTCCGATTTTGCAGATTTTTGTGCCCGTCACGGCATCATGCATGTCATGGCCCCTCCGTTCCATTCACAGTCAAACGCTGAGGCTGAACGACTGGTCCGCACATTTAAGGCTCAGATGAGGAAACTCCTGACTTCTTCTGCTGCTGATGATGCGCTTCTCCAATTTCTGGCTTCTTACCATTTCACCTCCATGGGCAACCACAGCCCGGCTGAGCTCTTACATGGCCGACAGCCCCGCATGCTACTTCATCTTCTGTGGCCTTCCACCTCACGGCCGCGGATGCCTTCGCTTGGCCGGTTCACAGCCGGTGACCTTGTATGGGTACGGGGATATGGCAGGTGGCCAAAATGGAGCCCCGGCGGCGTCTTACGACACTGTGGCCGACGCCTGTATGAAATCCAGACGGACACGGGTGTCGCAGTGCGTCATTCGGACCAGCTTCAGCCTCGTGCGCTGGCAACGCCTGTTTTGGATGCCACTACACCATCTTCGGCTCTACCTGACGCTCGGGATCCTGGAATCTCTCATTACTCACAACACAGTCTTCTCGCCAGCACAAGAACTGACGCCAACAGGAGACGTGCCCATGCAGGAACCAGATGACCACCGTCTGTTGGAACAACTCTACTCGCCTCCTTCTCCTACGGACAGGGACACATCGCCCATGTCTCATGTTATAACAACCGGACTTGCCGCAACGGGCAGATTGGGACACGGGGCCCCAGCAGATTCGACCCCCACGTCTCCTGTCATCTCGACCCATTATCACTGGGGACACTTTCGTCCGTACGGGAAGCCTCCTCCTCGAGACTTTACGGCCAGTCAAACAACACCTATGGACGTTAGCAATCTACAGGCTACCTCCATCAAGGCCTGTGCAAAAACTTCAAAAGGGGAAAAGTGTTGTGACTCGCCGCTCTTTCAAAGTGCCGCCGCGCAGTTACGCACGTCCTCTACATGCGGCGCTGTCTGCCAGCCATGCAGCAGCAGCGCCACCTAAGCAGCCAGCGAGCCAGTGGCCGCAAGACTCGGACTCAGTTATGATTTGACTTTTAAAGTGACACACGTCTTACTCTGTTTACTTGATCTGTGACTTTCATGTATTGTGTCGTCCTTGAAATATATTTGTTCAACTTAAAGTTATAACATCACCTATGTAACCTATCTTTTACTACAGGAACTTTTCCTTCATGTTTGAAATTTGCAAAAGTAAAGCAGGTGTGCAAGAAAGGAAACAAAGATGATATTTCCAACTACAGACTATTGGCACTTCTGTCTGTTTCCTCAAAATATTAGAAAGGCTCTCCAATAAGAGACTAACAGACTCCTTGGAGAATAATGGCATTCTGCCAGAATCTCAACATGTATTTAGAGAAAACCGTTCAACCTAATCAGCTGTTCACTCCTTTCTGTTAGAGGCACTGATAGCATTAGACAACAAAAAACTTACCATGGGCATAGTTTTAGATTTGTCAAAGGCATTTGCACCGTAAATCATGACAAATTGCTACACAAGCTAGAAAATCTTGACATTAGGTTCAAAATGGTGCAAATGCACAATGGGACTTAACATCTGAGGTCATCAGCCCCCTAGACTTAGAACTACTTAAACCTAACTGACCTAAGGACATCACACACATCCATGCCCGAGGCAGGATTCGAACCTGCGACCGTAGCAGCAGCGTGGTTCCGGACTAAAGCGCCTAGAACTGCTCGGTCACAAAGGCTGGCTTTGACATTAGGGGAACAGCTTACAACTGGCTCAGCTCTTATCTTAAGAACAGTTAACAATACGTGGAAATAGATCAGGAAAGGGATAATGTCATTAGGAAATATAATTTCAAGCTACTGACTGTTAAATAAGGAGTGCCACAAGGATCAGTAATGGGCCCTGTTCTGTTCTTACTATATGTAAATGACCTAAACATAAGCAATGACAGCAATAAAATATTTCAATTTGCTGATGATACAAGCGTTCTAATTACAGGAAAATCAGTAGAAACTCTTGTAAAAAACATAAGAGAAGCCACTGACAGGCTAACATGTTACTTTGATACCAATGACTTAATAATAAACACTGGAAAAACTGTAGCTACGGATATACGCACAGCACAAACAGAAAATCTGATATCACCCAATCTAGAGCTATATGGACAGACAATTATCAAAACAGCCTGTACCAAATTTCTTGGACTTCATCTGCAAGACAACTTGAAATGAAAAGCACATATTGAGCAAATGAACAAAAAATTAAGTACTTCTTGTTCTGTGTTGCGTACATTAAAAAATTGTACCAGCTATAAAACTCTTTAGTGTGTATATTACGCAGTCGTACAATCTTGCCTCCGATATGGGATTATGTTCTGGAGAAATTCTGGAGATGCCATCAAAACATTCAAAATTTAAAAAAAAATTGTAAGAATAATGGAAGGGGTAGATAATTGCAAGTCATGTAGACCATTGTTTTTGTAAAACAAAGATGCTGTAATTTACCAAGCGAGAAAGCGTTGGTATGTTGATACACACAATGACAAACACACAAACAACACACACAAATCACAAGCTTTTGCAACCCAAGGTTGCTTCATCAGGAAAGAGGGAAGGAGAGGGAAAGATGAAAGGATGTGGGTTTTAAGGGAGAGGATAAGGAATCATTCCAGTCCCGGGAGTGGAAAGACTTACCTTAGAGGGAAAAAAGGATGAGTATACACACACACACACACACACACACACACACACACACACACACACACACACACACACACATCCATCCACACATATACAGACACAGGCAGACACATGTAAATGCAAAGAGGTTGGGCAGAGATGTCTGTCGAGGTGGAAGTACAGAGGCCCATCACTGATCCAATGCCTAACCTCTGTAACAAACTTCTTTGACTCTGCTGAATTTGCCAACTCTCCTCCCTCCCACAGTGCATAGATTATGTCATTGTCAGTATCCTTTATCTTGCAGCTTTTGACATATACACAAAAGCATCAGGTCCATCTCTGTATATTTCTTTACTGTGACACTGCTTATGTGGAAACAAACAAGTTTCAAATTAGTTCAGTAAATACATGTGCACACTTCCTTCACTGGCTGGCATTTTACTCATTTTGGTCATTAGGAGTAGAATTTTGTAAGACCAATTTTTAAATTTCGGTTCTCCTTTTTCGTTAGGAGATATGCTTCTCTTACTGATCTTGTCATATATATTTGTACCTTTTTAACTCTTTCACCATTTTCACTAACAGAGGTTACATCAGCATAGTTAGGGCTTTGCTGCTGCAATCTTTGTCATCAATTAGGTAACAGTCCAGAGCGACAGTAAGTGTATCATATTGCAATGGATTCCTACAGTAAGAATCTGGGCATGCCCAGATACCTTTCTCATTCTTTATTTTATGAGCTTTTGAAATCAAATAATGTGAGGAAGTGGGTATATATTTTTGTACTAGCTGCTTTGAGTAGCTACCTGGTGTCAGTGTCAGTAACTGTACCTTCTCAATAGCAGATAGCAGTATTTAGGTTTTGAAACCACACATCACATATCATGCACTATCACTATCTTCAGTTTCTCCACCAAGCACAACTACATTATACACTTCACAAAGTTTTGAACATGTTGCTTCTTAAAATTTGATTCAATTTCTTTCACTTTTATTTTTACATACTGTTTTCTTCTTGTGCTTTTTTCCTTTACTGGGCATTTAAGTGGGGATATATCAGGGACCACAGCAGAAATTCTAAAATTCAACATACTTCACACCCGGGATTATAAACATCTGCACTGTCTTCTTCAGTTTCACATTTGTATGATATAGATCATTCAGGCGGGTTGTCACTAAATTTCTTCTTCTAGTGGGTGTAAAAATTACTGCACAATGGATCTGATGCTAATACCATTACCTGAGGACCAAGACATTTCTGCAATATCTCTGACTGATTTCCAACAACTATGAAGTGTTTTTCACATTTCTTAAACACCATCTTCTTGTGTCTTTTTTCATAGTCCACCCACTTCACTGTTTCAGTGCAGTATTTCCTCACTTAAATTGTATGTAACAAAAAGTTCAAACCAAATACAAAACTTGATGCAGAATGGTTTATGTGCAAGTTCTCACTCATTTGTTATAAACAGAAGAGCACTGGAAGCAATGTTGCCAACATGCATGTTTTGCACTAGAAATTCAGTGATGTGAAATATGCAGAGTGCTGAAATTTTTTTAACACTTTACACATAAAAATACTGCCCACTTTGTTTGCACTAACTACTAACATATTAACCAAATAATATTTCGTGTAATTCCCTAACATTTTTGGATCGGGTTTTTGAGTAAATAATTAATAAAAACTTGAAAAATGCTTTTTTTTACATTTTTAGTAATAGATATTTATGTAGTACAGACAGCTGGAATAGAGAAGATACTGTTTATAGTCACGTCAGTAGTATCTGGTAAAATCGATGAAAAGATATCATTCTATAACTTTCCAAAGCAGAAAAAAAATTAAAAGGAAAAGTTAACTTAAATTTTATATTTTTGCCTTAAATTTGTAAATTGAAGGAATCCCATAAATGTATGGGTGTCAACTAAATTTCAGCACACTAAGAGGGAGCTTTAACGCAAAACATCTGCCAGGTCTCCAGTACTTTTGATTTATTAGTTTCTTCCTGTTTTAAGAATTATTTACAAAATGTACATTTTTCAAAGGGGCATACCATTTACAGAAATTAAGATAAGACAAAAATACTTTATTTCTTAACCTTTACGATATAGAGGTCTAATATATACATTTTTTTCCTGAGAAAGGCCATGAGTTGACATGCCCTGTACAATTCGAGATGAAATCACTCTTATTTATCTTGTGAGTAGTAGTGGTTCCTTAAAACTCCCTTTTGTATGCCTGGAATTACTTCTATGTCTGAAGATTTCTCTTCAGTAAGAAGGACAGTCTGTGTTCTGTTTGCTAGGAACTCTTCAATCCTATTGCAAATCTGATCTAATATTCTGTAAGCTCATGTTTTTTTTAAATTAGGTAACAGTGAGAAATGTATCAAATAACTTCTGGAAGCCAAGGAACTTGGCAGCAACCATTACATGAGATATCAAATGAAATTTGTGTCTGAGATGAGGATTTCTTGGTAAAGAGCGTGGAGCATGTTATCTTGAATAGAGAGTCACTGACAGAAGTAGAAGTAATGTCAGGTATGCTCCACAGAAATGTCTTGGGACCATTGCTGTTCATGTCACATATTAATGACCTGGAAGACAATATTAACAGTAATCTGGGGCTTTTTGCAGGTGATTCAGTTGTTTATAATGAAATAATATCTGAAGAAGTTGCACAAATATTTAGTTAGCTTTCAATACAATACAATACAGTTTCAAAGTGGTACAGAAACATGCAAATTATGGCTATAGTATCAATGAATCACAACTGGGATCAGTAAACTCAAAGAAATACCTGTATGTAACAATTTGTGAGGATATAAAATGGAGTGATCACACAGGCTTAGTCATAAGCAAAACAGGTGGAAACATGAAGTCTGTCTACAGATGAGACTGCTCACAAAACACTTGTCCAACCTATCCTAGAATATTACTTAGGCGTATGGGACCTACACTATATTGTTGAGGGGAAGTTCGTGTTGGTTACACCAAACAACACCCATTTTGCAGTAGTTCATTTATTCACCTAAACACAGGCCAGGCTCACAAAGAACTGAACATGGCGGAACAGCCCAGAGACGAACGCATATCGATGCTGATGTCGACCTTGACCTCATCGGCAGCATATAGCCCCCCCCCCCCCCCCTATATATACACTATATTGTTGAGGGGAAGTTCGTGTTGGTTACACCAAACAACACCCATTTTGCAGTAGTTCATTTATTCACCTAAACACAGGCCAGGCTCACAAAGAACTGAACATGGCGGAACAGCCCAAAGACGAACGCATATCGATGCTGAAGTCAACCTTGACGTCATCGGCACCATATAGCCCCCCACCCCCCCACCCCCACCCCCCTGCAGTACGGAGTACTCTTGAGAGGACGAAAGGGGGGGGGGGGGGGTGACTAAGGCATCAGCAGGGGTGGTCCGCGGAGCCGGACCACAGTCAGCTCGACATTTTGTTGGGGAGCTGTGTGAGTAGATGTCGTGAAGGAAGGTTCGGCCACCAAACCTGGAAGTCGTTGAAGCAAGCCGGGCGTCGTACTGGACGTGCTGGGCATGCTGGTCATGCGGAGACAGGTAGGCCGGTGGTTTGCGGTGGAACGGAGCGACGACGACAATGTCTCCGGAGGGCGTGGCGAACACACGAAGCATGTCCAGGTCGACGTCGGGCGGGAGGGGATCACATTTCACCAGGTGGCAGGAAATGGCGGAGGTTGTGTCATGAGCACTGGATTAAGGGAAACACACGACGAACAGTGTATCATCACACAGTATTATTGAGATGTCGTGAATTATGTCCGAGGGGACAGGCACAAACACCTCGAGCGAGGGAACGTTCAAGGTGGGGGGCATGAGAAACCTCGACAGGGCAAGGCAGGCGATGGTGGAGAGGTCGAAGGGGCCGGCGGCAAAGGCGTGATCGTAGGTAAGCTCAATGTAGGGAGCATGTGGTCACTCGACGGAGTACGTGAAACCAGAGTAGAGGGCGAGGTCAGAGGAGACCTTGATGATTGGAAGTGGAAGACACTCGACGGAGTGTGTAAGTGTGACATGGAGGAAGCGGTCGGAGTGTCGTGAGCCACGACAGTGAGTGGCGTGGTCATGGCCTGAAGGGGGGTAGAAGAAGGCTCGACATGAGCAGGCTTAAGTCTTTTGAGAGAGACTGTAACAGCTGAATCCTTCATCTGGATGTCATAGGTGTTGGCTGAGTCCCGGAGAACTCGGTACGGGCTGGTATATGGAGGTTGGAGGGGGACACGGAGAGTGTCATCTCGGAACATGATGTACTTGCAATTGTCCAGAGATTTCGGAACGTGAACCTTAGGGCGGGAATGGATGGCGGGCGGAGGAATATGGAGGTTGATGAAGTGGCATCTGACGTGGTCCACGAAGGAAGGTAAGTCAGACTGAGGGAGAGAAGCGGAAGGGAGAACAATGTTCTGGCTGTGTATGAACTCGGCTATTGTGCCTTTGAGGTCTTCCCTATAGACCGCACGAATGCCGAGTAGCACAAGGGGAAGGGCCTCCGTCCATAGAGAGTCATGGCATCGAAGAGCTGCATTGAAAGTGCGGTGCCAGCACTCAACTAGCCCGTTACTTTGCGGGTGATATGCTGTGGTATGGATGCGCCGGATGCCGCAAATGTTACAAATGTTGTTGAACAGGGCCAACTCAAATTGTCTGCCCTGGTCAGTCGACATCTGAAATGTGATACCCATGACTCGACGAAAGCTCGAGCAATAGTTACTGCTGTAATATTGGGGAGGGGGACAGCCTCGACCCACCGAGTTGTTAGGTTGATAGATGAGAGAACATAATGAAAGCCGTTAGAGGGGGAGAGAGGGCCGAGAATGTCAACATGAATATGCTGCAAACGCCCAGGAGGGATCGAAAAGGCGCAGAGGGGTGGGGGGGTGGGGGGGGGGGGGTGAAGTGTGCTTGTGTACTTTGCAGTGTTGGCACGCGACGCAGGAGCGTGACCGTTGCTGGCAGCCCTTGTTGACATTTCTCCACACAAAGCACTCCACTACGAGGCGGGCGGACTCACGAACACCGGGGTGGGCTAAATTATGCAATGCGTTGAAGACAGCTCGATGGAGCATGGTTGGGATGAGGGGACATAATGTGCCTGTACTGTCGCCGCACCAGATCTCACCAGAAATGCCAGGGGAGGTGGTGCAGACAAAGTGTAGTGAAGAAGTAAAGCCTGAAATCAGGTTTTGTGTTTCCTTATCAGCGGGTTGGAGGTTAGGCAGTTCAGAGAAATCTGACAGCGAATGGACGGCGTCAACTCGTGAAAGGAAATCAGCAACAATATTGTCAGCACTCTTTATGTGTCTGACATCGGTGGTGAACTGAGATATGAAGTCCATGTATCTTAAGCGGCGAGGAGGCGGGTCAGGTGGCGCATTTGTAATGGCCGCAGCCAGGGGTTTGTGGTCTGTTAAAACATAGAAAGGGCGTCCCTCAAAGTCAGTCTTAAAATGCTTGATCGTTTTGTAGACCGCACTCAACTCCCTGTCAAATGTGGAATATTTCCGTTACGCATTGGTGAGCTTGGACAAGAAGAACTGCAGAGGCGAAGTTTGGCCGTTGATTGTCTGGCTAAGGACAGCGCCAATGGCAGTATCACTCGTATCTGTGGTGATGAAAAGCTGCGCATTGGGATGAGGATGCGCGATGGTGCAGGCCTCAGCAAGAAAATTTTTGAGGGCAGTGAAAGAGTCAGTCATAGCAGGGGCCATGGAACGGGCCGAGATCCAAGGCGTACGTCAGTGGAGCCTTAATCTCCACAGCCTGAGGTAGATGTCGGCGATAATAATTAACCATCCCCAGAAAGCGCTGGAGCTCTTTGAATGACGAAGGTCTAGGTAGGTTTAGTATTGTTTGTACTTTCTCAGGGGGCGGTGAAATGCTGTCGGCAGAGACTCGAAAACCAAGAAAAGTGACAGCGGGTTGATGTAGCTGCAATGTGTCCTGGTTGGTCTCAATGCCTGCTGCCGCAAGAGTGTTCATAACAGTTTGCACATGTCGAGTGTTGTCCTCGGCAGAGGAGCTGAACACAAGAATGTCATCAAGATATGCAAAGCAGAATTTTAGGTCGAATAGCACTTCGTTGATGAGGCGTTGCCAGGTCTGGGTTGCGTTTTCCAGACTGAAGGGCATGAATAGAAACTGAAACAACCCGATCGGGGTGGTGATTGCTGTCTTCTCCATGTCTTCAGGTGCCATGGGGATCTGGTGGTAGGCCCATTTGCAATCAATGACAGAGAATGTGGTCTCACCTGCGAGGGAATTGGTAAAGTTGGTAATGTTGGGCATGGGTAGGTGTCCACAATTGTTCGTGTGTTTAGTAGACAGTAGTCTTCGCACATGCACCAGGACCCATCTTTTTTGGGCGTCATATGTATGGGCATAGACCAGCTACTGGCAGAGGGTTCAATGATGCCATAGCTTAGTAGTTCAGAAATCTGATTTTTTAATGTTGGAGAGGCGCTTGCGGCAAAGTCGATGTGGTTTACTGGAGATCGGGAAACGTGGCGTGAGGCGAAGCTTGTGAACCGCGCCATTGGTGATGACAGAAATGTTGCCGGCGGCACGGGAGGCGGTTTGTTTACAATGTGTGGTGGGCGGGGCAGGTGAGGCGTGGTCATGGTGTTCAGAGCCACTCGGCGGATCCGACAGGAGCCGAGGTGGTGAACTGTCCCAGGAGTCAACGCGGCAAGATGGCCGCCGGCCCGAAGCAGTGGCACCGTGGTCAGGTGAGCTCAGTAGAGTTCGTGAGCCGTTAGTGAGTCCATTGTCCGAGGGCGCGGCCTGTGGCAGCACAGTTGCAGGTGAAACGCTTGGCACAAGTGCACTGTTTGTGTTGTCAGTGGCAGTCACACGGCGGCGAGCAGGAGCTGAAGTTGCATCGTTTGAGGTGCTGTCCACGAGGTGCGGGGTAGGAGCCGTCAGTTCGGGAACACGTGACACTAGTCACGCACTTGTGTCTGGCCGAGTGTCAAACGCTGCTGTGTTTGGAGGGTGTGGCCCTGCGGAACTGTCAGTACACTATGGCAGTCTTAATAGCACAGTTGCAAGGGGTAGCGGGAGGTAAACACGTGGAGGCTCGACTGCTGGGATTGCAAGCAAATTCGGCGTACTTACTGACCGTACTTTGTCCTTGCTGTAGTGTCTGTAATTCCTTTGCTGCATCAGAGAGCTGGAGCTGTGTTTCGTGGAGCCGGAGGGAGAGCTCGAAGTTTTCCTTGCGTAGGCGAGTGACATGTTCGAGCTCGACAAGGCACTTGTGCATGGTTTCTTGTAACACCTCGTCGACAGAGACGAGCATGAACAGATGAGATGAGCCTGGACCGATGTGTTATGGGGGGGGGGGGGGTGGGGGGGTTGCTCGACGGAGCACAGGGGAAATGAGTCTTGGACGGATGATGAAACACGATGTTTCACACTAGGTCCGGTGAAAGTTTGTGGTGTCGCAAGAAGTCAATGCCTAGTATAGGTTTGTCAATTTCGCACACCAAAAAAGTCCACTCGAGTTTACAGTTTTCAGAGAGTGAGATGACGTGGGAAGTTGAACCCGAGCACTGTAGTTTAGTTGAATTCACGGCTTGCAGTGAAGTATGATGAGGGCGGATGTTCGACGACGCTAAGGACATAGGCAGCAGTGAAACATCGGCGCCTCTGTCCACTAGGAAAAGGTATCCCGATGAAATGTCTTTAATGTAAAGTCGTCTGCAATTATCCGGCAGTTGCCAGACAGAATGGAACACTCGGGGATGCCCGTCATGTTGTGCGCAGGAGGCGGCACCCGGACCTACCTCCGATTGTCGTTTGGGAAGTAGCAGGGTGGTCTGCAGTTCCATGCCGCCTCACCAAACGGTGTGTGGAAGTAACAGTACTGGTAGTGCGGTTGCATTTCCTGCGGAAAGTTAGTTTCCAGTGGCGGTGGCTGGGGTTTGGTGGCCGCAGCAGGTTCAGTTGCAGGAGGGGTTGTGACCATGGGTGGGGCCGGTGATGTCCCAGTTGCTTGTTTACTGCTTCCCGGAGTGAGCAGAATGGTCGGCACAGTACTGCCCCGGCCGCGTCCGGCTGCAGGGCGATGAGCCTAAACCTGAGACTTGTCAGGTAGGCAGTGGTTGGCGAAATAGAGCAGTGATGCCTCATGTAGCTTGTCAGCAATTGTCATTCTTTGCTCGACAGGTTCAGGAGACCTTTGAGCCAGAGCAAAGCGTATGTGAGGAGATAGTTTATCTGACCAGATGGCGAGGAGAGCTGTGTCAGAGAATAGATCGGCGCTAACCAGGGCACATAGTCATCTCCAGAGCTGGGAAGGTTTGTCGTTGCCTATTTGCTCGACGTGGAGCACTTGCCGTATTGCTGCCTCAGTTGAAAATGCAAGCTGGCGTAGAACTGTCTTTTTGGCTAGAGTTTACTGGGTAGATGAGTCCGGGGCATCGACCAGGTCAGCAATCAAGTCGTCCTGGTCGTGCAGGTGGGTGATGAGGCACAGAAACCTGGTTGACTCATTGAGTTTGTAATGGCGGAACACTTCATCCACAATTTTGAACCAGGTTGTTGCTCTGTCAGGATTAAACGGCAGCAGTGTTGGTAAGTGTTGTAGAATGTTCAGAAGAACAGGTTGAGTTGAGTTTGTCGGGGCACTGCCTGCATCGAGCTGTTGTTGCTGTAGTACTTCAGGAGAGTGTGCCTCCAGGGGATGTGGCAATGACGGCTATTCGGGTGGCAGCTTGAAGGTGACACGTTGTGGTTGAGCACGATCTGTCACGACACAGAAGGCTGACGCGGGTGAGACACCGTAATGTGTCAATTGCGGTTGCGGAAGCTCAACATGTTGCGGGTGTGTTTGGATTGACGCGTCGCGGAAGACCAACACGGATGAGGCACCGAGATGTGCCAAGAACAGTAGCGGAAGCTCGACTGGAGCCAGCACGGGGGCGACAGGTGAGAAAAAGTTCAAAGTTCGAGAACGTGTGTTAGTCTGCGGAAAGCTCGACGTATGATCAGCACCAGGGCCACCTGTGTTGCAGGGAGACTGTGGAGGTGTGGGCTGTCCAGTAGCACAGTGTGGGAAATGATGTCGAACATGGGACGGAATGTGTGAATGTTTACTGTTCATAGTCACTCCACTCAAAACGGTGTGCAGATAAGGTGAATGTCGTGGCACAAAACACTGAGGTGTAGCAGTGGGACGGAGATGGAGGTCAGGCACAGTTAACAAGTTATTGTTCCTGTTGCAGGCCGAGGTATCGAAGTAGGAAGGCATGTGCTGAGGCAGGTGCGGGTGTGGTCGGATGTTGAGGACGTAGACCTGTGAACGAAACAGTTCCAGCCACATGGCAGGTATCCATGTGGTACTGTATGGATTGCAGTGTGGCAAATCATTCTCCTGGTGGTAGTACGTTGTCCAACGAAGGATTTGCAGAAATTGGCATTGGTCGCACACTGCCCGGAGATCCATAGGAGGTAACTGCACAGTCGATGAGGGAGGGCACATGTGGTTGGAACAAAGGTGTTTGATAGCCGAAGTCATGGGCACTCCTAATGTCACTCATTGGTGCAGGCTCGAAAACGTCCAGTGAAATCGGTGTAATCGTCGAGTGAGAGGCTTTGTGTTGCAGTCCTGTGGGTGTACATCACCTGCAACACAATGCATGTCGATTACAAAATCTGGCGTTAGGTGCTGGGCCGAAGTCATTGTTCGAATGCTGTGTTGATGTAATACACGCGAAAATAACCGACACGGAGGTCGCGGACACAGTAAAACAGTGAAAACAGAAGACTTTACAACTCGGGATCACCAGTGAGGGGAAGTTCGGGTTGGTTACACCAAACAACACCCATTTTGCAGTAGTTCATTTATTCACCTAAACACAGGCAAGGCTCACAAAGAACTGAACGTGGTGGAACAGCCCAAAGACAATGCTCAGATTCCAAAGACGATGCTCAGAGTCCAAAGACGAACGCATATCGTTGCTGGTGTCGACCTCATCGGTGCCACATTGTATTGACTGGGGGTATCGTATGCAAACACAGGAGGATAACACAAATTGTCACCTGTTTGACATGTAGAACAGTGTCATGATAATGCAGCAAAACCTGAACTGGCAGGCACTTGAAAATTGACATCAACTATACCATGAAAGCCTACATACAAAGTTTTAATCAACATTAAGCAAGAAATATGGGAATATGATGCAGGCCCCTAGGTATTCCTCCCATAATGTCCACAAAGACAAGATTAGACAGATTACAGTGTGCATAGAGGTATTTAAGCAATCATTCTTCCTGTGCTCCATATTAGAAGAAGGAATCCTGATATGTGCTATAATCTTGAATACCCATTGCCAGTGGTTTTCAGAGTATGGTTTCAGATATAGATGTGGATTAGCTGGTTTTGATCTCTCTCCCCATTATCAAGTGATCAATATATACGAACTACGCCAAAAGCAGCTTATCATTTCAGATTTGTAATGCCACTTAATTATTTGTTATAAGCTATGGTCAACAGATCTAACAAATATTTAATAGATTTTGTGTTTATGGGAATAGATAATACATGGAGGAAATGTGCACCACTGTCTGCTTACCTAGTTCATCCTTAACTTGTTTGAACTAATAATGTCCTATACTGTGGCAAAAGAGGTTAAAACACTTGTAAAAATTTCTTAACATTTTATGATCTAATTTATTTGGCATACAGGCATGTTTTTAATCAGATTCCATAAATATATCAAAACAATGTTCAGCATTTCTTAGCCCTTTTTTATTGCAAATATTCGTAGTGATCTTTCACTTAAGGATGTTTTCATTACTTTTAAATTATCTAAATTAATCTCTTAAGACCTGGAGACAGTGGAGGGTTTAATGTATATTATAAGTTGTATACTGGTGTTTAAGTACAGGCGCTGTAAGGATGTGTGAATAATGTGGATTATTTCAAGGTGTGTGGCTGCCAGATACTTTCATCAGCAGCAGTTCATGTGTCTGAGTTCGCACTTCCACAGTCTCTCGCTACGGTTACCACTACAACAGTCTAAATTGATTGATGTATTAACATTCCTTCAAACAGAGTGGTATTTGCCTCTTCTTTCTTGAAGAAAAAGATGCGCTGTCCATCTGCGTGATAAAGGATGCAGTATAATACAATCATAAATAATGTCACCATTATTTCTGAAAATTGCGGGCCACAGTGTATTTAGATATCATTTACAGGTGAACAGTTCAGAAGTGAAAGAAACTGCCTCCCTCCCCATAGGATATATTGCGAAAAATTTTACACAGATAAACATACTGTTGTCTGACATACACATCTGCCCAGAATCACAGACACAAAGAGACTGATAGTTGAAGACTGAAAAATTCGATATCGGCTTAAGGTAACATTTGAATACAGATATACGCTCATCTTTCTTTTTGTACCTCTTTTTGGTGCAGGCATGTTTACATCGCATCTTTGCCCTGCACAGTGTTCCAATGACAAATTTTATGGCTAAACCAAAGCAATATCTGCCACAATTGCTAAGACAGCATTTTAGAAATACATTTTTAAACAGCAAAACCTGTTTAGGAGCAGATGTGTATTCTGACTATAGTCTGTTAGTTTTGAAATACAGATTGATGCTGAGGATATGTACCTGAAGACTGGAAAGCAGTGCAGGTTGCATCAACAAGAAAAGAAATAGAAGTAAACTGCTAAATTATAAATCCCTGTAATTAACAGTGATTTGTAGTAGGATGTTGGAATGTATACTGTGTTCCAGCATTTTGAAACACCTAAGAGAAAATGACCTATTGACTTATAATTAGCAGAGATTCAGCAATTATTGTTCTTGTGAAACACAACTGACTGTTTATTCACATGAAATAATAAATGCTAGGGATAGGTGATTTCAAGCTGATTCATGGAATGTCATCTCAGCTGCGCAACTCAGTTCATGATTTCTGGTCTGGAAAGTCACAGTTTGTAATAACGGATGAGAAATTATCTAGTGAAACTGAAGTTATGCCTTGGGTTGCCCAAGGAAGTGTTATAGGGCCCTCTCCTATTCCTAATCTATACAGACAACTTAGGAAACAATCTGAGTAACCCTCTTACATTGTGTGCAGATGCTGTTAGTTACTGTCAAGTTAGCAAAACATGAAAAATATTTACACAAGGTAACTGTGTGGTGCAAACGTGGTAGTTTATCCATGAATAATAAATAATATAAAGCCGCAGTAGATCACATACACATAACGACTGTTGAGTCAGGTAAATACCTGGGGATTACGATTACAAACAACTTAAGCTGGGTCTATCACATAGATTTTTTTATTTATTTATTTATTTTTTGGCTGAGGGGGGGAATGAACCAAAGGCTGTGTTTTATTGACAGAACACTTAGAAAATGCAACAAGTCTGCTAAAGAGACAGCCTGTACTACATTCATCTGTCCTCTTTGGAGTACTGCTGCACTATAAGGGATTCTTACAAGATAGGATTGATGGAGGTCACTGGAAAGGATCAAAGAAGGGAAGCTCATTTTGTATTATCATGAAATTGGGGAGAGAGTATTGTGGATATGGTAAGTGAGCTGGGGTAGCAATAATTAGACATTAACGTGATCCTTTCATGAAGTTTCAGTCACCAGCTTTCTCCTCCAGATGTCAAAACAGTTTGTTGACTCCCAGATATATAGGAAGAAATGAACTTCACGATAAAGTAATAGAATTCAGAATTTGTACAGAAAATTTTAGGCGATCTTTTTTACCATGTGCTTTTGACAGTGGGAAGGTGGAGGAACCATGTGAAAGTGGTTCTGTGAACTCTCTGCCAAATATTTAAGTGTGAATTTCAGAGTAATCATGTAGATATAGATGAAATTTCAGAAAAGTGGGTAATTAAGGTTATGGGACTTGGAAAACTTGAATTAACCAGAAATTGTTGAGAGTTTCAAAGAAAACTTTAGGCTACTACTGTCAAAAATAAGCCAAAGAAATACAACTGGAGATGAGCGGATAGCTATGAGAAGTAACACTGTGAAGGTAGCACGGTAACAGCTTGGCAAAAATACAAGTCCCTGTATCCGTTGGATTAAACATGAGGTATTAAATTTAATTGATGAAAGGGGAATATATAAAAAATGCAGAAAATGAAGCACACAGATGAGGATACATATCTCTAAAACATGAGACTGACAAAGGCTGCAGAAATATGAATCATAAATAACCAGAGGAGAGAAACACTGTTGTTAAAAGCTTATTTGACTTTCAGCAATGTAAATGCCACATATAAGAAAATTAAAGAAAGAGGAAAGAGAAGCAACTGTATCAAAATCAAGAACTCAGAGGGGAAAGCTGCACTAAACAAAGAAAGGAAGGCTGAAAAGTAGAAGGAATATTTAGAAGGTCTAGACAAAGGTGAGTAACTTGTAGAACAGGAAGTAGATGAAGATGAGAGGGAAGATGGAACACTGTGAGAAGAATTTGACAGAATGCTGAAAGACTTGAGTGAAAAATCCACCTGGAGCATGTAATATTTCCTCAGAATTTGGTGTCATCAAGAGAATCAACCATGATAAAACTATTTCACCTGGTAAGCAACTTATATGAGACGGGAAATGCCCTCAGACTGTAAGAAGAATGTAATAATTCCAGTACCAATGAATGTTGGCCTTGACAGGGGCGAATATTAATAAATAATCAGTTTAATAATTTATGGATACAAAATACTGGCCCACATTACTATAGAAGAATGAAACGACAGGTAGAGGTCGACCAGGGGGTGATTAATTTGGGTTCAAGAGAAACTTAGGAACACATTAGTCAGTGTTCACCCTTCGACTTATCTTAGCTGCTGTCCACACAAAAATGGTGTGACATGGCACAAATGTCTGGCAGCAGCATTGTGTGAACAGGACTTTACATTAAACTCTAAATCATCTCGAATTTATTTTTGACATTTGAAAGGTTGGTTGGTTGGTTCGCAGGGGTTGAAGGGACCAGACTCACTTGGAAGTCTCTGCCACATGTTAATTTGGAGTGACACTTGTGGCTATGACTGGATGTGGCGCACACCATGAAGTGACATGTTCTGTTACCACCATTCCACCTCTGTGTGTTTTGTTTCACTTAATAACATGGAAATGGCTGAAAACAGTGCCACGTCTGCCACGCCACCACCAGGTGTCCACACCATGCCACTAAGGAACAAACTGGTAGGATACATTTTGAGGCGCCAAGTAACAGTTAATTTGGTGATGCAAGAAAGTAGGGAGACGGGCTAAAATTATAAGGGGGGGGGGGGGGGGCAAGGCTTGACTATAGTAAGCATGTTTAAAGGATACAGCTATTATGCAGAGGTGAAGAGATTTGTCTCGTAGAGACTAGCCTGGAGAGTTGCATCAAACCAGTTGTTGGACTGAGACCCACAACAACTTCATCCCTATAACAAAATACTTTTCATGTTAGCTAGAAATAAATTTACTGAATGTGAGTGATCACCTTACAGTTAGGCTAATTGTGCATGCCTCCCGGACTAACCCAAACTTCCTATGGTATAGGGATGTACACAATGTGACACATGGAAGTTTGGGTCAGTCCAGGAGGTGTGCACTGATAGCCTAATGGTCAGGCGACTGCTCACGATAAGTAGAAATCTGGCTTCGAGTCCTGATCCAGAGAAATTTTCCTATGTTACCAACAGGTAGAACATCTGTACCTAATACAGCTGATGCCAAGTTACTCATGTTCAGCGAATTTATGTTGACCTAGTTTCAAATGAACAAAAAAAAGGTTCATGTATTTTCCAGGGTGTTTAGTATACATTACATATATTCCTAACTTGCCATCAGTATCATATTTCTTCTACCAACGCTCTTTGATGTAGGTTAAACAGTATATGTGATAAGCAGCAGTGCTATGATATGTGTTTTCCTATGTACACACCTTTAGTGTCCCAGTAATGAAGATGTATTATAAATTTGTCTCTTACACACAGGTCCAATCAAAGCCAGCTGCTTTGAGAAGTGGCATAAATTTCCCTGTGTCACCCTACTGAGTGCTTTTTGTTAGAGAATGATGCAATATGGCTTTCTTTCTTTGCTTCTGATACATGTGCAGAGGTGTTTTTCACTATTACATCAGTAATAGTAAACCATCTTCTAAGATGAAATTTGTGTGTTGCTTTGAGATCTGTCGTATGCTCTAGCATTTTGCTAAGTATCGTCATCATAATCAGATATCTGGTATCTGCTGCTGGATAAAGAGGCCTCCTCTATACTTGCACATGCATTAAATTTTTCAGCTGTTCACATCCACGTTGCTCCTGCAAGCTTCCTGATGTTATCCACCCAGCTACCATCAGACAGCATAGCAGTCTTTTCTTATTTCTTATAATCCACAAAAATATTTTCTCGGTCCACCTACCATCCATTTAACTAGTTAGGTGCCTTGCCCACCTCTGTTTTATTTAAACTCAACAAAACCATACGCCCCGTCCTACATCTACATCTACATTTACATCTACATCTACTCCTGTGTCTATACTTTGCAAACGGTTGTCAAGTGCACAGCAGAAGGTATCCCCCACTAATCCTTTTTTTTTCTCTAGAAATTATGTTGTGTCTATTCCCTTATAACAAAATCTGGTATATGAATGATGCAATCAAATCAAACACTGCAAGAGAGACTGTCTCTCAGATCTGACCATTTAGATCATCTTTGGCCAAAAAGTATTTATATGTGATTTTTCTCATGGAGGAACCTGTTGATGTTCTATAACTTTGCTTATTCATCTTTTCTGAAAGTGAACTGAAGTATAGTTGCTGTCTGTCTTTCTTACTTAAATTTCAAAATTCTTCACGCATTTTTAGTCTTGTCAGCCTCAGTGAAATTAACCTGAATTTCCTTAAGCATTTTGACCAATCTTTTGGTGTAACTAACCCGTAGAGGTATATAAGGTCTGATCAAAAATTAATAGGAATTTTTTAAATTTGCGTGCTTTTCTACATCCAATTATCAATCTTTTAATCTTATTGGTACACGTGTTCCTGATATATGTTTGCATTTTCAACTGTTTTGACTATTTAGTGTATTGCTGACAAACAAAAAGGGGTTCATGTTTTTGAGTGTCGGTGGATTTTTACTTTCAAAGAATATGGCTCAAAGAACTTGCATTAAATCTTGCTTGAAAAATGAGGTAAAGTGTACCCCAACATTCCTATTGTTGACTGTGGCTTTAAGTGAATTTACTATGAGTAAGACAAGAGTTTACAAGTGGTTTCAAAGAGGGTTGAGAAGACGTTGGAGACAACGTCTGCTCTGGATGCCTAGCATCAACGATGTGGAATTACTGAAGAAAGTGGTTCTGGAAAATGACCGAATCACCATCAGAGAGGGTGCTGATGATGTCACCAAATCCTTTGGCTCAAGCCAAGAAATTTGTTTTGGGATATTTTCGGCATGGTCTGTGTAGTAGCAAAATTTGTTCCAAAATTGTTGAATTTCGACCAGAAATGACATCATGCAGACATTGCTCAGGAATTGCTGAAAGAAATCTACAATGATCCAGAACTTCTAAAGAAGGTTATACGAAGTAATGAAACATGGGAATACGGGTGTGACAAGGCCCAATGATCCCAAAGGAAACTATCTGAAAAGCCAAGACTTAAAAATATTTGACAAGTTCAATCACATGCAAAGGGTCTTCTCATTGTTTTCTTTGATTACAATAGGACAGTGCATCATGAGCACCTGCCTTATGGTAGTTCAGTCAATAACGAATCCTACTTGGAAATTATGCACCATTTGCATGATGCTCTGTGAAGAAAGTGACTAGAACTGTGGCAAAAACACTCGTGGAAATTGCACCATGATAATCCTCCTGCTCACATTTCAATGCTTGTTCATGATTTTTTGGCTGAAAACAAAACTTTTATGTTGCCTCATCCACTGTACTCACTGGACATGGTCCCATGTTCTTGAAGCTAAAGAAAACCATGAAAGGACATTATTTGATGAGATAAGAACAGAACTAGTGAAGGAGCTCAACACCACAATGAAAAGTAAGTTCCAGTAGTGCATTCAAGATTGGAGAAAATGCTGGCACAAGTGCATTGTTTCTAAGGGGGATTACTGTGAAGGGGACAAAGTTAATATTGACGAATAAATAAAGACACTTTAAGAAAAACAATAATTCCCGTTACTTTTTGATCACACCTTGTATTTGCCTTTGTATTAATGTTATGGTTTACCTGATAGCCGTTTGGTTTTTCTATAAAATTTTTTTCTTTTTTTTCTAGTTTCAGTTTGGGCTGTGTGTCCGAGTCTTACCTAAGTTGTCTTAGCTCCCTTACATTAAATTTCTCATTTACTAACAGCTCTCTACTATTATTGCCAATTTTTGAACCACCGGGCTCTAAAATTTCCATTTGATTGTTCCCTTCTTCCAAGATTACCTTTTTATTGTCACTTGCATTAGTTTGTCTCTCAGTGTACAGTAGAAATGCAATATTTAAAGATTTCTGGAGAACAATCAAAGGGGACTGAAAAAATAGTTTTAACAATGATTTACCAAGGGAGTGTAATGTACGGACACAGAATTTATAAAACAAATAAATATTCTTAAATTTTTGGGGTAAGGATTAATTGAAGCTAAAAGGTATTTCCATTTCGATAGTTTTATAGAGAAGTAAAAATTCAACTTCCAGACTCTTTCTGTCCACATTAGTCCCTTCCATACTACTGAGAAATACAACATTGATAAGAGAAGAGAAATTGTGTAGGTTTTTACTTATGTATAAATGATTGTTACTTCCATCTGAGGTCAGTTCCTTTGCTTAAATGCTCCATGAGGCACACATACCATCAGTGTCATCACTGTTGTCACTTTTTTTCTGATAATTGGGGCCCTTTAAGGAGTCATCAGATGACAGTTCTGGATTTGAATCACTGGCAGCATTGAACACCAGAGTGCTTTCGCAAGAGTGCTTTCTTTAAGATGGCAGTCATTTTCTGCAGTACAATTACCAAATTATGGAAAAGTAAATGCTTTTAACTGGCCAGTTAGGATGTGTAACCTACTAAAATCTCTGTATTTAATCTATTAATTTTGTAATGGGCTATTCACTGTGAGTAATGAACCATAACCAGTGGAAAAGTGCTCCTATTGCAGCACAAAAAAATGATTTTATTCTGGTTTATTTGAAAGACTCTGACTGAAAAGTGGGGTACCAGCCACCTTATTCTACCTTCCTCAGGGCCTTTCAAAATTTTCCCAAAAATTGTGACATGCAAACAGATTTGCTTTTTATTTAACATGCATCTCATCTCAAACTCCCACAACTGTAATCAATCATGCCCACTAGTCCATCACTGAAAGTCAGGCATACCCATCGACTCCCAGTTGCTCTTTCTCACACACTCATCCAGCCCAACTCATTGTCATTATCTCTTTGAGTCTGTCTCCTGTGTCACAGCCACGGTCTCCTTTGTCCTGTCTTATTACTACAGGCTCCTCTGACTGTTACTGTCTTCCTCTTGCCCTCTCTTACTGCTAATCTCTCATTCCTTCTTTCTCCTTCTGCCATCTCTTCTCACTGTCATTGTCTCTCTCTCTTTCTCTCTCTCTTCTTCATTATCATTGACATAGACTCTGTCTCTCATTATCACTGGCTCTCACGTACTTTCACTTTCTCTTTATCCCCCCCCCCCCCCCCCTCCAGCACTCTTTCCTTCACTCTTTGCCTAGCACTTTTACATTGCTGTCATTTATCTTCCACTGCCGCTGTGTCCTTCTCTTTCTCTCACACGACCATTGTCTCCTTTGCTCTTTCTGCAACACAACCACTGTGCTATCTTCCAGTGTTTATTACTTCACCACCTCTTTGCCACTGCCACTGTTGTCTCCTCTCATCAGCATTAAAAAAATGCAAATATGTTGACATGCCAAAATTTTTGGAAATTTTTTTATAAGTGCTGAGGAAGGTAGAATGAAGCAGCTGGTACCCCAATTTTCAGTCAGAGTCTTTTAAATAAACAGGAACATATTTGCATCTTTTTTGCTCTGATAGGAGCACTTTTCGATTGATTTCCTTCTTTTCCCTGCTGCAGCAGGGCATGTTACTCATATGAAAAGAAATGTATTGGTCAGTAAATTTTAGGTACTTTGCTTATGTGAAATTTAAAAAACACAAAACTAATTTTATACCTCAGACCAGATTTTAGGTGCAAAATTTTTTTCGTGTGCTTGAGTACTACAAAATGGAGTTCCCAGAACCCTTCTGGTGATAACAGAGACACTTTACAGCATTTTCCTCCATGCTGCATCACTTTATAAAGTATGTTGTTGCCTCATGCCATATTTTATGTGCACATTTTACATTTACAGCTAGGGTAACTTTAAACCTCTGTGTCTTGGAAACAAATAAAGATATGAAGAAAATTTTCAAAATCTGTATCCTGGGAATGCATCATAAAAATTACAGCCATATACTGTGCATAGCCATTTCAAAATACGTGACTGAGTTTTGGTACCTGAAGATCAAGATTTTTGTGTGTTTCTTGAAAACAGATAAAGATTTTTGAAAACAGGGAGCTGACTCTTCTAGATAATTGCCATTGGAATATACCATTTATTTAGATTTCACCTCATACAAGACTTTACATGTAGAAGTAGGGTTACTTTGAACCTCTGTATCTTAGAAACAGATAAAGATATAAAGAAAATTTTTGCAGTTGTTCCAAATTAGGATCTTAGGTATATGTTGCAAAAATTTCAGCCATGTGCTGTGCATAGCTTCTTGGACTCCTCGGTTTGGCTTTGTTTAGTAGGGGGTAGTGAAAATATTTTAAAAATCCCTTTTGGTGTGGTTTCCCCAGAAACTGATCATGTACTAATGGTGCCTCCATAAGTCCCATGAAGCCCACTGTAGACCACGTTAAAAAAAAAAAAAAAAAAAAAAAAAACAACCAACTAATTTACTCCATTTGCCTAAGCAGGAGAAAGTATGTGATATTCATACCTTGACTCTGTCTTTAGGATAGTGACACTAAGACAATCTTTCTGTTGGGTATACAAGTGGTCCGTAGTACAAGGGCTATGCAAAACACTTGACACTGCCTTGTTTTCACCAATAGAACCTGAAGTATGAGCCCTAGAAATGACCATTTGTATGTGTAGCATTTTGGAACACATTAGGTACGCATGTTGTCCCACGCATGTTGATGATTTACCACAGCCTGCAATAGCATTACTGCCTGATGATGAAAATATATTATAGTAAGTAAGTCAACTTTAATTCTCTTCATTTGCACATGTTTGAGTCTTCCCAAATTATGAATTTTTCTTCCTCTAGAAAACATGTAGACAGCACAATAGCAGTGGCTTGAATGACATATTACTCACAATTGATTGATATGTTCCATGGACCACAATAATGGATATGTAGACGTTTATTGCAAGCGTTATGTCAATAAAGGATATGTTGGGTACTGGCTGCTCCAGATTTTTGATACATATTTCAAAATTAACAGCTGTTGTTACATCAATGAAATAATCAATTTTGAAAATATAGATAAAAAATCTACTCACCACGTGGTGGCAGGAGAACACACACATATAAAGATTAAGGAAATGTGCAAGCTTTCAGAAGCAGTAGCTCCTTCTTCTGGCAGAAGGGGTGAAGGGGAAGGAAGAGGGATAAAGAAACATGCCTGATGAAGTTTAGAAAATGGGGAGAGTATGGAAAAGTTGCCCGGAACCCTGGGCCAGGGGAGACTTACTGAATGGGGTTAGAAGGAAAGACTGATTGTTGGGGACTGCACTGTATGTGCTTTGAAAATCATAGAGCTTAAGAGGTGGAAGATAGGGTAGTAAACAAGACAGAGATTATTAACAAAACATAGTGAGAGAGTTAGTAAGAGCAAAAAGCTAAAGCTAAGTGCATTGTATAAGGTGGATGTGGGGGGTGGGGGAGTAGTTACTGAGAAGAAGTGCTTGGCCAGCCTCTTAACATCCCCCAGCTTACACCAGAGGAATGATATCTCTGATCACAAGAACCAGCCACATCAGTACAGTGTTCTCAATCTCTCATCTAAGGCACCCTCCCCTCCTGAGTTATCTGTATTATGCAAGGGTCTCATTTTCAGTCCTAAACCTGTGCATTCAGTTATGCTGCTTTGTTGAAGGACCTACTTTTCTTCACACTTAATGTCAACTGCAAATATCTGTCTGCAACCCAATCCCAAAACCTTTCCAACAGCAAACCTGACATTGAACTATGCCTTCAACAGTTCTGATCACTATTTCAACTTGATACAACCACCTCAAAATCACGTCTTACAAGCGTTCTTCAGTCTCAGCATTTCTTCTCAATGACCAATCCTCTCTTCACTCCCCTTTAGTTTTCTATATCTTTTATTTCCTGACCACTTAAAATGCACTTAGCTTTCCACTATTATTAACTCTTGCACTATATTTTGTCAGTAATCTCTGTCTTCCTTATTGCCCTATCTTCCACCTTTAAAGTCTCAGATTTTCAAATTTCATCCCACTGCAGTCCCCAACAATCAGTCTTTTCTTGTCACCACATCCAGTAAGTCTCTCGTGACCTGGGGTTCTGAGCAACTTGTCCAAACTCTCTTTGTTTCCTAAACTTTGCCAGTATTTTTTTATCATCCCTCTTCCTTCCCCTTCAAATCCCTCTTCTGACTGTTGTCATGCCATTTAATGCCATAGTACTGCAAAGGAAACAAAATTGTGTAAAAACCAATGTGCTACTGTGACATTAAACATGTAAGTGATTTTGTAGATGCACTGTACACTGTCTCCAGATTAGTTAAAGATAGAGGTCCCACTGTTTTGTCTTTGAATAATTTGATTTTCCAAGACAGTTGTGAAGCAGAAATGTCAAAATTGCCAGTTTTGTAGATATATCTTTAGGACTCTAAACCCCTAAATAACAGTACCCACTCTAATTGCTTGATGAAGTTTAAAACAATTGCTGTTGGTGCCTGTACACTGTCAGAACTGCTACTGTGTCTCCTTGTTTACTGCTGAAGTACAGCACTTTGAGGGATGCTTAATACAGCATGTAGACCTGTAGTGCAGGACTTTACTACATCCTTTATTCCATGTAGCCACTCTACTTTGTGTACATTGTGTCTATAGTAATGTAATACTAATGTGTATCCATCTAGGTGTATATTCCCAGCTTCTGTGACTTCCAAATGATGTTCTGTTATGTAGAAATACTTACAGATTTTTCAGTTTCCTCTAGCGACATGAAAATTCTTATTTGTTATTTAACAAGCTACATATATTCCGAGGAAAAAATCAAAATTTATAGTGGTTGTCACCCTTTGTGCTGTCCAAGCTGCCATTCTTGCTTTCTCCACTGGTCGTCATAACTGGGTCTCTAGTTGTTCAACATCACTCTCTCTGAGAAAGATTTATCTAAAAAAACACCCATTGAAAATATTGAAAATAACAAGGACTGGTTACAAAGACTATTTCTGGAAAGTATTTGTGCAAGTAATCTGTTGTCGGAAACACCAATCCATGTGAGGGGCAGCTGTGAGAGGTGTGACACATGTCACGCCAGTTGTGACTGTCCTGTGCTGAGTGACTGCTGAAGCTCTGTGTTTACTTGTTCAATACAATGCTTCATACAGGGTAGAATGGAGCAGTACAATTTTCTGGAAGTCTTTCAGCTTAGAGAATTATTTGATTTTCTATAGAATTCATTGTGTTGTGATCATCTCTACAACTAAATGGAATCGTTTTTGTTGGTATATTCCCTTATAATTGTAACAGACATTTTAAAAAGCTGCCTTCAATATTATATTTAGAGGGAGGAATTTCTGTAGTTACTTATTTCTAATTACATTTATTTTTAATTATGTTTAACCCTTTCAGTCCTACATATATCATTTAGATTCCCAATATATTAATCATTCATTTGTGTTAGATCAGCTACACAAATGTTGAGTGTATATTTGTGAAATGTTCACATTACATTATATTATTTGACTTGCTTTAAAAAAATCAAGTAGTTTATAGCAACTATAAAAGTGGGTTGTTGTTAAAATACTTTGTTATATTTTTAACAATATAAGGAAAAGGGTAGATTGCTACTTTCCATAAAGATGGCACATCGAGTTGCAGGCAGGCACAACAAAAAGAGTGTTATTCTTTTAGCAGCTTTCTGCAGAATACTACTTCAGAAAAGGAAACAAACACACATTCATTCACACAAACAAGCACAGCTTGCACACACATGACTGCCATCTCTGGAAGATCGGTCTCATCTGCTGGAGATGATGATCATTTGCGCATGAGATGTGCTTACTTTTGTGAATGAATGTGTGTTCATGTTGGATGAAAGCTAAATGTGTAACGGTCTTTTTGCTGGGCCTCTCTGCAACTCAGTGTAGGAATCTACCCTTTTCCTTATATCGTTGATATTCCAACCTGTAGTTTTCATTGTTTGATATATATATTTGTTTAATGAATGAAAATAATATGTATAATGCAACAGTCTAATGGACTGAAATTACTAGATTCTCACTTTTCTCTAAGGCTGTGCGCTATATCCTCCTGTGTATTATCTTATATCTAAAAACAAAGATGATGTGACTTACCGAACGAAAGCGCTGGCAGGTCGATAGACACACAAAAATACACACAAAATTCTAGCTTTCGCAACAAACAGTTGCTTCATCAGGAAAGAGGGAAGGAGAGGGAAAGACGAAAGGAAGTGGGTTTTAAGGGAGAGGGTAAGGAGTCATTCCAATCCCGGGAGCGGAAAGACTTACCTTAGGGGGAAAAAAGGACGGGTATACACTCGCACACACACACACACACACACACACACACACACACATATCCATCCACACATATACAGACATATTTCTGTCTGTATATGTGTGGATGGATATGTGTGTGTGTGCGAGTGTATACCCGTCCTTTTTTCCCCCTAAGGTAAGTCTTTCCGCTCCCGGGATTGGAATGACTCCTTACCCTCTCCCTTAAAACCCACTTCCTTTCGTCTTTCCCTCTCCTTCCCTCTTTCCTGACGAAGCAACCATTTGTTGCGAAAGCTAGAATTTTGTGTGTATGTTTGTGTTTGTTTGTGTGTCTAGCGACCTGCCAGTGCTTTCATTCGGTAAGTCACATCATCTTTGTTTTTAGATATATTTTTCCCATGTGGAATGTTTCCCTCTATTATATTGTGTATTATCTTACATATTTTGAATTGGCATTACTATACAATGCATGCATGACTGTAGATATCAATTTTAGGTTTTTATATGTTTGTCTACAGGAACAGAAGGAAGATATTACACGTGTTCTGACCGCAGTAACCAGTAAAGTTCCTGATAATGTAGTACAATTCAGCTTTAAAGAACGTTCCTTTGTTCCTGTTCCTCCACCAGAGCCTACAATATTTCTCCTCAGTATTGAAGGAACGTGTCTGGCCAAGGACTCTGAGGATGCTCGTTATCAGATACTTGCAGAAGGAGGAACAATCGGTGCAGTATCTGTGTTTAATATCTCTAATAGAACTTTACTTTGAGGCTCATATGTTAGTTGAAAAAAAGTGATCATATCTATATATATTATAAAAACGTATGTATGTATTTATGAATGAATGAATGTAGTTTTCACATTTCCTAACCCCATGGACCAATTGCAACCAAACTTGGTATACATATGGCCTATTGTTTGCAAAGAAGTGCTGTGGTGGTAAGAATCAGTTCCCATTAGGATGGGATGGTGCTGAAATGGGCTGACATAGGAGAAAGACAAAAAGAGCGAGAGAGAAGGGAGGAGGGAAAGATGGACAGAGAAGGAGGAGGAGATGGACACAGAGGGGGCAGGAGGCATTGGACAGAGAGGAGAGGGGAGTTGACTTGATGGACAGAGAGATGGTGGAGGAGGAGATGGACAGAGAGAGAGAGAGGGGAGGAAGAGAGGTGTGCAATGCATGTGACATACAGGTACACGGGTGAAGCTGCAGGTAAAAATCTAGTATTCAAATAAAGAGGGTGGTATTAATAACTTGTACACATATTACAATTTTAAAAGCAGGAAGACAAAAATGTAATGTACATCTCTTGGCATGTGACACTAACCGTCAAGATTCTGTAAACTTGTCTCATTGATATTGAAAATCATAGATCACAAGGCAATACATTTTAAGACATAATTTTGTAATGGAAAACATCAGTTCCTCTCACTTTTAGTGTATTTTGAAAGAAATTGGAATATTTATTTCATTTATTTATTTTCTCTCATGAATTATTTCTAGTGTGAGTGTGTCTAAGGTGTTTCACAACAATCCTCGTAGCCCTCAAGAACTGCAGCAGAACGTTTCGTATGAGATGGCAGCAATTCCAGCAGTCCAGTGTTGATCCACTTTCAGTAACTTGTCGGCCAGAGCTCAAAAGTGCCAACAGATGAGTGGTGGTCACTTTCAACATCTGCTGTAGCCAACTTAGTACTGTATTTCCTTTCGTCCGCTGTGATTCTTTGTACCCTGGAACTCTGTTTTCCAGGCTACTTTGATTTTGGCCACCCTATACAATGTATGTGTGCTATACATGTCTAGTGAATCACGTTAATTGTCTGTCCTCGTATGGGTAATTTCATAATGTCATTTCCTAAATTGCCATGTCACATCCTTCCCTCTCTCCTGCTGTCAATCTGAGGCCCACAGTTCCCAGTTGCATCTCTGACACACTGTTATGCTTTGTTAATACTCAAGGATAGGAATGAAGCCTTACTTACTGGGAAACTGCTGTCTTTATTCATCAGTTCATTATGTCTTCACATTCTTTTTAAAACACAATCCCAAAATATGTTGGCCTGTTTTAACAGTTTTGTGGCATCCTAGTTCATGCTTTTTCATAGAGCACAGAGCTTGCTAATCTCTGACTAAGAGAGTACAGCAACATATTTGCAGCAGCTGCAGACAGTTTTCATGGAGAACAGTTACAACCAGCATACTATGAAATGGAAGAAGTCTAGTCGGCAACTTGCAGAGGGAAAAGAGAAACCTGTTGCTATATTTTCTGTCCTGTACATTGATAACACATCGGTGAACATTGGAAGAATGTTCTAATGCTTGTTCTGCCTGCCACCAAAGATGGCAGATGGTTGGAGGTCTGTTAATAACAAACTAGTTCTCTAGAAACCAGGAGTCTACCACATCTGGTGCCAGTGCAGGAAAATGTACATTGGCCCCTCAATCCAGATGGCACAAGAAAGATGCATGAAGCATGTGTCACACAGATAAAGAACAATCAACAACCTCAACTGTCACAAAGGATTCTGTCTCCAAAGGATACAGTATGAATCACAACAGTACCAGGTTGTTAAAACATGCTGAAACATTTTGAGGTTGCACTGAAAATAATCTGTAGAACTCCACCTACAAGATGAACTGATAAATAAAAATAGCAGTTTCTATCTAGGTAAGAGTTGGGTCCCACCCTTGAACATGCTCAAAACATGACAACATTCTGTCAAAAGATTGGAAAGATCCTCTTGTGCCATGCCAACTATGACCTGAGAGCACACCATGTAGATGTGTGTCATCGAACCCGGCAGCATCAAGGGCTTGGTGGTTGCAGTACAGTGACTGAGGATCACAACTTGACTCCCACTGGTGCACTTTGCCCTCTACCTCACTTGTATAGCCATGCACAATCACTACTTGCCCAAGATTAACAGTGTGATTTAGGAGAAATGCCACATAATTTGTGAGGTGATTCCACATGTGAAAATAAACCAAAAAAGTTCTGTGAACATGTGTCCAGTTTTCAGCCATTATGGAACTGGAGTAGGTTGAAGACTACACACATCCATGAATGATTATGAAGACAAGTGTGAATATTACTTACTGAAATGTTGTGTAGACACTGTGTTAGACAGAATAATAGTGGGACAGAGACCTATCCATTCTGCAAGAGGTGTTCAAAAAAATCCACCATCCATCTCAATGCAGTTGTCAACACGTTGAAGGGTGTGTTGTATTGTTCATCAAAAATCATCTCAGTGGGCTTTAATGTGTTAGTGCTGTGAGTGACAAGTTCTTCATGTTTATCCACCTTTGTAGTTTATACATCTCCCTCTAACCAGCCCCATAAACAGAAGTTTAATGGTGTTAGGTCAGGTAATATGGCAGGCCAGTTAATGGGTCCATCATGGCCAATCCACCATTGAGGAAACATGTTGTTCAGATACTGGAATACTTGTCTGGTACAGTGAATTGGTGATCTATCATGTTTCAGGTACATTTGCCATCGTAGCTCTAATGACACTTCTTCCAAAAGTGCAGGTATGTTTTCTATCAGAAAATGTGAATATTCTGCAACTGTCATACATTTTGGGAGGAATGCAGGCCCTATCATCAGGTCATCAATCATAGCACACCAGACGTTTACTGACAACCTAACTTGGAATCTTGTTTCCATAGAGTCATGTAGGTTCTCCATCGCCCATGCCTAATAATTTTGGATGTTCGTAATACCATTGCATGTAAATTCAGCTTCATCTGTAAAATAAAGTGTAGTGAACTACATGATGTCTCTGTGTACAGCCAACCAGTTACAAAATCGTTGTCTGCTTACTAAGTCACCTGGATACAGATGCTGCACGGCCTGCACGTGGAATGGGTACAAGCCTTCAGAATGTCACATACGTCACATTCACGTTTGTGAAGTATCGAACGGATGACTAATGCACCATGTACTGGTGGTGGGACTCCATTGTACCATTGCAATAATATCTTCCCTTTCCTCAACTGACTGGATGGCCTCATGTTCTGATGTTATATGTACACAGGGTAGTGTTCTGGATTCACGTAATGTTTGAAAAACCTTGGGAAGTACCCTATCACAGGAGGTTTATCGTTCAGGGAAATGACTCTGCTATTCTGTCACAGCTGCACAGGGACTCCATTACAGTACCTGTACACAAACAACTTGTTTGCATATTCTGCATGGGTGAACATATGTGGCATATTGGTATTCAAGGACACTATGAACTTGCTCAATTAAACAAGACAGAAACCCAATACACTCAATTAAACAACACTCAAGCATGACACTTACATGGCCTCACGACTGCTCACTTATCCACACTGTAATTGCGCACTGGGTATGCTTGCAGCTATTGCCTTGGTGCAATGTCACAGTCCTGCCATCTGTTGGAGAATCCCCACATCTCTTGTGGGATGGATCAGTCATCTGCCCCACCATTATTCTGCCCACCACAGTGCCTACACAGCATTTGGGTAAGTAATATAAACACCTGTCTTCATGATCATTTGTGGATGTGTGTAGTCTTCAGCTTGCTCCAGTTCCATAATGATAATAGATCAGACATATCTTCATAGGACTTTTTTGGTTTATTTTCACATGTGGAATCACTCACAAGTTATGTGGCATTCCTCCTGAATCATCCTGTATAAAGGTGGTACCCAATGGAAAACAATCCGGTCAGTCATCATGAGCCCCTCAAGACAATAACAAATCAACTTGCCGAAATATTGAGTCGTTTAGGTGACATTATCTTTGTGAGTACCTGAGAACACTTCAGTATCATCATACACTGGTAAAGCCTAAAATAAAACTAATAATTGATAATTTTCAAGAAAAATTCATTTAATGTTTTGATGAGTTGAATTGACTGTTAGGCTTGATTATAATTGAATCAAGAGAAAAGGGAGCTATTTTTTTCCCTTATCTATGAAGTGGCACATCATATATATCACAACAATTAGAACAGATCCAGTATTGATTCCTGTCAGAAACATGGAATGAGTATTTCCCACTCTGAAGGTGCCGTTTCCTTGTGTGCACTCCTTGGGTTTCGTAATGTGACATGATTCATCCTTTTAGTTAGATAGAATCGAAGGCAGTTACCAACAAGGTCTCCAGTACTGTAATATTTAACTTTCTGTAGGAGAATACTGTAAATTGCACAATATTTTTTTAGCAAATAAAGAAACTAACATTTAGTGTAATTTGTCTTTTAAATTTGGTATGATCGTTTTGTAAATTGAAAAACAGTGTGAGCAAATTGGATAACTTTTTTATTTTGCCTGTCTCAGTTGCATTGATATAAAATTCAGCTGTAGTGGTTACTGGTTTCAGTCTGACATGTCCATTCTCAAGCCACACACCTTGCTATTAACTGTAATTATTGTGCCAAAAGGCATGAACACCTTCTGTACACCAAAGTATACAGTGGGCAACAAGTACCCTCATTGGTCGAAGCCTGTGTGCCCATTGCAACTGACTGACCCCCTTCTGTAATCACACTAGAGGCTAGGGTCAACTGAACTTACCCATGCCAAATGTCAACTTTGTCCTGTAACAGAATTGTCTGGCATTTGATGTCATATATAACCAAGCAGAAAAACAGAGCATTGACAATATTTTTTTGTGTCTGTATTAGTTTTTGATACATAGAGTATGTTGACTGAATGATCTGTAGTAGATCCTGAGGTCTATGGCAGTTTGGTTAGTTTTGTTGAAAGGCCGCAGTTTGGTTGTGAGTTGAGGAAGCAGTACTGAATGCTTCAGTTAATCCTGAGACTAACTATCGTATTTTGAGATAGCTGGGTATTGGCAACACAGCAGTTGACGTTAAAATTGTGCCAGCTATTCAGTTTCCATAGTGGTGTAGGGTGGTGTCTCTAAAACAACAAATTCTGATATCTTAGCTAACTTCTCACAGTCACTGTTCAAATTTAAGAACAACTTATTTTGATATCCTTGCCAATTTTTGTTGCAGCACTCCACAAGGTTTTCTGTGCCTTCTTCATATTCAATTGTTGCCAACTTGCTGAACCAGACACTTAATGTCCTCTTTCTGTTTGTTGTCATCTCTACAGAGTTTAATAATCAAAAAATCTTTCTGTTTGTGGTAAAGGTGGTAATCATTCAGGGATAAGTCCAGGCTATAATGTGGATGTTAAAAACATACCACTTAAACTGACAAAGGGAATTCTTCTTCAATGCAGCAGAATATGGGTGAGTGTTATCATGCAGCACAATGCCCCTGGGCAAGAATCCAACTGCATTTTATGGTACTGTGTAGTTGGTGAAGACCATAGCATTTATGGTCTCTCTTGTGGTTATAAAGTTAGTGTGTAGAATGCCCTAGGCAAATGTTCAGTACTTCAGTAGTGAAATGTCTGCTGTGTTTATTTTTCCACCCAATTGTTGATTTGATTTTGTCAGTCAAAAATGAATGTTAGCCTGATCATACTTCATCATGAATATTAATTCATCTCCCATTGAACATAGTGCAATATCTTCGAACTGAAACTTCATATGTCAGTGTAGTAACACGATTCACGTTTCCGTCGCACTTCACCTAGTGTAGACCGGGAACTGTCTGCTAGACCTGCCCGATGTGAACTGACTGGGCCCGGCCCGTGCTGCCGGAGTTGTTGTTGTTGTTGTTGTTGTTGTTATGCTGGCAGAGGTCGCGTCCGAATTCTCGCGTGCCCTCTGGTGGACGGGACTCCACTTGCAGCAACTACCGTCCGTGACGCCTCGTGCCAATGTGCGCCTCCCACGATCTTTCTGGTGGCTACAGCACTCCTCCTCCTTCGGGGGGTGCAGCCACTGTGATCCACTGCGTCGGAAGGTGGAGCGTCAGGCCGGAGCGATGACCTCCACATCCATTGGATGGCCGGAGTCGAGGGGATCTGCCAACCCTCGAGCCGTAACCTTCGAATACGGCTGGAAGTGACCCACACGAAGAGGCCCCCGTCGTCCCACAACCGGAGCCCGGGACAGAACGGGCGACAAGCTGTCGAACACCAGATCCTGTTCCACCTCGGGAGGGGCAAGACCCAGTGGCGGGGACGAAGGGGAAGGGACGACCCCAGGTGAACCAGCCTCCTGAGAAACCAGGCCTGCTAGGGGGGCCGGCTCTCATTGTGGCATCTCAAACGATGGTGATGCTGGTGCTGGAGCTACTGGAGGCTGCCAAGGCTGAGAACCATCGCAGTGCGGCAGAGTCACAGTGCGGAGAGGAGGTTACGTCCCCTGTGAAACCAGCACCGGTGCCGGCAATGGGGAAGCCGGTGCCCGAGAGGTCGGAGGGTGGGTGCCCGAATGTGGACGTAGCTGATTTTGGTGACGACGTACCACCCGGTCCCCCACCTGCAAGGTACAGAGCTGGCGGCCATGTCGGCGCAGGACCACCGCCGGTATCCAACGTGGATTGCGACCAAACCCACGGGCCCAGACTGACATACCCAGTGGAAAGCCAGGCACTCCGTTTTGTGAAGACTGGCGAGGACCAGGCCGGAGGAGGTGCAGCAGAGTCCTAGGTTGACGCCCATGGAGGAGCTCTGTGGGGCTGCGTTCTCCCATTGGTGTGGTCCGGTATGCCGTCAAGAAAAACGTCAATGCTTCCTCCGCAGGAAAGTCGTGCACATACTTTTTCATCTGCATCTTAAATGTGCACACCATGCGCTCGGCTTCCCCATTCGATTGTGGATGGAAGGGAGGAGAGCAAACGTGCCAAATACCGAAGCGCCAGCAAAAATCCTGGAAGGTCTGTGAAATAAACTGCGGTCCATTGTCCGAGACCAGGGTGATTGGCAGACGTTCCACAGAAAAGATTTTTGCTAGTGCCTGGATTGCAACTTCTGAAGTGGTTGAGGAGCAGCGAACCACATATGGGAATCGGGAATAAGCATCAATGACAATGAGCCAAAAGCCATTGAGAAACGCGCCCGCAAAATCGATGTGAACACGTTCCCATGCTTGGGTTGCCGGCGGCCATGAAGAGAACGCTGCCCTGGGAGATGCTTGTTGGCTCGCACACTGGGAACAGGCGGCCACCAAGTGTTCAATTTCTCTGTCAATACCGGGCCAGTACACATGTCTGCGAGCCAAGGTTTTAGTATGGGAAACACCCCAGTGCCCCGCATGTAATAACGTGAGGACCTCCCTTCTTAAACCTGCAGGAACAACCATGCGAGGAGCTGTATCATCGGTAGTCAGAAGGAGAACTCCTTCCAAGACCGAGAGGCGGTCTCGTAGAAGAAAATAATTACGAAGAGGGTCCGAGGCCCGGCCCGGAGGGCGGGAAGACCACCCCTGCTGAATGAGGCGAACTACTTGCCGGAGAACCGGGTCAGCCGCCGTTTCCCTGGCGACTCGAGAACTAGTGATCGGGAAGCCATCAACCGCGTGGCGGGATGCCACATCCAAATGAAAACACATAATCTCCTCTCGATCGAACGTAGGATCCGGGCCCACCGGAAGACGGGAAAGAGCGTCGGCGTTGGCATGCTGTCCTGTAGGGCGAAAATGAATGTCATAATGGTACTTAGAGAGGAACAAGGCCCAGCGCTGTAGTCTGTGGGCCGCCCTATCCGGAATCTGAGAGGCGGGGCCAAATAACGATAGTAACAGCTTATGGTCAGTGATTAACTGAAACTTCGTGCCATACAGGAAAGGGTGAAACTTCGTAACAGCGTAGACAAAATTGCCAACGCCTCTTTTTCCACCTGGGAGTAATGGGCCTGCGCGGGACTAAGCGTTTAGACGCAAACGCCAGTGGTTGCTCGGAACCATCTGTGTTGCGATGGGCCAGGACCGCCCCCACCCCATACTGCGAAGCGTCTGTAGCCAGGAGCAACGGCTTATGGGGATCAAAAGTAGCCAAACAAGGGGCTGACGTGAGGAGGCCCTTCAACGAGGTGAACGCTCGCTCGCATGCAGGCGACCGATCAAAAAGAACACCCTTGTGCAGAAGGCAGTACAGTGGGTGGGCTATAGTGGAAGCCCTGGGAATGAACCGGTGGTAATAGGCGATCTTGCCTAAAAAAGCTTGTAACTCTTTCAGCGAAGCGGGCCGAGGAAGGTTGATGATACCTTGGACCAAACTTCCTAGTGGCTGGATGCCGTGCCAAGATATGGTGTAGCGCACATACTCAATGGACGGTTGGAAGAAGGTTGACTTATGCAGGTTGCAACGCAAGCCCACAGACCTGAATTTGAGAAAGAGGGTGCGAAGGTTGTGCAAGTGTTCCTTCGTGCTGCGGCCTGTGACAATTATATCATCCAGGTAATTAATACAATGAGGGATTGTCGACGTGACATGCTCAAGATAACGCTGGAATATCGCCGGGGCACTGGATATTCCAAAGGCCAACCGCTGGTATTGGTAAAGGCCAAACGGGGTGTTGACGACCGCCAACCGTTTGGAGTCCTCATCAAGTGGTATCTGATGGTAAGCCTCTGACAGATTGATTTTCAAAAAATATTGGCGTCCCGCCACGGAGGAGAACAATTCATCAGCACGAGGCAAAGGATAGGTGTCCACCACCAATTGTGAATTAATGGTGGCCTTGAAATCGCCACAAAGACGTAATTTTCCTGAGGGCTTCCTTACAATAACGAGGGGCGAAGCCCACTCACTGGAAGAAATGGGAAGAACGACCCCTAGGGCTGTCAGCCGGTCTAGCTCTTCCTTTACCTGAGGGCGGAGAGCCAAGGGGATCTGCCTCGTGCGTAGCAAATGCGGGCGAGCCGACGCCTTCAACGTTAAGTGAGCTTCAAAATCTGAAACACGCCCCAGGCCCTCCTCAAAAATATGTGGAATGTCGGAGATCAAAGATTCCAATGATTGATAGGGAACGTCTTCGGAGACCAACTGTATGGTGTCAGCGATAGAAAAACCGAAAGCTTGAAAGGCATCCAGGCCAAAAAGGTTAGCGGAGCTCGCATCACTGACAACAATAAAAGTAATAGGCCGAGTGACTGATTTGTAAGTCACGTCGGTAGTGAATTGACCCAACAGGGGAATGAACAGTTTACCATAACCGCGTAGACGCCGGTAAACTGGCGCCAACGGGGGCGATCCAAGGTCGGAATAAGTTTGTGCATTCAACAACGAAACTGCCGCGCCCGTATCTACTTGCAGTTGTAACCGGTGCGACCGAACCGACACCTCGATAAAGAGTTTGCGTGCCGATGCGTCGGGAGCCTGGCCCGATGAAACTTCCTGAATGTCAACGTCCATGTCCTCTGTACCTGCTTCCTTCGATTCTTTTGAGGCTGAGCTGCAAACTTTAGCAATGTGACCTTTTTTATTACATTTGCGACAAACGGCCCAACGCTGGGGGCACTCTGACCGATCATGATGTATATAGCACGATGCACAGGACGGCAACAGGGGCTGGCGGCCGGAATTTTGTTTACGTGCAGTGCAGGAGCGGCCGTAACGGCTGGATTGTACCGCTCGCACGTCGTGTACCCCTGACACAGTGGACCTGGGCGCGCCGCCCTGAACCTCCACGACGTCGCACCACGCTTCCAGCTGTTGACCTGCTGCGTGAGAGACTTCATACGATTGAGCAATGGACAGGACTTCCTCGAGGGAAGGGTCTTCTAACTGCAGGGCCCGTTGTCGGACCTCCCAATCAGGGGCCGAACGAACAATGACGTCGCGTACCATAACGTGGGCGTACGACTCTCGCGACTGCTCCGTAACAAAATAACACTTGCGACTAAGACTGTGCAGGGTAGCTGCCCACGCCCGGTAAGACTGATGGGGCTATTTCTTGCATTGATAGAACTCGACCCTAGCCGCCACATCATGCGTGCGGTGGTGATAATAGGAAGACAGCAAGGACACAATGCATCAAAAGACAAGGACGACGGTTCCTGCAATGGCGCTAGCTGCCGCAAAACGTGATACAGCAAGGGAGATATCCAAGACAAGACGAGAGCACGACATACCTCCGCATCGGCAACATGAAACGCCTGGAAATGCTGCCGAAGGCGATGTTCATGTGTGTCCCAATCCTCCGCCGTCTCGTCATATGGGGGAAAGGGAGGAGGGAACTGCGCCGGAGCAGACGGCGTGGAGAGCAACGCCGGAAGCACTTGTTTCATGGTGGCCATGAGCTCCGTCTGCTGCGCAACCAAAACCCGCACCAAATCCTCCATGCCGTGGAAAAGCTCCGAAACCGGAACAACGACGCAACACGCAAAAGAAGGACCCTACTCGTCACCAATTGTGTAGTAACACGATTCACGTTTCCATCGCACTTCACCTGGTGTGGACTGGGAACTGTCTGCTAGACCTGTCTGATGTGAACTGACTGGGCCCGGCCCGTGCTGCCAGAGTTGTTGTTGTTGTTGTTGTTGTTGTTGTTATGCTGGCAGAGGTCGCGTCCGAATTCTCGCGTGCCCTCTGGTGGACGGGACTCTACTTGCAGCAACTACCGTCCGTGACGCGCCGTGCCAATGTGCGCCTCCCGTGATCTTTCTGGTGGCTACACCAGTCGGACTAGTTTAGCACTCAGAAAGAGTTTTATACTATGAACCTTGGCAGGATTATTAATTTTGTGACACATTTCAAAACTGCACAACAGTAAACAATCATTCTTGCTCAATGTTCGAGGAAGGTCTATGACAAGGCAGCGGGGGTTGGATAGAGAAATGCATGACTCATCAGATCAAAACATTCTTAACCTGTATAACAACCCTCATGTACGTATCTTTGGCTGTGAATGGAGTAATTGTGATTTGGCTTCGTATGTGGCATTCCTTCTTTCATGTATTTTATTGCTTTATCCCTTGAACAGTCCACATGAACTCTCTGAGCTACTTCCAGGAAACGATTGTTCAGTGTGTTAGCTACCTAACTGCTATCGCATGCTTTCTTGTTTTACTCCCTGTATGGATTTAATATTATTGTCTTAGTGGTTGATGCAGTTAACTTTCCTTAAGATAGCACAGTATTTCTTGTAATATGGCATCAGCTCTACTTCCTTGTTTGCCCTAACCATTTCATTTAATTTCCTTTATCCTTGCACATGATATTTAAATACTTTTGCAGTCTGCAGCTTTCCTGATGTCTTATTAGTGCTGTACTACATTTTTTCTTGGGAAACCTGCTCTTAAAAACTGACAGAAATCCGTCAAGAAACACATTAAATGTAATATACTTCTTTGGATGGCCACCTTCCACAGTTTATTTTATATATCAGTTCTTTATTTTTCCTATCTTAAACATACTGCAATTTAAGAATGTTTTACACCACTTGTTTTAGGATCATCCTTAACTTGGTTGCAATGTTGTCTCCTCCACAGGCAGTATGTGCACAGTGCAAGGTCTTCTTCAGTCCCTTTTCATTGTTGAGAATGATCTTGTGCCTGCAAGTTTCCAGAACAACACTAATTATTATTATTATTATTATCATCATTATTATTTACAGGTGGAATGTGACAGTAAAGGTATCATTCAGTATACACAATTTGAACCTATCAATTAACACATCAGTTAATTCATAGCAGAATACTGTGTTTGCCATTTCTCATTTGATATAATAGGATGCACCTCACTTTTTATGTCATACACACTCCATGAAGCCACTGATTCTGTTCTGATGCCAGCACAATCTCAAGCAATATGTATGGAATGGGTGATGTTGGAGGCAGTGAGTTGCAAGTGTTAGGTCTAACAACAGCATCACAATAAGAGTACTTAAGTAGAGAGACAGACATGATCAAAGCAGTATGAGCAGTGAACAACAGAGAGTCAGCCTGCATCACTGAATACTGTCTGTTTGCAACACAAGTAAAATTCCTATATTTTTATGGGATTTTTTTTTTTTTAGTTTTGACCAGTAATATTTACTATAAGAAACACTCTTTATTTGCCCAGAGGAGCATGTAACTGCTGTAAATATAGAAGTTGTGGTGGGATCGACTTTTGTGGCTGATGATGTATTTTATTCCATTGAGGAGAAGTATAATAGACTGAAAAATCCATTTACCTTGTACTTGTAAACTGAATGGCCAAAAGTCGTGGGAAGATTGCCACATCTAAAGGTGTGTCAGGTACAGTGCTGCAGCTAGATGTGGCATATGGCACAAGTGTAGAAACAATATCTGGTCCAGGGGTTAGAGCAGGGTCTGATTCCAGCCATCTGCTTTGCCCCTTGATGTCGTATTTTGAGTAAACAGCTTTACAAGTGTTACAAAGACGATCACAGATACATTTAATAAGAGGCCAATTCCACCCTTTAACATGGTGACCACAATATAGACTATTACGACTGAAACCAAACATAAAAAAAGACCAAACTTAAGATTGTTCCAAAGCAACCAAAAAAATTGGAAAATCATGATATACACAAATTCCTTCCAGAATAAACCAAATGAAAAGATACAGAAAAGCAAAAATTGGAACTGAATATTTCGCTTGACCTGTGTAGCTCAAAGGAAGACAGTGATACCAGACACTCGCTACAAAACAGCTACATAATCGAAAAATAACACTCAACCTTCCCCAGAACAAACAAAACAACAACAACAAATCCAAAAACGACACAATTGGACTAGAATATTTCACTTGACCTATATAGCTCAAAAACCCCATACACAACCATAAAAACCAGTACTGCAAGTTTAACTGCACATATAAAGGTAAAACACACATATCTATAGAGCCACCCTCCCTCTTCACAACAAATGAAACTAACCAACACAAATTTGAAAGCCCACATTTCAAAGATATTTTCCTACCAAAAACAAAATACAATCTTACAATGAATGAAAAAGCTCTTAAAAATGTACTTATAGATCACAGAATTCCAAATCAGTGAAGGTTGGTCACAAATCACACACACACACACACACACACACACACACACACACACATACACACACACACACACACACACACACAAACAAACAAACTGTATTGCAAACAACAAAATATTCAAGCATAACTGCAAGGCAAACAAGAAACACAAACATGATGTCTAAAAAATCAACAAACTATGAACTAAAACTAACAGCTCAAAAATTAAAGACAAATAAATAACCAATAAATACCAAAGACTTGATCTCTTTCAGCTAAACCACTATTGATAAGTACATCACAAACAAGTACAGCCACCACAAGAATGAGCCACCCATGACAGCATGACCCCTATAAAAATAGTCCACTTGAAATACCCTGTATCTCTACAGTGTCACATTTGGGGGGAAAAAAACCTGCCCAATATTTGTAAGAACCAAGATTATAAACAAGGTCATGACTCACTTCACTAGCAACCATTTGAATTACACACTTAGGTTACTGCCTAAACTCATCCCCGACAAACATTCCAAATTACAAAAACAGGCAAATAATTGTAAGAAACAACATAACAATTATACTCACTAATTGTTTCACTTGCAAAAATTAAGTTGCACTCTTAGGTTCCTGCCTGAAATTGCCCTTAGAAATCATGCCAGATGTGGAAAGAAACAGTTAAATATTTGTGAGAAACAAGAATATAAATATAATCACCACTAGTTTCTCTAACAGTGGTTTAAGCACTGAGGTTCCACTGTAACCACTTCCATACATCACGAAATATTTGGAATAAACGTAATAGTTTACACCAGTTACTTTGACCACCACACTTAACATTTCAAACATGCCATTTACATCCTTTGCAATGTAAACTCATAACATCACAAAGGATATCATGGGTCAAAGCATACATGTGGAATCAGACCATGTGCTTGACCTCTGAACTGTCTGATTATGAATAGTTTTCTATTGCATGCTGTAACACATCAAGAGATAACTGACTTTGAATGTGGGATGATAATGGTGCATGGGTCACAACCTATTAGAGTTTACACAAGAATTCTGGTTTCTGAGGTCAATAGCACATGGGAGTGAATTTTCAGTATCCCAGAGACAATGTTTCCACAAGCATAAATCATCACACAGGACAACCACAAGTGTTTGGTGGATGTCACATAATATCTGGTAGAGTCATATGGGTTCATTGACAGTTTACTGTTAGCCAGCCCATCGTTGACTTGAATGTGGGGCATCAGGAGTCCATTTTTACTAGAACCTTAAGGAGACAAATGCACTGCATATGTTTTAGTAGTGGATGACTGACTCCTCACATCAATTGCATTCTCATGAATTTTGGACACTCAGTGTAATTTGTTGTGTGTTCTTCTCTTGCCTGCTGCTAGCCAGCTACTTCTTTGCTGAATATTCCACAAATAGTGCACTGATAATGTATGACACTGTTATTATTATTATTATTATCACTATTGGACCGGGTGTCACTCCTCAGACACTTCTGTAATGTATAACATAGGTGGCTCATTATTTTACATATTAATTCTAACATAACAGAAAATGATTCATAAGAAAATTATGAGTGGTCAGCAATATTTATCACTAAGCAATTGTAGGAAATGAATAGAGAGATATTGTGAGCAACTTCCAGCATTTAGTTGTGCTGTTTCATAAGAAATTACCATACATTAAAAGATTATCTGTAGTCTACATAGAGCTTCTAAATTCTACCAAACAGTATCTCAAACTGAAACATTTCCACTGGCTTCCAAGCCCATCAGATACAAAAAAAGTCTTGTACTTAAACTGATGTATCAACAGTAAGTAGCAACACCTCCAGGCAATGTAAAGGAGCTTCCTCTGTAATTTCCTATGTGAGGTAACTAGGATTGCATTGGAGTCTTACACTCATTAACTCAAGCAACTCTTGGGATACTTTCTGTAAAGGAAAATAACTGATGGTGAAAAGAACATGTGTTGTTAAAAACTTTTTTTGTTAAATGAATGAATGAATGTGTTTTTGATGACTAGATTCATTATAATTGACACAGTCCATTTATTACATCTAATAGCAACTAAATTCATTTCACCCATGCACCCTCTTTACCTACCATAAGAAAAATGTTTGAGATTGTTTTCATAATAATGATAAGAAACTACAGTAGACCTTGTTTTACAATCACTTCAGTAGGGAATAATGTTCACTTCCATTTGTTCCCTTTTAGATATTCTTATAATCTTCCCTGTTTGGAAAATGAATAAATATGTTGTAATTCTTTCTCAAGTTGCAAGACAAAATAAAACACGTTAACTTTTATGAATGCTTCGGTTTTAGATGATGGAGCAAGTGCACGAACAAGGGAAAAAGAAGCTGGGGAAAGTGGTGAGAAAGGGCCTGAAGGTGAGGAAGCGGGGCAAGAAGGTGAACAAGAAGCAGGAGAAGCAGAACCTGAAGGAGAAGGTGAAGGAGATGACAGGAAGGACAGTGTAGTTGAAGCTCCTGTGCCAATGAAACCCAAGAAGATCACTAACCAGTTTAATTTCTGTGAACGTGCTTCACTGACTTTCAATAATCCATTTCGGGTAAGGATTTTAGTTCCAGCAATGAACTAACTGCCCATTAGTAAGCAGTGGAATTGTATGCTGTTAATGGGAAACAGTCTGTATTACATTGAAGAGCCAAAGAAACTGGTACACCTGCCTAATATCATGTAGAGCCCTCGTGTGTTGCAGCACAACGTGGCATGGACTCAGCTAATGTCTGAAGTAGTGCTGAAGGGAACTGACACCATGAATCCTGCAGGACTGTCCATAAACCCACAAGAGTACAAGGTAGGTGGAGAACTCTTCTGAACAGCATGTTGCAAGGCTTCCCAAATATTCTCAATAATGATCATGTCTTATGGGTTTGGTGGTCAGCGGAAGTGTTCAAGCTCAGAATAGTGTTCCTGGAGCCACTCTGTAGCAATTCTGGATGTGTGGGGTGTCTCATTGTCCTGCTGGAATTGCCCAAGTCCGTTGGTATGCACGATGGTTGTGAATGGATGCAGGTGATCAGACAGGATGCTTACGAAGGTGTCACCTGCCAGAGTTGTATCTAGACATATCAGGAGACTGATACCACTCCAACTGCACACACCCCACACCATTACAGAGCCTTCACCAGCTTGAACAGTCCACTGCTGACATGCAGGGTCCATGGATTCATGAGGTTGTCTCCATACCCATACTTGTCCATCTGCTCGATACAATCTGAAACGAGACTCATCCAAACATCATCATGTCGGTGTTGACGGGCCCAAGCAAGGCATAAAGCTTTTGTCTCATGCAGTCATCAAGGATACACAAGTGGACCTTCAGCTCCAAAAGCCCATATTGATGATGTTTCATTGAATGGTTCCCACACTGACACTTGTTGATAGCCGAGCATTGAAATTTGCAGCAATTTGCAGAATGGTTGCACTTCTGGCATGTTGAATGATTCTCTTCAGTCATTGCTGGTCCCATTTTTGTAGGATCTTTTTTCCAGCCGCAGTGATATCGGAGATTTGATATTTTACTGGATTCCTGATATTCATAGCACACCCATGAAATGGTCATAGAGGAAAGTCTCCACTTCATCACTACCTTGGAGATGCTATGTCCCATCGCTCATGCTCTGACTATAATGCCACGTTCAAACTCACTAAAATTTTGATAACCTGTCATTGTGGCAGCAGTAAATGATCTAACAACTGCGCCAGACTCTTGTTGTCTTATATTGGCATTGCTGACTGCAGTGCCATATTCTGCCTGTTTACATGTCTCTGTATTTGAATATCCATTCCTATACCAGATTCTTTGGCACTTCAGTGTATTTGTAGATGTATATTTAAGTATTACAACAGCATTATTACTTAAAACAGTAACTTCAGGTAAAATATGTTATAAATTTTGTACGTCTGTTGATAAGTAACACCTTCTTCAGCTACATTAAGCATGAAATTCAGATGCTTTGAAAGCAGGATAAGGTCATGATCCTGTTCTATGTAAAGTTAGGGTATGGTGCTAATTAAGAATAACTTAGTGTGGAAATCTGACAGAGCATAGACCCATAGATAACATCCTTGACATTATAGTTCAACTTTCAAACATTGCCATACACTATAGTAGGATCTGCACTAGATAACAGATAATAGTATGCAAAGTGCAAGAGTATGATTTTGAAGGACAACAAACATTATAACAGTAGAGGTATTCAAATTGTACAAGCAAGAGCTCTTATACGATAGCTTGTAAATTACATTGTAGCTTTGGTGGAGGGAGAACAGGAACAAATTTGGCAACTTTTCACATACAAATATGTATGTCAGTAATACCATCAGTTATCATAAGGAGGTTGAAGAGAAAGCAATTCTATTATTTCAGGGTGTTCACTGTGATACAGTGTCAAAAAGGAAATTGACAGCACTTGACGTGTACCATGTTTTTCACACATCTTATGAACAGTGCATTCATCTGCTCTGCAATGATTAATAAAAGCATAGTGATAAGACTACTTTCTAAACTCTGTTCATATTTGTAAGTTACAATAACAAGAATCACAATTTAACTGAGATGTAAGAGAGGTTATCAAGAGAAAAGCTTTCAAATTGGCCATGAAAATATGTGGTTTGTCACTATCCAGCTTCTGTTTTCTGGAAGATTACTGAAAATGTAGTCTGTAGAGAAATATAGACTACAGTGTGTGGTAGACAAACACTTTGTCTCCTTACACAGATAATTCTATTTGTGACCTTGGCAGGCAATAATTTTTACCTGATGACAATACACAATACAATCGTTCAAGCAGTCTCTATGATGTGAATTATGCAAACGAGTAAATTTGAGGTAAGAGTGGTTATATACTGGGGAAAAAATAGGTGCTTCTGTGGATGAAACTGAAGTGAACACTGGCTCTGTTTACAGCCTTATGAAGCTGTCTGTAACAGATACCCTTCCCCCCACCCCTCCTCCTCCACTGCACCTCAAGCATACCACTGGCTACCATTGCTTACCTATTCTTTGTATACAGAATGTCTCCATAACATCTTGCAGCATATTATTTAAGCTGGTAGTAGTAAATAGTAGCAGTAGTTTTATTTGTCCATGCATCACTGTTATTAGGAGACATTGATAATTTAATGGCAAAAAGTGTAAATGTGTAAATCATAATTATGTGCAAGTACATACTCACAGGTCTAGTTTGGCAAGGATGGGACATGTAGTTGGTCATAGCCTTATACACTGCTTGACAAGAAAGTGAGGTGTCCAGAAGACAAGGTCAATGTAACTTTGTACACAATGAAATTTTCACTCTGCAGCAGAGTGTGTGCTGGTATGAAACTTCCTGACAGATTAAAACTGTGTGCCGGACCGACACTCAAACTCAGGATCTTTGCCTTTCGTGGGCAAGTGCTCCACCGTCTGAGCTACCCAAGTGCATCTCACAACCTGTCCTCACAGGTTTAATTCTGTCAGTACATCATCTCCTACCTTCCAACTTCACAGAAGCTCTCTTGCAGACATTTCAGAACTAGCACCCCTGGAAGAAAGGATATTGTGGAGACATGGCTTAGCCACAGCCTGGGGGATGTTTCCAGAATGAAATTTTCACTCTGCAGCAGAGAGTGTGCTGGTATGAAACTTCCTGGCAGTACTGAAAGGTGGGAGATGAGGTACTGGGGGAATTAAATTTGTGAGGATGGGTCATTAGTCATGCTTGGGTAGCTCAGTTGGTAGAGTACTTGCCCACAGAAAGCAAAGGTCCTAAGTTCAGGTCTCAGTCCGACACACAGTTTTAATCTGACAGGAAGTCTCATAACTTTGTACACATATGCACCATTGATGTATATGTAAATGATAAGATTTGCTACTCTGGGTGACAGGAAGAACAGCCACCAGAGTGCATTAGTGTTGTTGCCAGGCCTGGTAGGTTATATGAGGGGTTGTGAACAGCGTCATATGTTGGATAATCACTGTGAAGGCATGGAGATGAAGCATAATCAGATGATACAAGATTATCAGCATCTGATACAATTTAACAAGACCTCATTGTGGGTCTCCATTTCATCAGTGGGTAGAATTATGTGGTTTCCAAACTCATGGGCATTTTGAAGGTGAAATTGTCCAGTGATGGATACCATGGGAATCTGAGGACAAGCATACTCATCGTCAAGGTTCTAGTCAACTATATCTGACCACCATGAGGAACGATCACCACAATTTGCACCAGTCACATAGTAACCTATTCACATCTGTGCCTGCCATCCAAGATTTAGTAATTGACTTCTTGCAAGATTCTATGTCATCTTGCACCGTTGCTCAGAGACTAGCAGCAATCTGACTCTGGAATTATCATCCCAGTCCTGCTGCTGTTAATGCCATAACACACACAGTGGCATTTGGAATGGTACTGTGATCAGGAAGCAAGGACTACCTGGTGAATGGTGCCACATTGTATTCAGCAATAAATCGTGGTTCTGCACTACCTCAGACAACTATTGTCAATGAATATTGTAGCACCCTGCGAAGATATCCCAATCTTCCAGTGTTTTGGAGGGGTACAGCAGTGTTACTCCTGATGTCATGGTTTGGAGAGCAATTGGGTGTGACTTCTGGTCTCGGCTGGTTGTGATTGAGGGAACTCTGACAGCACAATGTAATGTCATGGACATCCTATGAGAATGCATTACCTCTCATGTGACAGCACCATGATACCCATTTTTCAACAGGACAATGTTCATTCACACCTGAATGGTCTGTGTGATGTGAAGATACTCCCACGGCCAGCGAGGTCCTGATATCATTCTCCTATAGACCGTATGGGAGACCAGCTCAGATGTCAACCCTGTCCCAGTGGCAGAACCCAATTACAACAGTTGTGTGCCAGGAGGGGGGGGGGGGGGGGTGCATTGTCATTCATCATACTTATAAATGTGCTCATTTTTTGACTTGATTTTATAATCCCTGGAATAACCTCATATGCCCTCTGAACCTGTAAAGTTCTTTATGTTTCCTCTTTCCCTTCTGGTTGCCACGCTTTCTTTGTCAGGCAGTAGAGTTGGCCTTTACACCAGTTTTCTCTCCCCATAGACATCATTTTTCTCTCCCCATGTTCAGTAGGAAAAGGGAGAGAAGGAAACATAGTAGGTGAATATGAATTGGGGGGAAGAAATGAAAGAAGAAGCCGCCTTGTAGAATTTTGCACAGAGCATAACTTAATCATAGCTAACACTTGGTTCAAGAATCATAAAAGAATGTTGTATACCTGGAAGAATCCTGGAGATACTAAAAGGTATCAGATAGATTATATAATGGTAAGACAGAGATGTAGGAACCAGGTTTTAAATTGTAAGACATTTCCAGGGTCAGATGTGGATTCTGACCACAATCTATTGGTTATGATCTGTACATTAAAACTGAAGAAACTGCAAAACGGTGGGAATTTAAGGAGATGGGACCTGGATAAACTGACTAAACCAGAGGTTGTACAGAGTTTCAGGGAGAGCATAAAAGAACGATTGACAGCAGTGAGGGAAAGAAGTACAGTAGAAGAAGAATGGGTAGCTCTGAGGGATGAAGTAGTGAAGGCAGCAGAGGATCAAGTAGGTAAAAAGACGAGGGCTAATAGAAATCCTTGGGTAACAGAAGAAATATTGGATTTAATTGATGAAAGGAGAAAATATAAAAATGCAGTAAATGAAGCAGGCAAAAAGGAATACAAACGTCTCAAAAATGAGATCGACAGGAAGTGCAAAATGGCTAAGCAGCGGTGGCTAGAGGACAAACGTAAGGATGTAGATGCCTATCTCACTAGGGGTAAGATAGATACTGCCTACAGGAAAATTAAAGAGACCTTTGGAGAAAAGAGAACCACTTGTATGAATATCAAGAGCTCAGATTGCAACCCAGTTCTAAGCAAAGAAGGGAAGGCAGAAAGGTGGAAGGAGTATATAGAGGGTTTATACAAGGGCGATGTACTTGAGGACAATATTATGGAAATGGAAGAGGATGTAGATGAAGATGAAATGGGAGATAAGATACTGCGTGAAGAGTTTGACAGAGCACTGAAAGACCTGAGTCGAAACAAGGCCCCAGGGTAGACAACATTCCATTAGAACTACTGATGGCCTTGGGAGAGCCAGTCATGACAAAACTTTACCATCTGGTGAGCAAGATGTATGAGACAGGCGCAATACCCACAGACTTCAAGAAGAATATAATAATTCCAATCCCAAAGAAAGCAGGTGTTGACAGATGTGAAAATTACCGAACTATCAGTTTAATAAGTCACAGCTGCAAAATACTAATGCGAATTCTTTACAGACGAATGGAAAAACTGGTAGAAGTGAACCTCGGGGAAGATCAGTATGGATTCCGTAGAAATGTTGGAACACGTGAGGCAATACTAACCTTACAACGTACCTTAGAAGAAAGATTAAGAAAAGGCAAACCTACATTTCTAGCGTTTGTAGACTTAGAGAAAGCTTTTGAAAACGTTAACTGGAATACTCTCTTTCAAATTCTGAAGGTGGCAGGGGTAAAATACAGGGAGCGAAAGGCTATTTACAATTTGTACAGAAACCAGATGGCAGTTATAAGAGTCGAGGGGCATGAAAGGGAAGCAGTGGTTGGGAAAGGAGTGAGACAGGGTTGTAGCCTCTCCCCGATGTTATTCAATCTGTATATTGAGCAAGCAGTAAAGGAAACAAAAGAAAAATTCGGAGTAGGTATTAAAATTCATGGAGAAGAAGTAAAAACTTTGAGGTTCGCCGATGACATTGTAATTCTGTCGGAGACAGCAAAGGACTTGGAAGAGCAGTTGAACGGAATGGACAGTGTCTTGAAAGGAGGATATAAGATGAACATCAACAAAAGCAAAACGAGGATAATGGAATGTAGTCAAATGAAATCGGGTGATGCCGAGGGGATTAGATTAGGAAATGAGACACGTAAAGTAGTAAAGGAGTTTTGATATTTAGGGAGTAAAATAACTGATGATGGTCGAAGTAGAGAGGATATAAAATGTAGACTGGCAATGGCAAGGAAATCGTTTCTGAAGAAGAGAAATTTGTTGACATCGAGTATAGATTTAAGTGTCAGGAAGTCGTTTCTGAAAGTATTTGTATGGAGTGTAGCCATGTATGGAAGTGAAACATGGACGATAACCAGTTTGGACAAGAAGAGAATAGAAGCTTTCAAAATGTGGTGCTACAGAAGAATGCTGAAGATAAGGTGGGTAGATCACGTAACTAATGAGGAGGTATTGAATAGGATTGGGGAGAAGAGAAGTTTGTGGCACAACTTGACTAGAAGAAGGGATCGGTTGGTAGGACATGTTTTGAGGCATCAAGGGATCACAAATTTAGCATTGGAGGGCAGTGTGGAGGGTAAAAATCATAGAGGGAGACCAAGAGATGAATACACTAAGCAGATTCAGAAGGATGTAGGTTGCAGTAGGTACTGGGAGATGAAGAAGCTTGCACAGGATAGAGTAGCATGGAGAGCTGCATCAAACCAGTCTCAGGACTGAAGACCACAACAACAACAACAACAACAACATGTTCAGAACAGTACTGGAAGTACAGGCAATTAGTAAAAAAACCAAAAGGCGTCTCAGTAAACCTATCCATTAAAAATTCAAAACATAAAAGTAAAGTAGCATGGTATGTAATTAACATATAATGATTTAGTGAAAAGAGTGCAAATAACAGAAATATTATTAAGTGAATGGTAACTGAGAACACATACTCATCAAAAACGCCATTCATTTGAAGGACAGTGTATGATGTCAATAGACATTTAAAAATCTCCCTAACCCCAGCCCTCACAGCAATTAGGTCCTTTCTCAGGGAGGATGGAAGTATTGGTTGGAAAGAAGAGAGGGACTGACTTGTTATGAGGATGAGGGGTAACGTAGGTGAAGGGGGAGGCATGACAGAGACTGAGAAGTCAAAGACAGTATATTGGTAAGCACTATGGCAGCTCATTTCAGAGATGATGCAAAGACTGGATGAGAATGAAACACAGAAGTGAGAAGTGAAATAAATAGTGGAATTAAAAGCTGAAGAGTGGTGGTGTGGGGAGGGGGCTAACTAAGTGAATGATTGGGAGAGCAGAGAATTGAGATAAGGAAATGATGTTGTAACTAAGTGTGTAAAAAATAAAATACATAATAATAAAGGGGGCAATTTCAGAGATGATACAAAGACTTGATGAGAATGAAACACGGAAGTGAGAAGTGAAATAAGTAGTGGAATTAAAAGCTGAAGAGTGATGGTGTGGGGAGGAGGCTAACAGAGTGAATGATTGGGAGAGCAGAGAATTGAGATAAAGAAATGATGATTAACTAAGTGCGTAAAAAATAAAATACATAATAATAAAGGGGGAAAAATAACACTGTGGGATGTATCAATCTCAGTTTTAAATTTGAAATGGCACACCCGAATCACCCAACAAGAATATCAACGAGGCTAGATGAAAAAAGAATAACAAAAATAATTTATATTATTATATAAAATAATAGTGTAGGCAAAGATAGATTGTTACTTGCCATAAAGAAGATACATCAAGTCAACAGGCTTGATGAAAAGACACTCACATGTAGCTTTCAGCCACAATATTCGTCAATAAAGAGAGAGAGGCATACAAACACACACACACACACACACACACACACACACACACACACACACACACACACACACACACACACAACGAAGCACACTTCAAGCACACACACTCGCCAACTGCTATATTTCAGGCCAGAATGCAACATCACATGGGATGCAAACAGTAATCTGGAGGGGATGGGGAAGGGGAAGGGATAGTAGTGTACGGGTGGGGAGACAGACGCACACTGTCTGGTGGAGTGTTCACGGACTAGACTCCAACAGGCACAATGTCAGGAGGTTGTGGGGCAGGGAGGTGGGGAAAAAAGGAAGAAAAAATGAGAGGAGCAGAGAAAGATGGGTGGATGCATTGGCAGGGGGCTTCAAATAAAAAGGGTAGGAGATGAGAATTGGGAGGAGATGATAGGACATAGGGGGTGGAAACTGCTGGGTGGATGGGTGTGGGGACAGTATGTTATGCTAGTTTGAGGCCAGGATAATTACGGGAGCTGAGTATGTGTTATAAGGATAACTTCCATCTACGTAGTTCAGAGAAGCTGATGGTGGTGGAGGGAAGGATCCAGATGGCTCGGGTAGTGAAGCAGCCATTAAAAACAAGTGTGTTATGTTCAGCTGCATGTTGTGCCATTGGGTGGTCTACTTTGCTCTTGGCCACAGTTTGGTGGTGGCCATTCATTCTGGTGAACAGCTGGTTGGTAGTCATATCAATATAAACAGTTGTGCAATGATTGCAGCAGAGCTGGTAAATTACATGGCTGCTTTCACAGGTGGCCTGGCCCCTGATGGCGTAGGCTAAACCTGTGACAGGACAGGATTGGGCAGGTTTTGCACGTGTGCCTTCCACAGGCATATGATCCTTGTGGCTAGGGGTTGGGATTGGGAATGGCGGAGGGATGGACTAGGATGTTGTGGAGGCTGGGTAAGTGTCAGAACACCACTTTAGGAGGGGTGGGAAGTATCTCGGATAGGATGTCCCTCATTTCAGAGCATGATGGTAGGTAATCATAGGTGTCTTCTTGACATAAGTAGCAATCTATCTTTTTCTATATTGTTGATATTCGTACATGGGGTTTCCATTGTTTGAAATATAATTTTTAACTTATTGACAGAAACCCAAAAACATCAATGATGAGGATCAAAGAAGTTAAAGAAGACCTGAGGGAAATGGAAGTAACAGAGGAGTAAATGGAAGAAAATGAAAAGTTTAGAGTAAAAGTAAAATAATTTAAGGGCTTCCAGGAGAAAAGAAAGAAAAAGAAAGGTAAAACTAGGTGCAGTGTGGACAGAAGAAAGAAGAGAAAAATATAGGGACAAAATGAAAAATTACTGGAAAGAAAGAAAGGAGAAAAAGAACATTAAGTTATTTCTTGTGGTCCTTAGTAGGCCAAACCAGTAAAAAAGAAAATGAAGCAGGGAGCAGGGCTGATTATATGTTAAGTCGAGGAGGGTGATGAGATGTTATACAGCAACTCCCCACAGCCCCACCCCCAGAGTTCAGGGAAACTGGTACTTGCTGGAACAAAAGAGGCTGTGTGATGTAACAGGCAATCAGGTCTCTTGAGTTATGTTGCAGAGTATTTTCTGCAGTTGTGTACTGGATGTCTCCAAGATGAATAGTACATTTCTGTCCCTTCATGTGCTCAGCCAGTTTGGTGGTGGTCATACTTATATAAAACACAGTCAGTGGATTTAAAATGGTAAACAACTTGCATGGTTTCACATGTTTTTCTGTGTGCTATGTTGGGGGATTTACCAGTGGTGAAGATGGAGAAAGTAGTAATTGGTGGGTTTTACGACATGGACATTTGTAGAGATAGAAACCTGGGGCTTGGGATAATGGTGTGGGAATGCCATGTGGTTCAGTAAGCTTGTTAAAGAGGTTAGGATGATGACAGAATGCTATGGTGGTTGGTGTGTGGAGGAGGAAGGTATCTCACTACAGGGCTTGAGCGGAGAAAGTCATAGTCTTGGTAGAGTACAGTATTGAGGCAATCGGAACTTTAGTGGGAAGGGAGGCAGAACTTGTAATTTGAGGAGTTGGAGGTGTATTATTTGTAGAGTGAGAGGAGGACACTGCTCAAGAGATTTATTAGTGAATAAGATGTGTGGGATAGTTGGCTTGTATGCGGGAGGAGGCTAGACAGGGAGATCATTGGTCTCATCGGATTAGGGGAGGACGGGGAAGGAAGCCAGCCGTGCCTTTTTAAAGGAACTATCCCAGCATTTGCCTGTAGTGATTTAGGGAACTCATGGAAAACCTAAATCAGGATGGCCAGACGCGGGATTGAACCTTCGCCCTCCCGAATGCAAGTCCAGTGTGCTAGCCACTGTGCCGCTTCACTCGGTGTGTGTGGTGTGTGTGGGATAGTTGCAGGAAGGAAAAGTGTTGGGGAGATTGTTGCTATACAGTGTAGTGATTCTTCTGGAAAACCTGGAATTCTCAAGAAATTACATTTTACCTGGAAAAATCAGGAAAATCTCAGGATATTTCAGGAATTTTGTAGAATCTCAAGGAATTCTGTGTTTTTAACTTAATGTTGGAATTTAATTGTATGGAGCCATATAAATTTGAAAATACTTAATATTTCAAAGTGTGTTAAGTATTTGAATATTAGTCCATGTAAATTACTAATTTTTAAAAACTGCACTTAAACTACAACCAAGAATAAAGAAAAGTAGTTGCTGTGAGATGCTCAACTACCTCTCCCTCCCATTCACTATCAGTTTCTCAGGAGCTTCTTATGACATTGTCTTCTTCCGCATACGCAGAATTATCAGGTCTTATTTGTTGTCCAAGTTTGAGTAGCCCCTTGATGCAAGTGTTGAGGGTTTTGTGAACAGCACAAATACATTTAGCCATGGAGAGGAGTGATTATGTGAAAGGGATGGCAGCTGTAAAGTGCAGATGTTACTGTTCATTGGTAGATCTTATATGGGCTGAGGTTTGGATGTGGAATTTGATGCGATGGAGATCAACATCAAGGGAGATAGCTTTGGTTTTGGAAAAGAGGCAGGTGAATCTGAGTTGGGAGGCAAGTCATTGCAGGATGTGAGCAGTTCTCTTTTATCGTGTGTCCAGACGACAAATATGTCATCAATAAACTTGTGCCAAGTCAGAGGGTTCAGCTTCTGAGTCTTTAGGAATGTCTTTTCCTTGTTGCCCATAAAAAGGTTAGCATATCACAGGGACATTGTAATTCCCATAATAATCTCTGGGATGGTTTTGTAGATCTGCACTTCAAACTGAAGTAGACAGGTAAGGATGAAATTGACTAGGCTGATAATAAACAAGATTTTAGAGAGACTTTCAGGTTCCAAGAATGGTTGGTGTCTTTTATGTAGGATGGCAGGCTCTGTTTTATGAGCTGGAGGTGTTAGTCTATGAGAGATGAGAGGCATTTGATGGTTGCTTTGGAGCCAGCTACAGTATGACAGGTGGGGTAGTTGTTTTTGTATATTTTGGGAACCATGGAGAAGGTGTGGATTCATGGAAGAGGAAGAGTCAATTGCCTCTGTTGATGCAGTTGTGACGGAAGTTGAGTTTTAAAGATTTTCTGAAGCTCAGCCTCACTGGAAGGTACAGGGTCACAAGGAACAGTTTGGTATGTTGAGGTGTCCAATAGCTGATTGTTGCTGTTCTGCCACATACTTCTCATTGTCGAGTACCACGGTAGTGGAGCCTTTGCTCATGGCGAGGAGGGTGAAAGGGTGCTCTGCCTTCAAGTGACAATTTGATTAAGGTTTAGTGTATCAGTGGTATTGTTCAAGAAGAATTGGAAGACAATGCAGGAAGTGACAAATTCTGGGAATACTGGGAGAATGCAGGACAAGGGTAGCATGACTGTCATGTGCCTCTCTGACAGTGCCATTTCAGTCCTGCTCACACCACATCCCTGCCACACCAGTGCCGGCATCTCTGCCATACCACTTCTGTGTGGATTGGGCCATACAGTCATAGAGAATACCATTTACAAATTTACTCACAAAATTTTGCAAGAATTAAATGACAAAATAGCATCTTCTGGTATTTTCTGTAACCTATCTAAAGTATCTGACTGTGTGATCACAATATTTTTCTAAATAAACTGATGTTTTATGACATTGGTGGTACAGCCAAGTAATGGATAATGCCATATCTAACCAAAAGAATAAAGGAAAATCCAAGATGGAATGTAACAGTATTTTGAAAAGGAATTTTGCTACTCACCATATAGCAGAGGTGCTGAGTTGCAGATAGGCACAACAGGCACAACAAAAAGACTGTCAAAAATAAGCTTTTGCCCAGCAAGGCTGTCTCTGGCAACTGGAGCCACACAGTTCCAGAGACTGCAGTCATGAGTGTTGAGTTGCGTTTGCATATGTGTGTGTGTGTGTGTGTGTGTGTGTGTGTGTGTGTGTGTTTGTGTGGTTTGCTTGCTGGCCAAAAGCTTATTTTTGACATTATTTTTGTTGTACCTATCTGCGACTCAGCACCTCCGCTACGTGGTGAGTAGCAACTTTCCTTTTCATAATATTGTCAAAAGAATAAAGAAAATTGTGTATAAGGATACAACCAATGCAAGCAGGGGAGATTACTCCGAGTGGAAAGAAATCACTTATGTGGTTCCATAAGACTAAATCTTATATCCACTGTTGTTTCATGCATGTGTAAATAAGCATCTGTATATTATACAACAAGCAAAATTAGTTCTTTTTTTTTTGTCACACTGATATCATTATCAGTTGAAACACATACATGGCAACAGAAGAAATGGTAAATAATGCTCTTAAAATTCTTATTGAGTGATTTTCTGCAAATTGTTTGCATTCTCAGTTTCAAAAAGACATGACATATTCAGTTCTGCCCTTCTACGGGGATTATTGGTAGTTGAGAGCTTCATTGTTAGACATGTGATGAAGAATCTTAGGGATATGACTGCCAAGGACAGGAATAAAACCAAGTGCACTCTTTGTGGATACCAGGGGGGAGTCACCTCAGATGTAGAATGGGTCCTTCTTGATACCACGAAGTACACAGGGTGCAGCCAATTGCAGGTGGTGGCTGATGTCAGTGCTAATGATGTGTGTTGCTTTTGACTGGAAGAGGTGGCCTCTTGGTTCCAGTTGCTATCTGAAGTAGTAAAGATAGCCAGTCTTGGTTGCATGATGAAGGCAGGTTTCTGATGAAGGCAGGTTTCTGCCAGGGGTGGTTTAAGGCACAATGACACAAGCCATAGCTTTGTGCACCAAGCTGAGAGAGATGTCAGATGCAGCACAATTGTAAGATATCTGTACTGGATATATGACAATTAATAGTGACTACTCTGGGTGCCAAGCTCAGAAAGGAACCAGGGGCACCTAAGTGCAAGATTCACATACGGTACATTTCACAATTAGTAGTGAAAACTGACATGGACAAAAGGGTACGAGGGGAAAGGAGGGAGGGGAGGGTTCCAAATGATGAGTCACTTGTGGGACAGAATGTTCTTGAACTGGTCCTGGGTTCTGCTTAATAGGTCATGTGTCTATTACACACAGTGCCCATTACACACAGAAGGCGTCTGTATGGATAGCAGGGATGTATGGAGTGGTCTGTGCAGTTTTTTTAGGTTCATCTATGTCTACACCTGCTTCTGCTGTAAGGTGTATGGCAGGGGGTACCATGTACCTCAACTAGTCATTTCCTTTCCTAATCCACTTGCAAATGGAGCTTTGGAAAAATAACTGTTTGTATGCCTCTGTATGAGCCCTAATTTCTCGTATCTTGTTTTTGCAGTCCTTACGCGAAATGTACATTGGTTGCAGTAGAATAATTCTGCAGTTGGCTGAAAATGCCTGTTCTCTAAATTTTCTCAATAGCGTTTTGCCAAAAGAATGTTGTCTTCTCTCCAGGGATTCACAAAGCATCTCTATAATGCTCATGTGTTGATTGAACCTACTGGTAACAAATATAACAGCTCATGTTTGAATTGCTTTGATTTATTCCTCTAATCAGACCTGGTGGTGATTCGTAACACTTGTGTGATACTCAAGAATGGGTCGCATAAGTGTTTTCTATGCAGTTTCCTTTGTAGATGAATTACACTTTCCTAAAACTCTCCAAATAAAATGAAGTCATCTATTCAGCTTCTGTACTACCATCCTTATGTGCTTGCTCTATTTAATATTGCTTTGCAATGTTAAGCTTAGATATTTAATTGACATGACTGTGTCAAGCAGCTCACCACTAATACTGTTAGGTTAAATAAAGGGTCTCAAGAAAGTATAAACAGGGCTTCAGTCTCCAAAGGTGCAGGTCAGACACAGAACAAGAGTAGACTTAGGAATCATTGGTAATATACACTCCTGGAAATGGAAAAAAGAACACATTGACACCGGTGTGTCAGACCCACCATAATTGCTCCGGACACTGCGAGAGAGCTGTACAAGCAATGATCACACGCACGGCACAGCGGACACACCAGGAACCGCGGTGTTGGCCGTCGAATGGCGCTAGCTGCGCAGCATTTGTGCACCGCCGCCGTCAGTGTCAGCCAGTTTGCCGTGGCATACGGAGCTCCATCGCAGTCTTTAGCACTGGTAGCATGCCGCGACAGCGTGGATGTGAACCGTATGTGCAGTTGACGGACTTTGAGCGAGGGCATATAGTGGGCATGCGGGAGGCCAGGTGGACGTACCGCCGAATTGCTCAACACGTGGGACGTGAGGTCTCCACAGTACATCGATGTTGTCGCCAGTGGTCGGCGGAAGGTGCACGTGCCCGTCGACCTGGGACCGGACCGCAGCGACGTACGGATGCACGCCAAGACCGTAGGATCCTACGCAGTGCCGTAGGGGAGCGCACCGCCACTTCCCAGCAAATTAGGGACACTGTTGCTCCTGGGGTATCGGCAAGGACCATTCGCAACCGTCTCCATGAAGCTGGGCTATGGTCCCGCACACCGTTAGGCCGTCTTCCGCTCACGCCCCAACATCGTGCAGCCCCCCTCCAGTGGTGTCGCGACAGGCGTGAATGGAGGGACGAATGGAGACGTGTCGTCTTCAGCGATGAGAGTCGCTTCTGCCTTGGTGCCAATGATGGTCGTATGCGTGTTTGGCGCCGTGCAGGTGAGCGCCACAATCAGGACTGCATACGACCGAGGCACACAGGGCCAACACCCGGCATCATGGTGTGGGGAGCGATCTCCTACACTGGCTGTACACCACTAGTGATCGTCGAGGGGACACTGAATAGTGCACGGTACATCCAAACCGTCATCGAACCCATCGTTCTACCATTCCTAGACCGGCAAGGGAACTTGCTGTTCCTACAGGACAATGCACGTCCGCATGTATCCCGTGCCACCCAACGTGCTCTAGAAGGTGTAAGTCAACTACCCTGGCCAGCAAGATCTCCAGATCTGTCCCCCATTGAGCATGTTTGGGACTGGATGAAGCGTCGTCTCACGTGGTCTGCACATCCAGCACGAACGCTGGTCCAACTGAGGCGCCAGGTGGAAATGGCATGGCAAGCCATTCCACAGGACTACATCCAGCATCTCTACGATCGTCTCCATGGGAGAATAGCAGCCTGCATTGCTGCAAAAGGTGGATATACACTGTACTAGTGCCGACATTGTGCATGCTCTGTTGCCTGTGTCTATGTGCCTGTGGTTCTGTCAGTGTGATCATGTGATGTATCTGACCCCAAGAATGTGTCAATAAAGTTTCCCCTTCCTGGGACAATGAATTCACGGTGTTCTTATTTCAATTTCCAGGAGTATAGTTGTAAATTGTCATAGCTATATTGAAAAAGAGCTAGAGCTCAAATCACTAATAGAAAGCTTAGATTGTTATAGCAAGGGGAAACTATGGCCGTAATTTTTCCCGAGGGCATACAGCTTTACTGTATGGTTAAATGATGATGGCGTCCTCTTGGGTAAAATATTACGGAGGTAAAATAGTCCCCCATTCTGATCTCCGGGCGGGGACTGCTCAAGAGGGCGTCATTATCAGGAGAAAAAAAACAGGCATTCTACGGATTGGAGCGTGGAATGTCAGATCCCTTAATTGGGCAGGTAGGTTAGAAAATTTAAAAAGGGAAATGGATAGGTTAAAGTTAGATATAGTGGGAATTAGTGAAGTTCGGTGGCAGGAGGAACAACATGTTTGGTCAGGCGAATACAGGGTTATAAATACAAAATCAAATAGGGGTAATGCAGGAGTAGGCTTAATAATGAATAAAAAAATAGGAGTGCGGGTAAGCTACTATAAACAGCATAGTGAACGCATTATTGTGGCCAAGATAGACACGAAGCCCACGACTACTACAGTAGTACAAGTTTATATGCCAACTAGCTCTGCAGATGACAAAGAAATTGAAGAATTGTATGAGGAAATAAAAGAAATTGTTCAGATAGTGAAGGGAGATGAAAATTTAATAGTCATGGGTAAATGGAATTTGGTAGTAGGAAAGGGGAGAGAAGGAAACATAGTAGGTGAATATGGATTGGGGGTAAGAAATGAATGAGGAAGCCGCCTGGTAGAATTTTGCACAGAGCACAACTTAATCATAGCTAACACTTGGCTCAAGAATCATAAAAGAAGGTTGTATACATGGAAGAAGCCTGGAGATACTGTCAGTTTTCAGATAGATTATATAATGGTAAGACAGAGATTTAGGAACCAGGTTTTAAATTGTAAGACATTTCCAGGGGCAGATGTGTACTCTGACCACAATCTATTGGCTATGAACTGTAGATTAAAACTGGAGAAACTGCAAAAAGGTGGGAATTTGAGGAGATGGGACCTGGATAAATTGACTAAACCAGAGGTTGTACAGAGTTTCAGGGAGAACATAAGGGAACAATTGACAGGAATGGGGGAAAGAAATACAGTAGAAGAAGAATGGGTAGCTTTGAGGGATGAAATAGTGAAGGCAGCAGAGGATCAAGTAGGTAAAAAGGCTACTAGAAATCCTTGGGTAACAGAAGAAATATTGAATTTAATTGATGAAAGGAGAAAATATAAAAATGCAGTAAATGAAGCAGGCAAAAAGGAATACAAACGTCCCAAAAATGAGATTGACAGGAAGTGCAAAATGGCTAAGCAGCGGTGGCTAGAGGACAAATGTAATGATGTAGAGGCTTATCTCACAAGGGGTAAGATAGATACTGCCTACAGGAAAATTAAAGAGACCTTTGGAGAAAAGAGAACCACTTGTATGAATATCAAGAGCTCAGATGGAAACCCAGTTCTAAGCAAAGAAGGCAAAGCAGAAAGGTGGAAGGAGTATATAGAGGGTCTATACAGAGGGCGATGTACTTGGGGACAATATTATGGAAATGGAAGAGGATGTAGATGAAGATGAAATGGGAGATATGATACTGCATGAAGAGTTTGACAGAGCACTGAAAGACCTGAGTCAAAACGAGGCCCCAGGAGTAGACAACATTCCATTAGAACTACTGACGGCCTTGGGAGAGCCAGTCATGACAAAACTTTACCATCTGGTGAGCAAGATGTACGAGACAGGCGAAATACTCACAGACTTCAAGAAGAATATAATAATTCCAATCCCAAAGAAAGCAGGTGTTGACAGATGTGAAAATCACCGAACTATCAGTCTAATAAGTCACGGCTGCAAAATACTAACACGATTTCTTTACAGATGAATGGAAAAACTAGTAGAAGCCGACCTCAGGGAAGATCAGTTTGGATTCCGTAGAAATATTGGAACACGTGAGGCAATACTGACCCTAAAACTTATCTTAGATGCTAGATTAAGGAAAGGCAAACCTACATTTCTAGCATTTGTAGACTTAGAGAAAGCTTTTGACAATGTTGACTGGAATACTCTCTTTAAAATTCTGAAAGTGGCAGGGGTAAAATACAGGGAGCGAAAGGCTATTTACAATTTGTACAGAAACCAGATGGCAGTTATAAGAGTCGAGGGACATGAAAGGGAAGCAGTGGTTGGGAAGGGAGTGAGACAGGGTTGTAGCCTCTCCCCAATGTTATTCAATCTGTATACTGAGCAAGCAGTGAAGGAAACAAAAGAAAAATTCGGAGTAGGTATTAAAATCAATGGAGAAGGAATAAAAACTTTGAGGTTCGCCAATGACATTGTAATACTGTCAGAGACAGCAAAGGACTTGGAAGAGCAGTTGAGCGGAGTGGATAGTGTTTTGAAAGGATTATATAAGACGAACATTAACAAAAGCAAAACGAGGATAATGGAATGTAGTCGAATTAAGTTGGGTGATGCTGAGGGAATTATATTAGGAAATGAGACACTTAAAGTAGTGAAGGAGTTTTGCTATTTGGGGAGTAAAATAACTGATGATGGTTGAAGTAGAGAGGATATAAAATGTAGACTGGCAATGGAAAGGAAAGCGTTTCTGAAGAAGAGAAATTTGTTAACATCGAGTATAGACTTAAGTGTCATGAAGTCATTTCTGAAAGTAATTGTATGGAGTGTAGCCATGTATGGAAGTGAAACATTGACGACAAATAGTTTAGACAAGAAGAGAATAGAAGCTTTTGAAATGTGGTGCTGCAGAAGAAAGCTGAAGATTAGATGGGTAGATCACATGACTAATGAGGAGGTATTGAATAGGATTGGCGAGAAGAGAAGTTTGTGGCACAACTTGACTAGAAGAAGGGATCGGTTAGTAGGACATGTTCTGAGGCATCAAGGGATCACCAATTTAGTATTGGAGGGCAGCGTGGAAGGTAGAAACCGTAGAGGGAAACCAAGAGATGAATGCACTAAGCAGATTCAGAAGGATGTAGGTTGCAGTAGGTACTAGGAGATGAAGCAGCTTGCATAGGATAGAGTAGCATGGAGAGCTGCATCAAACCAGTCTCAGGACTGAAGACCACAACAACAACAGGTTGTTATAGGTACTGAAAGCTGTACAAAGCCAGAGATAAGTTCAGCCAAACTTTTTACCAACAACCTAATGGTCTTCACAAAGGATAGATTAAATACAGTTGGTGGTGACATGCTTGTTGCTGTTATAAGTAAGTAGTTTATCTTGTAGTGAAATTGCAAGTAGTTAGTTCATGGGAGTTAGTATGGGTGAGGTTATACTTCACAACCAGAATAAATTAATAATTTGTTCACTTTAGAAATTCCCCCCCCCCCCCCCCCCCCCACCCCACCCAAGCTTCAAAGAAAACTTGAGTTTCACCATCAAACATCATCTGAAATTGTTCTAAATGCTTTCTCCAAAACTTATTGTAAGCAGTTAGTTTAGGAAGCCACTCAAAGCCTAAATGGTTGTGGTAACATACTTGACCTCTTAGCAACAAATTATCATGAGCAGATAGTGAGAATCTTGATGGAAACAGGGTTTGGTGACTACAAGGTTATTGTAGTGAGACTAAATACCATAACATCCAAAAACACCAAACAAACTAAGTATGTATGTGTAGGCCAGATGTGGCCTGAATTCTAAGAAACAGTATTGACAACAATTGAGATTTATATACCAAATAAGGGGGAAAATATCGCCTTTGGTATGTAAAACAGCTCAGAATAGTGTTGCAGAAGCAACAAAAAAAGAATGCCAGATTTAAAGAATGCAAAATCCCCATGATTGGTAACGTTTTACAGAAGCTCAGAATTTAGCATGGACACCAGTGCGAGGTGCTGTTAATAGTTACCACAATGAAACTACACCAGCAGCAAGATGCAATCAATACCTTCATTACACTGTATCAATGTTAACATTACTAACAATTGTCCCACTATGGTGGAGTTACTTAATATGGTTTTCCAAAATTCCTTTTTCAAGGAAGACAAAGAAAGTATTACAGAATTTTAATGTAGAACAGCTGCCAACATGAGTAACTTGATGTAGAGAGGAAACTTAAATCAGCTAATAAAGGCAAGTCCTCCAGTCCAGGCTTCTTTCAGAGCATGATAATCAACAATCATGTAAAAACACTCACTCAACAAAGGGACTGGAAAGCTGCACTAGTTTTACAAGTTCACAAGAAAGGAAATAGAAATAATCTGCTGAATTGCAGACTCATATCACTGACATAATGTACTCTGTTGGAACATTATGAATTACCTCAAAGAAAATGATCTGTTGACATATAGTCATCACTGATTCAGAAAATATCATTCATATGAAGTAATAATTGCCATCAACAGGGAATTTCAAATTGACACCATATTTCTAAATTCCTAAAGGGCTTTTGACACAGTCCCTCACAAGTAACTTATAATCAAATTATATATAAAAACAAAGATGAGGTGACTTACCGAACAAAAGCGCTGGCAGGTCGATAGACACACAAACGCCTGTGAAATACCGTCTCAGTTGTACAACTGGATTTTTGATTTTTTGTCCATAGAAGTTCATGGAAAATCTCTGATTAAAACAGAAGTAATATTTGGCATTTTCCATGGAGGTGTTATTGGCCCTCTGATGTTCCTAATCTATGTAAATGATTTACGAGACAATCTGAGCAGCCATCTTAAATTGTTTGCTGATGATGCTGTTGTTTACTGTCCAGTAAAGTCATCAGAAGATTAAAACAAATTTGAAAATGATTTAGATAACATAACATATCTGTATGTTCCCCCCTCCCCCCTCCCAGCCCTTCCCCCTCCCTCTGCTATGAACCATGGACACTGCTGTCGGTGGGGTAGCCTGTGTGCCTCAGCAATACAAATAGCCATACCATAGGTGCAACCACAATGGAGGGGTATCTGTTGAGAGGCCATACAAACATGTGGTTCCTGAAGAGTGGCAGCAGCCTTTTCAGTAGTTGCAGGGGCAACTGTCTGGATGACTGACTGGTCTGGCCTTGTAACACCAACCAAAACAGCCTTGCTGTGCTGGTATTGCGAACAGCTGAAAACAAGGGGGAATTATAGCCATAATATTTCCTGAGGGCATGCAACTCTACTGTATGGCTAAATTATGGTGGTGTCCTCTTAGGTAAAATACTCCAGAGGTAAAATAGTCTCCCATTTGCATTTCCAGGCATGGACTACTTAGGAGGAGTTCATCAAGGAGAAAAAAAACTGGCATTCTATGGATTGGAGTGTGGAATATTAGATCCCTTAATGAGTCAGGTAGGTTAGAAAATTTAAAAAGGGAAATGGACAGATTGAAGTTAGATTCAGTGGGAATTAGTAAAGTTCGGTGACAGGAGGAAAACAGTTTTTGGTCAGGTGAATACAGGGTTATAAATACAAAATCAAGTAAGAGTAATGCAGTAGTGGGTTTAATAATGAATAAGAAAATAGAAATGCATGTAAGCTACAATGAACAGCATAGCGAATGCATTATCATAGCCAAGACAGACACAAAGCCCGCACCTACCACTGTAGTACAAGTTTATATACCAACTAGCTCTGCAGATGATGAAGAACTTGATGAAATGTGTGGTGAGATAAAGGAAATTATTCAGATAGTTAAGGGAAATGAAAATTTAATTGTGATGGGGGACTGGAATTCAGTAGTAGGAAAAGGAAGAGAAGCGACAATAGTAGGTGAATATGGACTGGGGGAAAGGAATGATAGAGGTTGCTGCCGTGTAAAATGTTGCACAGTGTCTAATTTAATCATTACTAATACCTGGTTTAAGAATCATGAAAGAAGATTGTATATTAGGAAGCGACCTGGAGACACCAGAAGATTTCAGATTGATTATATAACGATAAGAGAGAGCTTTTGGAACCAGATTTTAAATTTTAATATATTTCTAGGGGCAGATGTGGACAATGACCACAATTTATTGGTTTTGAACTGTAGATTAAAACTAAAGAAATTGCAAAAAGTTGTGAAATTAAGAACACGGAAACAGAGCTTGTTGAGAGTTTCAGAGGGAGTATTAGGCAATGTTGACTAGAATGGGGGAAAGTTGGTTGGTTGATTTTGGGGGAGGGGACCAAATAATGTTATTGTTCCCATTGGATTAGGGAAAGATGGGAAAGGAAGTTGACCATGCCCTTCCAAAGGAACCATATTGTTATTTGCCTGAAGCGATTTACAGAAATCACGTAAAATCTAAATCAGGATGGCTGAGCAGGTTTGAACCATCATCCTCCTGAAAGTGAGTCCAGTGTGCTAACCACTGTGCCATCTCACTCGGTAACAAGGGAAAGGAATACAGTAAAAGATGAATAGGTAGCTTTAAGAGGTGAAACAGTGAAAGCAGCAGAAGATCAAACAGTTAAGAAGACAAGGCCTAGTAGAAACCCTTGAATAATACAGGAGATATTTAATTTAATCGACGAAAGGAGAAAATTTGAAAATGCTGCAAATGAAGCAAGTGGAAGGGAATGCAAACGCCCAAAAATTGAAACTGACAGAAAGTGCAAAATGACTGAGCAGTAATGACTTGAGGGCAAATGTAAGGATTTAGAAATGCATGTCACTAGGAAGAAACATAGCTATTACTTACAGCAAAATTGAAGATGCCTTTGGAGTAAAGAGAAATTGCTGTATGAATATCAAGAACTCAGATGGAAAACCAGTTCTAAGCAAAGAAGGGAAGCTGAAAGGTGGAAGGAGTATATAGACTATGGACAAGAGAGATGATTTTATATAAATGGAAGAGGACATGGATGAAAATGAGATGGGAGATATGATACTGGTGAGAAAAATTTGACAGAGCACTAAAAGACCAAAGTTGAAACGAAGAAGCTCCAGTATTAGTTGACATCGTGTCTGAAGTACTGATAGCCTTGGGAGAGCAAGCCACGATAGAACTCTTCTATCTGGTGTGCAAGGTGTATGAGACAGGCGAAATATTATCAGACTTCAAGAAGAATGTGATAATTACAATTCCGAAGAAAGCGGGTGGTGACAGGTGGAAATATTACTGAACTATCAGTTTAATAAGTCATAGTTGCAAAATACTAACACTTATTCTTTACAGAAGAATGGAAAGACTGGTAGAAGCTGACTGGGGGAAGATCAGTCTGGATTCCAGAGAAATGTAAGAACACGTGAGGCAATATTGACACTACAATTTATCTTAGAAGATAGTTCAAAGAAAAGGAAATCTACATTTATAGCATTTGTGGACTTGGGGAACAACTTGTACATAAACCAGATGACAGTTATCAGAGTTGAGGGGCACAAAAGGGAAGCAGCAATTGAGAAGGGAATGAGACAGGGTTGTAGCCTATCCCCGATGTTATCAAATCTGTACACTAAGCAAACAGTAAAGGAAACCAAAGAAAAAATTGGAGCAGGAATTAAAGTTCAGGTTTGCCAATGACACTATAATTCTGTTGGAGGCAGCAAAGGACTTGGAAGAGCAGTTGAATGGAATGGACAGCATCTTGAAAGGAGGATATAAGACGTATATCAATAAAACCAAAGTAAAAATAATGGAATGTATGTGAATAAAAACAGGTGATGCTAAGGGTATTAGATTAGAAAAAGAGACACATTAAGTAGTTAAATTTTCTTATATTTTGGACAGCAAAATAACTGATGATGGTTGAAGCAGAGAGGATATAAAATGTAGACTGGCAATGGCAAGAAAAACCAAATCATGAAGAGAAATTAGTTAACATTGAGTATAGACTTAAACGTTAGGAAATCTTTTATGAAGGTGTTTGTCTAGAGTGTATCCATGTATGGAAGTGAAACATGGACTACAAATAATTTAGATAAGATGAAAACAGAAGCTTTTGAAATGTTGTGTTACAGAAGAATACTGAGGATGAGATGGGTAGATCATGTAACTAATCCAGAAGTACTGAATAGAACTGGGGAGGCAAGAAATTTGTGGCACAACTTGACCAAAAGAAGGGATCAGTTGATAGGACACATTCTGAGATGTCAAGGGGTCACCAATTTAGTAATGGAAAGAAGTGTGGGGGTAAAAATCGCAGAGGAAGACCAAGAAATGAATACCGTAAGCAGATTCAAATGGATTTAGGTTGCAGTAGTTACTTGAAGATGAAGAGGCTTGCATGGAGAGCTGCATCAAACCAGTCTTCGAACTGAAGACCACAACAATAACATCTGTATGGTGCAAATAGTGGCAATTGACTCCGAATAAGTTCAAAAAATAGCAGTTCATTTTATATTATCAAGAAATAGAGGAGATTGGATCACAGATATGATAAGTGAGTTGAGGTAGCAGCCATTAAACAACAGGTGTCTTTCTTTTTTTTTTTTTTTTTTTTTTTTTTTTTTTTTTTTTTCAGGAAATTCCAATGACCAACTCTCTTCCCCGGGTGCAAAAATATTTTCCTGACTTCCACCTGTATGGACTGGAATGACCAATATAATAAAATAAGAGAGCTCAGATCTTGCACAGAAAGATTTAAGTGTCTGTATTTCCTGCACACTGCTCGTGTGTGGAATGGTAGACTCTGAAGGTGTTTTGATCAAACTTTGGCCAAGCACTTAAGTGTGAATTATCAAGTAGTCATGCAGATGTAGATGGGAGACAGGGATACTACAGAAATGATAAGTGTAACATATGGTGAAGAAATAATAACTAAGGTAGAAACTTAAAAAATTTTGGGTGTCTACATTGAAGGGAGTTTAAACTCAAAAAACACATTTTGGAACTCCCAAAACAACTGATTTCAGCCACATTTGCACTTTGAATCATTGCAAATCTTGGGACGAAACAAATCTGTAAGTTAATAATTGGCATATTTTCATTCAGAAATACATACTTTATGAATACATACTTTATGAAGAATACCATCTTATAGATATCTGTTTTAGGAGTTAGGCATTTTGACTACAGCTTCACAATATATTTATTCCTTCATGAAGTTTTTTGTTAACAAGCCACTGCAGTTCAAAAGGAACAATGATAAACCTAATTTCAGTAGTCAAAGTAAAAATGACACTTATTACTCCACATTAAGGTTGGCTTTAGGGCTAAAAGGGTGCACAATGCTGCCACAAAAATGTTTGGTCACCTATCCCATGATATAAAATGTCTGACAGA